>NC_136068.1:161562362-162162362 GCF_964261635.1 Lissotriton helveticus | reverse complement strand
TCACAGTCTTAGTTGAACTCTCGCTGCTTCATCGCCCTCTAATTTAGCCTTTCCAACAGACTTGAAAAACGATAATCACGCGCCTTGAATTACAGAAGCTCTTGATAAAGTCCTTCCTTTAAAAAATAGTGGGGCATATTATGAAGGGGGTTTATCTCCGCTTTTTTGGCTTTAAAAGCCAAGAAAGCAGAGTTAAAATTATCTCCCTATTGCCTAGCTGTCGCTAACACCAGTTAGCGACAGCTAGTAGGAGATAGCAACCATCTTGGGGCCAGCTTTGCATGTCAGTGAAATTTATCACTAATGACATGCAAAGTGGGCGTGCCAAGATGTTAGCGACTGGAAACAGTCGCTAACATCGCTATCTCCTATTACCAACTTTTGGAGGTATTCACGCTAAGCGCGAATATCTCCAAAAGCTAACACCTGCCCCTGAGCAGTTCTTAGCCATGTTATCCAATGGTAGGTGGATAACATGGCTAAGAGCATTAGCTCTGTAATGCATGAATATCGCTGACTTTTCAGCGATATTCATGCATTTCGGCCGATTTTTATCGCTTAGGAGATAAACCTTGATAATAGCAAGGTTCCTGAGCGATAAAAATCGCCGCTGCTCGGCGATAAAAATATTGCCGCTAAGCCAACATAGCGATAATTATCGCTAGTTGTTGGTAATATGCCCCAGCGTTCCGAATCCTCACCAACAACTCTCAGCTCCATGGCTCAGCGATGCTCTTCGAGCTTCTAAACGTAATTGTAAAAAGATTGAAAGACAAAAGTGCTTCAACTATCGTACTGACATAAAAACTAAACTTAACGCTACTAAAGCCGAGTATATTGTTAATGAAATTGTAAATGCCCCTAGCAGGAATAAGACAATCTTTTCTATTACTCGAACAATTTCGTTATAACCCTGTGTGCACTTCACAAAATATTGCTCATTCACAACTACTATGTAACTATTTAATTGACTTTTTGAAAATAAAATCAGGATTGTCAACTCAGTTCTAAATCCTCAATCTGTTTCACCGCCTATTGCCGATATCATGTAGCTCTTACATACTCTTTCCTCCGGTGAATATTTCTCCCTCAGTCAGTCATAACTCTTCTCAGATATTGGACAGGTTTGATCTAATGTCCGGTTATTTTTTTAACATCACTAATGGGCACATGCATCAACCTATTTAGGAAGTGCAAACGGTGCGAATCGGTAAATTCGGCCGTTTGCGCTTCCTAAATACGTTTTTGGGATGCATGAAACAGAGTTTCAAAATTCGCTATTTTTTGCATTTCCTAAAAATGCGAATGCATTTAAGGAATCGCATTTGTGCGATTCCTTAAATGCAATGCATCAATTTTTTGAAAATTGCGAATTTTGAAATAGGAAGTGCAAATTAACACGAGGTTGACCCTCGTGTTAATTTGCGAAAATCTTAAAAAAAGCAAAAAAATGCATTTTTTAAACTTTCATGTTACAGACACACATGTCCTTAGGACATGTGTGTGTGAAACATGCACTTTAAAATACATTTCAGGGGTGCAGGGGGGGTCCTTTGGACCCCCCTCTGCACCCTTGCAATGCATCAACAAATTGCGAGTGCAAAAAAAAAAAATGCAAAACGGCATTGATTCCTATGGGCCTCTAGGCCCATAGGAATCAATGTAATGCCATTCCTTAATTGCGATTCGCAATTAAGGAATCGCAATTTCCGAAAAATAAGAAATCCTAAAAACTTTTAGGATTTCTTTTTTTTTTTTTTTTTTTTTTTTGGGTTAAAAACTTTTATTGAGCAATCAGATAAAAAGTACAGAGATGGGCCTACAACCACACGGGCTGGCCGCTAATTCGCAAAGCACGTACCATGCAGTAAACATTAATCTCCGTGGCCAGGCCCAAATCACAGATTAAATATTGCACAAAGCATATGACAGGACACAACAGTTTTTGTCTTAAACATTAAAATAACAAACCAAAACAAGGCGAATGTAGCAATCACGTCAGCCCAGATGACAGAGGGGAAGTCCACTAATCAGGAAGATAAAGGTAAATCAATGAGACTCGGCAAGGCCGGGGGGGGGGGGGGGGGGGGGCAGCAGGGAGGACAGGAAAATCTTAAAAAGAGAATGAAAGATTTCGGGAACGTCAGCCTAGGGAGACAGGGTAACATCGGATGTGTCAACCAAGGGAGGGGTACAAATGTCTCCACGATATGCATTCCACTGACCCCAAATTTTAGTCCACGCCCTGGGTCTGCCCCATGCCACATAGACGGTCTTCTCTCGAAACATGGACCAGTCCATGTTATCCTCCCACACCGAAACGGCCGGAGGTCTGGATGCGCCCCAAAGTTGCGCAATGTCCCGCTTCGCGACCATGTACCCCAAGGTTGCCCATCTGGCCTGGGCCACAGAATAATCGGTGGGTTCCCACACGTTCAACAGGCATCGTCGGGCCTCAGGCCGCAGGGCCACACCAGTCACGACAGTCATCACATCAAGTACATCAATCCAATAGGCCGCTACCAACGGGCATTCCCAAAGTATATGCATAAAGGTAGCACTCATCCCACAGCCACGCTTACATAAGCCATCCGGGGAAAAACCCATTACAACCAGGCGCGGACCAGTTACATACACGCGGTGGAGGATCTTAAGTTGCACCAAACGAAGACGGGCGGGAATGGCTACCTCCTTAGGAGAAGAGAGTGCCGACTGCCAATCCTCGTCATCTAATTCCAATCCGTCACCGACCCACAGCTCCCTAAGGCGGACCAACAGGTCGGCGCGACTATGAATCAATTTTTTATAAATAAGGGAGATAGTACTATCAGGCAGGTGTCCATCTAGTATACGATCTTCAAGGGGGGAAGACTCGGGCAGGGTCACACCAGGAGTTAGAACTGAGGCCAGGGCATGCCGGACCTGCAGATACCGAAAAAACTCTCTATCACTCAAGTCGTATTCTGCCTTAAGGGTCTGGAATGACTTCACGCTACCTTTCGCACAGACATCACCCACCTTACATATCCCAATCATATCCCAGCGGTCGAATCCCTTAGTAGACCAGAGACACCCCAAACGTTCAGAGGCATAAAGCGGCGTCGCCAGTGTCAATCGATTCTCCCAGCCCAAACTCACATGCGCGGCGCGCCACACAGTGACTGCGATCCTGGACGGGCCCACAAGATGGCGCCCGGCCGATCTAGAATAAAGCGCTCTATTAAAGTCCCCTCCCGGCAGCTGGAGTCTATCCATCTCAAAGGCCGGATCCCGACCCGGTGAATACATCGCGTGGTTAATGGCAGACAGCTGGGCAGCCCAGTAATATCTCTTGATGTCGGGGAGCGCCATGCCCCCGTCATACCAAGGGATGGTGAGTTTCGCAAGGGCAATACGTGGACGCCCGTCCCAGATCAGTTGTCTTTGAAGACTCTCGATCTCTCGGAAATAGGTAGCGGGAACGTCGTCATAAGAATTCTGAAGTGCGTAGAGGAACCGCGGCAAGGACATCATTTTAAAAAGGGCTGCCCTGCCCAGAGGAGACAGGGGCAGCTTACGCCAACGGGCCACATCTAGTCGCAGTCTAAGAAGCGGGGGGAGGAGATTGCGTTCGAATCGGAGTGAGGAGTCCAGCGTAATAAAGATCCCCAAATACTGGAAGCCAGACTGGACCACCTGGATAGGAAATCTGTCCGGCAATGGGGGCAGAACACCCGAAAGAACATACACGCAGGACTTAGCCCAATTAATAACTAGGCCCGAGTTAGCTCCAAACGAGGTGAGAACATCAAATAAAACATTTAGAGATTTACGCGGGGAAGTAAGATATAAAAGAATGTCATCCGCGTAAAGTGAGACGCGGTCCTCAAAGTCCGGTGACCAACGGATCCCCTTGAGTGAAGGCTCCCATCGAAGCCACGCAGCTAACGGTTCCAGGGCGAGCGCAAAAAGCAACGGAGACAAGGGGCAACCCTGACGGGTCCCCCTACCAAGGCAGAAGGGGACAGAAACTCTACCGTTCACCACTACCTGCGCTAAGGGTTCAGCGTATAACAACTTCACCCAACCGATAAACTCAGGACCAAAACCAAATTTTTCAAGAGCAGCCCAAAGATAGGGCCACTCCACTGTGTCAAAAGCCATCGAGGCATCCAACGAGGCCAAAATGGCCGGTTCCGTCAGAAGCCCCGCCCTCGCAACAGCACCGTGGAGACGACGTAGGTTAAGAGCCGTGTTGCGATGTGGGATAAATCCGGATTGATCCGGATGAACCAAGTCACTAATGACCGTCAAGAGGCGGGTCGCCAGGAGCTTAGCCAGGACCTTGGGCTCAACGTTTAACAAGGAAATGGGCCTATAAGACGAACAAAGGTCCCGCAGTTTACCGTCCTTGGGAATTACGACTATCGTAGCCAGACGCTGATCATACGGGAGAACACCCCGTTCTCGGGACTCCAAAAACATGTCGCGAAGATAGGGCGCCACCTTATCAGGACGTAGCTTGTACAGTTCAATTGGCAACCCGTTCGGGCCCAAGGCTTTGCCCGAACGGAGTGAGCGAATGGCAGTAGCTATCTCGTCAGTAGTAAAAGGGGACTCCAACGATTTACAGTCTAAATCGGAGACACTGGGCAAAGCTATATCGCGCAACAGAAGGCGAGAGTCAGCAACATCCCGTCCAGACACAGGGGTATAAACCACACGAAAATACTCAGCAAAACATGCAACTATTCCAATCGGGTCCGTCACTCTCACACCATTCGATGATTGAATCACGGGCACCACACGATTCGCCCTCTCCTTCTTATCCAACCACGCCAATAATTTGCCCGCCTTGTCCCCCACATCATACAGACGACCCTGTTGCTCCCGGAACATCTGTTTGGCCGCATCCGTGACCAAAGACTTATAAGCAAATTGTTTCAGACCCAGGGCATGGAGTTTATCAGATGTGACTTCCGACTCTAAGGCAGCCTCCCTTTCAGCAATCTCCCTCTCGAGGTCCACCACCTCCCGATCCCTCGCCCTCTTGGATTCAACAATAAGGGAAAGGGCCTGTCCACGAATCACTGTCTTAAAGGCCTCCCACAGGGATATCGCAGAGGAAACGGATCCCTCGTTGTCCAAAAAATAGGCGTCCAAAGACTTAGTCAAAAGGTTGCGGGTCTCAGGGGAGGTAAGGTACCATGGGTTGATAGGAGCAACCTGGCCCGCCGCCTCCACCCCCATCTCAAAACAAAGCCAGAGCGGAGAATGATCGGAAATGCCCCGGGGGAGGTGTCTAATCTCACGCACCGCCGGCGACTGGGCCGCAGGCCTCAGGAAATAATCCAGTCTAGACAAACTTCCATGGGCCCCAGAGTGGAAAGTGTATTGAAGCTGAGTAGGATGCATAAGCCTCCAGCAATCCACCAAGCCAAACGTGTCCAGAAACCCACCCAGCCACTGTTGGGCCGAAGGAGTGTCCCTAGGGGGGTGGCGATCGTGTAGACCGGAGAACACAGAATTAAAGTCACCTGCAATGAAGAGAGTACTATTAGGGAGGTCCAACAAAACACGGCCCAAATCGGAAAAGGTAGAAGTCTGCAGGCCGGGGGGCACATAAACAGCAAATAAGGAGAGGGTACGACCCTCATAACTACCCACGAGGACAGCATATCGCCCCCGATCATCAAGGATCACATCATCAATAGCTAGGGGGAGGGAAGCCCGAACAAGGATACCCACCCCCCTGGAACCCGTGGTAAACCCCGAATGTGCGGCAAGGCGATAGCCCCACCTATTCATCGCACGACAAGTATTGCCCACCAAATGAGTCTCCTGCAGAAAAACAATATCTGGAGATAAACGTCGTAAACATTTCAACACCACACTCCGCTTAATACGATCCCCCAGACCATTAACATTCCACGAAACAAACCTCAACCCGCTACCCCCATCCCACACAGCAACGCCGAAACCCCTCCTCCATGAGCATGACATAAAAACCATCAGTAGCAAGATAAAGTCGCCTTGAGAACATAACACACAAACATCGAACTTCCCAACCACCCACCCCCCAACAATCAAGAAAACACCCCCCACCCTGCACCCCTGCAAAATGCTAAAAAGCCACCCCAACATGCAGTGTGCCTGTCGCCCAAGAACCCCCATTCTACAAAAATACCCCGGAGGAGGAAAGGCTCTGGCCCACCCGCCACCCCGATCAAGACAGATGACGAGGAAAACACACAAACAGTAGAGGCACTTAGGCATAGAATCCCGGAAGAGTTTACTCTATACGAGGGCCCAGGCGTAGACGAATTGTTCAGCTCTCCACACCACCCTCAGCACCACCCGGGTGGGCGTCGGACTCAGTCGCAGGAGGTCGGCCAGGCAGAGAGTCCAGCCAGTCGTTCACAGAATCTGGCCGATCAAAGAAAAAGGTTCGGTCATTGTACTCCACTCGCAGCCTGGTCGGAAACAGCATAGCGTAGCGTAACTCCATGTCCCGAAGACGCTTCTTGACACCACGGAAGCCCATACGCTGTTTCTGGACCTGTTGAGAAAAGTCCGGATAAAAGTTCACTGTGGCGTTCTCAAAGGCCACCGGGCCCTTCACACGTGATGCTTGCAGGATAGCGTCCCGATCCCTATAATGGAAGAGTTTCGCAACAATAGGCCTCGGCGGGGCACCTGGCTTACCCTGGCCCCCCGGAACTCGATGGGCACGCTCTACTGCAAAAAATTTACTCAGTCCAGACGGAGAGAGATAGTTTTGGATCAGGTCCTCCACCAGGAGATCAACAGAGTGAGGTTCTGGATTCTCCGGAACGCCAACCACGCGCACATTACAGCGACGTGCCCTGTTCTCAAAGTCCTCCAGGTGCCGGGTCATGAAATCGTTCACCCTACGGAGATTACCAATCTCCGTCTGTATCTCCGAGACGTCCGCCGTGAGGCTGGATGACTTGAGATCCAATGATTTCACCTTCTCATTGGTTTTCGATAGGTCGGCTCGAATCAAGTTCACATCAATGGCCACGGTGTCGATTTTGTGGGCCAAGGCCTCGTATTGTTGGCCTATCGTCTCCCTCATGCCAGAAATGGCGCCCATGATGTCCTGCAAGGACGGCTCCGTTGACGCGTCCACGATGTGGTCAGCAGCACTTGGACCGGGCAGGGAGGCTCCGGGGGACCCCTTCGAGTGGGTGTAACGGTCCATAACGTTAGACTGGACCGGGCCCCCGCGCAGGGGTGTCTTGGTCTTCCGTGTCTCTCGGTCCCCTCTGCCCGCCATGTTGGAAACTGGGTCACAAAGAGATTCACCAGGCTCGATGGAGTGGGCACAGGAAAATAAGGCTTCGGGATCAAAGAGCCGCCAAAAGGGTACCACCAGGATAGAGCCAATCAGATAGGAGAATAAGCCAGCCAAAGGCCCGACAGCCGTCTCGTGCCCCGGGCCCAGGCCAGACTCCCCTGCCAGATGTCTCAGTCTGAGGCAGAATCGAAACCGAAACTTAAGAGGGGGACCCACAAGTCCAATCCCCCTGCCGCTGTTGTTCAACTCCAAGACGGCCACAGAGCCTCACCCAGTCCCGGGCGTACCTCAAGGGCGGATCCCAAAAGTTCAAATCACCGTAACTCCGGCACCCCGGGTCAGAATCAAATTCCGAAAGTTCCAGGACGATCAGCCCAGCGTCCTCTACACAAATCCTCGTGAAAAGTCAGGATATGTTCAGGATATCATGCCGGGAGTGGCGGGGGTCCGGAGAGCGCTGTGCTCACGCGGCCATCTCGGATGCCCGCCAAGCTCCTCCTCACTTTTAGGATTTCTTGATGCATAGGATTTTGCAATTCCTAAATTGCGATTCCTTAATTTTCGCAATTTAGGAAGTGCAAAATCCTACAATGATGCATGTGCCCAAAAATGCATTATTTCGGTCTCTCCACTGGACCCTGTACCACTTACAGCCAGATTCATCATTGAAAATTGCGCTCGCAAAGGGCCAGATTCTGAGAATCTGGCCCTTTGCAAGCGCAATTTTTGCATTCGGGATTCATCATCCCAAATGCAAAAATCGCTATTTGCTAAATCGCTAAATTGCGAGGAATTGCATTTAAGGAAATCTCTATTTGAGATTCCTTAAATGCAATTCCTTAACCATTTTTAAATTGCGATTTCGCTAATTTGGGCCGCTATTTACCGCGAAGTCTGACTTCGTGGTAAATAGCGAAAACTTAGAAAAATGCACTTTAGTGCATTTTTCTAAGTTGGAAGTTACACACACACATGTCCTTTGGACATGTGTGTGCGCAACATCAGTCGACATTTACATTTCAGGGGTGCTACAGGGTGTCCTTTGGACACCCCTGGCACCCTTGAAATTGCATCCTTATTTGCGATTAGCAAATTGCTAATCGCAAATAAGGAATGACTCCCCATTCATTCGTATGGGCCTTTGGGCCTATAGGAATGAATGGGGAGTCATTCCTTATTTGCGATTAGCAATTTGCTAATCGCAAATAAGGAAGCTGTAGAAATCGCAAATAAAATTGCGATTTCTACATGAATCCCGTTTTGCAAGTCCTTAATAGCGATTCCTTAATAATCGCTATTATGGACTCGCAAAACGGATTAATGATGAATCTGGGGGTTAGTGAATGGAGGGAATTGTCTACTGCAGCTCATGCTTTTTTCAGCAACTTTCGCCCATTTTCCCTTTTTCCATTTCCAGGAAAGATTTTTGAAAAATAGATTAATATTCAGCTTTCTGAATTCTTGGAGTGTTATTTTTGGCTATACCCAGCCCAGTCAGGGTTTCGCCCTGCACACATGACCAAATCAGCCATGGTATCTGTGCTGGATGACCTCAATATAGCGGTAGACAACGGCCAGATGGTTGCTCTTGTTTTACTAAACTTGTCTGCTGTCCCTGATACAGTTAACCACAAAATCTTGGTCAATCGGTTACTGGGACACTAGATCTCGGGGTGCGATAAGGATTGTTTTTAAGTCAGACATTAGACTTAAAGGACTCAAATAGACATTGTGCAATGTCTATCTGAGACTTTTGAATTTTCTGATCTGATCTCACGGTATTAATTTTATGAATTATGCTGATGATACCCAGTTTAGCTTAACATTTGATCATCAAATGTCATCTTCACTTGAAGGCTTCCCAGGTGCATGCAAGACATCTCCACCTGGCCTGGTGCCAAGTTACAAAAATGTAATAGTGATGAAACTGAAATATTGTGCTGCTCAACAGGCAAACCTTTCTCTGCACTACGAGCAAAATTCGGCCAGGATAACACTGCTCCTTCCATGACAAACTCGGTTCATAACCCTGGTGTCCAGGTGGATAGGGACCTCAATCTTATAAAAATAATAAACAAAAAGCGAAGTGTATCAGTATGAAGGCCAAACGCCATCAATCCTGGTTGCATCTACTGCATCCCTAAATCTATGATTGCTGTTACAAGCTAGCGATTAGTGCAAAGGGGTAAAGGTAGCTATCCCAATAAGACATAACATTGAAGGAAGACCAAAAGAAGGATCCTCGAATCTTAAGCTACACCATGGGAGTCCATGGCAAGTAGCAGATATTAAATTTTTTTGGCCTAGACACCCCCCCACAAAAGACTGTCAAAAGGTAAAAATATAGGAGAAACACAGAACTAAACAGAAAAATGACAGGGAGGAAGCATTTTGAACTAAGATCCAGGACTTTCCTTCTACACCTTGTAAAAAAAGGGAAGTTTTGTCCGACTTCTCTGCAGTCCCCTAACCTCTGACAAAGTAGTGAGAAGTCAGCTGTTGGAACTGACATCCTTAGAGTGTTCTTCCCCCAACCTTTATCCTGCTTCCCTCCACTTTTTGCTGTGTCTTTTTGTTGGCTTTAAGACTCTGCGTACTTTACCAATGCTAAGCAATGCTAAAGTGCATGTGCTTCTCCCCTAAACATGTTTACAATGACGTATACCCAATTGGCATATTTAGTTTACCTGTAAGTCCCTTGTAAAGTGGTATACCATGTACCCAGGGCTGTATACTAAATTCTACTAGTGGGCCTGCAGCATCGGTTGTGCCAACCAGATGCAAAGCCTTTTCAATCTGTCTCAGGCCTTCCATTGCAGGACCCGTGTTTGCAGTTTACTGCCACTTCAACTTTGCCTTTAAAACCACTTGCCAGGTCTTAACCTTCCCTTTTATTACACACAAGCCACCCCTAAGTGACCCTAAGGGCAACGTGCTATGTAACTAAAAGGCAGGACATGTACTTTTAAGTTTTACATGTCCTGGCAGTGACAAACGACTAAACTCGTTTTTCACTGTTGTGAGGCTTACCCTTTCCATAGGCTAGCATTGGGGATTACTTATAATTCCTTTGAAACTGTAATTACTTATTGAAAATGAGTAGCTATTTCATGTTTAATATCTTTGCAATGGTGGTGACAAATTTTCTTTAATGGCAAAGTTGAATTTAACTTTACCATCTGAGAAATGCCACTTTTGGAAAGTGGGCATTTTTCTTCTCTTAACTTTGCTCTGTGTGCCTGCAACCTCTCTCAAATACACATCTGGGCTGGGTGACAGTTACACCTTGAGCAATCCCTCCAGACAGCCACAACATAGGAAGGACTGGGTGTGACAGGGGATTCATCTGCATTCATCTCCATACTGATAACCTTAACAGACAGGAAGGGGCGAGGTGGCTCACACTTGCACCTGAAAAGGTTGTTTCCTGCCCTCACACAAGGTGATGATTTACCCCTACTGGTAGTCTGGAGCCATGGCTGGGTTGAAAGGGATCCTTGTGCACTTCAGAGAACTCCTTTGAAGTTACCCCCTATATCAAAGGCATAGGTATAAGTACCACAGCTCTGGCCCTATCAAATCAGTACACAGCTGGACCTGGGAAGTACTCTGCTGAATTATAGACTGCTGTGCTGAAAGGATTGCCACTTTGCTGTGACTGACTGTTTTGAGGAACTGCTTCTCTGCTTTGCTGAGCTGCCCTGCTGACTTCTTAACTCTGCCCTGCTGAGGACGCAGCCTGGACCCTCTCACTTAAACCCAGAGGGACTCCAAGGGCTTGCCATCAGATTTCTGAAGTCTCGGAGACACAAAAGACTTCCTACAATCCTGCTGGTGCTGCTGGACTCTGGCATCTGTGAGTCCTACCCTACTACCCCTACCCTGAGGTCCTGGGCCTCGAAAGTAGGTTTCTGCACCTTTTTCTACATCGACATTGACACAGCAGTGGCATTACGCTGATTGGAACCAATGCATCGCCCTTCGACGCCGACGCAGTGGCCACTCAATGACAGCGGTTCCCACAGTTGATATGGCTGAACGACGACAGATATCATGGCTCGAAGACGGCGCTGTACCTACATCATACAGATGTTCATCGATGAAGCTTCCATCGACAGTGCAGATCGGCGCCGATGCTCACCTCAATCCACAGATTGATGCAGCGCCTCCTTGATGTTGATGCTTTGCTCCATCCAAAGGTGTTTCTTCACTGGAACCTGTCTAGGTCCTGTGACCAGCCTGCTGTTGATTGCGGTAGGTCAAAACTTTAACTTTGCATCGGTTCCTTGTGACCTCAAGTAACCTTTTGACTACTAGTGACTTCTAAGCTCTATTTTTGGTTTATTCTATAAAAGTTAATACCTCGACTTCTACTCATTGGATTTTTGTCCTTTTGGTCTTGTTTTACTCAGGTAACTATTCTCTATTTAAGTGTTACCCAAATACTTTACACATTGCCTCTTAAGTTATGCCTGACTGTTCTGTGCAAATCTACGAAAGAGTGAGCATAGGTTAATCTGGGGAGTGTATCTGACTTACCCTGACTAGGGTGGTGGTCCCTACTTGGACAGGGTGTTCACCTCTGCCAATTAGAGACCCCATTTCTAACAGTAGCCCTCCAAAAAACTGTCATTAACTCCACACTTTAGAATATGTAGTGGTGATGCCACTGGAAATGGCATCAGACAGTTCACCCATTTTAAGCTGGTCAGTCTGCCAAATCTTTCAGCAGACTCAACCCCATCTAAGACTGCTAAAAAAACATGAAGGTCTAGTACATATAGCCCTGCAGATGCACCTGACACATAGGGAGAAAGCTTCCTGCATGTAAATGAGCCCTATTATTTCAGGAAAAACGACTACCACCACAGTAGTAAAGTTTAATTGGAGTGCAACCTTTTATTTCCTTCACAGCACAAAATATCTAATTCAGCTTCTTAGGTTAGACACTGTTAGCCCCATTTCGGTATCCCATTACATGGCATGCAGTTCTTGGAATAAGTCACTCCTGTTGAGGTTACGAAAGTCAAAGCATGCTGTGCTTCAAAGGTGTTAATAAAAGAGGTAGAGATCAGACTTTATTTTGTGGATCTTGGACAATTTTCATTACTAGTGTGTTGGTGAAGGCCTTGAGTATCCAAGGTACATACATGTTGGCACTTGAAATCGCTTCTCAAAGAGTATTACTCCAGGTAATAATGTGGTTCTATAAGGAGGTGTTCCTAAAGCGCGTGAATAAAGGAACCCTCATCCTCTTCGCATCGTAAAAATTGGGGGACTGTGCCCTACCCATCCTAAATAACCGCTGTTAATGATAGTAGACCCTGTGTAGGACATTCAATTGTCTAAGCCTTAGACTTGTTTTTTATCACCACTTCCAGGAGCTGCATCGGGGATGCTTCCCAGGTCATGTCTTCCATTGAGCCCAGGGTAACCTTCCACTTGATTCTGATGAGTTGGAGATTGTTGAATCTGTTGTTTATGAGTGTGCAGTAAGTATATGAAATTGCCTTAGAGGTCATCCTTCAAAAATATCCTGCTTTCTACTTGGCTCGTCTTCTAGCTCTCCCCACTCAACACCCCTTGTGTGTAGTGTGTGATGGACCTGCAAGTGTTTAAGGAATTGAGAATTCTGCAATTCATACTCCTCCTGTAGGTCAGGGAAGGATTTCATACCCTCACTCGAAACTAGGTCTCCAAGGGTCAATATTCCTGTGAGGTGCCAGGGTGTCAACCCAGTGAACTTTCACAGCTCTCACATTTGACTACCCACCCAAAAGGGAGGTCTCTCAAGATAATTTACCTCTTCAACCCATGTAGGTTGTCGCCCTGTGCAAGGTCTCAAATGGAGGTCTTCATTGGTCCTAGCAGGAGGAACTTGAAGGGTCTACTGTAAATATAATGTATATGACATTTCCCATCCATCAAAGTATTTTGCCAACCTTGTTGCTGGGTCATCCTTGGGTATGTGACTCCATTCATTACCGCCTGTAATTGGGAAGCTCAGTAGTAGGCCCAGGGGTCTGGTAGCACAATGCTGCTATTGTATACAGATCTTTGTAAGATTAGGAGCACAATGTGAGGGGGTACTGCTATACCAGCGAGGGGAGTGTAAGGTAACCTCCACACTGTTGAAGACAGTCTAGACTGGGCGAACTTTGGAGCACACATAAGAATTTGTGCAATGTGAACTTCTAAAAGAGGGGGGCCTTGCCCATGATTGAAAGAGGCAGGCATCTCCAGCGGTCAACATCTTCTCGTAACTTCTGGTAGACCAACTCTAGGTTCTGCTCCAGAAACTGGAGAGGGCATTGGGTGATCCCTATCTCCAGGTATCAGAAACCCTCTGCAGAGACTATAAACTCAAGGGGGATCACTGCTATAAGCTATCCTGTGCAGGATGGATTTGCCTAGTTAATCGTATAGCCAATGAAGTGTTTGAAGGCATGGAACACAGACAAAACTGCAGGCAAAGAGGTTCCTGACTCCATAAGGTTCGTAGTATATCATATACGTAGAGAGACGCGTTCTCTGGATCACCAGTAACTTCAGGGAAACCTACTATGTTTAATCCTGAGTTTCAACCAGCTCGCCAATATTTCTAGATACAATGCAAATAACAGCATTCCTTGCCCCAGCTGTAATTCCCAAGACTACACCGTTCAACTTCACCCTTGCTATCGGGTGGCAGTAAATAAGGTGCACCCAGCTCAGCTACAGTATTTCAGATCAAAACCCAGACTCCTTAGGACCTGGAAAAGCTACTGCCAAATGAAGGAATCAAAGGCTTTTTCAAGTTCTAATGTGAACAGGGCCAGTGCTTCCTGTGTTTGGAGAAGGTACTCTAAGCAGTAATGGAGTTGTCATGGGTTTTAACAGGTAGCTCTGTCCAGCAAAAAGCCTTTCTGGTTCTTGTGCACCAGGGTTGGGATGATATTCACAAGGCAGAGGGCAAGTATTTATGAGAGGATCTTAAACTCCATGTTTAGGAGTAAGATTGGTCTATGAGAAGCACACTGAGTGGGTGGCTTCCCTTTTTTGGGGATCACTATGACAGTTGCCCGACGTCGGACTATTGGAAGTTCATTCACTTGTAGTGTTCCAAACAAAGAAGAGAGTAAGGGAGTTCGTTCACCCAAAAGTGAACTAGAGACTTCTCCTATTCCCCTGGGAGGAAATATAGCAAAAACAAAGAGAGGAGTATCCACTATGAATTTGAAGAACAGACGTATCTGGAGGACCGGTTCTTGGCAAAAAGGAGGAAATTCATCCTTTTGATAGAAACCCCTCACTCACCACCTAGTGGTGACATGCTTCATCATCGGGGTCCACCTCGGCGTCCTAGCGACACCAAGGTGTGCTGCGACACCTGAACTACAGTGGAGCGGGTTGTGGCTGTAGGTGCAAAAAAATTTGTTAAAAATTGTCCTGGTTGTACTCAAAAACAATGGATTTAATTATAGAGCAACTGAACAATGTGTTTAAAAATAATTACTGGCGACATCCTGGTAGGGAGGGTTACGACCAAGTGATCTCTATATGTGTTGAGTGGTCAACATGTTTCTACCATAAGGGCTATTGCCCGGTATTCGTCAGGACCAGAAAAAACAGGTGGACAGGGGGTGCGTGCTCCCTAAAAAGCACACCCGGCCTTGATCCCCTGTGTGCCTCCTGGCAAAAATGGCCAGTGGTGGGTGCTGCTCAATCAAATAAGTGAGCTGGCGAATAAAAAAGAGACCTGTAGGGAGAGAAGGGTGGATAAAGAACAATCAGGTATTGAGTGATAGACTTACTCTCCTGTAACGTCGTGTAGTCTCTTAGTGCAATGGAAATATAGTGCCAAAAGAAGGGGGGGGGGGTTCCAGATATACATAATTCCGTGGTGAGGGAGTGAAAACTAGTCAACATCTATGCCAAAGGATAGGTGCACGCGAGTTGCATGTGGTGCTAGCACGACCCAAGCGGGATAGAGTATTGAGTTTAAAATACTTGTGCTACAGGTCTGTCACGTGGTGCCTGGGCTACTCGCAAGTATTAAATGACAGTGCAGGTACCTCTATCATCGTAGATGGATGTGCGGTGGAGTGATTTAGGGCATAGTAGTAACTCGGTAGTGCTATATACATTTGTCAGCAGCCGACTCAAACGTATACGTGAATAACATTAAATTAACATACAAAACGAACACACATGTAACACTGATGGACACACTTGAGCTCAAAATGACATGGGATTGGGCTTACTCGAATATGAGTGCTCTGCGCTTCAACGGGCAGGGCGTAGGGTCATTGCCTGTATAGTAACATATTCTGTAAAAAACAAAAGGGGGGCGAGCATTGTAAATCTCTGCGCCGCTCGAGACGCTGCGTGGGTGGGGGGCGGCGCCCTCGTGGACCCGGTACTGGGATGTGTACCCGGGACCTGGTATTGTGAATCTACTTACAGTTGCAGGCAGGGAAGATCATGGTCGACCTACTCCTCGCGTCCACTGCTCGGCTAGTGATTTCGAGAGCAGCTGGGCGCGGTAAAGAGGAGTCGGCCGCTTCCGTGTTTGGGCGCGGCTTGGGCGAGTTGGGGGCGGGGCTGGCAGTACGCGGTGGCGTGCTGTCGGTAGCTAGGCTACCGAAAGGAAACAACCAGCAAGTTAGGTTGAGACACAACATTGGGCAGGTTCGGTAGACTAGCGGAGCTACTCCGCAGTGCTGGTATGAATGGATGCGAGGGCTTACAGTGTAGAAAAGGTTAATTCCACTGTATGGATATTAAAAAGGGGTAAGAGGATAGACAGTGTGGACATTATTACATACACTGCTCGGTGAGGAAAAACATTGGATGTGTGACCAGTATTGGGTCACTGGTGGGCGAGATACCATGGTGTCAAAAGGCTCAGAAGGTGATGACCTAGCAGAATTGACAAAAAACACAGTGTTGGATCCTGTGGGGACTGGCCCAATGTAGGGGCGCCCGAGGGGCCAAGGTGACTCATAAACAGGTCTTGGTATTTATTAGTGTGAGGAACACTAAGTTAAACTCAGTAGAGCAAGGCTTGGAAATATATTAGAAGTATCAGGTGGTAAAGCTCTATTCTCAATTCTCGGTCGTGGTGACCAAGGGGGTAGAGTGTCACTTCAGCACCGAGTTCCATGGGATATTATCGTTGAGCCCAATTTTGTGGGAGGAAAGACGATAGATCCATCGCTGTTCTTTTTCAAAAAGTCGTGTTTGTGCATTTGGACCTGGTTGGATTTGCTCAATTACCGTCCATCTCATGTCGTTGGGGGTATGATGGGCTGTGAGAAAGTGGTCAGTAAGCCTGGTGTTCGTTTTTTTGCATCGGATTGTGCTACGATGTTCCGCTATTCGTTGCTTGACCTTTCTTGTCGTCATACCCACATATGGCTTGTCACAGCTGCATCGGATGAGGTAGATAACAAACGTGCTGTTGCAGTTTGTGTGTGATCTTTGTTGCCAAATTTTACCTTCCTCAAGGTTCAAGGTTTTGGTGTTGTTCGTGAGGTGACAGACGCTGCAGTCACCACATCTGGAATGTCCGGTCACTGGGGGAAGGCCCCAAGCGTTGGTGATGGTTTGGTCGGTTGTCGCCATATTCGTTCTTGGTCTGGTGTTGACTAAGGTGTCTTTTAGGCTCCGTGCTTTTTTGTAAGAAAAAAGTGGTCTTTCCCAATTGTGATTTCCAGTGTTCAGTATTTGCCAATGTTTTCTGATACTTTTACTGACCTGGTTTGACACCGCATTGTATGTGGTCACGCATGTGAGTGGAATCTCTTCCTCTGTTCTTGGTGTGTCCTCTAGCAGGGCTTGTCTTGGCTGATTTCTGGCCCTTTTCTGACATTTCCTTGTGATTTTTTCGGGATATCCTCGGTTGGTTAGTTTCTCCGTCAGGTCTGCTGCCTGTGTTTTGTAGTCCTTCAACTCGCTGCAGTTCCTCCTGAGTCTGAGATACTGACCGTAAGGTAAATTCTCCCTCAGGGGGCGAGGATGGAAACTGTCAAATCTCAGCAGGTTGTTCTTCGCGGTGGGCTTGAAGTGAGTTTTAGTCTTGAGCTTGTCAGTGTCTCTTTCGATCTCAATGTCAAGAAAGACCATTTTGTCTTTGTCTACACTATGTGTGAACCTTAGGTTAGGGTCACACGTGTTAAGCCACCTGATGAACTCCATTAGTGTTTCTTGCGGTCCTTGCCAGATAGTGAAGATGTCATCTATGTACCGCCTCCAAAATTTGATGTGGGTGCTGTAAGGGTTATTGGGGGTAATGACGTATTTTTTCTCGAAGTCATACACATAGAGGCCCGCTACGCTGGGAGCAAAGACACTGCCCATTGATGTCCCACCTATTTGGAGGTATAGCTTTCCATCATGTTCAAAAAAGTTTCTTTTAAGAGCGAGGGTTGCACATTCTACAATGAACTCTGTTGGTGTTGTATGATCCCATGTGGAGTTGTCCAATGTTTGTTTTAGTACTGTGATGGTGGCGTCTTGGGGTATGTTAGTGTACAGGCTCTCTATGTCTAGACTCACAAAAATGTGGTCCGGTTCGATCCTGATGTCTTCCAGCATTGTCAGTAGGCTTTTAGTGTCCTTCAGATAGGTTGCAGTATTTTGTACAATGGTTTTTAGGAAGTGATCACAGAAGCGTGACAGGGGTTCTAGAAGCGAGCCTATGCCTGACACGATTGGTCTGCCAGGTGGTGGGATCTTGCCTTTGTGCATCTTAGGGACTATGTAGAAGTAGGGGATCTTACCCTCAGTTTTGCAGAGGTAGTCCGCTTCCTGTTTTGAGATGTGTCCAGAGGCCTCTGCTGCTTCCACCATATTGGTTATTTCCACCCTTAAGTCGTCAGTAGGGTCGGCTGTGAGCCTTCTGTAGTTGGTGTTGTCCCCCAAAAGGCGTTGGCATTCGGTGTCATAGTCGGCCTTATTCATTACTACCAGCCCCCCGCCCTTGTCGGCTGGTTTTATTATGATTGAATCATCATTTTTCAAGTCTGTTATGGCTTTGTTCTCCGCTTGGCTGTTGTTATGGTATTGTTTGGTGACAGTTAGTGCTTCGACGTCATTAAATACAGCTTGCTCGAAGGTGTTGATCTCCACCGGGATAGAGTGTGGCGGAGGCGTGAAGGTGGACCGCAATCTAAGGCCTGTTTCATTTTTGATTTTGTCAGATTCAGTGGTGGTAGTTTTTTCAAAATATGCTTTCAGTTTAAGTTTCCGAAAGAAAGCGGCCAGCTCACAATGTAATTTGAACTTGTCCAGGGCTGCAGTGGGCACAAAACCTAGACCCTTGTTTAGTACAGTAGATTCTGTAGCTGTCAGTGTACGTGAGGATAGGTTGGTTACTAGCTCCTCGCTGTGCTGGGGCCCGCTTTGTTGGCTCCCGATTTGCTCCTGGTTACGCTGCCTGTTGTATCTTCCTCTTCCCAATGAACATTGTTTCCTCG
This sequence comes from Lissotriton helveticus, assembly GCF_964261635.1. Taxonomy (NCBI): domain Eukaryota; kingdom Metazoa; phylum Chordata; class Amphibia; order Caudata; family Salamandridae; genus Lissotriton; species Lissotriton helveticus. The sequence continues at coordinate 162,143,603 of NC_136068.1, read as the reverse complement.
TCTGTTGCGTCCCCTCCCGCGCCTGCCTCTGTTCTGAAAAGGAGGGCGGGACTGGTTTTGTTGGAAGGGGAACTGTTGGAAAGGTGGCTGCCATCCGAACATTGGGTACTGTTGAGGGTGTTGGTAAGGGTGCATCAGCGGTTGCTGGAATGGGTACTGGGGTGGGTGGTTAAATTGTGGCCATTGAAAGTTCCCTCTATGGCCTCCTTGTTGTCTTTTTCTGGGGGTACCACTGTTGGAGCTACCGCTATTGTGGGAACTGTTGGTGGTGTCGCTCGATGCATCTGAGTCCTGGTCCGGGACTCCAGTGCTTTTGAAGTCAGGGTCCGAGTATGGATAGACTTTTACAAAGGAAAATTTCTTCAAATCTTTCTGGAATTTTTGAACCTTTTGTTGGGTAAGGTTTTCCCTGTATTCGGCTATTTCTTTGTTTAAGTCATCTAGCTTTTTTTTGTATCCAGTGATACTGGCTTTTATTTGAGTCTCGGTGACTTGAATCTCCACTTGGATCTTCTCCGACAGGCGCATGGCCGTTTTCAGAATTAAGATGATCCAATCGTGGGTGCAGTGCCACGCAATGAGTGCCCAGTCTTTTCTAAACTCGGAGTCATCTAGGAAGATACGAGGTGCGTTTGTGACCAAGAGGCCCTTTGGAGCTATTTTGTTGGTAACATATTCCTTCAGTATTGTTCCATGCAGGATAGTCCTGATACGGTTCCTTTTCATTTCGGTCAATTTTTCCCAATCGCAAGTTTGGGATATGGTGTTGCTAATATTGGCGTCTGCAAAGACATTGAGATCGCTCATGATGGAGTCTATCTCATCAGTAGAGTACGTGAGTCCTGAGTATTCCGCCATCCTGGCTGTGGGTGTGTTCCTCAGAGATTACAGTGAAAGACAGGTTAAAACGCTCGGTGGTGAAACCGTGGTGAGCTTGGTAAAAAACAACTCTCGCAGCTGTGCGCTGCCGGGAATGTTCCAAACAAAGAAGAGAGTAAGGGAGTTCGTTCACCCAAAAGTGAACTAGAGACTTCTCCTATTCCCCTGGGAGGAAATATAGCAAAAACAAAGAGAGGAGTATCCACTATGAATTTGAAGAACAGACGTATCTGGAGGACCGGTTCTTGGCAAAAAGGAGGAAATTCATCCTTTTGATAGAAACCCCTCACTCACCACCTAGTGGTGACATGCTTCATCATCGGGGTCCACCTCGGCGTCCTAGCGACACCAAGGTGTGCTGCGACACCTGAACTACAGTGGAGCGGGTTGTGGCTGTAGGTGCAAAAAAATTTGTTAAAAATTGTCCTGGTTGTACTCAAAAACAATGGATTTAATTATAGAGCAACTGAACAATGTGTTTAAAAATAATTACTGGCGAGATCCTGGTAGGGAGGGTTACGACCAAGTGATCTCTATATGTGTTGAGTGGTCAACATGTTTCTACCATAAGGGCTATTGCCCGGTATTCGTCAGGACCAGAAAAAACAGGTGGACAGGGGGTGCGTGCTCCCTAAAAAGCACACCCGGCCTTGATCCCCTGTGTGCCTCCTGGCAAAAATGGCCAGTGGTGGGTGCTGCTCAATCAAATAAGTGAGCTGGCGAATAAAAAAGAGACCTGTAGGGAGAGAAGGGTGGATAAAGAACAATCAGGTATTGAGTGATAGACTTACTCTCCTGTAACGTCGTGTAGTCTCTTAGTGCAATGGAAATATAGTGCCAAAAGAAGGGGGGGGGTTCCAGATATACATAATTCCGTGGTGAGGGAGTGAAAACTAGTCAACATCTATGCCAAAGGATAGGTGCACGCGAGTTGCATGTGGTGCTAGCACGACCCAAGCGGGATAGAGTATTGAGTTTAAAATACTTGTGCTACAGGTCTGTCACGTGGTGCCTGGGCTACTCGCAAGTATTAAATGACAGTGCAGGTACCTCTATCATCGTAGATGGATGTGCGGTGGAGTGATTTAGGGCATAGTAGTAACTCGGTAGTGCTATATACATTTGTCAGCAGCCGACTCAAACGTATACGTGAATAACATTAAATTAACATACAAAACGAACACACATGTAACACTGATGGACACACTTGAGCTCAAAATGACATGGGATTGGGCTTACTCGAATATGAGTGCTCTGCGCTTCAACGGGCAGGGCGTAGGGTCATTGCCTGTATAGTAACATATTCTGTAAAAAACAAAAGGGGGGCGAGCATTGTAAATCTCTGCGCCGCTCGAGACGCTGCGTGGGTGGGGGGCGGCGCCCTCGTGGACCCGGTACTGGGATGTGTACCCGGGACCTGGTATTGTGAATCTACTTACAGTTGCAGGCAGGGAAGATCATGGTCGACCTACTCCTCGCGTCCACTGCTCGGCTAGTGATTTCGAGAGCAGCTGGGCGCGGTAAAGAGGAGTCGGCCGCTTCCGTGTTTGGGCGCGGCTTGGGCGAGTTGGGGGCGGGGCTGGCAGTACGCGGTGGCGTGCTGTCGGTAGCTAGGCACGGAAGCGGCCGACTCCTCTTTACCGCGCCCAGCTGCTCTCGAAATCACTAGCCGAGCAGTGGACGCAGCGTCTCGAGCGGCGCAGAGATTTACAATGCTCGCCCCCCTTTTGTTTTTTACAGAATATGTTACTATACAGGCAATGACCCTACGCCCTGCCCGTTGAAGCGCAGAGCACTCATATTCGAGTAAGCCCAATCCCATGTCATTTTGAGCTCAAGTGTGTCCATCAGTGTTACATGTGTGTTCGTTTTGTATGTTAATTTAATGTTATTCACGTATACGTTTGAGTCGGCTGCTGACAAATGTATATAGCACTACCGAGTTACTACTATGCCCTAAATCACTCCACCGCACATCCATCTACGATGATAGAGGTACCTGCACTGTCATTTAATACTTGCGAGTAGCCCAGGCACCACGTGACAGACCTGTAGCACAAGTATTTTAAACTCAATACTCTATCCCGCTTGGGTCGTGCTAGCACCACATGCAACTCGCGTGCACCTATCCTTTGGCATAGATGTTGACTAGTTTTCACTCCCTCACCACGGAATTATGTATATCTGGAACCCCCCCCTTCTTTTGGCACTATATTTCCATTGCACTAAGAGACTACACGACGTTACAGGAGAGTAAGTCTATCACTCAATACCTGATTGTTCTTTATCCACCCTTCTCTCCCTACAGGTCTCTTTTTTATTCGCCAGCTCACTTATTTGATTGAGCAGCACCCACCACTGGCCATTTTTGCCAGGAGGCACACAGGGGATCAAGGCCGGGTGTGCTTTTTAGGGAGCACGCACCCCCTGTCCACCTGTTTTTTCTGGTCCTGACGAATACCGGGCAATAGCCCTTATGGTAGAAACATGTTGACCACTCAACACATATAGAGATCACTTGGTCGTAACCCTCCCTACCAGGATCTCGCCAGTAATTATTTTTAAACACATTGTTCAGTTGCTCTATAATTAAATCCATTGTTTTTTAGTACAACCAGGACAATTTTTAACAAATTTTTTTGCACCTACAGCCACAACCCGCTCCACTGTAGTTCAGGTGTCGCAGCACACCTTGGTGTCGCTAGGACGCCGAGGTGGACCCCGATGATGAAGCATGTCACCACTAGGTGGTGAGTGAGGGGTTTCTATCAAAAGGATGAATTTCCTCCTTTTTGCCAAGAACCGGTCCTCCAGATACGTCTGTTCTTCAAATTCATAGTGGATACTCCTCTCTTTGTTTTTGCTACATTCACTTGTAGTGCCTTCTCCAGCATAGTAAGTAGATGGGGTTCCAACACCATCCAAGTATGTTATAGAACTCCACGGGCATACTGTTTGGGCCTGGAGATTTCTCTGATTGCATTAGGCACACTGCCTAATGCCAGTTCCTCAAATGAAGGTCCAGTTCCAGATGTGTCCTATTATACTACTATAGGCATGTGAGGCGCAGCTCCACCAGCAAGTTCTCGATGTCTTCTTCTAAGGCAGAGTATCTCTCCCTAAATAAGTCTTGATAGTATTGGCCAAATCTCTCAATGGTCTTGCAATCATTGCCTGTGGCAATACGGGCCTGTATGGCAACTTGAACTCCCCCACCCATCTACTCACCGCCTCCATTCTACTGAGCCATTACAAAAGGCAACATGCCTTGTCTCCTGTTTCATAAAGTTTCCTCTTTGTCACCAGGAAGTGTTGTTTTGCCAGGTCATGTATGAAGGCATGATATTCTTTGCAGAGGCCCTCCAGGTGATTCAATGTCACTTAGGATTTATTGCTTTTGTAGGTCTCTTTTGCATAACAAATGAATATGGTACTTGCCAGTATGCATCTGTTCTTGGCATGTAGGGCTGCTGACATTCATATCATAGCATAGATCGCCGCCTAGTGTTGGGTCCGGATGATTGCACATTGTTGTCCTGGAAGAGTCTTCGAAGTATCACGAGATAGGTGGCTCCTCCCCTGGACTACAGTGCGCATGGGCATCGACTCCATCCCCAGATTGTTTTTAGCCATTGTGGCGAAGATGGAGTGTAACAGTGTGAGCGATGACCATGCTAAGAGTAAGTGTAAATTCTGCAGCCGCTACAGGCGCCGGGGAGCAGGGCGGGCGATATGAATGTCAGCAGCCCTACATGACAAGAACAGATGCATACTGGTAAGTAGCATATTCAGTTCGAGGCATGTGGGCTGCTGAATTCATATCTATAGCATAGAATATATAGCAGTCCCTCCATTATCGGCGGCCGCCTGTGCCAGCTGCAGACGTTTGAAAAAGTGTTTTTAGAACAGCCTGCCCTACAGCTGCTTGCTGATTGGAGTGCACATCTACACAGTAGTGTTTAGTAAATGTGTGTGGGGTAGACCATGTGGCTGCTCTACAAATGTCTTCCAAAGGGATAATACCAAGGAAAGCCATGGAGGCCCCCAACTTGCGGGTGGAGTGGGCTCTTGGGGGGATCGTTAAAGTGCGCTTAGCCTTGTGATAGCAGATTTGAATACATTTAACGATCCACCTGGCTATACCTGCTTTGAAAATGGGGTTGCCTTTGTGTTGGGCAGAAAAGGCAACAAAGAGTTGTTTCGTCTTCCTAAAATCTTTGGTCCTATCAATGTAGTACATCAAAGCTCGTTTTACGTCAAGAGTGTGGAGCATCCTTTCAGCCACCGTCTCAGGATTTTGAAAGAACACAGGCAGTTCAATAGTCTGATTGACATGGAACTGTGAAACCACCTTAGGAAGAAATTTAGGGTTAGTGCGCAGCACCACCCTGTTTGAGTGAATCTGTATGAATGGTTCTTGTACAGTGAGCGCCTGGAGCTCACTAACACGTCGCAGGGACGTTATGGCTATTAGAAAAGCCACCTTCCATGTCAAGAACTGAATCTCGCATGAATGTAGAGGCTCAAAAGGTGGGCCCATCAGTCTGGTGAGGACCACATTAAGGTTCCATACAGGAGCTGGCGGGGTTCTGGGAGGAATGACCCGTTTCAGTCCTTCTAGAAAGGCTTTAATGGCAGGCACTCTGAAAACTGAGAGATGCTGTTCTGGAGATAAGCTGCTATGGCGGATACTTGTATCCGAATGGAAGCGTACGCCAGATTGCATTTGTAAAGATGTAACAAATAACAAATTATGTTATGAGTAGATGCATCAAGCGGGTTGATGTTGTGTTCTGCACAGTAAATGACAAACCGCTTCCATTTGGCTGCATAGCATGCTCTGGTGGTGGGCTTTCTGGCCTCCCGTATGATATCCATGCAGTCGGGAGGTAAGTTAAGGTAGCCAAATTCTAAGACCTCAGGAGCCAGATCGCCAGGTTGAGCTGTTGCGGATCTGGGTGCTGAATGTCGCCATGGCTCTGCGTCAAAAGCCTGGGTGTGAGGTGCAGCCTTTGATGCGGTACCACGGAGAGTTCTAGAAACGTGGTGTACCATGGTTGGCGTGCCCACGTTGGAGCAACCAGGATGAGTGTCATCGAGTGTTGCTTTAGCTTTCTTGCCACCAGCGGTATGAGAGGTGCTGGGGGAAAAGCGTACGCAAATCTGCCTGACCAGTTCATCCATATCGCATTGCCCTGTGACTGTGGGTGCGGGAACCTGGCGGCAAAGCTTTGGCATTTTGCATTTTCCCTTGTGGCGAATAGGTCTATCTCTGGATGACCCCACTGCTGGAAGTACGGGCGGAGTACTGATGGATTTATCTCCCACTCGTGCATTTGGTGGCTGTACCTGCTGAGCAGATCCGCCATCTGATTGTCCTTGCCCGGGAGGTGTTCCGCCATGAGGAAGATGTTCCTTTGAATGGCCCACTTCCACATGCTCTGAGCCATATGAGACAACTATGGAGAGTGTGTACCTCCCTGCTTTTGAATATAGTACATGGCTGTCATGTTGTCCGTCCGGATCAACACGACTTTGTTGCACAGATGTACCTTGAATGCCTTCATCGCCATTAAGATTGCCATCAGTTCTAGGTAGTTGATGTGCATCTTCTGTTGCTGCGTTGTCCATAGTCCCTGTACCGTGTAGTGGAGTACATGAGCTCCCCATCCCTGGAGAGATGCGTCCGTTGTCAGAATAATCTGTGGCACAGGCTCTTGGAACGGTCGGCCCCTGCAAAGGTTGTGTGGATTCTACCAATGCAGAGAGTTGTATGCCCAACCGGTCACCAACACTAGGTCTTTCAACTGTCCTTGAGCCTGATTCCACTGATGCGCTAAGTACTCCTGAAGCGGACGCATATGTAGTCTGGCATGCGGTACTATGAAAATGCAGGAGGCCATCATGCCTATCAACTGCATGAACACTCGTGCCGGAAGCGAGTGTTGCGGTCTGAACTTCTGGATCAGCGACTGAATCTTGTTGATCCTCACAGAATTTGACTGAGCCGTGGCTGCCAGAGTATCTATTGTCGCGCCCAGATACTGCCGCACATGGGCTGGCTGAAGGTGCGACTTCGGATAATTCAGTGAGAATCCCAGAGTGTGAAGAAGGTGAATGGTGTGGGACATGTTGGCAGCGCACTGCTGGGCCGACTTTGCTTGGACAAGCCAGTCGTCCAGATAAGGGTAGACGTGAACGTTCTGCCTCCTGAGGTGCGCAGCCACTGTCGCCAGGCATTTTGTGAAGACCCTGGGCGCTGTGGTCACTCCGAAAGGGAGGACCTTGAATTGATAATGCTGATTCTGAATGGTGAATCTGAGGTATTTTCTGTGTGACGGATGTAGTGGAATGTGAAAATATGCATCTTTGAGATCTAATGTTGCGAGGAAGTCTCCCTGATTGAGCAACGGAAGAACCTGCTGCAGCGTGAGCATGTGAAAGTGTTCTGAGAGAATGTACTGATTTAGGGGTCTGAGATCCAGTATGGGTCTGAGGGACCCGTCCTTTTTCGGGATCCGGAAGTACTGGGAGTACACTCCGGAGCCTCTGTCCTCCACCGGCACGAGCTCTATTGCCCCTTTTTGCAGCATGACGAGCACCTCCTGCTGAAATAAGTGCAAATGCTCTGTTGACATAGGACGGTGCCTTGGTGGGATGTTGGGTGGAGTGGACGTTAACTCCAGACAATAACCGTACTGGATAAGTTTTCTGACCCACCTGTCTGTGGTGATGGATTTCCAGACTGGCAGGAACTGTTGGTCTCTCCCCCCGACAGGTGTTGTATGGTCGGGGGGCAGTGACAAGGCGTCACTGTTTGTTGGTGGCGGAGGATCGGGAGTTGTTGTTTCCACGACCTCTGCCCTTGGTGCTGTTGCCACGATAGCCGCCTCTGCTCTGCTTGTTGTAAGAGGTCTGCGCCCCACCTTTATTGTACTGTGTTTGCTGGGACATCTAGCCTCTGGAAACACCTCTATTGCTTGAGCGACAAGAAGTACTACCCCTAAACTGCTGGGACTGGAGAGCCCCCATGGACTTTGTAGTCTCGGTGTCTTTCTTTATTTTTTCCAGGGTGGTATCCACATCAGGTCCAAATAAGTGATCAGGGTTTACAGGCTGATTGAGGATGGTAGTTTGTATCTCCGGTTTGAACCCGGAGATTCTGAGCCAGGCCTGACGCCGCAGCATCACACTTGTGTTAATTGCCCTGGCCGCGGTGTCTGCTACGTCCAGTGCACATTTAATAGAAGCATTCGAGATGAGCTTCCCTTCCTGAATGAGCATCTCCGCTGCCTCTTTATACTCATCGGGCAAGTGCTGTAACAGGGTCTCAAGTGTATCATAGTGTGCCCTGTCATATCTGGCCAGGAGTGCCTGAGTGTTTGAAATACGCCAGATATTGGCCGCTTGAGCCGCCACCCTCTTCCCCGATGCTTCTAGCACTTTCGATTCCTTGTCAGGGGGAGGAGCATCACCAGTAGTTTGAGAATTTGCCCTCTTCCGGGCATTAGAAACGACCAAAAAGTCCAACGGCAACTGACCCTTGATGTAGGTAGGGTCGCCAGGTGCTGGCTTATACTTTTTCTCAATCCTGGGGTTTATAACCCTGGCACGTGTGGGTTCCTTAAAAATGTCTGCAGCATGTTTCAGAACCCCCTTTAGCATTGGCAGAGTCTTGACAGTCTTTTCAGAGGTGGAAAAGGTATCAAACAGGAAGTCCACCTCAACAGGGTCAGCATGCAGCTGGACGTCATGATTTTTAGCCGCCCTCTCAATGAGAGCATTGAATGCCGCAGAATCCTCAGTAGGGGAGGTTTTGACATTATACACTTGAGTGTCCTGGGCAGTGTGCGGATCATCAGGGTCTCCTGCATCTGCCCATGAGTCCTGGTGATCCTCAGGATCAGTGTTGGCAGGGAAGTTGTACTCCTCATCATCCCCCTCCCCAGCCTCCACATCTGAATAAGTGGGTGAGGATGGAGCAATGGTCCGAGGCCGTGGATCAATCGGCTCCACCAGAACTGGGGAATCCGTAGAAGGTTTTTTGAGCTTCAAGGGAATGATGTAGGACTCCATAGGCTGAGCCGGCGTGATCTTTCTCTTGTAGAGTGAAAGTTTACCAGTGTCGGCATTGATAAAGTGTTCCGACTGCTCCTCCATCAGGGGTTGTCGATGCTTCAAGCTCACCACTGGCTGTGGAGGCTTCGACCCCGTGGACACCTTGACGGGCGCGTCGTCGACCGTTCTTGGTGCGAACGCCTTCGGCGCCACTTTCGGTGGCAGCGTGAACTGGATTGGCGCCGAGGACTTCGGCTTCATGGGAGCGGGCTTCGGGGTGGAAGAATCCTTCGGATCGACCGCGGAAGCCTTGCTCCTGATGCGATGCAATGAGTCCGACACCTGCTTCGTGAAGGAGGCGGACGGTTTCGTCGACCCGACAGGCGTTCTCGGTCTACCAGCATGTGCAGACTCGAGCGCAGAACTTTTGGCCTTCTCCGGTCGATGTGCAGGAATTGCCTCTTTTGGATCGCTGTGTCCTCCGGCCGTGACGACGGCCTTCGGCGCCGACGGTTTCGGGTCGGCGGCCTTGACAGTCGGTTTCGGTGCCCCAGTCTTCGGCTCGACGCCCTTGAGTGATTTGGGCTCGACGCCCTTGAGCGACTTCGGTTCGACGCCCTTGGGCGCCTTAACCGGATCGACAACCTTCTTCGGCTTCGGCTGCCCCGAAATGTCGGAAGACGAGGAGGCGACCGGAGCGACAGACGTCTTCTGTTTCGATGGCGTCTCTATCACTTTCGGTTTCGTCAAGACCGAAGCTTTCACTTTCGGTTTTGATTTTACCAATGGCGGCTCCGCAGAAGTGTCCGTAGTCGGGCCCGTAGGCGAGACCGTGGATCCAGATGTAAGGTCTTGGGTAAGGCCATGTGGCGATCCCTCAACCTGAGCCTTAGTGATTGTTCGATCGGGGCATAGCTCTTCACCTGAGCTATCTTCCGTGGCCCCATAGGCCTCATTGTCGTCTCCTACCTCGTCGACGACTTCTTCTGCATCGATTACTTCGACGTCTGCGTCGTAGTTGTAGTCGATCTCGTCTGCCGGAGTGGAAAGCGGCTCTCGAACTTCTTGCTCGTCCGCTTCTTCCCCCTCGAAAATGTCCGCCGGTGCCGACTGCCGGGCCTCCTGGCGCGCCACGCGCCGAAGTCGAATCGTCTTCTTCGAGCGAAAACAGGAACAAGCCATACAGTTGGCTTCGTCGTGATCCGGCGACAGGCACTTGTTGCACACCGGGTGGACGTCGATGTGGGGATACTTCGATCCGCACACAGGACATTTCTTGAACGGGCTCCGTTCCATGATGTGTCGTCGAAAGTCTGGTTGCGTCGACTGGGCCTCGAGCACCGAAGAGCCACGCGACTCCTCTGGAAGTCCGACTTGGGAACTGAGCCGGAACAGAGCTGGGCACCGAACGCAAGACAATACCGACGCTAAGGAAAGGCCTTCGGGCCTAAAGGAAAGTTTCTATCGATTCCGATCTTGAGTGATCAAATATGCATCCGAACCCAATGGCGGAAAAAAACAATCTGGGGATGGAGTCGATGCCCATGCGCACTGTAGTCCAGGGGAGGAGCCACCTATCTCGTGATACTTCGAAGACTCTTCCAGGACAACAATGTGCAATCATCCGGACCCAACACTAGGCGGCAATATATGCTATAGATATGAATTCAGCAGCCCACATGCCTCGAACTCTCTTATTCAAGTGCTATAACACACTCCTCTCAATGTCATTTATTGTGAGAGATGATGTTTTAGGCCCTGTTCAAAGCACAACCCCCAGGAGAGGCCACCGTGCCTCCATTTTCATCAAAGTAGATAGAGGCTTCTCTGTGGATTTCTCACACCACCTTGATATCTTGCAAATCCCAGCTGGTTAGTCTCCAGTCATTCCCCCTTCCCGGTCGCATGGAGCCCAATGTAACCCAAAGTGGTGCATGGTCTGAAATGCCCCAGGGAAAGTATACAGCTTCAAAAGAGGTTGGGCATTCTACAGGTGGTATTAGGATATAGTCAATGCCGGAAAATGACTTGTTGGACCCGGGGAAGAAGGAATCATTTCTTACCAAGGGATGTCTGGCTCTACACAATTCCAGACTCCCCAAGGCAGATGTAAATTGTGACAAAGATGATGGGGCATACATATGTGTTGGTCTCTAAGCAGACCTGCCAAGTGTTGTGTTCATGACGGCGTTTAAGTCTCCCGCTATGATATGTATATCTGAGACCGTTTCTATCAAGATGGGGCTTGATGCCTCAAAGACTGATTGATGGAGATGGAATGCAGTGTATACACTTAGTATAAGCAATGATTTCCCACCCCAGGAACCCAGAACATCCAGAAATCTACCCCCTGGGTCCTACAAAGCCTTTCCTGCCAGTAACAGAGGTTTCTTTTTGGTGACTCCGTGCAATCTCCCGGCGTATCCCATGTGTACAAATACATTAATTATATCGACTTTTGTTCAAAAAGGGACAGTGGTTCCCTGCTGGGAGAGTCTTGTGAAGCAGCACTCAGTGCGGCGCATGCCTCTGAATATATTGTGTGAACACCCTCTGTTGTTCTTATTCACCATACTGTTAACATTGCAGAATATAGTATTAGTCAGTCCGTGTCACCTAATGTGAATTTTTCTATTGGTTATCATGTGTTTCAGGACTCCAAAACATGATGGGAAGAAGTGCCGGTTCTGAGAAGAGATAAGGCTCCTGCCATCCTTGCTATTTTCAGCATTCTGTGCCTCACCTCCGGGTTGTGACCTTGCTCCCTGATTGCACAGTGACTTTACCAGGTCGTCTCCTCCAGGTGTTGCTAAGAATGTACCTACGGTGATGTCAAGAACATGGAGGTTAGAAAGAGAGGGGTTCAGGGATGAACCCTAAGGAGCATCACAAGGAAGGGAGAAGGACTTAGACCCAAAGCTGTTTAAGTGCTTTGCCCCTGATACCCTGGGCATTAAGATGGTCAATAAGAAGTCTATGATTGACCGTATTGAATGCCACGTAGAGGCCAAGTAAAATCAGGGCAACCTAACCGCCCCCATCCACAGTTTGGCTAATTTCCTCAGAAACTGTAATCAGAGCTGATACAGTACTATGCTGGCTCCTGAATCTGTATTGTGAAACATCTAGGAGATTGTTGTTTTTGATGAACAGGTATGATTCCATATTAATGGCTTTCTCAACAATTTTTGCGGGGAGAGGGAGCCGTGAAATTGGACTGCAATTACACTGGGCCTTGTCATCCAAGTTGGTCTTTTTAAGCAAGGGGAGAATGGAGGCCGTCTTCCATTCCTTGGAGAAGTATCTCTTCATGAACATTCTATTAAAAATGTCCCCAAAATAATTGGGCGTGATATCTGGTGGTAGATGAAGGAGCTTGGGGGCAAGGATCCAATGCAGATTGTGATTTTGTTTGACAAAGAAGGATCTGGATTGTAGCTTCTGAGAGCGGATTGAAAACTTCCAGTAGAGATTTATTTTCCACTGGATTAAGACCCTGAATTGTAGCTTCTGAGAGAGGATTATCAACTTCCAAGAGGGCATTAGATTCTGAATCGGTGTCAGAGGAAGTAATCCCCTCCAATAAAGGAGTAGTAATCTCATTCTTTAGACTTCCCACAACAGGACAGTTCAAGATAAAAGTATTATAGACCATTTTAACTTTATTCTGGAGAAAATCCACCCAAGAATTACAGAAATCTTGATTACCAGTAGTATTTTGTAATTCAGGTAATGTACTCAGCTTGTTCAGTGTTGCAAAAAGCTCTGTGGTAACATTAAGAGAAGATTTTTTTATCTTGGCTGGAAAGTCACAGGATTTAGCATTAGAGATTGTGACTTTATAGGCATGAATAGCCGTTTTATAAGAAATCTTATCATCGGGGTCATAGTGAGTCCGCAATTTCCTTTCGAGCCCACAACAGACTTGTTTATGGCTCCTGACATTGTCATCAAACCAGGGATCAGAATAAAGAGTCCTTTTAATTCTTAATAGTCTTAAAAGGGGAAGTAGATCATGATTAGAGGCAATCCATTTATATAGAGCATATTTATACTGCATGCCTTCATCCACCATGTGAATCTCAATAAGATCAATTTAAGAACTTCATGCGGTGCTTGGCCAGCATCTAATCACCCAGGCATCTCTGCAGAGATCGTCTTTTCCTGTGAAATTAGGAGTGCCAAGGACTAGCCTTAGGGTATTTCATATATACTTCTCCACTTTAAAAGCGATGTAGTGAACTATCAATAATATTGCCAGCACCTGGGTTATTTTGGCTATTAGGGTACAGTTAACCAAACAGCAGCTCATCATACATCTTTAAAGGTGATCAATGCACTTGGCAACCCATAAAATCATTTTAGTGATCTCTGCTTGATACACACTGGTCAAGACGGTGTCAATTTGCACCAAGGCATCCATTTTTTGGTAGCTCTCTCTCACAATGTTCCTAAAATAAAAGGTATTCTAGCAGATCCATTAAAACCTACTTATTGAAATGAATATCTTTCTAGCTTTTCGATGTAGTTGGAACACTGCTAAACATCTGACAGACTGCATCACAAAAATCAATAGACCCGGAATTGTTTGATGGGTCTAAATTCTTAATAGAACATTCATAAATAACAATAAACATCTGAGAGTTATGGAAAAAACATGGATTAATAGGATATTGAAAATATTAGGAAAAGTGCTTTTGAGATAAAAGACTGGGTGACTATAGCCAGTTGTGTTGTGTCTTCCATGTACAAAACATGAAGTGGGCTCTGTAGAGTATGCCTTAGGAAAAACATTTTAAAATGAAACAGACTAGGCTACAGACAGGAATTGTCCACACTGAGTCATGACTGGTGTCTATTAGAATACTTATTAGTAGTGGTCCAACCAATTTTTATGCCATGTGCATGGTCTTGGTTTATGAAAAGGGACTATGACTAGCGTGGACCAGCTAGTATATTTTGAAGAGTGATAATTATGTGGTAATGAAATAAGCAGTCACATAGGGGCAGAATTGGAGGGCATATCATTTATCCTCGAGCCACCAAATATAGCCCAAAAACCAGATTAGGTACAGGAAAATGTCACAAAAGCCAGAAATTTATTATATCAAACAAAAGGCTCAGGGGGAAAGGAAAAAATTAAAAATAAAAGATTGGAAAGATATCCAATATAAGTTATAGAGAAACCATTCACAACAGCCTCATGGTATCAAAAAATATACATTTATTTTACTCCAACAATTCAGAAAGTTTCATTTCAACATATAAATAATCTCAAGCAAGAAAAAAAGCTGGTGTACAAAAAACAATACATATAAACCAGACAGGTGGCAACAACAATACACATCACAGAAGCAAAAAGGAACACCCAAAACATAAATACTGTGTCCTTATAATAAATCAAGCCACAGGAAAGCGTCGACGGCGTTTCGACCGATACATTATTTAACGGTCATCTTCAGGACTGGAAAATGTTCTTGTGCAAGAGATCTTTAACTTTGGATTCAAAAAGATAATTCAGTTAATGCATGATGCACGCTGTAACGAGTTGGCGGTCTTGAACTCCAGAAGACGATTATGAATTGGTGAACTAATTTCGACTTCACCACTGGGACCATTTGGTGGCCATGCGAATGTGCTGATGACGTCCACATTATGCTATTAAGTAGCCAGAACTTATCGCGCAATTAACTATTTTTTGCGTGTCCGAAGATTGATTGTCGAGCATCTGGATTTTTAACTGAATTATCTTTTTGAATCCAAAGTTAAAGATCTCTTGCACAAGAACATTTTCCAGTCCTGAAGATGACCGTTAAATAATGTATCGGTCGAAACGCCGTTGACGCTTTCCTGTGGCTTGATTTATTATAAGGACACAGTATTTATGTTTTGGGTGTTCCTTTTTGCTTCTGTGATGTGTATTGTTGTTGCCACCTGTCTGGTTTATATGTATTGTTTTTTGTACACCAGCTTTTTTTCTTGCTTGAGATTATTTATATGTTGAAATGAAACTTTCTGAATTGTTGGAGTAAAATAAATGTATATTTTTTGATACCATGAGGCTGTTGTGAAGGGTTTCTCTATAACTTATATTGGATATCTTTCCAATCTTTTATTTTTAATTTTTTCCTTTCCCCCTGAGCCTTTTGTTTGATATAATAAGTAGTTGTCCCGGGTTCGGGGTTTGTGGACAGCCCCTGTGGTTGTTAATCACAAAAGCCAGAAAGCCATCACTACATGTCAGTGATAAGTATAGGAAGAAAATATATACCTTGTTCACATTTTGTTTGTACCATTTGTTTTAGGTTTAGGACAATAAACGTTATAAATCGTAATATTAATATAAAAATAGTAATACTTACTGTAAATATATCTCCATGTTTTGCCTTCATTCTGCACAAAAAGGCAGCAGCATCCTTTCCAAATTCTGAGCAATGTCCCATCCATGGGATGATACCCATGTCAACGGGAGGTTCATTAGGAAACCTGGAAAAATAAGATTTCTGTGAGACAGAGAATTTGCGGATGCAACAGACAACTATAAAATGAGAATCACTTGTCTATAAAAATTAGAGATTATTTTTGATAAGTTAGATAGATATCTTTTATTTCGGAAACTAGCCATAATAAGTTTGCATAAATAAACATTTTCAAAGATCATCAAACATGCAAAATTATTACACATGAAGAAATACAGATAAACCAGTTTAAAAGGGAAGGATAACAGCTAACACATCATTGTTATTAATGCAGTTGATTGTGACCATATCGCTAATTTATGATAAAACTGTTTTCCTGTAAAAAAAGGAAAGTGAGGCCTCTTAGAAAACAAACAATCTAAAAAGAAAATGTATCAATATTATAGATATAAAAGGCATGCACAAGTCAAACTAAAAACAGATCATAAAATAAGTGTCAGAAAATATCCTGGCTATAAAAGGAGAGGGCAGGCACTTGACTATTTGAGTTTTACTCTGCAGTATGGTTTTCATGGTTAGATTTATCTATGGCCTTCTTTCTTAGTTTCCATGCACAATGCAGTTACCAAGATACCACAAAGGCTAGTTGTACACTGGCATCGCTCTCAAAAAGTCTCAAGGCTTCCCAGTAGTGTCTTAGATCCACAAGTTTACATACAGCTAAGAGACATTTCTTCCGCACAAACCTATATAAAGGACAGAAAAGCATAAAATGGACCTCAGTTTCTTCAATATTAGGACAGTTAGGACAGAATTTTGTGTGAGAAGGGACATTGGTCCATGCTGAGGTGTGGATTGTCAGTCATAGAAGCCCACATCTAAACTGGAATATAAACGTTTGGCCTGAAAGGATAAGTTACTTACCTGTAATTCTAGTTCTCTTCCAGGGGTATCCTCATCAAAGTCATAAGCACTGAATATTCCCGCCCATGTGCGGGGACCCCGGAAATAATTAAAAAAATATTTATGGAAACCATACATGTACAGCTCTACATATATATATATACATACATATATAATTTTTTCCCATACCAATGCAGCCCCCAAATGGAGGCTAAACAATGTAATTGCACACAAAAGACTGTCTTTGCCAATACATAAAAACACAAGAGGGCAAGTAGCACTCGAACTCTGTTTTTTAATGAGTAAAACACTCATAAAGAGCAAAGAAAAACAACTTGCAAATAAGCAGACATTGTTAGCCTACAGGCTGCATTGTAAAACAATAGCATGGAAAATGAAAGCATTTTCAACTGAAAAACTGGCACCGTGCCTTTACGGCAGCCATGACCCCCAGCTTCCCATCATGCCACAGGGGTGACAGTTAGGTCAGTTGCTCTTTGCATAACCCTGAAGGTCAGGGCACAAAGATATCCTTTAACATTTCAGAAATATTCTCATTTGTCTGGAGAGGTGGGTGGGTTGCTTATGACTCTGATGAGGATACCCCTGGAAGAGAATAAGGATTACAGGTAAGTAACTTATCCTTCTCTTCCAGGGGATCCTCATCAATAGTAATAAGCACTGAATAGAATAGCAAGCCCATTAACCACCTTCAGACAAATGAGAAACCGAGTGATCCAATTCACAACAACCGAAAAATCAGCTGTTCTACAGATTTCTCAAGGAGGCTTGCCCTACTTGAGTGTCCGCTCTAGTATCTGAGTCAAGACAGTAGGGTCTTGTAAATGTGTGTACTGATCTCCAAGTGGCCAAACACTCACCCCCAGTCAACTGATCTGGATTTAATCCATCACCATTCTTTAGCCCACTCAGCCACCCCATTTCAGACATGGCCATATGCAAATCAGTCTGACCCTGTGCCTCATGGGAACAGTCCAGCCCGAACTGCCAAGCCATGTCTTCCATGGACCGGAAACAAGCATCCTGGGACCGGTTTCGGATTCATAATCCTCATCAGCCAGGCTATCTTGAATCCAGTGGCCAAGTGAGCAAGGGACTCACGTCTGAGCATACCCTGCCACACTTAGGGCGAACAAAGCGATACAAAAGGGGATGATGGACGGAGCGTTTGAGCAAATCAAACACTCACCCCCAGTCAACTGATCTGGGTTTAATCCATGACCATTCTTTAGCCCACTCAGCCACCCCATTTCAGACATGGCCATATGCAAATCAGTCTGACCCTGTGCCTCATGGGAACAGTCCAGCCCGAACTGCCAAGCCATGTCTTCCATGGACCGGAAACAAGCATCATGGGACCGGTTTCGGATTCATAATCCTCATCAGCCAGGCTATCTTGAATCCAGTGGCCAAGTGAGCAAGGGACTCACGTCCGAGCATACCCTGTCACACTTAGGGCAAACAAAGCGATACAAAAGGGGCTGATGGACGGAGCGTTTGAGAAAATCAAACACTCACCCCCAGTCAACTGATCTGAGCTTAATCCATCACCATTCTTTAGCCCACTCAGCCACCCCATTTCAGACATGGCCATATGCAAATCAGTCTGACCCTGTGCCTCACGGGAACAGTCCAGCCCGAACTGCCAAGCCATGTCTTCCATGGACCGGAAACAAGCATCCTGGGACCGGTTTCGGATTCATAATCCTCATCAGCCAGGCTATCTTGAATCCAATGGCCAAGTGAGCTTTTGGCCGCCATAAGTGTGGCAGGGTATGCTCAGACGTGAGTCCCTTGCTCACTTTGCCACTGGATTCAAGCAAGCCGTGCTGAAGACGGCTGTAATGCCAGAAACCGGTCCTCGGAAGCTTGTTTCCGGTCCAGGGAGGGCATGGCTTGGCAGTTCGGGCTGGACTGTTCCCATGAGGCACAGGGCAGACTGATTTGCATATAGCCATGTCTGAACTGGGGTGGCAGAGTGGGCTAAAGAACGGTGATGGATTATACCCAGATCTTTTGACTGGGTGCGAGTGTTTGATTGGTTAAGATGCTCCGTCCATTACCACCCCCTTTTGTACCGCATTCCATGTCAGCCAAGTAGTCGTTCAGGTCGGTTTCAGACAAAGTGCCCCGGGAAGCATAAAGCTGTTCATAAAACTTGTGGAATTGACCAAGGGTGTCTTCCAGGGTAAAGTGGTCCCCACCCATGTCATCTACTATGTGCTCTATCACAGGTATATCCGCGTGTTTCCGAAGTCTGTGGGCCAGAACTCTGCCGGGCCTACCACCCTCTCCGTAGGCCCTTGCCATATATCTCTTAGCTATGTATTTCATCTCTGATTCTGCTAGAGATTGGTGTTCCTCAATGTATTCCCTAATGTGTGCCAGCGTGTCAGGTGTGGGCAGTGCGTCGTAGGAGGCCTCTAAGTCCCGCAACTTATCCTCAGTGCGGCGCAGCTGTTCCCTCAGGTCCCGTAAGATGCCTGCTGATGTGCCTATACAAACCCCCCTTATGGTGACTTTGTATGCTTCCCATAAGGTAGCCGCACTGTCCACTGTACCCACATTCAACTCGAAATATTGGACTATGGCTTTCTGGATAGTGCCCTCATAAATGGGGTCCAGAAGGGACTCCGCTCGGAAGCACCAGGTGAAGGGGCGACGTGTATTTTGTGGCACCGTGATCTGTAACATGACCGGGTTGTGATCCGATAGAGTCCTGGGAAGTGTGTGGACCCCTATAGCCCAACCATTAGCTACCCCATCTAACAACCAGTAATCCAGCCGAGAACACGTGTTGTAAGCCGGAGTAATATGTGTGCCCTCCATAACCCCCGCATGTCCTAGGCGCCAAGAGTCAGTCAAGCCCATCTCTTCCACAAAGTCCCGGAAACGTTGTGCAGTGTGTACCATACGGCTGCCAGCTAGGGCGGACTTATCCAGCTGCGGGTCTAAATGTATGTTCAGGTCTCCCCCTATCAATAGCGTCGATTCTGGCCAAGTTCGAAGCAAATGAAACAAAGACAGTAACGGCGCTGGTTCATCAACCACCGGACCGTACACATTAGCAATTGTCACCATCACCATACCCAGTTTGCCTCTCACAACTGCCCACCGACCCTCTCCATCTACAGCAGAGTCGATTGGTTGAAATGGCGTCCCCTTTTTAATGAGGATCCAGACCCCCCGGGCATAATTAGAGTAAGATGAGGCTGGACGATAGGAAGCCCACCGCCTCGCTATAGGTTCCTCAGTGTGTTTCGTTAAGTGGGTCTCTTGCAGTAGCGCAATATGCACCCCGTGTCTATCCAGTTGTGCAAGCACCTGTATGGTCTTTTTAGGTGTATTCAAGCCCCACACGTTCCATGTGACACAGTTGTATTTATCACCCGCCATCATTCAGTACCCCTGTTAGTCTTGAGCCAGCGCCGTTCCACATCAGCATGTGCAATAGTACCCTCGCACCACATCTCAAAATAATTAGCAGAATTCCAAATTTGGTATGTCAAGCAGTGAGTAGGCTCAGGCCCCCATCCCCCCTCCCACTTTGGCAACCCCAACCCGCCAAAGACACACATCACCCGCCCCCCATCCATAACAACAACAGAAACAACCATTGTGATTTTTGGGTCATCCCCAGTGGGGCTGTGGCGGCAACTTGCACTCCCGGCACTAGGCAGGAGTGGGCCACCGCAACAGATATGGCATACCCTCCCCCTAAGCCAACCCAGGAGTACCAACATAACTATCAGTCGGTGAACAGCCAACGCAAATATAACTCCGTCTAGGGAGAGCATTAATAAGGCCCTCACTATCTTCTACAGGAGTGCAGATCTAGCAACATAGGCAGGCGGTCTCGGGCATGGTATCTATCTTCTAAGCACTCATCTAGGTGTCCCGCCGAGTTCTTCACCCCCCCAGACGCCACATCAATGAACAATACGGTGTACTATGCATTCGGCAGCCACTTGTGTACATGTACCATAAACAGTTTAAATACTCAGTCTTCGACATTCGAGGTGGTACCAGAAGATCTACGCCTTTTCTGCAAATTCTTAGCATATGCCATCGCCTGCTTCGGAGTCGCGAAGATTTTACCTCCTTCATACTCTCCGATGCGCAGTCTTGCTGGATATAGCATCGCATATAGGATCTCCTCCTGCTGAAGCAGCCACTTCAAATTCTGAAATTCCTTCCGCACCGCCTGCACCTGCGCGGTAAAGTCTGGGTAAAAGGAAAGCGGGTTGTTTTGATATGTAACTTTCCCCTTTTTCCTGGTGATGCGTAGCACAGTATCTCTATCTCTATAGTTCAACAGGCGCACAATTATAGGTCGCGGCTGCGTGCCAGGGGGCGGCCTAGTCACCCGTGAACGATGGGCCCTTTCGATTGCGAACATAGGGGACAGTTCATCTACTCCACATATCTCGTGCAGTATGGTCTCAACATAGTCCTCCAGACGCCCCACGTCTGTCGACTCTGGCAGGCCTAGTACGCGGATGTTATTGCGCCTCGACCGCGCTTCGATGTCCTCATTCTTTGCTTGAATGACCGCCAAGAGTTTAGTGATGTCTGACGTCTTTTCCGCCACCTGATGGAGGCCGTCTTCAGCTTCAGAAATCCTCTGCTCAGCCTCCCCTATCCACGCAGCTTGTTTGTCGACCTTGGCGGAAAACTGGTCCATGCGACCATTGAGAGCCTCAATCTTCCCGTCTATCGCTTGAAGACTGGAGTGTATCGCAGCAAGTGCTTTTTCCAGGGAGGAGGGACCCTGCGATGCATTGTCCTGTTCTGTATCTGATGCCTCAGTTTGGGCCGGCTTCCCACCCTTTACGAAGCTCAAATGTCAATTTAGGTTGCGACTTATCCGGTTTACCCATGCTCCAGGCGCAAAGTGACAAATTAGACGAACAACCAGACAAGTCACACTACCTACGTCCCTCGTGGGGTACGCTGCCCCCCCCTTGATATTCCGGCAAAGCTCAGCAGCTAGGGCAGTGTATCTCCAGATGTGTGTCCTGTATCACTCACCATCCCCTGGCACTTCCACCAGGAAGCAAGATCCTAAGTCCGTGGTGCGCCAGTAACCTCCTGTCGTGTGTGCGGGCGATGCAAGATGTGTGCCCACGTGGCGCGTCAAATCCAGCCTCTACACACAGACATGCATCCACCAGTGGTCCCCAACGGCAATGACAGTTTACCACAGCGCCTGTACCGTCTCACAATATGGGATCAGTATGACACAGCCCACCGATGGCCCCACAGCAATGTACCTTCCTTGCAACAGGTCCTGTCCACCAGCTCCCTCGTAGGGGTGCGCAATGCTATCGCACAATCAGCTCCGACTTTAAGGGTATGTCAGCCTCAGGGAAAGGGCGCAGTGCGACGCACCTGCAGTCAGTCTGTGTCAGGGCTCCTTGTACCAGCCTTCGACGTCCCAGGGGAGGGGGTGCTTTATGCGCCTATACAGTGCGCACCGCCTCAACCTGCCCTGCAGCACCACTGATCAGGTGACGATGTTCGCGGCCTTTTCGCAGCCTACCGCAGTCCCAGAATCCAGGCGCTTGCGTGAGCGGAGCCCCCAGGCCCTGCCGCCTCTTCCCCGCATCGCAAAAATCGAGGGCCCCAGTCCTGCTGTTCTGTGAAGTGGCGACTGAGAGCGTCCGCTTGAGAATTCTGCTCCCCCGGCAGATGAACTGGTGGAATGGATGGCTTCCTCGCCAGCAGCCAGTTCCAAAGGGACTGTGCTTCCAATGACAGAGTCCTCGATCGAGTTCCCCCCTGCTTGTTCAGGTAGTACATTGTGGTGGTATTGTCCATTTATACTAGGATGGAACTAGAGCCAGATGAACAGCCCTGAGCTCCAGCATGTTGATATGGTACAATTGCTCTTTCGAGGACCATATGCCTTGAGTCTGAAGAGAGCCCATGTGAGCTCCCCATCCTCGTAGAGATGCGTCTGGGATCAGAGTCTGAGATGGAGAAGTTTGATGGAATAGAACTCCTACTTCCAGGTTGTCTCTCTTCATCCACCATGGGATTGATGCTTTGGCAGCATGTGATAGACAGACCTTGTCTTCCCAGCCAGACGACCGCTGATCCCACTTGTCCTTCAGATCTTTCTGCAGAGGATTAATTTTAATCTGGCATTGGGCACCAGAAAAATACAGGATGCCATCGATCCGAGTACAGATGCTATCTGACGCACTAACGACAAGTTGTTTCTTAAAAAT
This sequence comes from Lissotriton helveticus, assembly GCF_964261635.1. Taxonomy (NCBI): domain Eukaryota; kingdom Metazoa; phylum Chordata; class Amphibia; order Caudata; family Salamandridae; genus Lissotriton; species Lissotriton helveticus. Next base: position 162,121,090 of record NC_136068.1, on the reverse strand, counting down.
GTTCAGCATTTCTGAATGAGGGATAATTGTCTCTCCTCCGAAGGAGTCTATCAGCGCACCCAAATAGTTGATTGTTTGAGTGAGCTGTTGCGTTGACATTTGGTAGTTCCCGTGTAGGCCCAGTTTTTGACAGAGACACTGTTGGAAATGGTTCTTCACCCTCTGGGGAGTAGGGCCCTTAATCAACCAATCGTCTAGATAAGGGTAGACGAAGATGCCCCTGCGCCGCAGAGCAGCTGCTACCACTGCCATGCACTTTGTGAACACCTGGGGAGCTTTTTTTTGTACGAAGGGAAGCACTTTGAATTGATAGTGGGATGTTCCACCTACAAATCGCAGATATTGCCGGTGATGTTGGTTTATCGGTATATGAAAGTAGGCATCCTGCAGATCCAGCCAACACATCCAATCCTCTTTGCGGAGGTGAGGATATATTTGGTGGAGAGCCAGCATGTGAAATTTCTCTCATTTGATGGTCTTGTTGAGTGCTCTTAGATCCAAAATGGGTCTGTATTCTGACTTATGACCTTTTCTCTTTACTAGGAAGTATCTGGAATACACTCCCAGACGTCTTTGCAACTGTGGGACCTTCTCTATGGCTGATTTTTTGGAGAAGGATGCCCACCTCCCTCTGCAGCAGGTTGATCTGGTAGTTTGATGGTGTTACCGGAGGGATTGAGGTAGGGCGACATCGGAAACGTAGAGAGTACCCATTTTTCAATGTAGCCAGTACCCATTGATCTTTCGTGATGTCTCGCCACTCTTGCACATGATTTGCCACACTTCCTCCCACTGGAGCGGTGCACAGTACTGGAGGAAGCATTGATTTGCTGGAGGTTTGGTAGAGGTGGAGGACTGACGGTTCCCTCCTCTTCTCCTGTTAGATTGCCGGTGTTGGAATTGAGATCTATGCTGACCTTGCTGGTTCTGGTTCTTATGCCAATGAGGGGTTTGAACCCTATGTTGGAACGATCGGCGTTCAGTGTTGCAGTAACGACGACGGAACTCTTTACTTTTTTCTAACCCTACCGCCTTCAGGGTATCCAGCTCAATTTTCATTCGTGCCATCTCCTCATCAGTGTGTGGACCAAACAGCGATGACCCGGAAAATGGCAGATTGATGATTCGGGACTGTGCCTCTGGCTTTAGAGCTGTTAGGCGAAGCCATGAAGATCTTCTGGCACAAATTCCGTATGCGTAAGAATGCGCTGAGAGTGTAGCTCCATCCACCGCAGAACTAATGACTTGGTTCACCACTAAGCTGCCCTCTCGTAAGACTTCCTCAAAGTCTTTACTGTCTTCCTTGGGTAGCCTCTTTGAGAACCGCAGAAGTGAGTCCCACAAAGCTCTATCGTAACGTCCCAATAGAGCTGTCGCACTGGAGACCTTTAGCATGGATGCGGAGGTGCCACATACTTTTCTCCCCCATGAGTCCTGCGTTTTGCTCTCCTTGTCTGGTAGAACTGTAGACGAGGAGACCACTGAATGTGTCTTTCTGGTGGCAACCACAATTACAGAATCCGGTTTTGGATCAGACTTTAAGAAGGAGGGATTCTCCTCTGTTGGACAATACTTTTTTAGAATTCTCGCCGGCGCAGTCTTCAGGGTGGCTGGCGTGAGAAAAATGTCCATAACTGGCTTAAGCAGACCCGGCACCAGAGGCAGTAATGGGCGAGAGGACGTTTTCTGATTCAACGTATCGAAAATGACTGAAGAGGTACTCTGCTGAACAGGCATGGGGATGTTTAGTTTGGAAGCCCCCCTGGCAAAGACGTCCTGGAAAGTGCTTACGTCATCCACCAGAGAGATCCTCGACGGTGGGCTACCCGTAAGGGTGGGCGAATAGTCTATCTTTGAGGAGTACGTTAAGGAGGTGGAAGGAGTTGGCGACCTGTGTCTTCTCCTTTTGCTGTGAGATCTTGATCTCCTCCTAGGTGCTGCTGCAGTGGAGCGAGTACGAGCTCTTCCTCTTGGAGGCGACAGATCTGCATCCTGAGCTAGGCGAGCCAGCGGAGACATGTGAGCCAGACTGGGCTCTCTTCTAACCCCAGTGGTATGTGTACGATCAGCCCAATGATGTAGCGGCTGCAACCATCTGGGGGAGAGATGGACAGATGTAGACCTCTCTGCTCTACCAGGGTAATGAGATGGAGATTTTCTTACTTCCTGGTGAGCTTCTGCAGCATGATGAGAGCCAGAGTGAGAGTCCTGGCTGCTTGAGAATGAAATAACCACCTCCGGAGTACGAGACCTGGAGATGGAACGGTGTGAGCCTGCTCTTGTCGTTGATGAAGGAGACGGAGAGAGTCTTGCTGGGACTAATACTGACGGAGACCTCTGTCTTGATGTCACTTGCGATGGAGATTTTTGCCTTGACGTCGTTCTTGAAGGCATATGCCCCAACGTTGACTGTCTGGACGGAGACCTGCGTCTCGACGTCGATCCCGATCTTCTGTCCTTCGATGGAGTACTGCGCCTCAACGTCGACTGCTGTGCCAACGGAGGACTGTGCCTCGACATCGATTGTCTCGCCGATGGAGATTCCTGCCTCGACGTCGATCGTGATCGCTTCGACGGGGGACTGTGCCTCGACGTTGATCGTCTACGCTTCGATGGAGGGCTGTGCCTTGACGTCTGCAATGAAACTGACGGAGACAGGTGCCTCAACGTCGAGTGTTTTGCTGGCATCGACGAAGGACCCTGCCTCGACATCGACGATAGAACATTCAACGATCTCTGTCTCAACGGCGATCTACGCTGAGACCTCGACGTGGACTTCGGTCTTGACGTCGAAGAAGATGACTTCCATCTCGGGGTCGATGATCTGTGTCTTGACGTCGATCGTCGCTGAAGAGTCGACGGCGGAGGATCTTCTCTCGACGCCGGACGCTGTTCCAACACCGACAGAGACTTGACCTTAGAAGTTGAAGAGCGGCGCTCCTGCACCCGACCCTCGACGACGATCCCGTCACCAGTACCTTCGATGTCGAGCCCGACGCCAAAGCGAAACATATCTGGACCTTCCTCCTCGAAGGTCGAACGCGCCCTTTTCTTTACCTCTTTCTGAGAGGCCATAAAGCCGGATAGTCTCCCTGTCCTTGATAGTTCTTTTAGACAGCTCCCTGCAGTGTAGACTGGAGGTAGTAGAGTGTGAATCAGGAAGACCGAGAATACACACCTCATGTGTGTCTGTCTTGACCTTCTTTTTGCCACAGACGGGCAAGGATCGAATAAAGAAGGCATTTAGACAGAAAAATGATACTTCTATCACAAAAAAAAGGGTTAACTTGCACTCAAATATCAAAAGACGTCAAGTGAAGCCAAGAAACCCCCCAAAAAACAAGAGAAGTTTTGACAGAAAAGTCAAAAAGTAGAGAGCTGTGAATCCAGGGTCCTGACAGAAGGAGCTGGAAAGAACAACTGACCTAACTGTCACCCCTGAGGCATGATGGGAAGCTGGGGGTCATGGCTGCCTTAAAGGCACGGTGCCAGTTTTTTGGTTGAAAATGCTTTCATTTTCCATGCTATTGTTTTACAATGCAGCCTGTAGGCTAACAATGTCTGCTTATTTGCAAGTTTTTTTTCTTTGCTCTTTATGAGTGTTTTACTCATTAAAAACAGAGTTCAAGTGCTACTTGCCCTCTTGTGTTTTTATGTATTGGCAAAGACAGTCTTTATGTGTGCAATTACATTGTTTAGCTTCCATTTGGGGGCTGCACTGGTATGGGAAAAAATTATATATGTATGTATATATATATATATATATATATATATATATCTTCACTAGGGTTCCCACCTGCGAGGACGCACTCTGACTGTATGCGCCTATGGAAGAACAGTTAATATGGAATTTAACCGGTGACATTATTCTGGAGGCTCACTGGAGAGCTTTTATTTTGCATAAATTTGTTTGCGAAGTGGGGCGGAACCCACTGGAGGGTATGAATTAAAAGCGAGGGTACTACAAGTCCCACAATGCTGGTTATATTATGAAGTCCACTTCAGGGCGCTAAAATAAATAAAACAATGACTTGTACCTTCAGCTTTTCTCTGCCGCATTTGCATCCATTTCGCCCGTGAACATGGAGCAAGCAGCTCTGAAAGGCGTAGGGCATTGAAAGAATCTGGAAAGTGTATGCCGGTTTCCGTGAAAAGAATGCTGCTGTGAAACTGTGGCATTCGCCTGTCTCTTGAGTGCGTCCTCGCAGGTGGGAACCCTAGTGAAGATATATATATATATGTAGAGCTGTACATATATGGTTTCCATGTATAACTTTTTATTATTTCCGGGGTCCCCGCAAATGGGCGGGAATAATCAGTGCTTATGATTATTGATGAGGACCCCCTGGAAGAGAAAGGATACATTCTATCCATATAGGGTTCAAGACTTGAGCGACACTTATGAGTTAAGAACTGACCTGTCAGGCTACTATCTGGTTATGTTTCCAATGTCTGGGTCAAGGCTACCTCCCAATATAGCTGTTTTGTTTTTTGTGCATCACCCCTAACAATCGACTCAGGGGATGACCATAGTTCATCAAGGCCTATTCTATGTGAAGTTTCTTTAATATTCTTCCGCCATGGGGTGCACAATGACCTATCAAGACCTATTAAGTCTCTTACACAGTGTCTGGACCACAATCTAATCCAATATAACAATGGTTTTATTTGGGCTATTAGGTGTAGAGCTGAGTGCTAGGTCAAGTCATAATGGGGTGGTGGGCGAGCTTGGAGGAAGCTTTAAATAAAACCCTTTACAAACTTATTTTCAATCTTAGATAGGGACATAGAGGTAGCATTGCCCCATATCTCAGCTCCATTTATCGCCGATGGTACCACTGCTGCTCTATATACAGTGCGAATGGGAGACATCGCACCTCCTGATGCGGCCCTGTGTTTTCTTCCTATTGCAGGGGCTTTCTGTTGGGAGTATAGCTTTGCTTTTTTCCCAACTCCATGTTTGCCTCTCGCTTAACCTCACCCCAAGATAATCGAAATGGAACACTTTTGCTAGAGGAAGTCCCTCAATAAGCATGTTGCAATATATTTTTTATGTAGGTTCATTTTTGCTAAGTTTTATGTTGATTTTAGGAACCAGTTGCCAAGGTCCAGTGAATACATTAAACAATGTTAGCGCTCTGGGAGAATGTCGTCCTCCTACTAACAGCAACTCCCTCTTTCCTAAATCTGATCCTATTTAAAGAATTCATGCTCTGGCTAAACTGTGGATGTCCCACTGCGCCTATGTATTTACTTGCTAACTAAGCCTATTTTCAGTACATTATTATATCACATGACAGTTAACTTATTGAAACATTTTTGTGTAACTGTCACCCACAGCTCTCCCCATGTAATTTCAATCTTTGTATACCTCTCCGCTGCCATCCATAGTTAGGCATGTGTTATATTAATGCCCTTAGCATAATAAAATCCATAATGCATATAAAACAATAAAATGTGTGAGATGTGGTTCAAACCAAGAAAGACACGATGGAAAGATATGTGAGCTAGTACGAAATAGCTGACAACTAGTAGAAAAAGCAGTTTGGTCATAAGGAGGATTATAACATTATTCTGTGAGTATCCTCTGCTATATATTTCTGCTGCTCTACAGTTTAGTAACAGCAATGAAGCCTAACAAAACGCAGATTTATTACGCCATGCTGAATGTTAAAAGGTGGCGCATTTTTCATGCAGACTGTTAAAAGGTGCCTTATTTAACATGCATCGTTGTCCCACCTGTTCACTATTTCAGCACAAATAACACATTTTATGTTTGCATGTTTTCATGTGGGACATACACATATAATCTTACAACAGGATGCTAAGTGAAAAGGAAGCCACCGCAAAATGTAACATCATATGCACAATGGGTTAACCAATGAAAAAAACGAGATCCTTTGTTTCCTTCTTGTGCCATAAATGACAGCGCTTGTTTACTACACCTCGTCCCATTAATAGCTTCTCACTGATAATGATATAAGGGATACTCTACAAGGTGAGAGTTCAAATCTTGATAACGCAAACTAAGAGTTCCATCCTTTTCGATTGGTTTATGTCAAATAAATGTGGAAATAGTAATGTATGTTATTTGCAGCTCCCAGAGATAGTATGACGTGATCAATTGACTCTTTCAATTTGAAGATCAATTATTCATGTCCATTTATGACATTGATTTCTGTCCCTGTGATATTATAGCTTAAATTGTTGGCTGCAATTATTCCAACGCCGGTGAATAATAGCCCAACAATTTCTTGCCTAGGGTTTCATAGATTGCCTACGATGCTTTAGTTTAGATAATCTCAAATAATTTCAAAGATTATATATTATGTAACATAAAACTGCTATAGAAGTTCTGAGCAGAGATTCTGAACTATCTCTACAGACAGCTGTTACAGACCTGTTGTTTCCAATACTTTTAAATATATTTATATTATATTTACAGTGGATTTTGGGCCATCTCTTTGGTCATGATTCGATGTCCATGTTGCCAGTCTTATATGTCTGCTGTTGATTTGACGACTTTACTCCCTATCCTAGTCTTTGTTTCAGCAGGAGCATTTCAGCATTATAATATTTTGGTTGGATTAATTGTATCCTTCCAGTGCTGAAATGAGAAAGCTATTTACAGGACAAGCATCATTATATTATTATTATACTTTGGTAGTCTAGTACTGCATTTTACCTGCCAAGAAGCGATTAACACAATGTTGCTCTTTTCCTCAAGCAAGTCCCATTTATTGCCTAATAATGTTATGGTGACGTGTTCCAGAACATAAAGGAATGCATTTGGAGCCATGATAAGGACTTATTTTAACAACCCAACATTGAGATATTTTAGAGCACACAAAATGAGCAAACATCAATATACTTATTAAAGTGAATATGCACATGTAAAATCCACAAATCCCCTCTGTTACCTTGCCTGCTGAAAACAAAAGCACACTGTACTTTATGCCATTGTGTCTTTCTACTTTCAACAAAAGGCATCCATGGGCATGTGCTCTATTCATAATTCTCTGGTATCCTGAAATTGAAGGGGCAGTGGTGGACTTTGTTTTGACCTTAAGTAACTGCATAAGGAACTACAGCCTGATTACAACAACAACAACAACATATGTCTGTCTCTAGGGTCCTCTAGTAGCGCCCTTAGGTATTACACCAATTCAGAAAAGCTTTGTTTTGACTATGGAAATCTCCATTAACATACTAAAGTAAAGCAGCCTGCTAAAGAATCACATCTGCATTAGACTGCAGAGACAGACTTTCAGTCTATTCAGTTCTATCCTTCCAGTGCTGACATCAGAAAATTATTTTTCATTTTGGACATTACTTTATTATCAGTATTGGTGCAGCTTGTAATGCCCATAGTTGATTCTTCATAATCAATATGTTCTACTCTTGTTTACTTCTAACATGCTTGTTTTTATAGGTGTCTGGTGTCACCTACGAATGTTCAGGTGAGTTCTAAAAAAATGACACAGGAATGCATTTAAATCTATAATAATCACTATAATGATCACACTCCAGCATTAGCATGTTTACTTAGGACAAGTAAAAGTAGTGAAAATTAATAGAGATATGAAAGTTATTATCCAAAATTATGTTTAGGCCATGTCCCCCTGTTATCTATTCTGCTTAACACAAAAGCACAGTTACCTTTTTAGGTCTCGTAGAGGCATGGGCAGAGCAGCGAAGCTGCTGGCCACGCCCTGCGAGAGATATTGTTGTAAAAAGGGTACTGTCAGCCCTGCCCCTCCTTTCTATTGGGTAGCGTCAGCGTTGATGGTAAACGCTGGCTTCCCATTGGAAAAGAGGGGTTTTGGGTGCCACCCTGTCCGCTTTTCGCACTGCCCTTCCGAACAAGGTAGCCTGCTTTCTGGCTGGCTTTAAAGAATATTCTTATCAGTTTGTTTAGTTAACAAGCAGATAAGAACATTCTTCACGTCAGCTGCGAAGCAGGCACCTAGCACAGATGCACACAGGGTCATGGGGAGGGCAGGGGGATCCCGGCTGACTCTGTGATTTGCACGGGAGGCCTCACCTCCCTTGAGCCCCGCCCCCCTTAGAGCACACGTCCGCTCAGAGAGTCTCTCCTCGCCCCCACCCCCTTCCTGCTCTGAGCACACAAGCTGCTGGCCCTTGCAGGAGAAAAGAATGGTGCCCTCATTCAAGAGTCTGGAGGTGTCTTTCCTGCCAGCACTGCTCTGCGGTGAAATTGCGTGGCTCGCGGTGCGACGCGGTTGTCAGTGCTAGACTGGGAACAAACCAGTGGTAGAAGTGGGCGGGGACGGAAGGGCACGGCATGCCCCTACTTAAAAAAAATATTCTAGTCCGTTCCCCTACTTCTGTCTTCCAAAAAAAGCATCCCGGGACGGCATGAATATTTCTACTTTAAAACAATATCTTTTTCATTTAGCTTCCTGCTGCCGCTCGCACTACTCCAGAGGCTGCAGCCGCCCCTCCCTCAGCTCTCACAGGCTGAGGGCAGGCCCATTGTCATTGCGATAGAGGCTGATTACCCCCTTTCGAATGACAATGCGCCCGCCCTTCCTTTAGCATATCGTGTGCCAGTTAGATCTTAGTGATTTCCGAGAAGCTTTCCCTCATTCGATTTTTTGGGAGGAGGTGAGGATCTTAGAAACTTTTACTACTGGTAGCTGAGGAGCCAGCCTTGCTTGTAACTTTGTATGTAGTATATTGCTACACTCTGCAACAAATCCAGTTTTAGTACAAAACGAAATTAGAACATTGGGAAAACAAACGCCTCTGTGTGCCCCCGGTTTAAATAAAGGAGCAGCGGCAGGTGAAAAGGAGTGAGTTTCCAGGATATTTGGGGACAGGGGCTTCGCGTCCAAGTCTCCTGGCTCGACCGTCTGCAGCGTGGGCAGATGAACAACTTTGTAAGCCTTTTCAACAAGTTGAATTGCTGACACTTCCTGCATTAACAATACTACTTTACACAGCACAAATAACTCTTGTTCACTATATTACTTAAAAAAATATCTCTGTACCTGCCAGCCGCTTGGCTCAAAATGAGGTTTAAGAGGTGATCCGATTAAGTTTCACGGGGAATTCAACACTTTTTTGGAGGGTGATATGGGTTTGAAAAGTTGGGGATTGCATTAATATTTACAGAGGTCCCTTTGCTTGCCAAGTGGATGAACATAATTAAAAAGCGGGTGAGTTGACAGGTGCATGGTCCCTCTTGTGGCCCTCACATTTCTCGAATGCAAAAGTGTAAATAATAAAAACACGTAATATTAGACTAGTGGGCAGTGGGTGACAGACAGAGGGTGACAGACCGAGACAGACAGAGGGTGACAGACAGAGGGAGACAGACAGTTGGAGACAGAGGGAGGGAGACAGACAGATGGAGGGAGGGAGGGAGGGAGACGGAGGGAGGGAGACAGAGAGAGGGAGGAGGGAGACAAAGAGAGGGAGAGAGGTAGACAGGAGGAGACAGAGGAAGGGAGGGGGAGACAGAGGAAGGGAGGGGGAGACAGAGGAAGAGAGGAGGAGACAGGAAGGGAAGGGGAGCCAGAGGAAGGGAGGGGGGCAGAGAGAGGGAGACAGAGAGAGGGAGACAGAGGGAGGGAGACAGAGGAAGGGAGACAGAGGAAGGGAGACAGAGGGAGTCAGGGGGCGACAGAGGAAGGGAGGGGGAGACAGAGGAAGGGAGAGGATAGGAGAGGGAGAGGGACGGAGACAGAGGGAGACAGGGGGAGGGAGACAGGGAGGGAGACAGAGGGAGGGAGAGGGAGACAGGAGACAGAGAGAGGGAGACGGGGAGGGAGTGAGACAAAGGGAGACAGAGAGCGAGAGAGAGGGGGGAGAGGGAGTGAGAGGGATTGAGACAGTCAGAGTGAGTGAGGGAGGGAGGGAGGGGGAGAGAGAGAGCTAGAGAGAGGGAGGGAGACCGAGAGAGAGATAGAGATAGAGAAAGAGATAGAGAGAGATGTGTGTATGCCGGGTCTGGTGGCTCAGTGGACGAAGGCGTCCGCTGCAGGGACCTGTGATCAACCTCATGGTCACAGTTTTTTTGTTGTTGCTCTAGCTTCGCCCCCTCCTCCACTGACCCTGCCCCCACCGGTGCGGCCCTCGGACACAAACCACGTAAATTTGGCCCCCGAGAGAAACTTTGTGAGTACCCATGCCCTAACCAGAGTACTGCAGGGACCTTGCCCCCTTGTGTAATTTGTCAATGTTGTACACAGAGTGAACAGGACAGGAGCAGTGATGGGACAAAAGAGGCGACAGGAAAGGAGAGGTGATGGGGCAGGAAAGGTGACCGGGCAGGAGAAGTAATAGGCAGGAGTAGTGACGGGGCAGGAGAAGTGATAGGGCAGGAGAGGTGATTAGGCATGAGCAGGATCGGTAACCGGGCAGGTGCAGTGAACGGATAGGGGCAGTGAACGGATAGGAGCAGTAAACGGGGCAGGAGAACTGATGGGACAGGAGAAGTGATGGGGCAGGAGGGGTGGTCGTGCAGGAGTGCTGACCAGACAGGATCAGTGAACAGGCAGGAGCTGTGAATGGGCAGGAATGGTGATGGGGCAGGAAAAGTGACGGGGTAGGAAAAGTGATGGGGCAGGGGCAGGACCAGTGACTGGGAAGGAGCAGTAGACCGACAGGAGCAGTGAATGGACAGGAGCGGTGAACGGACAGGAGAGGTGAACGGACAGGAGCGGTGAACAAAAAAACGATGGATTTAGGGCCAGATCTCTGTATTTGGGTGAATGTATGACATTATTTTGCATTCTGTCCATCAGTATTTTTTTTTTGCTTTTGTCACCCCGAATGGGAAGGGTATGCCCAGACTTGGGTCCCGTGCGCTCCATGCCATTGGAGTCAAGCTATCCTGGCTGATGAAGGGTGAAACCCCATAACCAGTCCTAGGATGCTTGTTTCCAGTCCAGGGAGGACCTGGCTTGGCAGTTCGGGCTGGACTGTTCCCATTGGGCGCAGGATCAAGACTGATTTGCATATGCTGGGTACAAACTGGAATGACATGGTGAGCAAACAAAACGATTGATTTAGGCCCAGATCTCTGTACTGGGGTGAATGTATGACATTGTTCTGCATTCTGTCCACCGGTTCTTCTTTTTGCTATATTATGATTGAGCAGCCAATTGGCTAACATGAATATGAAGGAGCCTTTGCGGGTTTCCATGAGTCTAGATTTTCCTGAAGTGTCCCTTTCTCTTCTAAGCCCTGCTTAACACATGTGTACAGGAGGAGCCCTGTATTCATGTCCTCAATGTTTGAGACAAAAAATACTCATGGATTTCTGAACAATGAGAGTAAAAGCATTATTAAGGTAACATGATGTTCCTGCTTATATTTTGCACGCTTTACATAAACCTGTATTCCCTATGAGTGTTTGCTTTTTTCTGAATTAAACCTCAAATAAACATGTTTATATTGAATTAAATAACGTTATAAGCTGTAACAGGTCAGTGAAATGCTAAACATACTAAAAATTGGTATGTTTTGCTATTTCTAGCCACGCCCCTGACTCCGCCCACTGATCCAATCTTCGTTATTCCCGCCCCCCGATTCTCCACCCACAGTTCCCCTACTTTTTTTTCCCCACTTCGACCACTGGAACAAACTGCACTGGAAACAACTGCCGAGCCCGCGCGGGTGCGAGTGCGTGAGCTCCAGCAGTCCGCAGACAGAGGGAGGCTAGTTTCAATGGCAGTCTCAGGATATGAGCAGGAGTCTGCAGGACTGTTTTACTTTTATCGGGACATTGCCAACACTCCTCAGTATTGCTGCTGTAATGTATTTGGGAGGTCCCTGGCACTTGTCAAAGGAAATGCTGTACGTGTAAATGGATAACGCCAGAACCTCTCAGTATCACTGCCATGAATTTAAAGTGGCGCTGTCAGAACTTTTCAGCTGAGATTATATCCTCCTCTTAATGGACCAGTACTAGAATTTCTCAGCAGGGCCGCTTTAACCTGCAGTACCAGATATTTTCACAAGGGTTGCCTTGCAGACTCAGCAGAGCGGCCTGTGTTTGAATGTGCATGGAAACGTGGACTCCATGTAAACTCCTGAGCAGGTGTCACGGATGACTGTACAGCGCACACTTGGCAGTATCAGCAGTGTATCCATTTCTCACAATACAGAAGAATCAGCAACAATAGCGACCTTCTTTCACAAGCAGAAACCGGTCACAGCACAGACCTTAAACGAACGAAGTTATCTTTCAAATACTGCCGGAGTACAGCAAAAACATCAGCACTGCATGCTTGTTTTCGGATGTTGTTGAGGGCCCCCGGGCAGAAACGGGGGGCAGGAAAAGGTGCCCGCTGCTTACCTGGGTGTGTCGCTGCCCCTCACTCAGGCCTTTAACCCCCCCCCCCCTCCCCCCCCCCCCCCAGTGGACACTGATGTACAGTCGATTTGCGGCAGTCCTGGACGGTCTGACGGGGTCCTTGGGTGCGGCCGGGCGAGGGAATGAGGGGGCAAATGTCCGGCCCTTCACCGGGTATGTGGCCTATTTCCCCACCATAGACGTGTGAGCGGCGTGTGCTGCCAGGTAGATCGGCGGGTCAATGCACCTGCAGGGGTGACCCGAGTGGACAAGCGGAGAATCTGTCTGTCATAGAAGGAATGCTATGGAGCATTTGTTCCTGTATAGCGCTGCAAAGCCAGCGTGGGCACGAGCAGATGCACAGCGCTGCAACACAGTGCGTGCACCATACAAGCTGGAGCGCGAGCAATGTAGCAGCCAAGAGTCGTCAGTTCTCATAACTGGCTCAGGTATACATAAGTTCAGAATAAGAGCACAAGAGATGAGACAAATAGAGCGTAGAGGGGTATAAAAATATGTTAAAACCGCAGCAGAAAATAAACCAAATATACTGAACATCTTCGTATATATCATACAGCAATTTGCCCACACTTTCACATCGGTCTATTACGCGACACAGTTGCAAATGAAAGCTAGATGAAATGTGGAAAATCCATAGCTTCCCAGTTAGTAAGTTCAAGTTTTATTTATATTTGCTTTGGTACTCCACTGAGGACCACAAATATTATACAGATAAAATTCAATTACTACAACGTGTAAAACGTTTCATGTTAGTGCAAAGATAAAAAAGATTTTAAAAATTTATAAAATTTATAACATACTAGTTCATTCGGGGGAGATTTGCATGTAATAATCAATTCCTTTACGGTGGTAATACGGCATCTGACATATATGGGGTACAGATGTTTTGCCCTTGCCGCTACTACTTTTGGATTGGGACAAGTGAACAGTAGATGCTCTAAGTCTTGCTCCCCGCCATTACATAGGCTACATAATGTGGTTTCATTTGGATGCTATTTCGCTGTTATAGTTTGGACGGGTAAAATGCCCAGCCGAAGCAAGATAATTGATCTCCTGGCGCCATGCGTAAGATTAAAATCTATATATTTCTGCGTTTCTTGAGTGCCACCGTTTCCGTAATGTTTTTATATAAAGTTAATTTGGCGCAATGCGAGGAGTCAAGTTCAAAGCTAAGTCTTGGGGTATAGCATTTCAAAAAAAGTTTCAATTGAGATGGTGTCCAAGTTAGCAGCAGATTGGCATTAATATCTGCCAGTTTGAAGGCAATAGACATGTTTTTGAAGAATACATGTTTCGATGAGTCGGAGTCAAAGGTCTCTGCTTTGAGCAGGGAGCGAAGAGTCCCGTCCTTCGCATGTAGCAGGTTGTATGCCCACCTAATCACGTTGGCGATACCTTTAGAGTAAGAGCTTGTGAGTGAAAGTTCAAGGCGGAGAGCTTGTACTGGGATAGATTGCGATACCTTTAACATTCTCCTTAGTATCCCAGTAAGTAACATTCCATGACTAGTCGTGTACTCTGTACATCATCTTGTGGTGTGGAGCCAAAACTGGAAACACGGGGCAGGGGCGGGTGCCTCCGCCACCAGTTACACGGGCCAACCTTCAACGTCTCTAGGGTGGGTTTTGCTAGTGCTTTGCACGTTCAGATGATGAACGGTGGAAAGCAGTGCTGGTCTGCAAAACAAGTGTGTTGGTTTAAATGCTTTGTGGGTGGTGGTGCTGTAGTCCCAATGCAGAAGGAAACCCTCTAACGTCTCTCACACTGACACGCTTCCTGTAGCAGTACCTCCATTGAAAGCCTTAGAGCAGTGCTATGACAGGGAGTGCCGTTCATTTGTCACGAAGCACATATGAGAAATCAGCGATGAAGGCACTGTAGTTGATTGTCCAGCAACTGATTTCTCCATGCGTCTTGAAACATTGGCCATCTTACACAACAGGTGGCACTAGCAGCAACTTTGCATTTCCATTGGTACGGAGTATCCCTGTTGCAGAATGGTTAGTGACGATGGGTGATGTGCTGTTAGCAGCATTTTTGTGCAGGCATCTTTCATCCAGGAGGCCTCTCTACGGCAGTGCATATTAACACCATTCGCACCCCCTTCCCCCGCCCGCACTCCATTGTACGTGGATTTTTGCCCCCCACCCGCCCGCCCGCACTCCGCTGCTGGAGCTCATTAAACAAGCATTTGCAATGCAATAGGTCTCGCATTTATGCGAGTTTAAGAGATTGGCATTGAAAATGACAATGCCTTTTATTTATGTGTTAATAACGCAAACAAAAATAAAAGGCACTGGTATTTGCAATGTCAATAGCTCAAACTTGCATAAATGCGAGACCTATTGCATTGCAAATGCTTGTTACCAATGTAATGACCTAATGTACAGCTGCCCGTTAGTGTGAAAAACTGAGCTTTTAATTGGGGGGGGTGAGTGAACACCCTTTTTTTTCTTTCTTTTTAAAATTTTTAAATGTATTTTTTTTTTTTAAATAGTTTTATATAGCGCTGGCTAGACCCGAAGGTATCAGAGCGCTTTACATGAGAATCATCAATGTAACAGAACAAGTTCAACAAATTACTCAATACATCAAAAAATAAGCAATACAATTAGGAGGGGAGAGAAAGGAGAGAGAGAAGTAGTGGAGGGGGCAGGGCGAGTGAGAAAGGGAGGATAAGGGAAGAGACAATAAGGAGAGACGAAAAGAAGCCTGTCTAAAGACCGACTGGGTAGGTGACGACCAAGGAGGTAATCCACGGCCCATCTCCCCTATAGCTAAACCAGGTAGCTCCATCGGGCATCAGACACAATAGTTCAGTCTCAAAACATTGAGAGAGGAGAGAAGGAGAGACATAAAATAGAGGGAGGATGCGGGAGGAGAGGACAAGAGAGACAAAAGGAAGTGGTTCAACAATATAACAGAAAAAGATCAACAATTACACATTACATCAAACAATCAGCAATACATTAGGAGAGGAGAGAAAGGAGAGAGAAAAGTAGTGGGGGTAGGGGAGGTGAGAAAGTGAGGATAAGGGGAGAGACGAAAAGAAGACTGTCTAAAGACCGACTGGGTAGGTGACGACCAAGGAGGGAATCCACGGCCCATCTCCCCTATAGCTAAACCAGGTAGCTCCATCGGGCATCAGACAAAATAGTTCAGTCTCAATACATTGAGAGAGGTGAGAAGGAGAGACATAACTAGAGGGAGGATGCGGGAGGAGACGATAGGAGAGACGAAGGGAAGTGCAACAATGTGGATCAACAATATAACAGAAAAAGATCGATAATTACACATTACATCAGACAATCAGCACTAGATTAGGAGAGGAGAGAAAGGAGAGAGAAAAGTAGTGGGGGGTAGAGGAGGTGAGTAGTGAGGATAAGGGAAGAGACAACCGTAGAGACGAAAGGAAGTCTGTCTAAAGACTGACTGGGTCGGTGAAGACCAAGGAGGGAATCCATGGCCCATCTCCCCTATAGCTAAACCAGGTGGCTCCATCGGGCATCAGACAAAATAGTTCGGTCTCAAGTGTCGAGGGAAGAGGTTCACTGAGAAACAGGGTGGGGACAAGGGGCAGGGGCAGGTGATGGCAGAGGACAGAAGCTGGAAAGAGTAAGAGGGGAGAGGGTTGGGGGAAGAGAGAGAGGTAAGATAAGGTCCGAGGAGACGCTGGAGCAATTGCCTGAAGTCCGGCTAGGTAGGTGATAGTCAAAGGAGGGAGTCCAAAGTTAATCTCCTCTCTCCAGCAACAACCGCAATCCCTGTCAGAGTGAAGCACAAACGTTACTAAATTAACCTGCGCTTAATTTAACCTTTACCTTCTGGTAGATTGGCACAAAATCAGTCAGGCTTATCTTAGAGGCAATGTGTAAAGTATTTATGTAGCACATCAACAGTAATAAAGTGAAAACTTAACACCAGAATATAAATTCCACACCAATTTAGAAAAATAGAGTACATTTTTATAAATGAAATGATATTAAAATTGTAATAATCTAATCAGTAGAATAGGGCATATTCAGTTCACAGATTTCAGGAAAAATAGCACTTAGAAGCAAATAGCATCAATTACAGTTATCTGGTCACGCTGGACTGGGACAAAGCCACATGTTTGGTCCACTGAGATAGTGCCTTGTGTCCTTGGAGTAAAGATGTGAAGTCTGCGTTGGCCTGTGCTGCGTTGATGAGCCGTCGAGCAGGAGTTGCAATGCACGGTCCGGGGTCCAGGCAAGTTGCGCTGGGTTGGTGCTGTCAAAACTGCCAATTAGGAGCTCTCAATGATGCTCGAGATGGTCATGCTGCGGATGGTTGGTGAAGCCACCCATCTGGGGCTGTGTTGTGGAGACTTGCTTTGACATGCATCATACCAGGATGGTGCTGGTGAATTTGGCAATCAGGAACTGCAATGCGAGGTCTGGTGTCGATGTGCGGTACGCAGTGTTGGTTCTGATGAAGCCATCACTCTGCAGCTGGTGATGCAAGGACTTGCATTAAGATGTGTCATGCTGTGTCAGTTCAAAGGAAGCCACTGGCCTGGAACTAGTGATACGAGGACTTGCATCGAGAGGCATTGCTCTGTATTGGTTCTGATGCAGCTGCCATTCAGGAGCCTGTTGTGTCCCTGTAGTTCTAAAGAGGAGGGCAGGCCTTAGGCTGCTGTCAAGTCCTTCTTCTTGCAGAGCCCACAGATCCAGGACTGTCTTGAAGAGTGGGTCTCAGGCACCAACATTTATACCTGGTGCCAGCTTTGGAGAGGTAAAAAACTGTAGACCTCCCCCTACATGTGATTCTGGATTTACCTTCCTTCCCCAGCCTAGGCCCCAAGATGTCCGAGCTGACAGTAGTGAGGTAACGGGTTTTTAGGAACCCGTTTGGTGCCAGGGGATAACACCCGAAGACCTCTGAGTTCTCCCTGTTCCGGACCACAGAAACACGGAGTCTTCTAGTCGAGTCAGAGATCAAGTTTGATTGATAGCTACCAAGTAACAGGTGTCCTAGAAGCACGACAAACACGGGTCATGTGTTCTCAGGAGACTGTTCGTTTTTACAGAATCAGCCTTCTCCTTATATACAAAAATAATAGCTGCAGGCAAGAATTCTTAAGTTTATGATATGGCTATACACATATTTCTACAATAATGCAAAAGAGCGAAGTCATGTAGGCAAGCCCGTATTTTAGATGTCCAATTCGTGATAGATTACTCAGCTAAGCCCGGAACTCCCATCAGATATCGGTGAAGCCCCAATAAAGGAAGGCACCTCCTAGTCATAAAACTGGCCATAATCAGGGAACAGGACAGGTGTGTGTGTTTGTAGAAAGCATGGTTTGTATGTAGTGAATGGTTTGAGGAATGTTATGTATCGATGCTATCGCATTTGGCCACTGGGCGAGGGGCTGCCAAAACAGGTTTGGCTAAAGGCAATGGAGTCAGTTGGGACAGGTCAGGGGGAAGTCAGGGAAGGAGGACGTGTCCTTTTAGATCAAGCTCGACCTTTAATTGACTTATCATGAGGGCAAGGCACAAGATGGATACCGTTTACAAAATGGAGTCTGGGGGTTGGGACGGAAACTACGATTCAGGGGTGTTAGCATGCCTCGATCATGACGCAAATACATAGGAATGATGTCCTAATCATTATCGGTTCGTCGACACCAAATTCGTCATGGTACGTTGATGTTTCGGGACACGGATATCGGGTCTCGATACCGGGACAACAGTAGGGTCCAGAATTTCAGAACCACAGTAGGCCAATGTGAGGTACTTTATGAGTGTGCTGAGGCAGCACCTTTGAAGTGCAGGTGTGGTAGGTGCCCGGTGCACCCCTCCCATTCTAACTGCACCCAGTCCCCCTTCGCACCACTGTCTTGGTGAAATACACAAGGGCCAACTGCCAACAGCACTTAATCATGTGACCCAGGATACAGGCCAGGCACCAAATGGTTAGGACAAGAAAGAAAACAAGTTACTTACCTGTAACTACAGTTATCCAGTATTGGTATCTTTCATAGATTCACATGCCTGAATCATTCCCCGTCGTCGAGGCGGGAGTCCCACGGTAAATTATATATATAATAGCAGTGCCTAAAAACCATTAGTAGTAGGCTAGAAAAGGATATAGGCCCAACTAGGCCCAAAACTTAGCAGCCTATCTACCTCATTATGTAAAAAGAACTGAAAATGTAGCCTCAGCCAATCAGCTAACCTCACCCTCTAGAACCTTCCCAGCCCAGGCAGTTCTCCTCAGATTTTCCCAGCACAAGTGAGAAGTAGTATCCATAATAAGAACTGCCCTGCCGGGGAGGAGGGTGGGTGCATGTGAATCTATGAAAGATACCAATACTGGATAACTGTAGTTACAGGTAAGTAACTTGTTTTCTTATCCAGTATTGGGGTATCTTTCATAGATTCACATGCCTGAATCAGAATAGCAAGCAGTAATAACCATATCTGTCGGTAGAGGAAGGTGGGAGACAATCCAAAACCATATATCCCCACACAACCTGGAAGGTACTAGAGCAAGAACATATTTCAGTGTATATGCATAATCATGACAATACCTTCATATAATATACAGAGTATTAAAACAGTATTTTAGAACAAATGTAACAACAGAAACAAGAAAACCATAAAAGGCTAACCTCAGTGAAGAAGATGCTGCAACACTGCTTCTCCCACTGACGTATCTTCATGTAGCACCGGCTGCAGGCAATAGTGCTTGGTAAAAGTATGCACACTTTTCCATGTAGCAGCACGGCAGATGTTTTCCAGGGTCACCCCTGCAAATAGGGCTGTAGACGCTGACATCATCCTGGTGGAATGCGCCTTAACCGTTCTTGTCAGGGGTTTGTTCGCTTTTTCATGACAGAAGACAATGACAGAGGAAAGCCATCTGGCTATAGTTGCCTTCGTCACAGCCTGACCACGTGTAGCTTGGCCATAAGCTACAAACAGTTGGGTAGATTTGCGCAAATCTTTTGTCTTTTGTAAATAGAATTTGAGGCATCTCTGGACATCCAAGGAATGCAGCATCCTTTCAGCTGGAGTCTTGGGGTCTGGAAAGAAAGTCTTGAGTTTCACCGGTTGATTGATGTGAAACTGGGTCGGAACTTTGGGAATAAACTTAGGATGAGTTCTAAGTGTCACACAATCTTTTGAAAAATGGAGGAAAGGTTCTGATATAGTGAACGCTTGTATCTCACTTACTCTCCGGGCTGAAGTGAGGGCCAACAAAATAGCCACTTTCCAAGTCAAGAATTTAAGTTCTGATTTATGAATTGGTTCAAAAGGCCTTTTCAGCAATTGAGATAACACAATATTGAGATCCCACTCAGGAGGAGGAGGCCGCACTGGAGGGAAAACTCGAAATAATCCTTTAAGGAACTGTTTAATTAAAGAGGAAGAGCACAAAGATGGTTTGTTGTAACTCTTTCTGAATCTGGATATGGCAGCAAGGTGAACTTTGATAGAAGAAAAAGCGAGACCTGATCTGGCTAGAGACAGCAGATAAGGCAGAATCTTCTCCGGAGGAGCCTGTAGTGGATGGACATCACGCTCTCCGCACCACAAACAGAATCTCTTCCATTTGAAGCGATAGGTTCTGATGGTAGACTGTGCACGAGCCTGAGATAGAACAGCTCTACAGTCTGGAGAAATCTCAAGGTCCTTAAACTCTAGGAAGTCAGGAGCCAGGCGTGCAAGTGCAGCGACTGAGGATCTGGATGCAGTATTTGTCCTTCCTCCCTTGTCAGCATTGAAAGTGTCGGCTTGAGGCGCAGTGGAGGTTGATGGGAGAGTATCAGAAGCTCCTGGAACCAATACTGTCTCGGCCAGCGAGGAGCAATTAGGATCAGAGAGCAACGCTCTCTCTTCATTTTCTGTAGAACTTTTGGGATGAGAGGAATCGGTGGGAAGGCATACGCAAAGATTCCGGTCCACCTCATCAACAGGGCATTTCCTCTCGATCCTTGCTGGTGGAACCTGCTGGCAAAGTATATGCATTTGCTGTTCTGTTGCGTGGCAAACAGGTCCAGCGTTGGTGTGCCCCAGAGCCGGAAAATTGTGTCCACTTGGCGTTGTTCGAGTTCCCACTCGTGACATCCTGTGAACGATCTGCTGAGATCGTCGGCCAGAGAATTCTGAATTCCCTGAACATGCTCCGCTCTGAGGGAAATTTTGTGATGGAGTAACCATTCCCACATTTCCTGCGCCTGGAGAGACAGGGCTAGAGATTTTGTGCCCCCTTGCTTGTTTACGTAAAACATGCTGGTGGTGTTGTCTGTGCGCACCAGCACTGCAGAGCCTGCAATTCTTGGCAGGAAGGCACGCAAGGACAGAAAAATGGCCCTCAACTCGAGGCAGTTGATGTGTTTGTGCTTGTACTGATGGGACCACCTTCCCTGCACTCGAAGGTCTTGGAGATGGCCTCCCCAACCCTCCATGGAGGCATCTGTCGTCAGAGTAAATTCCGGTAGGGTCTGAAGAAAAGTGAGCCCCGGAGACAAATTGCTCTTTGCCGCCCACCATAGAAGAGCCTGTTTCATCTTGGGCGTGACCTTGATTCGGTCTTCGAAAGATCCGTCTATCTGCCGCCACTGTCGATGCAATTCCTCTTGGAGAGGTCTCATTCTGAGTCGAGCCAGTGGAACTAGATGGAGTGCAGAGGAACACATCCCTAGCAGGGAAACAAACTGTCGGACCGAAAGAGACTTTTTTGACCGTATTTGACTTGCCAGCTTTGTGATCTTGTCCTGACGAATTTGGGTCAAGAAGGCCTTGCACTGAGAAGTGTCCAGTACTGCTCCTAGGAACGTCAGAATTTGTTTGGGTTGCAGTTGAGATTTTTTGACGTTGAGGGTCAGGCCCAGATTTGAGAACATTGATAGAGCACTTTTGACCGATTGCCTTGTTGAAGTTTTTGTTGGACTCTTTAATAACCAATCGTCGAGGTACGGGAATACTTGGATTTCCTGTGACCTCAACGCAGCTGCAACCGGAACTAGAGTCTTGGTAAAGATTCTCGGTGCAGATTTCAGGCCAAAAGGGAGCACTTTGAATTGAAAATGGACACCAGCCACTGTGAATCTCAGATACTTGCGGTGGTTTGGATGAATGGGAATGTGGAAGTAAGCGTCTTCCATATCCAGGGAAGCCATGAAATCGCCTTCCATGAGGCAATTGAGGACATCCGTGAGCGTCACCATGCGGAAACTCTGCTTTTTCAGATATTTGTTTAAGTTTCGTAGATCCAAAATTGGACGCCACTCTCCTGAAACCTTTTCCACAAGGAAGAAGCGAGAGTAAAACCCCTGATTTTTCTGGGATGTTGGAACTTTTTCTATCGCATTTTTGTGCAGCATCTTCATGGCTTCCATGTATAACAAATGAAGACGAGGAGGGGAGGGACCCCTGGGCGGTGACGTTGGAGGTTTCTGCAAGAACTCCAGAGTGTGTCCGTGTTTGACTATGTCCAGAACCCACTGATCTGAAGTTATCTTCCGCCACTGTTGATAAAAGGCGGAGATCTTGGCGCCCACGGGGAGGGAAGGAAGGGAGGATGGTGTCCGGCAAAACTCACTGGCGTTTATTTGAATCACGTCCCTGGTAGTTAGAACGTCGTTTCCCTCCTTGACGAGAGAAACCCGCTGACGATGACTGCCGATAGGACTGTTGGTAGTACGGCTTATTCTGAGGTTGATACTGGCGGTTTTGCTGATTTTGATAATGTCCTCTGGAAGAAAAACCACGGCCTCTTGCCCCTCTGAAAAAACCTCGCTTATACTGTAATGTACCAAGCGATTTGGCCGTATCAGTATCCGTTTTGATTGCAAGCAATGCTTCATCTATGTGCTTGCCAAACAATAACTCGCCATCATAGGCCATGTCAAGTATTTTGGTCTGGACTTCAGGTCTGAAAGAAGTCGCCTTGAGCCATCCTTGCCGTCTGAGAACTGCCGCTCCGGCCAATTGTCTAAAGGCTGTATTAGAGACATCAAGGGCGCAATCGATAATCTCCGAAGCCGCCCGCTCGCCTTCTATGACAACCTTCCGGACCTCTTCTGCACGGTCCTCGGGAACCGGGTTGATGAATTCCGACAGATCTGACCACATTTGTCTGTCATAACGTGCTAAAATTGCCAAAGAATTAGCAATCTTAACAGTAGCAGCGGCATTAGCTGAGAACTTCTTCCCAATCGCATCCAATCTCCTGCCCTCTTTGTCTGGGGGTGTTGAAATTGGTGCCGCCGGATTCTTGGATCTTTGTTGAGCCGCTTGTAAAATCACTGAGTCAGGTCGTGGATGACCAATCAAACATGAAGGAGTATCCGGTGGTGCTCGGTACTTCTTGTCGACTCTTGGAAGAACCGCCGGGATGGAAGCTGGCGTCTTCATTATATTAATCCCTTCTTTCCAAATATATTCAATGATAGGGATAGATCTGGATACCCTTCTATACCCTTCTTTGAAATCATGAAGAAAGCAGTCAGTCTGCTCAACCGAAACTGTAATTGCAAATCGAGCAGCTGCCCGGTGCATGATGTTATGAAAACCTCCTATGTCTTCTGGCGGAGAATCTGAAGGTTGTGGCAAATTAGGAGAGGGCATAGGAATGATGTAATCATTCCATGGTTCCGTAGGCGTGGAATCCGGAAGTTCACCATCCTCTCTTTCATCCTCATCTGGAGAGGAGACGTCAACATCATGACCTCCAGTCCCGGGGTCAACATCCTGCCTTGGAGAGTGTGAAGGATGTGGCGGGGAATTTATCGGCATGTCTACTGGCACAGGATTTGGAGTAGGCAGAGTTGGTGGAAACCTCTGACGATAATCGGCCAGCATGGCCTGCAAATCATGAATTAGAGAAGACGGAAGATGAGCCGTGTCTTCTGCGTGTTGTTGCTCCTGATGATAAGGAGTAGCTAAATTCTCCTGATAGTAATGAACCTCATCATCATCTTCATCCTCTTGAAATTTTATGTTTAACTGGGAAGGGTGATGGGCCACTCCAAAAGGCTCTTCATCATCCCCTTCATCCTCAGAATCTTCCTCCACGTAGTTTTCCAAAATATGCGAAGGCAAGAGGGGAGACAAATGAGAGTAACTCTGTCTCTGAAATGACTTCATCTGGAAATGGGTATACTGTACCCTTACTGGAGATGTGGGCAATAAATGCGCAGACGGCACATTCAAAGAGGCCAGCGCTGCTGTCGACGGTAGAAGTGAAACAGATGTGTGCGTTGCCGGTATTGTCGTCGACGGTATCGTCATTGGTGTTGTAATCGTCGACGAGGACTTTTTTGAAGCCGTCCTAGTAGACGGGTCCGTCGACGGACTCTTCGTCGTCGAGCTTGTCGTCGATGGAGCTGAAACCTTCGTCGACGGGCTCGTCGTCGACGGGCTCGTCGTCGACGGGCTTGTCGTCGACAGGGTCTTCGTCGACGGGCTTGTCGTCGACGGGGTCTTCGTCGACGGGGTCTTCGTCGACGGACCCTTCGTCGACGGTATCTTCGTCGACGGGATCTTCGTCGACGGGATCTTCGTCGACGGGATAGTGGAAACCTTCGTCGACGGGGGAGCCGTCGACGAGAGCGTCGACGGAAGCGATGACGGATGTTTCGTAGATGGTGATTTGGTCGTCGACGGAAGACTCGTCGACGACGAGCTTTTCTTCGATGATTTTTTATCAGAAGAAGAAACCATGACGGACATCACAGGAGAAGTAATTGCTGAGGTGGTAACAGTACTTGAAGAAGTAGAGGACGTAGAATAGGTGGTGACAGTGAGAGAGGACACCAAAGAGACAGCTTTAGTGCGGATTGTACTCACAGTAGAAGACTCTGTTGACGCAGCACTCTTTGTGGACTCAGAGGGTTTATGAGAGAGTTTAGGTTTCTTCAGCCTCTCAGGAGAACACCTCTCTTTGGAACTGGCTCTCTTACTTGAGGTAGAGGCTCTGTCCTCGTCATCTGTGGCAGACGACTTCAGCCACAAAAGAACTCTTGCCCCTCTATCCCTGATGGTCTTAGGAGGGAAGGTTCGACATATCCTGCAATCCTTCACAACATGTGAAGGATGCAAACAATAAATACAATCAGAGTGCTGGTCGTCCACATGTACCCTCTTCTTGAAGCAGGAACCACAAGCCTTGAAAAGAGCCTTCTTTTCAGACATCTTGAAGAGAATAGAAGAAATTTTGAAGAAAAACTGAGTAGGCACTCAGGGAGACTCCCTCACACACGAAGTGCGGTGAAAATCTGAGGAGAACTGCCTGGGCTGGGAAGGTTCTAGAGGGTGAGGTTAGCTGATTGGCTGAGGCTACATTTTCAGTTCTTTTTACATAATGAGGTAGATAGGCTGCTAAGTTTTGGGCCTAGTTGGGCCTATATCCTTTTCTAGCCTACTACTAATGGTTTTTAGGCACTGCTATTATATATATAATTTACCGTGGGACTCCCGCCTCCACGACGGGGAATGATTCAGGCATGTGAATCTATGAAAGATACCCCAATACTGGATAAATGTCAACTTTCTAAAAGTTGAATTTTCAGAATTGTGACTTAAAATCCGACTTATCCATTAAAGAGGATTTTAAATTACATATAGAATTATAGATAGAGAACAGTGAATTACATCCCTGCAATTCACTTTATACCCATCTATAATTTTATGTTATGTTTGGCCCCCAAAATCATCTGCCCCTGCCTTCAACTACTGCACAGAGTCAGAGGATAATGGGAGAGTTATACATAACATGCCCTCTCCTGTCTAACGCAAATGTGAAAAATACATATCTTACCTGCTAATCTTAACCAAGCCTACAGCTGTGCTTAGTGCTGTCAATCAAAGCAGACAAGCAGAGCTGACCTAAAAGGCTCTCAGAGAGACCTGCCACCTGGCCTGGAAGGCCTTTATGGCATCACAACAGCTGATAAGCACTTTTCTTATCAACTGTCTTGATGTCATAGCAAGGAGTTATGATTTTCAAAATCTGAAATAAAGGCTAGAGGTTCCTATGAGAAACATACATAACAATGCTTTTGACACCAAAAATGATATTTCTACCTGTTTCCAAACAAAATGTCCACATATTAAATGTAATAAGGGAACCCAATGTTAAAATATGGGAGAGGTGGGTGTCACAGCAGTGAAAAACATAAGTTGTGAGTGCTTCACTATGAGGACACGAAAAACTTAAAAGTACATGACCAAATGTATAAATACAATGCTCCCTGCCCTATGTGCTGTTTAGGGCCTAACCTTGGAATGACTTATATGCATTAAAAAGGAAGTTTTAGGCTTGCCAAAAGCTTTATTTTGCCAAGTGAAATTGGTTATTTGAAACAGCATATAGGCTTCAATTGCAAGCATGAGTCATGTTTTCAAAGGCTACTCAAGTGGGAGGGAAAATAAGTGCTGCAGACCCACTAGAGTCATTTAGTTTACATGTCCTTGGGGACATGTAGTACCGCTTTACTAGGGACTTACAAGTAAATTAAATATGTCAATTGGATGTGGGCCAAGCAATTTTCCATGTTTGCAGAAGAGAGCACAAGCACTTTAGCACTGGTTAGCAGTGGTAAAATGCAGAGTCATAAAAGTCAACAAAAATACCAGACTTCAGTACGCGCCACTGAGTGACACTTTACTCGTCTTCAATACCTACATATAGCTCAATACTCATGATAAACAGCAGTCGTTTTTCTTTTATGCAGATTTGCCTTTAAAATATTTTTTAAACTGCTGCACAACGCTCTTGTCGACTATCTAAATACACAACAACCTTGAAAATGTCCCATTGTGACGAAACTCGCCACGTGGTCTATGAATTTTGTGTTGTGTTCTTGAGAATCTTGAACAAAAGAATAAAGGAATAAAGGAAGACCACAATATATTTGATTCATTTGGAAGACGCCGTGTTAATGTTCAACTATCTGATCTTTACGTGTTACTGTCAATCTTAGAAACTGTGTATGACAATAGATGACTGCTGAGCCAGTTTGCTTTATAAAACTCAGCAAAAATTGGTTTCGGAAAACTGGAGGGGTGAAGGTAAAATGTTTGGGGGTGAGCTTGCAGAGAGGGCTGTCCAACAGCTAGAAAATCGTTTGTTTCCGACTACGCGTACCTTATACAATGAAGTGACATAATGTAACCTGCTAAGGAAAAGTGTTTATTTGTGTCCCTAATTACAGTGTATTGTGTGGATGAATTGTATCCTTTCACTACTGACATCAGAGAATTGTTTTTTTTTTTACCATTACAGTATAATTTTTAATAGATGACTCACTCCTTGTGTTCTGCTCTCTCATTTTCTCTCTATTCCCCACGTGTTCATTTCCACATACAAGTATCTGGTTTTAGCTAAGAATGATATGGTGAGAAACAGCCTAAGGTCATGTACAGTGCTTCATGAAAGGATTTGAGCCCGATTCATGGAAGCCTACTTGAGAAAACTGTGTGTCTGACTCCAGGGATTTTAAGCCTCAGCCTAAGGTACTGGTGCCTGATTACAGTAGGGTACAAAAGGGGGTGGTGATGGAAAGAGCATCTGAACCAATCAAACACTCACACCCAGTCAAAAGATCTGGGTTTAATCTATCACCGATCTTTAGCCCACTCTGCTACCCCAGTTCAGACTTGGCCATATGCAAATCAATCTGACCCTGTGCCTTATGGGAACAGTCCAGCCCGAACTGCCAAGCCATGCCTTCCCTGGACCGGAAACAAGCTTCCTAGGACCGGTTTCAGGCATTTCAGCCGTCGTCAGCCAGGCTTGCTTGTATCCAGTGGCAAAGTGAGCACGGGACTCACGTCCGAGCATACCCTGCCAACTTATGGCGAACAAAGCGGTACCGGTAAGTTGGTATGCTCAGACGTTGAGTCCCTTGCTCACTTTGCCACTGGATTCAAGCAAGCCTGGCTGAAGACGGCTGAAATGCCAGAAACCGGTCCTAGGAAGTTTGATTCCGGTCCAGGGAAGGCATGGCTTGGCAGTTCGGGCTGGACTGTTCCATGAGGCACAGGGTCAGACTGATTTGCATATGGCCATATCTGAACTGGGGTGGCAGAGTGGGCTAAAGAACGGTGATGGATTAAACCCAGATCTGTTGACTGGGTGTGAGTGTTTGATTGGTTCAGATGCTCCATCCATCACCACCCCCTTTTGTACCACTTTGATTACAGTAGGGACTCAAGTCTGACTCCACAGATATCTAATAACAGCCTATGGTACTGCACCTTGCTTTGGAAAATGTTTGTTTCGGAATCCAGTGACCTCTAGTAATAATCTAAGCCAATGAAGCCTTCTAGAGACAAGGAATTTGGAGTCACTGCATGAAGACAACTATAGGAAGGATTTTTGGCTGACTCCAGGGACCTTTAGTACCTACCTAAGGTACTGCAGCTTAGTACAGCAATTACATATGCCTGATTGGACTTGATCACCAAGGATTAGCAACGCTGATAGAAAGAGAAGTGTGGCTCAAATGGAGAAGTGTGGCTCAAATGGTTAGAGCGGCAGATCCTGAGGCAGAGGTCTGGCCCGGGACCAGGGTTCAATACCCGACTTGGTGGGTTTTGGGCTCAATTTCCTCGGACCTGATAATTCTCGCCTTGGTGCCTACTCTAATCATGGGTCCCACTCTGCGACTCTGGGCAATAGCTTGCTTAATCTCCACAACGGCCCCAAAAGCGCTGGGATGCCTGGTTTCACCCTGGGCGTGCCCAGGAGTGGACACTCACAGGGAAAACCAGGAAGGGTTCCTAAGCGGTATACGGACAGCGCCGGGACACTACCTCAGGGAAGTAGCTGTGCGCTCTATAAATACCAGTACATTTACATTTACAAAGAGACCCCAGCTGGTTAATTCTCTTACTCCAGAGAGCTGAGTGTACCCTGTAGCTCTTGGTTTTACATCTGGAAATATTGATTTACTCTATCATTCTTAATTGGTTATTACAAGTTCTACTGAGCTGAGTAATAATGAGAATAAAGTAGGGAGTGAAGAATAAACAAATGTTCTGTTCTGCATGTATCATTTCTATTCAATAAGAATTGCTTCGGGATTCACTAGAATGATAATGAAAACATCCTGCCAGAGAAGAATCTTTCATCAGCCATAGCACTGGATCCTAATCTGCATTTTCATTCTTATGAAGGCGTTCTATGTTTGGCTGTTTGATTAACTGTTCTCGTGACTGAACCATAAGGCCTGATTTCCAGTGAGAATGAAGTATGTACAAATACACTGGGTATCTCGCACATATTTCCTTCAATTATGAAATAAACCCAACCATATGGGAATAACTTTCAGATTTACTGGGCAGAATTCCAAACCGAATTCCATTGGATTAAACACACACAAGGACCACATGCTCAGAGCTGGAGTGTGCAAGAGGGTTACTGAGGGAACAGTGGAAGTGGTGTTGTGGAGGCAATAAAGTAAAGGGGAAGATGTCTGGTGGGGTCTGGACACTAGGGTCAGGCTGTAAGGCAGCATAGGAGCCATCAATTCCAATGTGATTTTACCACCCAGAATTTCCAGCCAGTAAAAACAGTTCCAGCGTTCTCGCTCCTAAAAAAATTAATGTGTGGGAACATCATCCGTTATAATTGTGTGGAGCGGTATTCCACCCAGGAATTACAATTGCTGTCCGAGTGTCTTTATTGCTGTAGATGGGATTTGACCCAAACTTTATAAAACTTCTAATTTTCTGAAAATATAAATTTTGCAAAAGCTTGTGAAAGTCAGACTTTCAAATCTCTGGCTCCGCTTAATTTATGGTTGAGCAATTTAGACAGAAAATGCAAAGAACAGTTAAAGAAGGATTTGCAACAGCATACACTTTGACAGGCTAACTATGAAGGGCAGAAAACATGTACTTAACTGACACACAGGTTTCGATTACGAGTGTCTCTGTATTTAGGTGTTGTTAGTCGCCACCGAATAACAAGCATTGGCAATGCCAATTGGTCTCGCCAGCCCTGGCCATGTGTAAGTCTGGGTGGAGTTTGACGCAGAACTCCGTGAAGTGCAAAAACAATTGAGCAGCGAGACGCAGAGCTCAACAAGTGGCAGAGTGTTTAGATAAATGCAGTTTACAGTGATTTTCAGTACCAGGCGTTTGTTCGCACAGCGCAAGCAGGAGCAAGCAGGTGCTGCTTCCTTTCTGCCACTAGAGTACATTTTTTAATGGAGCATTAGCTTTCTCAACGCAAACAGACAGCTTCTCAATGTGAGCGGTCATGAGCATACGCGACCACTTGCACTCAGAAATCCGATGCCCGCGTTGAGATATCGTGCCGGGAGGTTGATTTTCCACGCTTGCGCTCGACAACTTGACGTTGATGATCTCGAATGAGGCAAAATCTCACCGGGAGGTGGATCTTCCTCGCTCCTGCTTGCCAACTTGATGTTGACGAGTGCGAATGGTGAAAAAAACTCCACTAAGCTACGTGGAGAGGAGTTTTTTAGAACTCCGTGAGCTCTGAGTAACTCAGAGTGCGGAAAACTCTGCAAACTCCACAAGCGGAGTTCACCGCCCAGGCTTAGCCACGTGATAGCTAAAGGACATTGACAAAGCCAATATCTCTCACATATGTGTGATCTAGTTGGATTTTGTGGTTTGCACTGAATAGGGGCGTGGAACAGGAAAGCAATTACAGGGGAAGAGAGTTGGGGTATGGGCAAGCAACAATGACAGGAAGGGGTGGGAGGACAGGGGGCAGCAACACAGAGAAGGGGTGAGTTGGAGGGGGAAGAAGCACCAAGGAGAAGGGGTGGGTGGGCAGCCCAGCTGGCTCTTCCAGCAGAGATGAAGTGCCAATAAGGTATTTTGTAGTGAGGGGTGGGGTGCAAGGAGCTATCAAAGCAGCAATAAGCCACAAGAGACCCCTCACCCCTGTCTGTGATCACTTGTGCTAGGAAAAACAGCAGCAGGGCACAGGGGAGGTGCCAAGCTAAGTTGTGTGCTGCGGCCACTCCCTCCAGGCAGCAGATTGTACTTGAGAGTGGTGTCAGTTGCTCTTCTTAACTTCTGTACCTTAGAGAGTGGACCAAGACCTGTTATTAAACACTACCAGCACTTCTGTACCTGACTGTCTGCCCCGAGCAGAACACCATGCCTGGTACCGATTTCTAGGAAGCTGTCTTTGCCTTCTATTTTCCAGCACAGCAGAATCCCAGAGTCTTACCTCCTAGGGTAGAGCCCTCACTAAATTCTACTTCCACCCACAGGACATTGCCCCGGGCTCTTGCTTCTTGAGTACCTGACTACCAGATGTGATTACTTTCCTGGGCTTTTGTGTCCAAGAGGGCCTCTTTACATAGTACCAGCTTCAAGGTCAGCAGCTATGTCTTGCACCCATTCAAGAAGGAGAAAGATGTGCTGCCTTCTACTTTCTAGGGAAGCACCGCTGTACCCATCTCCTTATTCCTAGAGCAACATACTGTGATCCCATGACTTCTCCCTAGTTGCTCGGGCTGTGCACATTCTCTGATTCCTGCTTCCTAGAGCAGTGCACTACTTGTGGCCCATTCCCCCTAGGACAGCATGCTGTTCCTTTCAGAGGGCAGCACAGTGCAGCCCCAGGCTTTTGTTCATAGGACTGCCCGCTACACCTGACCTCGCTTTTATAGGGCAACATACCATGTCTCTCTCCTCTGGCCATGAGCTGCGTGGGAGAGTCACTGCATTATCGTGGCTTCTTTCTTCAGTAGTGCTGTGGGGGAGGGGAAGATTGAATGGAATATGGCGCCCTGGCGAGCTCTGGAGCTGCTCACTGCATTTTGTAAAACACCCGGACTAACAACTGAAATGAAGGCTGACCGCCACATCTACCCCATAAGAGGAACGCCGGCAGACAGACTTGATCCCCTCCAATGGTGCATCACAGGGTAGGATGGGAGGGGCATTCCATATTCTGAGTTGGACACGATTTCGAGCGCCCATTTTCTACTCACACCTCTGATGCTCGCTAAACTCTGTGCCCAAGACTCGAGTGCTACACGAACACAGCATAATAAGTAGCGAGCACACTCGGAAACCAAGAAAGCGAAACACACTGGGAGGTGGAAAAACAATGAGCGAGCGAGAATAAAGGAGAGATAACAAAATAGAGAAAGAGCAGCTACAGAAAGATAGGCAGAAATAAAAAAAACAGAGATACAAGAGCTGACAGAAAACGCAAACAAGCAGTGCCGTGTTCCAGCCAGCAGCGAGGAGGGGGTGGTTTAAAATAGTATTGCACTTTAAGAAAACATATAGCTCATATTGAAAGGCTCCATGTAGCAGGGGCGGTTGTCAGGGCCTGGCCGAAATACCGATAAGGTGGACAAGTGTAATATGCACCAACGAAAACTATGAAATTAGTAAAGGCAGACCAAGCAACCTATGAAAAGCGGTGGGCGTGTCGTGGGCGTGTTCCATCTCCACAGACACAATACAGCAGGCCTCGCAAAGCAGCACATGCATGCTGCCTCTAGACTCGACCTAAAAAAATGATAATCTGGGGACCGTTATTTAATGGATGTTTTAAGTAACATAATTTATGAGTTTTCTCATTGAAATGAGGACTAACCTTGGAGTATGGGATTACAGCACCAATATCTGCATACCACAATATTTACTGGACATTTTTCAAACAGTAGATTTCAGCACATCATCTGATTCTGGAATTTACTGGCAAATTCATAATCCAAACACCTGCTCAAACAGCAGTTTGAAAGTTTGCTAGAATTTCTATGAGACCTCATGTGTTCAGACTTATCTTTCCTGTCAGGTAACAGTGGAATCCAAATTTCACTTTTTTCCAGTGTAAATACTTTTAGTTTAGACCGACATACACATCATTCTGCTTAGATTTAGGAATGTTTACAAGCCAACAGGTTATGCAAGTAATTCCTAAAAAAAACAGTCCTATTCCTGTACATTGACAGTGTTCTTCTTATTCAAAATATTAAGAATTAAATAATGTCTTGGATATTCAATACACGTATCACATATTTCTCTTGGAATGAATTGGCCCTGGAGTTTTTTCAAAGGTAAGGATACCAGTCATTATTGCTTTTATTTTGTTGAACGGTCTGGTGAAGTAATGGCATTCAATTCTTTGTGGTCTAGCATCATGAGCATTATTGTTGTTGATGTTAATATTATTATTAGTGCTATTGTTCTCATTATATATTAATTACATTTATAAAATGCATCAGCAAACTATAAAGGTGTCCTGGTGCTGGAAACCAAACAGAAGCAGACAATTGGACAAACATATAGGGCCAGATGTGGGTAAATATCATTTACCGATTCTAAAATACAGAATTTTACCGTTTCGGTATTTTAGAATCGGTAAAGAATTCGGTAATTTACCGATTCCTTAAATTACCGATCCGGTCAATTACCGAATCCTTAAAGTAGGCCCCTACATTCCAAATGTCAAATACCGGTCAGTAACGGCCGAAATTCGGTAATTTCGGCTGTTACCGACCGGTATTGGGCGACCTAGATCTGGCCCATAGTGCCTTATAGGGTGTAGAGGCTAGTTTTTAAAACTTTCCTGCAAGCCAGTCACTATCGAATATAACAAAGAGATAAACAGCAGATTGTTTTAAAGCCTAGAGACTTGCACAGAGAACCATCTGTTCGTACCTTTTTAACTTAGGAATTTTCCATTACATACCAGTAACCTTCATTACCCCTGGTCCTGTTGTTCTCGTCTCATTCATTACAAGGGAGATTGACTATCTCACCAGACAGAAGAAAAAGGAACAGAGGAATACTGGTGTACACTGCCCCACCCTCTTCTACTGGGGGATACTTAAGCAGTACTTACGCAGTGTTCCTCTTGAACCACCAAGTGCCCCCCATATGAAGGCCAGCTGTCTAGAAGGGAGGAAGGGAAGGGCATTATGAATGGGATGAGGACAACAGGATCATAAGAATGCTAGATTACTGATGAGTAATAGGACATTACCCCCAGGTGCCCTTTGTCCTCATCCCCTTCATTACAAGTAAGAATAACCAAGCCAAGCACCCTGCCATTCATAGGAAATGTAGAAACAACACAAGGACACCCACACAATTATTGCAGCAGTCCATAATGATTTAATCATACACGCAATAGGGCAATTTTATGAAACAACTGCATGTAAAACACTCAAACCAAAATTGTTATCATCACATAAAACTTTCTGCTACCTGTAATGCTTACGTATTAGAGGATGCCCATGTAGCTCTACTGGAAAATCTCAGAGATGGATACCCCTTTCAATTCTGGCTAGGTAGCAGCGACCCTCCAGGTGGATCCTTCCTGAACCCTCGCAGGAGAAGGAGACCCCGACAAGGAGAAAGCAAAAGAAATCAACTGCTTGATCCACCACTGATGGACAAAGAGGAAGCCTTGTCACCCTGGGAAGAAGCACCAAAAGACACAAATAAAGAGTCCTCCTCCTAAAAGGCTTTGTCTTTTCTAGATAGACCAATAATGCCCTCTTCCTGTCTAAAAAAGAACACGGGTCTGCTGTGGAAGATCCCAGCACACACACAGAGCGGAAAGAATCCTTTCCTGATTCATGCGGAATTGTGATGCTACCTTTGGCACAATCCGGATGAAGAATGACCCCGTCATATGAAAATGTTAAAAAAGGTTGCTTGACTATCAAGGCACCCAATGCCCCAAAGTGCCTGGCAGTGGTTATGGTCACCAAAAATTTAGATTTTTCACAGCCTGCTGGGCAGAAAATCTGGATTTTATTAAAGACACGGAGGCTAAGATTATGCAATCTTCTTTATTACTTAGCTCACATCAGCAACAATGAAAGTATTTAGAACTTTAATGAACATTCTGTTGGAACCGGGGTTGCCAGCCCACTTAGGGTAGCGAGGCACTAGCGGGAAGGCTGAATCTTGAAGGCATACGTGACGTGCTTGCATTACACACTCTACAACACCCCAGCGCAAACCCACCAAAAATGACACCACACCATCTTTGTTAGATATAAAATAGTGAGACTTTATCTTATTGTAGTGAGGAAGAAAAATGAATGAAAGTTTCACTGTAAACTAATGTAGGACTTTCAGCAATTCACTTGGAGAATTAATCACATTAATTGAATATTACAACACACTTCCTCACAATAGTCAGCATTAGGTTTCTGAATACATTCACTTAGGCAACTAACCGGTAATATACATCACCCATAAACCAATGGGAACATGCTAATAAGTACATTTAAGCTTTAACCGGCTTCTGAATCAATTTGAGACGATCTGATGTATATATTTAGAGGAGAGAAATGACAAGTTTCTTATATAGACTCCTCTGATGTTTTCTAAGAGGCTTCAAAAAGGGGAGAAATCAGAGTCTAAGACCTACTCTTCGATTCAGTCAGTCACGATTTACTCGAGGGTCTCTGAAATGACTTCATCTGGAAATGGGTATACTGTACCCTTACTGGAGATGTGGGCAATAAATGCGCAGACGGCACATTCAAAGAGGCCAGCGCTGCTGTCGACGGTAGAAGTGAAACAGATGTGTGCGTTGCCGGTATTGTCGTCGACGGTATCGTCATTGGTGTTGTAATCGTCGACGAGGACTTTTTTGAAGCCGTCCTAGTAGACGGGTCCGTCGACGGACTCTTCGTCGTCGAGCTTGTCGTCGATGGAGCTGAAACCTTCGTCGACGGGCTCGTCGTCGACGGGCTCGTCGTCGACGGGCTTGTCGTCGACAGGGTCTTCGTCGACGGGCTTGTCGTCGACGGGGTCTTCGTCGACGGGGTCTTCGTCGAAGGACCCTTCGTCGACGGTATCTTCGTCGACGGGATCTTCGTCGACGGGATCTTCGTCGACGGGATAGTGGAAACCTTCGTCGACGGGGGAGCCGTCGACGAGAGCGTCGACGGAAGCGATGACGGATGTTTCGTAGATGGTGATTTGGTCGTCGACGGAAGACTCGTCGACGACGAGCTTTTCTTCGATGATTTTTTATCAGAAGAAGAAACCATGACGGACATCACAGGAGAAGTAATTGCTGAGGTGGTAACAGTACTTGAAGAAGTAGAGGACGTAGAATAGGTGGTGACAGTGAGAGAGGACACCAAAGAGACAGCTTTAGTGCGGATTGTACTCACAGTAGAAGACTCTGTTGACGCAGCACTCTTTGTGGACTCAGAGGGTTTATGAGAGAGTTTAGGTTTCTTCAGCCTCTCAGGAGAACACCTCTCTTTGGAACTG
Source organism: Lissotriton helveticus (assembly GCF_964261635.1). NCBI lineage: Eukaryota > Metazoa > Chordata > Amphibia > Caudata > Salamandridae > Lissotriton > Lissotriton helveticus. Next base: position 162,085,513 of record NC_136068.1, on the reverse strand, counting down.
GCTCTCTTACTTGAGGTAGAGGCTCTGTCCTCGTCATCTGTGGCAGACGACTTCAGCCACAAAAGAACTCTTGCCCCTCTATCCCTGATGGTCTTAGGAGGGAAGGTTCGACATATCCTGCAATCCTTCACAACATGTGAAGGATGCAAACAATAAATACAATCAGAGTGCTGGTCGTCCACATGTACCCTCTTCTTGAAGCAGGAACCACAAGCCTTGAAAAGAGCCTTCTTTTCAGACATCTTGAAGAGAATAGAAGAAATTTTGAAGAAAAACTGAGTAGGCACTCAGGGAGACTCCCTCACACACGAAGTGCGGTGAAAATCTGAGGAGAACTGCCTGGGCTGGGAAGGTTCTAGAGGGTGAGGTTAGCTGATTGGCTGAGGCTACATTTTCAGTTCTTTTTACATAATGAGGTAGATAGGCTGCTAAGTTTTGGGCCTAGTTGGGCCTATATCCTTTTCTAGCCTACTACTAATGGTTTTTAGGCACTGCTATTATATATATAATTTACCGTGGGACTCCCGCCTCCACGACGGGGAATGATTCAGGCATGTGAATCTATGAAAGATACCCCAATACTGGATAAATGTCAACTTTCTAAAAGTTGAATTTTCAGAATTGTGACTTAAAATCCGACTTATCCATTAAAGAGGATTTTAAATTACATATAGAATTATAGATAGAGAACAGTGAATTACATCCCTGCAATTCACTTTATACCCATCTATAATTTTATGTTATGTTTGGCCCCCAAAATCATCTGCCCCTGCCTTCAACTACTGCACAGAGTCAGAGGATAATGGGAGAGTTATACATAACATGCCCTCTCCTGTCTAACGCAAATGTGAAAAATACATATCTTACCTGCTAATCTTAACCAAGCCTACAGCTGTGCTTAGTGCTGTCAATCAAAGCAGACAAGCAGAGCTGACCTAAAAGGCTCTCAGAGAGACCTGCCACCTGGCCTGGAAGGCCTTTATGGCATCACAACAGCTGATAAGCACTTTTCTTATCAACTGTCTTGATGTCATAGCAAGGAGTTATGATTTTCAAAATCTGAAATAAAGGCTAGAGGTTCCTATGAGAAACATACATAACAATGCTTTTGACACCAAAAATGATATTTCTACCTGTTTCCAAACAAAATGTCCACATATTAAATGTAATAAGGGAACCCAATGTTAAAATATGGGAGAGGTGGGTGTCACAGCAGTGAAAAACATAAGTTGTGAGTGCTTCACTATGAGGACACGAAAAACTTAAAAGTACATGACCAAATGTATAAATACAATGCTCCCTGCCCTATGTGCTGTTTAGGGCCTAACCTTGGAATGACTTATATGCATTAAAAAGGAAGTTTTAGGCTTGCCAAAAGCTTTATTTTGCCAAGTGAAATTGGTTATTTGAAACAGCATATAGGCTTCAATTGCAAGCATGAGTCATGTTTTCAAAGGCTACTCAAGTGGGAGGGAAAATAAGTGCTGCAGACCCACTAGAGTCAAATTCAAATTCAAAATGAGCTTTATTCGATTTGTTTTGTAAAAATCATAAAAGCATACAGCACATTTTATACCACAATTTTCCCCCAACGCTTAAAAGATCGAAAAAGCCATTTTCACATGATAAGAACATACAGTCGGTGGTGTCATTTCAGAAAATCAACCATAAGTCAAGACATGTGCGAAGATTTAAGTATAAAAAGTTACATCATAGAATTTCTAAATTTCATGACTGACTTTAAATAACAAGAAACCACATAGATGACATACACCTCATCTAGCAAAAGTAACTTAAAATAAGCGTTTTTGCATGTTCTTATGCCCCAAGATTTAAGGAGAGGTAATAAATACAGTTTCCTTGGGGCAGAATACAATTTGCAAAAAAACATGACATGAATGTTACTTTGTATTGAGCGATCATCACACGGACAGATTAGATTCGAAGTAGACCAATCATTTAGTTTTGGTAAAGTAATCATACGAAAGAAAATGCCTAGGCGGAGTCTGGTAAGTAACATACGGGAATAAGGTGCAGTTTCGACCCTGAGATACAGTTGCAAGCCTTCAGTGGGGGTTATTCTTTGGTAACTCAAAGTAGTATTTTTGAGTTTCTCAGCCTCCCATCTAATGCCCTCCAGATGTGTGATTAGGAGTTTTCTGAGAGATGACCTAGTGAGGTTTTCTAAGGACTCTGGATCATCAAAGTATTCAGGACAGCCAATATTGGAAAACATCATCCGGACCTGTCGCAGCCATTTTATTTTGGATGCAGCGTCCAAATTCAAACAGTCCCTGATCAGGTCTCTATTAAGTTGGCATTCCTTGGTAGTCCAAATTTTGTGCCAGAGCAAGCACGGGGCCAGCTTTAAATAATCGCTGAGATATTTAAGGCCACTCTCAATGTGAGTGAGATAGGTAGAAGTAGTTTTACCCACACCCAATAAATAACGGATAAAAAGGTTCTCACAGATTTGGAGTGAGGACACATCTTCGAACCCCCATAGGCCTGCTCCATACGTAACTGTCGCTACACACTTTGCTTTATAAACCTGTATCATCTCAGCAATCGGCTTGCCCCCAATTTTCGCTGCAAAAGTTCTCAGGGCCCCAATGGCACGCGTAAAGGCAAGCCTTCTAGCCGATACCGCATGCTTCCAATCTCCTTTCCTCCCAAAGACAACACCCAAATAACAAAAGGTATCCATGCTCTCAATTCTTTGCTCATCAAGATAGATCGAGCATTGTGACCTTTTACTCCTTTGGGAACACGGCATGGAAAAGGTTTTGGAAATGTTCACTTTTAGGTTTCTTTTTCCCATATAGGATGAAAATTCTCTCACCGCTCGCTGCAACCCCATCATGGTCCTAGACATAATAGCCGCATCGTCGGCATATAGTAAGATGGGTACAGGCCTATCGTTAACAACTGGGTAATCATTCTGAAACATTCTCAAGTGGTCTACAACAGAGTTGATATAGAAACTAAACAGAAGGGGCGCAAGGATACATCCTTGCCTGACCCCTCTGTTTATGGGAAATTTCTGTGTGCATTGTCCCTGGGTCCCGAACCTTACTCTGGCACCAGCCTCTCTATATAGTTCTTTAATAAATGCAATAATGGTTGGATCCACCCCAATGAGCTCCAATGTTGACCAAAGCTGCAGATGGTCCACACAATCAAATGCTGAGCTAAGGTCAACAAAGGTAATAAACAGATCCCCTTTTTTGGCCTCAGTATATTTTGCCATCAGTAGGGACAGATTTAAACATTGCTCTTGGGTGCCCAGCCCTTTTCGGAAACCGTATTGGAATTCCGTGATAATCTTGTTTTCTGTCTCCCAATTCTGGATTCTCTTGAGGATAATCCTTCCCGCAATTTTCATGAGGCCATCTAATAGGGATATAGGGCGATAGCACGCCGGATCGTCCCTATTTCCCTTTTTAAAAATGGGGACAACAATGGCTTCTGACCAGGTTTTAATTAAGCCACATTTATTACCCATATTCAAAACATTAGTTAGGAGTGGAATCCAAAGTTCCAAATTTGCTTTATAGAGATCAACTGGTGTGTAGTCCGGACCAGGGGCTTTCCCTGAAGGGCTTTCCCTAATTGCATTTTCCACTTCTAGGGTGCTGAAGACCAAATCAATTGGATAGGGAGAAGCTGGGGGGTCACTTGACTGATGAACCTGTGTAGATTTGTTCAGGGGTAAGAGAGCCCGTTGGTTATTCGTGTTGTCCCCCTGGCCGTTGGTATAAAGTTTACCATAGTGTTCAACCCAGCGCTCTGCTGTGATTGCTACATCTATACAGTTCTCAGTATCATTAGTATTATAAGCTGCTCTGATCACTTTCCAGAAAAGGTTAGTATCCTTATTCCTGGCCGCTTCTCCCAAAGCTTCCCAGGCCTCTCGTTTCCTAGTTGCTTTCCTGAGATTAATCTCTCTCTTATACTCCCGTCTGGCCTCACAGATTAGGACCCTATTTTTCGGGATGGCCTTAAGAACTTTCTTCAAGTTCTTTAAGGCAGCTGTACATCTAGAATCAAACCACCCGGTAGCGCGTTTCCCCTTCTTTTTATGGCTCTTGGTGAGAAGGCTTTTTATGTGCTCCTGAATATTAGCAAAAGCTACCATAATCGCCTTAGGCTCAGTATCCTCCTCTAAACAGACAGATATGTCTGCAAAGCAAGAGGATATTAGGTTGTGGAGAAAGATTGTAGGGTTCAGGGTCTCCCACTTGAGCACATAACCATTTAACTTCGTTAAAGTAACCTCCATAGGATAGGGTGGGCCATCAGTTTCCTTTGCTTTCTCCTGTGGGAGCCTAACCCCAAAGGTAATAGGGTAATGATCGCTCATTGGATCATCCCCTATCTCCCAAAAGGTTATAAAATTAGGTATAGTGGGGGATATGAGTGCAAAGTCGATTATACTTTCACAACCTCTTCCATTATATGTTGGGGCAAAGGAAGCTGGTGGAGAGCATACCTGATTAATGAAGGTGAGGTCGAAAGTAAACACAATGCTGTTAAGGAGAGACCCCAGCTTGGTGTGTGAGAAATGAAAAGGACCGTCCTCCTCTCGCTCTGCAAGGCCGCACAAACCTAACTCAGAGAGTGGACAGACGGTACAATTAAAGTCTCCCACCCACAAAACTGTACTGTCTCCCAGGTTTTGATCTCTCTCCCTGTGAATATAACTCAACATTTTATTCAGGGTGCATTCCATTTCATTTACAGGCATATTATTATAAAAGTTCACCAGTATAAACTTTTGAGTGGTGCCCCATTTAAACGAAAGGATTTGAAAGTATTGATCCAAGTGGGAATTGTACACCTTTATATCCCCTATATTTGAAATATATATACACAGGCCCCCTTTGTTACGCCCCTGAATTGCTGGAGCCGCGGGTGAATGAAATGTGCGATACCCCATGATATGCCTTTCCTCTGCAAGCCAAGTTTCTTGCAGGCAAAGTATATCATGCTTCCGGACGGTCTCCAGCCAAGATGTCTGCCTGATCTTATTACCCAAGCCTGCTACATTCCAGGATAATAGTGAGTGTTTCGGTTCCCTAGCCACCTGGTGTGTGTGTCCCACATACTCCATAGCATCAGTGTGGTCTTGAGGAAGTGCCCTGTCTAGATGTTGTGTGACTTGCGCAAAAGGCGGGTAACGGGGCAGGGGAGTTTGGGTCACCATCGCATGGGTCAAATTATTAGGAATATGTGGCGCTGGGACACTATTACCGGCAGTTATTGCTTGCATTTGATCACTTGATCGTGGGGGTTGATCGTCCGTATCCAGTCAATCCACCTGATCTAGGCAAGCAAACCTATTCATAGTAGGGGCACCTTCCCACCACTTGTTAGTGGGCTGCCAACCCTGTCCTTGACCCTTCCATCTATGATTATGGGCCATAGTCCAAGCCCCAGGATACCCAGCTACCTGTTTAGGGGGATAAAAGAAAGTAAGGGGTTTAGTGACTATTGTTTGCTCCGCCCTATATGGATCCCATGTGGTAATAAGGTGGGCAGTATGGGGGTCAGCAAAGGACACCACGATACAATCTCCTGGTATCGATTTATAGGTACGGCCCACCCAGGGGACTCTCCTGGCCATGAGAACCCTGCTCCTGTTGGTTTGTGGGATCTGCCTATTGGTGTTCAACCAGTGGATCACCTTATTTTTTAGGGACCACTGGGTTTCGACAAGATCAGGGGCGAGCGGAGGTACCCCGGCCAAGATAGCAACATAAGCCCCAGCCTCCGGGGGGAGGTCAATATAGCCCCCCCGAAAATTCTGATGATTCAGGTGTGCATTTGGTAAGGGCTCTAGAAGAGGAGTGGCAGAATTACTCAGCTTCTGGTCAAATCTAGAGGAAGGTTTAGGCTGGACCTGTTTTTTAGTGGGTTCTTCCTTACCTTTTGGAAGATTGGCAGGGACATTAACAGATTTCCTCGGTTTGGGAATTGGTGTCGGCTTATATGATGGGGTGGGTAAAGGTGCAGGCAAAATCAGAGGGACAGAAGGGTCCTCCTTTAAAGCTGTGGCTACTTTAGTATTGGTCTTAGGGTCTGAGGCAGATAGAATACCAACATTACTAGCCAGGGGTAAACCCTCGTTGATATGGGGATGTATTACTTCCAGCTGTTTAAGGCTAAGTGTGGCCAGGGATACTAGTGTTTTATCCATTTCGAGTAGGTGATTCTCAATACGAGACAGTCTGAGTTCAAATGGTGTCAATAGTTGTTTTAACGTGACCCAGACAGTTTGAAGAAAGTCTTCATCATCACCTGGATTATCCGTATCCCTATCTGTCTCTTTTAGGCCTCCCGGTGTTCGGTTAACTACAAGAATAGTAGGATTCTCAACCGTAGAGGCATTAAGGGGGGTAAGAAGATTGGAATTATTATCACCCCCTGTTGGCTGTGTAGCTAGCGGGGGTATTTGTTTGCAATCCCCTACATTAGGTAAAGTTCTACGACGGTTGAAAAACTGCTGCCTAGCCACTTTGGCTTTTTTACGAGCATAGGCGGATTTTACATTATTTTTCTTCTTCTTCAAAGCATAGGCACCAGAATTTGAGCTTTTTGCTACCGAGAAGGAAGGGGCAGTTATAACCGGCAAGGTGGTCAGATTTTCCTGTTCGGTAGATAGTGCACCCTCATTAGGTTGAACAGTCATGGGTGAAAAGATAAGAGAAGAATCTAATGAAGGTGAAGAAAAAGAGGGGGAATGATGAACATCCGCATGGATCAACAGAGGAGGGGGGCGTTCAACTGGCTAGGGGGAAACGGCGGACGCAATATTTCCCAGAGAGGATTTTTTAGAATTAGCAAACGTTTGGGAGAGTCTACGTGCCGCATCTAGCTCGATTGAAACCCTTTTCTGCATTTTTGTGATTTCTACATCTATAGCCAGATTTGTTTTTGCTAGGAAATTGTCCAAGGTGCCTTTTGTCTTAGTTAATCCCAGTGCAGTCTTACTGCGAGTCCCCCGAGTACACATGATGTGTGACGATTATATTTTATATGTAGTACTCACAAAGCTCAAGGACCCGGTGCAATGGCGATGAAGGGAACCAAGGGGGGTGGGCCAGGCCAGACCTCTTAGGCCTCGAACGGCCTAAAGCGGTCCCGCCCTTGTCCCGGGCTTCTCCCGGCGCCCTCCCGCGCGCTCCCGCGCAGCGGGTTAAGCCACTTGATTATATTAGCTGCTTGAGAGAGGGGCGGAGCGTGCAGGGAGAGCGGCCCAGGTGCTTTCAATTGGGTCTGGCGGGCGCTCCTGGGACTTGAAGTCCTGCGCCCGCACTCGCTCGCAGCCCTGCACGCGTCCCCGCTGTCCCTACCTCCCAGGTAAAGCAGTGGGCCACGGGTGCTGTTCTGTCCTCCTCTGTGCCTGGTAAGTCCCCAAAGGCGAAGCGGGACCCGCGGAGCGGGTACCGCAAGCAGTAGCAGAAGGTCCGGTGAGAAGAGCTGGAAAGCGCTTGCAAAGTGCGCTGTGCTGCTGTTTAAAAACGAAGTGGTGACACAGCGAGATCAGGCCGTGTAGAAGCTTAAATGCTGTTGATGGGAGATGGTGGGGCGGAGCGTGCAGGGAGAGCGGCCCAGGTGCTTTCAATTGGGTCTGGCGGGCGCTCCTGGGACTTGAAGTCCTGCGCCCGCACTCGCTCGCAGCCCTGCACGCGTCCCCGCTGTCCCTACCTCCCAGGTAAAGCAGTGGGCCACGGGTGCTGTTCTGTCCTCCTCTGTGCCTGGTAAGTCCCCAAAGGCGAAGCGGGACCCGCGGAGCGGGTACCGCAAGCAGTAGCAGAAGGTCCGGTGAGAAGAGCTGGAAAGCGCTTGCAAAGTGCGCTGTGCTGCTGTTTAAAAACGAAGTGGTGACACAGCGAGATCAGGCCGTGTAGAAGCTTAAATGCTGTTGATGGGAGATGGTGGGGCGGAGCGTGCAGGGAGAGCGGCCCAGGTGCTTTCAATTGGGTCTGGCGGGCGCTCCTGGGACTTGAAGTCCTGCGCCCGCACTCGCTCGCAGCCCTGCACGCGTCCCCGCTGTCCCTACCTCCCAGGTAAAGCAGTGGGCCACGGGTGCTGTTCTGTCCTCCTCTGTGCCTGGTAAGTCCCCAAAGGCGAAGCGGGACCCGCGGAGCGGGTACCGCAAGCAGTAGCAGAAGGTCCGGTGAGAAGAGCTGGAAAGCGCTTGCAAAGTGCGCTGTGCTGCTGTTTAAAAACGAAGTGGTGACATTTAGTTTACATGTCCTTGGGGACATGTAGTACCGCTTTACTAGGGACTTACAAGTAAATTAAATATGTCAATTGGATGTGGGCCAAGCAATTTTCCATGTTTGCAGAAGAGAGCACAAGCACTTTAGCACTGGTTAGCAGTGGTAAAATGCAGAGTCATAAAAGTCAACAAAAATACCAGACTTCAGTACGCGCCACTGAGTGACACTTTACTCGTCTTCAATACCTACATATAGCTCAATACTCATGATAAACAGCAGTCGTTTTTCTTTTATGCAGATTTGCCTTTAAAATATTTTTTAAACTGCTGCACAACGCTCTTGTCGACTATCTAAATACACAACAACCTTGAAAATGTCCCATTGTGACGAAACTCGCCACGTGGTCTATGAATTTTGTGTTGTGTTCTTGAGAATCTTGAACAAAAGAATAAAGGAATAAAGGAAGACCACAATATATTTGATTCATTTGGAAGACGCCGTGTTAATGTTCAACTATCTGATCTTTACGTGTTACTGTCAATCTTAGAAACTGTGTATGACAATAGATGACTGCTGAGCCAGTTTGCTTTATAAAACTCAGCAAAAATTGGTTTCGGAAAACTGGAGGGGTGAAGGTAAAATGTTTGGGGGTGAGCTTGCAGAGAGGGCTGTCCAACAGCTAGAAAATCGTTTGTTTCCGACTACGCGTACCTTATACAATGAAGTGACATAATGTAACCTGCTAAGGAAAAGTGTTTATTTGTGTCCCTAATTACAGTGTATTGTGTGGATGAATTGTATCCTTTCACTACTGACATCAGAGAATTGTTTTTTTTTTTACCATTACAGTATAATTTTTAATAGATGACTCACTCCTTGTGTTCTGCTCTCTCATTTTCTCTCTATTCCCCACGTGTTCATTTCCACATACAAGTATCTGGTTTTAGCTAAGAATGATATGGTGAGAAACAGCCTAAGGTCATGTACAGTGCTTCATGAAAGGATTTGAGCCCGATTCATGGAAGCCTACTTGAGAAAACTGTGTGTCTGACTCCAGGGATTTTAAGCCTCAGCCTAAGGTACTGGTGCCTGATTACAGTAGGGTACAAAAGGGGGTGGTGATGGAAAGAGCATCTGAACCAATCAAACACTCACACCCAGTCAAAAGATCTGGGTTTAATCTATCACCGATCTTTAGCCCACTCTGCTACCCCAGTTCAGACTTGGCCATATGCAAATCAATCTGACCCTGTGCCTTATGGGAACAGTCCAGCCCGAACTGCCAAGCCATGCCTTCCCTGGACCGGAAACAAGCTTCCTAGGACCGGTTTCAGGCATTTCAGCCGTCGTCAGCCAGGCTTGCTTGTATCCAGTGGCAAAGTGAGCACGGGACTCACGTCCGAGCATACCCTGCCAACTTATGGCGAACAAAGCGGTACCGGTAAGTTGGTATGCTCAGACGTTGAGTCCCTTGCTCACTTTGCCACTGGATTCAAGCAAGCCTGGCTGAAGACGGCTGAAATGCCAGAAACCGGTCCTAGGAAGTTTGATTCCGGTCCAGGGAAGGCATGGCTTGGCAGTTCGGGCTGGACTGTTCCATGAGGCACAGGGTCAGACTGATTTGCATATGGCCATATCTGAACTGGGGTGGCAGAGTGGGCTAAATAACGGTGATGGATTAAACCCAGATCTGTTGACTGGGTGTGAGTGTTTGATTGGTTCAGATGCTCCATCCATCACCACCCCCTTTTGTACCACTTTGATTACAGTAGGGACTCAAGTCTGACTCCACAGATATCTAATAACAGCCTATGGTACTGCACCTTGCTTTGGAAAATGTTTGTTTCGGAATCCAGTGACCTCTAGTAATAATCTAAGCCAAGAAGCCTTCTAGAGACAAGGAATTTGGAGTCACTGCATGAAGACAACTATAGGAAGGATTTTTGGCTGACTCCAGGGACCTTTAGTACCTACCTAAGGTACTGCAGCTTAGTACAGCAATTACATATGCCTGATTGGACTTGATCACCAAGGATTAGCAACGCTGATAGAAAGAGAAGTGTGGCTCAAATGGAGAAGTGTGGCTCAAATGGTTAGAGCGGCAGATCCTGAGGCAGAGGTCTGGCCCGGGACCAGGGTTCAATACCCGACTTGGTGGGTTTTGGGCTCAATTTCCTCGGACCTGATAATTCTCGCCTTGGTGCCTACTCTAATCATGGGTCCCACTCTGCGACTCTGGGCAATAGCTTGCTTAATCTCCACAACGGCCCCAAAAGCGCTGGGATGCCTGGTTTCACCCTGGGCGTGCCCAGGAGTGGACACTCACAGGGAAAACCAGGAAGGGTTCCTAAGCGGTATACGGACAGCGCCGGGACACTACCTCAGGGAAGTAGCTGTGCGCTCTATAAATACCAGTACATTTACATTTACAAAGAGACCCCAGCTGGTTAATTCTCTTACTCCAGAGAGCTGAGTGTACCCTGTAGCTCTTGGTTTTACATCTGGAAATATTGATTTACTCTATCATTCTTAATTGGTTATTACAAGTTCTACTGAGCTGAGTAATAATGAGAATAAAGTAGGGAGTGAAGAATAAACAAATGTTCTGTTCTGCATGTATCATTTCTATTCAATAAGAATTGCTTCGGGATTCACTAGAATGATAATGAAAACATCCTGCCAGAGAAGAATCTTTCATCAGCCATAGCACTGGATCCTAATCTGCATTTTCATTCTTATGAAGGCGTTCTATGTTTGGCTGTTTGATTAACTGTTCTCGTGACTGAACCATAAGGCCTGATTTCCAGTGAGAATGAAGTATGTACAAATACACTGGGTATCTCGCACATATTTCCTTCAATTATGAAATAAACCCAACCATATGGGAATAACTTTCAGATTTACTGGGCAGAATTCCAAACCGAATTCCATTGGATTAAACACACACAAGGACCACATGCTCAGAGCTGGAGTGTGCAAGAGGGTTACTGAGGGAACAGTGGAAGTGGTGTTGTGGAGGCAATAAAGTAAAGGGGAAGATGTCTGGTGGGGTCTGGACACTAGGGTCAGGCTGTAAGGCAGCATAGGAGCCATCAATTCCAATGTGATTTTACCACCCAGAATTTCCAGCCAGTAAAAACAGTTCCAGCGTTCTCGCTCCTAAAAAAATTAATGTGTGGGAACATCATCCGTTATAATTGTGTGGAGCGGTATTCCACCCAGGAATTACAATTGCTGTCCGAGTGTCTTTATTGCTGTAGATGGGATTTGACCCAAACTTTATAAAACTTCTAATTTTCTGAAAATATAAATTTTGCAAAAGCTTGTGAAAGTCAGACTTTCAAATCTCTGGCTCCGCTTAATTTATGGTTGAGCAATTTAGACAGAAAATGCAAAGAACAGTTAAAGAAGGATTTGCAACAGCATACACTTTGACAGGCTAACTATGAAGGGCAGAAAACATGTACTTAACTGACACACAGGTTTCGATTACGAGTGTCTCTGTATTTAGGTGTTGTTAGTCGCCACCGAATAACAAGCATTGGCAATGCCAATTGGTCTCGCCAGCCCTGGCCATGTGTAAGTCTGGGTGGAGTTTGACGCAGAACTCCGTGAAGTGCAAAAACAATTGAGCAGCGAGACGCAGAGCTCAACAAGTGGCAGAGTGTTTAGATAAATGCAGTTTACAGTGATTTTCAGTACCAGGCGTTTGTTCGCACAGCGCAAGCAGGAGCAAGCAGGTGCTGCTTCCTTTCTGCCACTAGAGTACATTTTTTAATGGAGCATTAGCTTTCTCAACGCAAACAGACAGCTTCTCAATGTGAGCGGTCATGAGCATACGCGACCACTTGCACTCAGAAATCCGATGCCCGCGTTGAGATATCGTGCCGGGAGGTTGATTTTCCACGCTTGCGCTCGACAACTTGACGTTGATGATCTCGAATGAGGCAAAATCTCACCGGGAGGTGGATCTTCCTCGCTCCTGCTTGCCAACTTGATGTTGACGAGTGCGAATGGTGAAAAAAACTCCACTAAGCTACGTGGAGAGGAGTTTTTTAGAACTCCGTGAGCTCTGAGTAACTCAGAGTGCGGAAAACTCTGCAAACTCCACAAGCGGAGTTCACCGCCCAGGCTTAGCCACGTGATAGCTAAAGGACATTGACAAAGCCAATATCTCTCACATATGTGTGATCTAGTTGGATTTTGTGGTTTGCACTGAATAGGGGCGTGGAACAGGAAAGCAATTACAGGGGAAGAGAGTTGGGGTATGGGCAAGCAACAATGACAGGAAGGGGTGGGAGGACAGGGGGCAGCAACACAGAGAAGGGGTGAGTTGGAGGGGGAAGAAGCACCAAGGAGAAGGGGTGGGTGGGCAGCCCAGCTGGCTCTTCCAGCAGAGATGAAGTGCCAATAAGGTATTTTGTAGTGAGGGGTGGGGTGCAAGGAGCTATCAAAGCAGCAATAAGCCACAAGAGACCCCTCACCCCTGTCTGTGATCACTTGTGCTAGGAAAAACAGCAGCAGGGCACAGGGGAGGTGCCAAGCTAAGTTGTGTGCTGCGGCCACTCCCTCCAGGCAGCAGATTGTACTTGAGAGTGGTGTCAGTTGCTCTTCTTAACTTCTGTACCTTAGAGAGTGGACCAAGACCTGTTATTAAACACTACCAGCACTTCTGTACCTGACTGTCTGCCCCGAGCAGAACACCATGCCTGGTACCGATTTCTAGGAAGCTGTCTTTGCCTTCTATTTTCCAGCACAGCAGAATCCCAGAGTCTTACCTCCTAGGGTAGAGCCCTCACTAAATTCTACTTCCACCCACAGGACATTGCCCCGGGCTCTTGCTTCTTGAGTACCTGACTACCAGATGTGATTACTTTCCTGGGCTTTTGTGTCCAAGAGGGCCTCTTTACATAGTACCAGCTTCAAGGTCAGCAGCTATGTCTTGCACCCATTCAAGAAGGAGAAAGATGTGCTGCCTTCTACTTTCTAGGGAAGCACCGCTGTACCCATCTCCTTATTCCTAGAGCAACATACTGTGATCCCATGACTTCTCCCTAGTTGCTCGGGCTGTGCACATTCTCTGATTCCTGCTTCCTAGAGCAGTGCACTACTTGTGGCCCATTCCCCCTAGGACAGCATGCTGTTCCTTTCAGAGGGCAGCACAGTGCAGCCCCAGGCTTTTGTTCATAGGACTGCCCGCTACACCTGACCTCGCTTTTATAGGGCAACATACCATGTCTCTCTCCTCTGGCCATGAGCTGCGTGGGAGAGTCACTGCATTATCGTGGCTTCTTTCTTCAGTAGTGCTGTGGGGGAGGGGAAGATTGAATGGAATATGGCGCCCTGGCGAGCTCTGGAGCTGCTCACTGCATTTTGTAAAACACCCGGACTAACAACTGAAATGAAGGCTGACCGCCACATCTACCCCATAAGAGGAACGCCGGCAGACAGACTTGATCCCCTCCAATGGTGCATCACAGGGTAGGATGGGAGGGGCATTCCATATTCTGAGTTGGACATGATTTCGAGCGCCCATTTTCTACTCACACCTCTGATGCTCGCTAAACTCTGTGCCCAAGACTCGAGTGCTACACGAACACAGCATAATAAGTAGCGAGCACACTCGGAAACCAAGAAAGCGAAACACACTGGGAGGTGGAAAAACAATGAGCGAGCGAGAATAAAGGAGAGATAACAAAATAGAGAAAGAGCAGCTACAGAAAGATAGGCAGAAATAAAAAAAACAGAGATACAAGAGCTGACAGAAAACGCAAACAAGCAGTGCCGTGTTCCAGCCAGCAGCGAGGAGGGGGTGGTTTAAAATAGTATTGCACTTTAAGAAAACATATAGCTCATATTGAAAGGCTCCATGTAGCAGGGGCGGTTGTCAGGGCCTGGCCGAAATACCGATAAGGTGGACAAGTGTAATATGCACCAACGAAAACTATGAAATTAGTAAAGGCAGACCAAGCAACCTATGAAAAGCGGTGGGCGTGTCGTGGGCGTGTTCCATCTCCACAGACACAATACAGCAGGCCTCGCAAAGCAGCACATGCATGCTGCCTCTAGACTCGACCTAAAAAAATGATAATCTGGGGACCGTTATTTAATGGATGTTTTAAGTAACATAATTTATGAGTTTTCTCATTGAAATGAGGACTAACCTTGGAGTATGGGATTACAGCACCAATATCTGCATACCACAATATTTACTGGACATTTTTCAAACAGTAGATTTCAGCACATCATCTGATTCTGGAATTTACTGGCAAATTCATAATCCAAACACCTGCTCAAACAGCAGTTTGAAAGTTTGCTAGAATTTCTATGAGACCTCATGTGTTCAGACTTATCTTTCCTGTCAGGTAACAGTGGAATCCAAATTTCACTTTTTTCCAGTGTAAATACTTTTAGTTTAGACCGACATACACATCATTCTGCTTAGATTTAGGAATGTTTACAAGCCAACAGGTTATGCAAGTAATTCCTAAAAAAAACAGTCCTATTCCTGTACATTGACAGTGTTCTTCTTATTCAAAATATTAAGAATTAAATAATGTCTTGGATATTCAATACACGTATCACATATTTCTCTTGGAATGAATTGGCCCTGGAGTTTTTTCAAAGGTAAGGATACCAGTCATTATTGCTTTTATTTTGTTGAACGGTCTGGTGAAGTAATGGCATTCAATTCTTTGTGGTCTAGCATCATGAGCATTATTGTTGTTGATGTTAATATTATTATTAGTGCTATTGTTCTCATTATATATTAATTACATTTATAAAATGCATCAGCAAACTATAAAGGTGTCCTGGTGCTGGAAACCAAACAGAAGCAGACAATTGGACAAACATATAGGGCCAGATGTGGGTAAATATCATTTACCGATTCTAAAATACAGAATTTTACCGTTTCGGTATTTTAGAATCGGTAAAGAATTCGGTAATTTACCGATTCCTTAAATTACCGATCCGGTCAATTACCGAATCCTTAAAGTAGGCCCCTACATTCCAAATGTCAAATACCGGTCAGTAACGGCCGAAATTCGGTAATTTCGGCTGTTACCGACCGGTATTGGGCGACCTAGATCTGGCCCATAGTGCCTTATAGGGTGTAGAGGCTAGTTTTTAAAACTTTCCTGCAAGCCAGTCACTATCGAATATAACAAAGAGATAAACAGCAGATTGTTTTAAAGCCTAGAGACTTGCACAGGGAACCATCTGTTCGTACCTTTTTAACTTAGGAATTTTCCATTACATACCAGTAACCTTCATTACCCCTGGTCCTGTTGTTCTCGTCTCATTCATTACAAGGGAGATTGACTATCTCACCAGACAGAAGAAAAAGGAACAGAGGAATACTGGTGTACACTGCCCCACCCTCTTCTACTGGGGGATACTTAAGCAGTACTTACGCAGTGTTCCTCTTGAACCACCAAGTGCCCCCCATATGAAGGCCAGCTGTCTAGAAGGGAGGAAGGGAAGGGCATTATGAATGGGATGAGGACAACAGGATCATAAGAATGCTAGATTACTGATGAGTAATAGGACATTACCCCCAGGTGCCCTTTGTCCTCATCCCCTTCATTACAAGTAAGAATAACCAAGCCAAGCACCCTGCCATTCATAGGAAATGTAGAAACAACACAAGGACACCCACACAATTATTGCAGCAGTCCATAATGATTTAATCATACACGCAATAGGGCAATTTTATGAAACAACTGCATGTAAAACACTCAAACCAAAATTGTTATCATCACATAAAACTTTCTGCTACCTGTAATGCTTACGTATTAGAGGATGCCCATGTAGCTCTACTGGAAAATCTCAGAGATGGATACCCCTTTCAATTCTGGCTAGGTAGCAGCGACCCTCCAGGTGGATCCTTCCTGAACCCTCGCAGGAGAAGGAGACCCCGACAAGGAGAAAGCAAAAGAAATCAACTGCTTGATCCACCACTGATGGACAAAGAGGAAGCCTTGTCACCCTGGGAAGAAGCACCAAAAGACACAAATAAAGAGTCCTCCTCCTAAAAGGCTTTGTCTTTTCTAGATAGACCAATAATGCCCTCTTCCTGTCTAAAAAAGAACACGGGTCTGCTGTGGAAGATCCCAGCACACACACAGAGCGGAAAGAATCCTTTCCTGATTCATGCGGAATTGTGATGCTACCTTTGGCACAATCCGGATGAAGAATGACCCCGTCATATGAAAATGTTAAAAAAGGTTGCTTGACTATCAAGGCACCCAATGCCCCAAAGTGCCTGGCAGTGGTTATGGTCACCAAAAATTTAGATTTTTCACAGCCTGCTGGGCAGAAAATCTGGATTTTATTAAAGACACGGAGGCTAAGATTATGCAATCTTCTTTATTACTTAGCTCACATCAGCAACAATGAAAGTATTTAGAACTTTAATGAACATTCTGTTGGAACCGGGGTTGCCAGCCCACTTAGGGTAGCGAGGCACTAGCGGGAAGGCTGAATCTTGAAGGCATACGTGACGTGCTTGCATTACACACTCTACAACACCCCAGCGCAAACCCACCAAAAATGACACCACACCATCTTTGTTAGATATAAAATAGTGAGACTTTATCTTATTGTAGTGAGGAAGAAAAATGAATGAAAGTTTCACTGTAAACTAATGTAGGACTTTCAGCAATTCACTTGGAGAATTAATCACATTAATTGAATATTACAACACACTTCCTCACAATAGTCAGCATTAGGTTTCTGAATACATTCACTTAGGCAACTAACCGGTAATATACATCACCCATAAACCAATGGGAACATGCTAATAAGTACATTTAAGCTTTAACCGGCTTCTGAATCAATTTGAGACGATCTGATGTATATATTTAGAGGAGAGAAATGACAAGTTTCTTATATAGACTCCTCTGATGTTTTCTAAGAGGCTTCAAAAAGGGGAGAAATCAGAGTCTAAGACCTACTCTTCGATTCAGTCAGTCACGATTTACTCGAGGGTGGATTTGTGGCACCCCCAATCTCCTTAGTTCGCCCCCTCCTTGTAGGACGTGTTCCTTTCTGCTCCTTCCTCCTCTGTACCTCCCCTCAGATACCTGTGCGCCCGAACGGCGCCCTCGTTATTCCTTCTGGGAAGCAAGTTGACTAGGCTGCTCTTCCCCCGTCCGCCCACTCAGGTTCTTCACCACTTCATCTGAGGCGGGGCGGGGGTGGCGGCTGAGCGGAGATGTGAAGGCTTCGCCAGACGGGTCTCCGTGCGCCCACTCCCGACCAACGGAGCACTGGGCGTCCGAGGGCCGCCGCAGCCTCCACCTACCAGAGGAGACCCGGCTCGAACTGTGTGAGGTGACGTGCTTGGCGAAAGGGGACCGGTTGCTCAGCAGCCTCGCCCAGCGTCTTCCACAGAACCTCGCGTCGCTCCACTCTCCACACGCCTCAGGCTGGGATCGCCAGGCTCTTCTCAGCACCCAGGTCAGCGACAGAGCAACGCCAGTCAGACTTGGCACCTCGACGCCTCAGAAAGGTCAGAAAGGTGAAGGGGGGGCTCTGATCATTATAGCGCTGCGACTTCTTGGCTGCCCACAGCACTGTCACAAACAGTACACCTCAACCCAACCGAACCAGGCAAGGGCTGAGGTTGAGATCACCTTTCACCTCAGGAGTCGTAACAAAGGACCCTTGTTCCTCGATGCTCTTTGGGTCCACCTCCAAGGTCTCTGGGGTAGGGCAAGATCACTCTCACCAGCGGTTGAGATGAATAAGATCTCTTGACGAGTGGCCACACTGGTTTGTGAGGTACACAGATCTTCTCACATAGGCAGGGTCAGATCAACAGGGAGGAGGGCAGCACCCATGACTATCTCGCAGCCCCTAGGAACAATCAGAGTAGCCTGTGACACAATCCCCTGACGCAGTTGTCTGTACTCCAGCCAGCCCAGCAGTGACAAAATGGCCGCCCAGTGTCCTCCCTTATATAGCCTAGGCCCAGGTCACTAGAGTGGAATGGAAGGTTCTAGAACCCACTAATGCTATCCTATGGCCCAAAAGCTCTGAGGTAATTCCTGACAGGTGTCCATCTTAGGAACCCTCTCTTTAACCCATCTAGCTAAGGTGGGAGAGGAAACCGCTCTGTGAGGATACCTGTGGGAAATGATCAGTTGATCTACAGAACCCCTTAGACCTAAAGTCTTTCTCTCATACTCCAACAGGCACCACACTACACACAAGATTTCATTCTGAGGGAAAAAGGGATAGAAAACAGAGGTTGACATAGTTTTAGTCCGTCTTTTAATGAAAAAGCAAACTCCCTCAGGTTGAAAAGCCCTACTAGAGACATCTAAGGCCTTAACATCTGAAGTACGTCTGAAGGAGACAAGGCACAGTAAAACAGTCAATTTATAGGACAGTTTCTTCAAAGAGAGAGAAAAGTTCTCGCCCCAAGAGGTAACCAGCCTGAGGACATCTCTCACGTCCCAAAGAGCAGAGTATTTTGGCAGAGGAGGGTTCAAAACACGCATACTCCTCATAAGTTTCTTGGTCAGAAGATTTTGGCCTACCGAGGTACCATCTAGCAAGCAGTGACCTGCAGCAATTGCCGATCTATATATGTTAACGGTCCGATAAGCTAGTCCTGATGCGAAGATTTCTGTCAAAAAATTAAGAACTTGAACTACATCAGCTGAAACTGATTTGTAACCCCATCGAAGGCACCAGCAAACCCATTTACGCCAAGCCAATCTGTAGGCTTTTCTGGTACCAGGGGCCCATGATTCTGACATGAGCCTGAAAGCGTCCTCCGAAAGTCCTGGGATCTGCCACTGTCTCCTGAAATCTTCCAGGCCATCAGACACAGGATGCCCTGAAGAACAAGAGGGTGACACTCCCCGTGAGGTTCTGTCAACAATTCTTCGAAAGCGGGGATGAGGATTGGAAAATCCACACTCATTTCCAGCAGGATGGGAAACCACGCCTGAGATCTCCAGAGGGGAGTTATTACTACTATGGATTCTCCGTTCCTCCGGACTTGAACAAGGAGGCGTGGAAGCATGGCAAAATGTGGGAATGCATAAGGTCTCAGACCAAGCCAGTTCTGAAAGAAGGCGTCTATCCCCAAGGCCAGAGGGTCCGGCCTCCAGCTGAAAAACTTGGGCAGCTGTGTATTGAGACGGTCTGCAAAGAGGTCTATTCTAAAGGGACCCCAGCGAGATTGGATCGCAAGAAAGATTTTCCTGTCAAATCTCCAGTTGCTCGAATCGACAAAATTCCTGGAGAACCAGTCTGCTACCCCATTGTTCAACCCCGGGATATGTTCGGCAACGACCGAGATGCCCTAGTTGAGGCTGTACACCCAAAAGCTCTTTGCTAGGTCCGAGAGGCCCTTTGAATGAGGGCCTCCCATTTTGTTCACGTATCTCACAGCGGATACATTGTCCATGCGAAGCATGATCGAACATTTCATCAAATCCTTGGTAAAGCTCTGGATAGCAAAGGACCCTGCCAGTAGTTCTAGGCAGTTGATATGTAGATCCCTCTCTTGCGGGGTCCAAAGTCCCCCCGTTGAAGAATCGCTGCACGTTGCGCCCCAACCTTCCAGGCTCGCATCCGAGTGTATGACTAAGTCCGGTTCTTCCCCGAAAATTGCTCTGCCGTTCCAGGCTTCTGCATTCTTTAACCACCATATTATTTCCTTCCTGGAGTCTGTGTCCAGACAAACCATTTGAGAATAGGATGGATTTATGCTGAGCGCTTTGGCCTTGAGCCTCTGAAGTGCCCGATAATGCAGGGGACCAGGATATATCGCTTGGATAGTTGAGGACAGCAGACCCAATATCCTTGCCAAGGTCTTTAGTTTCCTGACTTTGTCCCCCGGTAGTTTCAATTCCGCCTGGAGTGTATCTACTGGAAAACCCAAGAACTGAGAGACCTGGGTTGGAGACGTAGAGGACTTCTTTGTGTTTATCACAAAGCCTAGGTGTTCCAAACGATTTATTGCGAGGGCAGTGTGTGGTGAAGCGACCTCTCTGGTTTCGGCCATTATCAAGATGTCAGTGAGATAGAGAATTAGCCTCACCCCCTTGTTCCTCAGCCACCCTTCTATCGGACCGAGGACCTTAGTGAAACACCAAGGGCCCGATGAAAGATCAAAGGGCAGGCTGCAAAACTGCCAAAGCTCGCCCTCCCAAAAGAACTGGAGAAATCTCTGATACGCGTCCTTGAGATCTAGGCGAGTAAGCCAGTCCCCTTTTCTCAAGACGTCCCTGAGAAGGTGGATACCCTCCATTTTGAAATGGCGGTAAACCACCCACTGGTTCAGGTCCCTGAGATTTATGACGGGCCTCATTTTCTTGTATTTCTTCTCTACCAGAAAGACGTTGCTGATGAAGCCAATCTATTCTCCCTCCCGGATTGCACCTTTGGCAAAAAGGTCTCTCACCTCTTGGGACAGTAAAGCGGAGTCCTTCTGTGAGAAGCGCATTTCTTGGGGGAGTCTTCCTTCAACAGGAAGGTCTACGAACTCTATTTTGTATCCCTTTATGGTGTCTAGCACCCAAGGACTCTGACTCACCATGGTCCAATTCCCAGAGAAAAGGGCTAGTCTCCCGCCCACCTTTATAGGGGTATCTGAATGGTATTTGGGAGCTCTTACCTCTAGAAAAGCCTCTTGCCTTCCTTTCTCCTCTGAATCCTCTTCCTCGGAACCTTTGTCTTTGGGGAAAGAAGGATGACTGGAAACCATATCCGGATTGAGTAGACCTTCCTCCGCGTCCTCCAAAGGGTCTTGTTGAAAAATTTCCACGGCCGGGGAATCGACCCCGCATCCTCCCGGCCCGTGAAAACACTCTATTGTTAAACACCTTCTTGATATCCTTCTGCGATTTCTAAATGGAGTTAGAAGCTCCCACGTACTTTGCCATTTCTCTGATGAATTCTTCTCCGAAGAGAAGCCCCTGAGAGGATGCACCCCCTTCCTTGGAGGCCAGTTCGGCCAATTTGGGATCGATCTTCAAAAGTACGCTCTTATGCCTTTCATTGGAAAGTGCGGTATTTGCGTTGCCTAAAAGGCAGATCGCCCTTTGTGCCCACTGGCGCAGTTCTCTTGGGTCAATGGGAGTATCAGAAACGTATGCCCCTTCTGCCAGCTCGAACATTTTAGTGAGTGGACCCGTGATGTCCAGGAGCCTATCTTGGCAGGATTTCAGGCCCTTATCAAGTCCCCTCCTGGGATCCTTCCCGGTCTTGGCAATGAAACCCACCACCTTACTGTCCAGTTCAGGGGTCATAGCTATCTTGTCGGGAAGGGAGGGTCGGGGACATTCAGATCTCAAACGAGTTCTGACCTCCTTTGGCATTTCCTTGTGGAGCCAAAAGGAGAGATATTCACCAATGTGCTAGGACGGGGTCCATTCTGGCGAAAGGGGGTGCTTGATAAATAGTGGGTCAAACATATGTTCCCCAAAGGGGTCAAGTATTTCCATTTTAGACCCAGAGGGCCCTGATGCCTCATCCAAAGTCTCTTTGATTTCGCCTTCCTCTTCATCAGAATTGAAGTCTGAGGAGCAAGAGAGTTCTATCTCATCCTCCAATCCATCGTCACTATCGATGGAGATAGGAAGATTCAGGCCTTTTGACTGCCCATCCAGCGTGCCCCAGGCACCATTATTGTCACTGCCAGAGCGTGAGTTCAAGTAACCAGGGTTGGAGCTCATAGACTTTTTGGCACCTTCAGGGGGGTTAGTAATAATCTGTCTCTTCCTCTGGCTTTTTGTAGTCTTGCTAGAGTTCCCTTGACTCGGGTTGGACTGTTCCCATGAGGCACAGGGTCAAGGCTGATTTGCATATGGCCATGTCTGACCTGGGGTGGTGTGGAGTGCAAAATATCGATGGATTTAGGCCCAGATCTCTGTACTGGGGTGAATGTATGACATTGTTCTGCATTCTGTCCATCAATGGTTGTTTTTGCATTTGTCACCCTGAGTGGGATGGGTATGCTCATACGTGAGTCCCATGCTCTCCACACCACTGGAGTCAAGCTACCCAGGCTGATGAAGGCTGATAGCCAGAAACCGGTCCTTGGATGCTTGATTCCGGTCCAGGAAAGACATGGCTTGGCAGTTCGGGCTGGACTGTTCCCATGAGGCACAGGGTCAAGGCTGATTTGCATATGGCCATGTCTGACCTGGGGTGGTGTGGAGTGCAAAAAAACGATGGATTTAGGCCCAGATCTCTGTACTGGGGAGAATGTATGACATTGTTCTGCATTCTGTCCATCAATTGTTGTTTTTGCATTTGTTACCCCGAGTGGGATGGGTATGCTCAGACGTGAGTCCCATGCTCTCCACACCACTGGAGTCAAGCTACCCAGACTGATGAAGGCTGATAGCCAGAAACCGGTCCTTGGATGCTTGATTCCGGCCCAGGAAAGACATGGCTTGGCAGTTCGGGCTGGACTGTTCCCACGAGGCACAGGGTCAAGGCTGATTTGCATATGGCCATGTCTGACCTGGGGTGGTGTGGAGTGCAAAAAAACGATGGATTTAGGCCCAGATCTCTGTACTGGGGTGAATGTATGACATTGTTCTGCATTCTGTCCATCAATTGTTGTTTTTGCATTTGTCACCCAGAGTGGGATGGGTATGCTCAGACGTGAGTCCCATGCTCTCCACACCACTGGAGTCAAGCTACCCAGGCTGATGAAGGCTGATAGCCAGAAACCGGTCCTTGGATGCTTGATTCCGGTCCAGGAAAGACATGGATTGGCAGTTCGGGCTGGACTGTTCCCACGAGGCACAGGGTCAAGGCTGATTTGCATATGGCCATGTCTGACCTGGGGTGGTGTGGAGTGCAAAAAAAACGATGGATTTAGGCCCAGATCTCTGTACTGGGGTGAATGTATGACATTGTTCTGCTTTCTGTCCATCAATTGTTGTTTTTGCATTTGTCACCCCGAGTGGGATGGGTATGCTCAGACGTGAGTCCCATGCTCTCCACACCACTGGAGTCAAGCTACTCAGGCTGATAGCCAGAAACCGGTCCTTGGATGCTTGATTCCGGTCCAGGAAAGACATGGCTTGGCAGTTCGGGCTGGACTGTTCCCATGAGGCACAGGGTCAAGGCTGATTTGCATATGGCCATGTCTGACCTGGGGTGGTGTGGAGTGCAAAAAAACGATGGATTTAGGCCCAGATCTGTGTACTGGGGTGAATGTATGACATTGTTCTGCATTCTGTCCATCATTTGTTGTTTTTGCATTTGTCACCCCGAGTGGGATGGTTATGCTCAGACATGAGTCCCATGCTCTCCACACCACTGGAGTCAAGCTACCCAGGCTGATGAAGGCTGATAGCCAGAAACCGGTCCTTGGATGCTTGATTCCGGTCCAGGAAAGACATGGCTTGGCAGTTCTGGCTGGACTGTTCCCATGAGGCACAGGGTCAAGGCTGATTTGCATATGGCCATGTCTGACCTGGGGTGGTGTGGAGTGCAAAAAAACGATGGATTTAGGCCCAGATCTCTGTACTGGGGTGAATGTATGACATTGTTCTGCATTCTGTCCATCAATTGTTGTTTTTGCATGAATCTAGGTAGCATAATCTTGTCTGGGTCCTTTCATACTTTTTGTAAGGACCTCATTAATATATGGATGCATAGAAACATCCAGGGGAGCTTTGTCAGATCTCATCTCACAAAGTTTCCTTGATTAGCCTCACAATTCTGACATTGTTACTCTCCCTGCATCTTTTTGGCAGAGGAGGAAAGGACAAAGAGTCAAGAGAAGATGGCTCCACATGCCTCCTCTTCTTGGTATGCTTTCCCATCCTGAAAGCACAGAATGACCAAGATGAATCCCAATACACAGGAAATCACAAATACAATGAGTATACAAAAATAGATAACACAGTACTCACCCCTGAAGCCGGCATATAATGGGTTTTCATTGCCGTAAACAAAAACAAAAAGCTAACACTGGCTTCCTCATGCGCACTGTCCCCATGCGATGTGCACTGTAGCACACCTGGCAGGCAGGATGCCATGTGTGACAGGCCCACAGAGCTTCTACGTCACCGGAATGACCTCTCTCAGCGCCCACTTATTGAAAATAATGCCCCACAGCCAAGAAAGATATTCTTAAAGATGTTTACACTGCCTCCCATCCTGTATGTCTACCCGCAAGCCCAGCAGGCAAGGAAACTCCCAATCCTGCCAGCTGGCACACCCATTCAGCTGTTTTGTCAGACAGTACAGTTTGATGCCGATAACTAATCCAGGTCTGCAGGAGCCATCAGAAATCCTCCTCCGTTCATTCTGTCGCCAGACAGAAAAAAAGGACAAGGGGAATCCTGGGTAAGTACTGCTTAAGAATCCCTAGTGGAAGGAGTAGGGTATTGTATACCAGTATTCCATTTTTTAGGTCTCGCCTAGCGATGCAGCGCATGCGCTACAGCACTGCTCCCCTTGGCGAGACCTATTGTTGTCTGTTTGGTGGGCGAAGTGGGACAGGACATGTGCACTTGCCTGGACAGCCTGTTAAAGATTGCAGGGATTTGTTAGCATGAGCTGAAAGCCATTTTATATTTGGCAGCCATTTTAGGTAGCCATGTGCTCGCCATGTGCTGTTTCCCTCTTCAGAGCCTTGCACATGCTCAGAAGGGCCTAGCTAGTAGAATGCACATGTTTCTCTCATACAACTGTCAGGCTATTTTTGCTGCTGTATGGAGAAGTAACTCTCCTCCCACTTTGTTGAGCAAGCAGATCTTGCATGCCCATATTAGGCATTTTGCCTGCTTACATGAGCCAGGACTGCCCCTTGGTCTTATGCTGCCTATGTAACCCTAAGCATATATAAGGCCCCAGTTTTCTGTACTCCTTAGACTGCCTCATTCAATTGCTAAGACTTCTGTGTGACGTAGTCTCCCTCATCTGAGGTGAATAAATGCATTCTTTTTATATTTCAGCTTCTGTTCCAATTTCTCCCTTGTTGGTTTAAAAGGACCAGGTATCAGTGAGACCCCTGAGAAGGTTTCTATGTTCTTCAAACCCATGTGCACGCGCACAGCGTCTCCTCTCTGGCGATCAACGCAATAAGAAAAAATATACTTAAACATTGGCCAGTACTTAATGCAGGAGAACTGCAGCTAGAACGCCCAATGTTCTCTTTTAAAAGAGCAAAAAATATAAAAGACCATCTGGTAAGGGCAGCACTCCCACAAGCAGCAGCAAAGGTAACACTCAATGATCCATGGTGTCTTCCCACCCTCACTGGCCATGTAAAATGTGGCACCTGTATAGCATGTGACTCTAATATTGAGGGAAAAACCTTTTCTTTTGGCACAATCAAATATGAAAGGAAACATCTTACTAATTGCAATTCGTCAAATGTGGTGTATGCAATTTGTTGCCCCTGCATGAAGATCTATGTAGGACAAACTACTCAGAAAGTGAAGCTACGCATCGGACAACATTGTAGCAGGATAAGATGCAACACGGCAAACGCTCCCCTGGTTGAGCATTTCAAGGAAAAGGGACACAATGAGAGAGACTTTACTTGGACTATCATCACGCTGATTAAACCCCCTCCGAGAGGTGCTGATGTGTCCCAACTACTGAATAAAGAAGAACTGAATTGGATACTGCGGACCAACAGCATCCGCACTGGACCTAACCACCTTGAGGACTGGACATCTCTCCTCTAACTTTTAAAACCACACGTACTGTATTACCACATATTAGGTCTCTCCTATCCGTTCAGGTTTTTGCTCCCTTAACCAAAGTTGTTTTAGTGCAAGTGTTTGTTATTCCACTTGAAAATTGTAAATATGTACATAAGAACATAAGTTACTTACCTGTAAACTGTGGTTCTCCAGTATTGGTGTCTTTCATAGATTCACATGCTTGAATATTCCCCGTCGTCGAAGTGGGAGTCCCACGGTACATAAAATAGCAGTAATATATGCATACATAAGTAAAAATTATTATAATTATAAAATACATATACATATAAATATATATATGACGAATCTTGTTGCAATGAACAGCACGCAGTTCAAAAAGAATCCTCAGCAACAAAGAGCCGACCCATAAAGTGCTGGTGAAAAGAGTCTTTATTCCGTGAAAGCCAGCGCTGCCGCCATGACGCGTTTCGCCTCCAAGGAGGCTTGATCACATGACATAAATATATATATATATATATATATATATATATATATATATATATATATATATATATATATATATATATATATATATATAAAATACAATAAACTCAAAAGTACCATAGAACTGAATAGGCCCATAGAAAGCCTAAGGGAGAAACTCAACTTAGTAACATATCAGTGTCATTATGTTTTGGTCCATATTCCAGCCAATCAGGCTGCAGTTCCCTCTAGAACCTTCTCCTCAGAAGCCCAAGACCTCAGATTTTCGTAGCACAGAGTAACCAAAAAGTGCCTGAGGAGAAGAGAGCCTCTGAGGGGCGGATGAGAGGGTCGCATGTGAATCTATGAAAGACACCAATACTGGAGAACCACAGTTTACAGGTAAGTAACTTGTGTTCTTCTCCAGTATTAGGGGTGTCTTTCATAGATTCACATGCTTGAATAAGAGTAGAAAGCAGTAAGCACCATATAAGTCATAAAGGTAACAGTAAATTGAAGCATATAATAAATATATATATTAAATAGGAAAAACCTTTATGACTGGAGGCGGGTAGCAACAGAGGCTCACCTTCACTGGAAAAGATTCCGCAGCACCGCTTGTCCGACTGCTGCATCAGCGGCGTCTGTTGACTGCAGACAGTAATGCTTCGTAAAAGTATGGCTGCTCGACCATGTAGCAGCTCTGCAAATGTGTCGTAGAGGTACCCCCGCAAAGAGGGCAGTAGAGGCTGACACAGCTCTAGTGGAATGAGCACGTACTGAAGCTGGAAGAGGCTTGCCAGCCCGTTGATGACAAAAGGTAATGGTGGAGGAAATCCACCTAGTAATAGTTTGTTTGGTAACAGGTTGTCCTTTGCAGATCGGGCCGTAGGCCACGAACAATTGATCAGATTTCCTGATGGATGCAGTGCGCTGAATGTAAAATTTAAGGCAACGTTTCACATCCAGGGAATGTAATGAACGTTCCGCAGGAGTCTGTGGATTAGGAAAGAAAGTTCTTAAAATGATTGGTTCGTTGAGATGGAAATCACTGGGAACTTTCGGGATAAATGTTGGATTAGTACGTAATGTAACAGTGTCTTTTGAAAACTGAAGAAAAGGAGGTTGAATTGTGAATGCCTGAATGTCACTGACACGCCTAGATTATGTTAAGGCGAGCAATAGGGCAACTTTCCACGTGAGGAATTTTAAGCTTGCTGAGTGGATGGGTTCAAAAGGTGGTAGGAGGAGCTGAGACAAAACCAGATTCAAACGCCAAGCCGGCGGAGGACGCCGAATGGGTGGAAACATACGGAAGAGACCTTTGAAAAACTGTTGGATGATTCTAGATGAATACAGTGAAGTTGAACCATCATGGCGGAAGCTGG
This sequence comes from Lissotriton helveticus, assembly GCF_964261635.1. NCBI lineage: Eukaryota > Metazoa > Chordata > Amphibia > Caudata > Salamandridae > Lissotriton > Lissotriton helveticus. Next base: position 162,057,775 of record NC_136068.1, on the reverse strand, counting down.
AGAGAGCCGCTAAAAATACTTTCAGAGTGGAGTGGGAAAGTCCTGACTTTGCAAGGGATAGGAAGAAAGGCAGGATCTGTTCTGGTTTGGCGGTCATCGGATCCAAGGCTTTGGTGTGACACCAGACACAGAAATGCTTCCACTTCAACTGATAGGTTTTAATGGTGGAAGGAGCACGGGCGTGCGCCAACACCTCCCTACAGTCAGCGTCGATGGTTAGACGCGCAAATTCATGGTGTTGAGGTTCCAGGCATGGAGCTGGAGGTATGCCGGATCCGGATGGCAAATCTGCCCCTGCTGCATCGTGAGGAGGTGAGACAGTGGATGAAGCGGAATTGGCTCGTTCTGGGAGAACAAGAGCAGATCCGAGAACCATGGGCGCCGCGGCCATTTGGGTGCAATCAGGATGATGTGGCAGGGTTGAAGCCTCATTCTGTGTAGTAAGCGCGGAATCAGAGGAGGCGGAGGAAAAGCGTAGCTGAATGCGTTCAACCAGCTGATCGAAAATGCATTTCCGCTCGACTCTCTGTTGGGATGAAGACTAGCAAAGCGTTGGCATTTCCTGTTGGTGATAGTCGCAAAAAGATCCATTTGCGGCTGGCCCCACTGGCGGAAGATGAACTCGAGAGTTGGTTGATTGAGTTCCCACTCGTGATTGTCCGAGAATGATCTGCTGAGTGAATCCGCCAGAACATTGGAAACACCCGGCACATGGATGGCTGTGAGATGAATTTGATGACAAATCGCCCAATTCCAGATCTCCTGTGCTTGTTGGGAAAGCAAAAGGGACCTGGTGCCGCCCTGCTTGTTCAGGTAATGCATGCTGGTGGTGTTGTCTGTCCTCACCAGCAGGGATTGACCTTGAACAATCCTTTGAAAAGACTTTAGGGCAAGGAAGATCGCCAGAAGCTCCAGGCGGTTTATGTGCCAAGTGCGCTGGACCCCAGTCCATTTTCCCTGTACTGATAGGCCTTCGATATGTGCACCCCAGCCCTCCAGGGATGCATCGGTCGTAAGCGTTAGAGTTGGTGTGGTGTCTTGAAAAGACCGACCCTTTGAAATGTTTGGAGGGTGAGCCCACCACTCCAGAGCCCTTAGGATGCGGGGCGTGAGAAGGATCCTGTCGTTGAATGATCCAGAGATCTGTTTCCACTGCTTGTCCAACTCTTCTTGGATGACCCTTATATGTAGTCTGCAGTGAGGAATCAACTGTATGGCAGAAGAGGCCATGCCGAGGAATGATTTCAACATCCGGACTGATACGTACAGTTTTGACTGGAGTGATTGTACCATCTGGAGCATACGGTCTTGTCGTTCCTGGGAGACAAAAACCATTGCCAGATGAGAATCTAGCGAGGCTCCTAGAAAATCTCGTCGCTGAGATGGGCGAAAGTGTGACTTCTGGCAATTGATGGAAAGACCCAAGTCTTGAAACAGGGAGAGGCAAGACTGTGTATGCTGGATTGCCAGTTGAAGATTCGGAGTCTTTATGAGACAGTCGTCCAGGTATGGATAGAATTGTATGCCTCGTAGGAGTAGAAAGGCAGCTACCGGGGCCATGATCTTGGTAAAGACCCTCGGTGCTGAACGGAGGCCGAATGGTAGGACCTTGAATTGGAAGTGCAGGTGTCCGACTGTGAAGCGCAGATATTTCCTGTGTCTGGGGTGAATTGGCACATGGAAATATGCGTCCTGGAGGTCTATCGTTGAGAAGAATTCCCTTGGATTGAGGTAATTCAGGATTTGAAGCAGAGTTAACTTTTGAAAAGTTTTGGAAAGGATGAATTTGTTTAGGGCCCGCAAATCCAAAATTGGACGCCAGTCTCCCGACCTTTTCTTGACTAAGAAAAAGCGGGAATAGAATCCCTTGCCGCGTTGACCTAGCGGCACTACCTCGATGGCTCCTTTCAGGATCATTAATTTCACCTGGGCCAAAAGTTCTTTGAGGTGGGGAGAGGGTGGCCCCGAAGGTGGACGAGTGGGAGGGAATTTTGTGAACTCCAGGGTATGGCCTTTGGAGACAACGTCCAGGACCCATTGGTCGGAGGTGATTTCGGACCATTTGCAAAAGAATTTTGAGATGCGACCTCCAAGATGCACAGTCGGCAGACGAAAGGAACTGAAACTGTCACTGTTTTTTGTTGTTTGCACCACCTTTATAAGTTGTTTTCCTTTGGTATGGTCTGGAGGAAGACTGACGATTTTGGTTTTGGTATGAACCTCTCTGGCGGTTATCGCTGTAGGTATTGTATGAGCGATACTGGCCTGATCCACGAAAAGTAGTGGAGCCCCCGCCTCTACCTCGTGCTCCCTGAAAGGGCCGCTTTTTATATTGGAGAGTAGCTAAGGACTTTGCGGTGTCAGTGTCCTTTTTGATCGCTTCAAGAGCATCGTCCACATGCTTGCCAAACAAGGAATCTCCATCGTACGGCAAGTCAAGGACCTTTGCTTGAACTTCTGGGCGAAAAGTTGTAGATTTCAGCCAACCTTGACGCCTCAAGACTGCAGCTCCAGCTAATTGGCGAAAGCCCGTGGATGAAATGTCGAGCGCGCATTCGATAATTTCAGAGGAGATTACCTCTCCCTCCTGGATAATGGCCTGTGCTTCTGCACGGATGGTCTCAGACATTTGAGGAATCAATGCGGCAATCTCGGACCACATCTGGCGGTCGTAACGGCCCAGAATAGCCAAAGTATTAGCCGCTCTGACAGTAGTGGCTGCCATTGTTGTAAACTTTTTCCCCATAGAGTCCAGCTTGCAGCCTTCCTGATCAGGAGGAGATGTGAGTGGTGTTGCCGGATTACGAGATCTCTTCTGTGCCGCTTGAGTAATAACCGAGTCTGCTTTTGGTTGCGATACCAAACAGGCTGGAGCCTTATATTTTTTGTCCAATCTGGGCAAGACTGCAGGTACTGAATTCAGATGTTCCATAAGTTTAAGGCCCTCCGTCCAAATAAAGTCAATAATTGGAATTGTGGGTGATTGTCTTTGTGAAATGTCCTTAAAATCATACAGGAAGCATTCACTCTCATGTTGCTGTTTCTCTACAGTGAGATGAAAGCGTTTCGCAGCACGGACCATTAAATTATGGAAGTTTGCAATGTCCACTGGAAGCGATGCAAGAGGTGAAGTGGGCGGAGTGGAAGGTGTTTGTGCCCTGTAATTGTCCCACTCATTCATATCGACGTCATCGTCGTCATCAGTGTCTTGAGGAGCAGGATCCTCATTGTCAGTGTCAAGACGAGTTCCTCCCGGTGACGCGGGTGGAACCGTAGCAGGTGCTTGTGGAGGTTGTAGTTGAGGCTGGGGAGGAGGTTGTAATGCCGGGGAGGCAGGTGTAGATGGAGGGAACCTGTGGTTATAGTCATCAAGCATGTGCTGAAATTTTTTGACTAAAGAGAAAGGAATTTGTGTAACTGGTTCTGAAGTTACAGTTTCTGCTTCATCAACAGGAAATAAATCATTCCCACCTTCGACGTATTCCTCTTTGTCACCCTCATCACTGTACTCCTGGCACTTAATGTGCAAATCAGATGGACTAGATGCCTGTCCAAACAGTTGTTCCACTTCAGATTTGTGGACGGATTCTTCTCCACCGGAGTGAAACAATTTGTCTGGAAGACGGGCACCACTCCTTATTGGACCTTAGTTGAATGAGAGGTACCGTCTTCAAGGTAGAAGCAGTAACCACTGTATAAATGGCAGCTGAGGTCGGAGGAGGACGAGAAGCCGACGAGCCCGTTGATGCAACAGCAGTAGTTGTACGACCAGCCTGAGGAGTTGAAATTGAAGATTTTCCCATCGCCGACGAAGATGTCTTATCCGTCGACGGAGCCGTCGATGATATCGGAGCTTTGATCGTCGATGACGAAGTAACCGTCGACGAGATAGCCGTCGACAGAGTCGTCGGCGCTGATGTTACGGCCGTCGACGGAGGCGCCGTCGACGAGGCCGTCGACGAGCTTCTTTTAGACTTGTTCTTCATCGTCGGTATTCGCGTCGACAACGGGACCGTCGACGGTGTTCGTGTCGACGAGAGAAGCGTTGACTTCTTCATCGACGGTACTGACTTGACACTCGTCGACGAGATCTTAACAATCGACGTAATGGGTCTCGTCTCCTGGGCTGCCGTCGACGAGGTGATCGTCGTCGACGCGGCAGTGGATGACATAGAACATGTCGTCGTCGACGTAGAGGTTACAGACTTCATCGTCGTTGAAGACGTCGACGGGCGCGTCACCGAGCCCGTCGACGAGCCTATCCCAGATTTTTTAGAGGAAGGCATGGCTTTGGGCGCAGACGTCAGAGAACCAGGTCCCGTAGACGTGCCCTGAAGCAAATCCTGTGGGGAAACAATCCTGGAGGATTCCAACAGTCTACTCTTCTTATGAAAAGGAGATGGAACCTCAGTTTCAGGCCCACGCTTCTGAGAGGATCTGGAAATACCTGAAGAAAAACTTTCCACATCAGAAACCACAGACTCTGAAGTCTTCAACTTCTGTAGCCACAGAAGGAGACGGGCCTCTCTATCCCTCAGAGTCTTGGGAGGAAAAGTGCAACAGTACTTACAGTTCTTAACCTCGTGGTCTGGGTAGAGACAGTAAATGCATTTACTGTGAGGATCCTCATGGAAAAGACGCAGTTTGCCACAAGAAGGGCAGGCTTTAAACAAAGATTTCTTATTTGAAGACATTTTTGAAGAAATAACAGCTAGTTGAAGAAGAAAACGGATGTATGACGTTACAACGCATACTTTTACTCCGCATACCATTACAACGCGGTATTTACAACGAATACCGTTACAACGCATAGCGCTTTGGGGTGCTGGATAGTGGTAAGTATAATTTACTATTCTAACTCCAGTCCCCGTGGACCCTAGGGAAGGTGTTGGATAGTAAATTAAACTTACCTCTTATCCTAGAGCGCCCCCCAGCGCAATGCGTTGTAATGTCATGCGTTGTAATGCCCGCGTTGTAATGGTAGTGCGGAGTAAAAGTTGCGTCGTAACGGGTGTATACCGAAGAAAACTGAGCAGAGCTCAGGGAGACTCCCTTCACACGACGTGCAGTAGAAAATCTGAGGTCTTGGGCTTCTGAGGAGAAGGTTCTAGAGGGAACTGCAGCCTGATTGGCTGGAATATGGACCAAAACATAATGACACTGATATGTTACTAAGTTGAGTTTCTCCCTTAGGCTTTCTATGGGCCTATTCAGTTCTATGGTACTTTTGAGTTTATTGTATTTTATATATATATATATATATATATATATTTATATGTATATGTATTTTATAATTATAATAATTTTTACTTATGTATGCATATATTACTGCTATTTTATGTACCGTGGGACTCCCACTTCGACGACGGGGAATATTCAAGCATGTGAATCTATGAAAGACACCCCTAATACTGGAGAATTATTCTTCTAGCCACATGGTCCTTTTACCACACAATACTGTCACCGCATGTTTTGCACCCCACCCACCACTCTCCACTCTTAGATGGCCGCCCCCATTCGGTGGCTGTACATCTTCTCTGACTTTCCCCATGTAGACTTCACTACTCCAAGATGTCGGTCGGATCCTCGGCGGCTGTACCCTTCTTTTATTTCCATGATCATTACCATTACTCCTCGTGGTAACCTCCACTCCAAGATGGCCGTCGCAACCTTGGTGTTAGTACTTCTTCTATTTCCCGCACTACCTCCATTCACGTGACATCCATTTAAGCCGGCCCCCTGCAGCGGCCGGTTAGCGATCCCCGCTTGGCATGCCATGGATAGCGATCCTGCCACCGGCACACCTGTAAGTAGTCAGCCTACTCCCCTCCCGTTCCAACCCTCGTTCCCACCTGAACACATCCTGACTCTACTCTCCTTCCCCTTTTCCTAAGCAAACAGCCGCGATCCTGATGGTCTGTTTAGAATTGCGGGATCTCGACACGCAGACACGCCGCTGAAGGGTAATTATGGATCCACTTCCTACTCCACGTAGAGCCCTACGCCCTTATCCGGTCACTCACTTGTGTTTTCCGCTTCCCCAGCAGGCTCCCCTTCTTATTCACCGGAACTACAGTCCCCCTGACCTCCAACACTCTGAATGGAATCGCAGTCGCTTTACCAACTCAGCATCGGTAACAATGTCCATTTTTTAGGTTAAAATCACCGCGCCGATTTTATTCTTGTCACTCCCCCCTCACCACATTGTGCCGTATGTTATCATTTTTTAGAGAACCACCCTTGAAAATTGTCATCTTTTATGGTACACACACCGCGCCGCTTATAATTCTGGTCACTTTCCCTTCACCACACTGCGCCGTGTGTCATAACCTTGAGAGAATTGCCCCGATACACAGAACTAAACTTAGCCATTCAAGAATTACACGAGCTGGCTCGACTGTCTTCTAGCACCGCGCCATAATCTGGGTAACAATTTCCCTCCTTGGTGGTAGTAACTTCTCCCTTACGTCATGGTATGCTTGCTACGCCGCCTGCGCCGGCTGACAGTCACAATCCTTGGCCCATAGATGAATAAACGCCTTCACTGTACCAGGCATCTTGCACATCTCCTGCACTGGGTGACAGTCACAATCCTTTGGCCCACAGATGAAAAAACGCCTTCACTGTGCCAGGCATCTTGCACAGCTCCTGACACCAGCACAAGTCAGGCACAAGCATGCTTCCTACGCCTTGATCTAACAGTGCCAACACAAACATGTCACCAATTTTAATTCAATTCAGGAAAATCACAAATGCAGTCATGTCACGTCTGGTCAATCAACATATGCCTAGCAATATAATCATAAATGTTTCCTTTCTTTGTTCCCCTTTTCCCCTCAATTTATGTTTACCATGTTGATTGTTTGTAGTTTGTAAGGCCAATGTAAATTATTTCCAAGACAAACATGATTTATATACTTGTTCTGAAGATGATGCCATGTATCTGAGGTTTTGGCATCGAAACGTTGTCTACACACTAGTACCATATGTTACCAAATGTTCTTAAATGCTCTGTACAATGGTACCTTAATTGCAATCAAGTCAGTTCACAGATTACACGTATACAGACCGTCTTATTCGGTCTTGCCTGGATTCTGTTGTTTTGTCTTGTTCACTGTGGGTCACGGGCAGTGCCCACTTGACATTACTTTAAGATTCTTTGCTTACTGTGTGCATCTTTTCAAAAAAATTCCTGTCCTGCTGGACAAAGGACATACTTACTATCTAGTGTATGTCTATTCTTGCCCTGATCCTTTTGAAACTAGGGTCCATTGTTTTTTGTAAAAAGACCATGTAACCCTAAGCATATTTAAGGCCCCAGTTTTCTGTACTCCTTAGACTGCCTCATTCAGTTGCTAAGACTTCTGTGTGACGTAGTCTCCCTTATCTGAGGTGAATACATGCATTCTTTTTATATTTCAGCTTCTGTGCCAATTTCTTCCTTGTTGGTTTAAAAGGACCAGGTATCAGTGAGACCCCTGAGAAGGTTTCTATGTTCTTCAAGCCCATGTGCACGCACACAGCGTCTCCTCTCTGGCGATCTTAGCTTTCACGCACTCTCACTTTCGCGCGCTCGACCTCAGCTTTCACTTTCACTGCGGCGCTGCGACTTTACACAAGGCAGACAGACACATGCTGGACAAAAGATGTGCACACGCCCGGTGTAAGGCAAACACATGTCGAGGAGATGTGCACACGCAGGGCGTCTCTGCGGCTTCACACAAGGCAGACATATGCCGGACAGGCGATGTGCACACGCTCGGCATCTCTGCGGTGCTGCGACTTCGCAGAGGGCAAAATTACCCGTGCCGTATGTTTAAATGGAGCTCATGTAGATAAGCGCAGTGCCCACTTCTGGGACACCGTGCTCCTTTCTTTTTGTGTTGGTCAGCTGCCATATTTGACTGGAGCCTTCTCTCCTCGATGTGTGTAACAGGCACAAGTGTTTCTATTAATTCACACATGCCATGAGGACATTGTCAAAATGGTATTTACTGGTCGAGTTACAGGGTCACCAGTTTGGGCACTGTTTATCCACGCCGCAAGTATCTAAGTCCTTCCTGGGTTTCCTGCGGCTGGCTCTTGCTCAATTTCAGCACTTGTGAGAATTTGCTGTCAGACAGCAGGCCCATGTATCCTGCTATTAAGATAATGTTGCCCTCCTGCCTCGTCTCTCAGCCACTTGCGAATGGAGGTGTCAGGGCTGAGGTGTGCTGCTGTTCCATTGCAAGCATAAGTCTACTAGCTGGGGACTCGAGCTGCAGCTGTACAATTAGAGGGCTGCTTTATTCTGCCTGTGTGGGCAGGCCAACGTGTATCATGGGTGGCTGCATCTGTCCCTGCTCCTCCATAGGAGATGGTGCTTGCTGCCTGGCATCCTAAGGCCCTCTATGTCAAGACTGGAGGCATCCACCTCCTGAATACAGCAGTTCTAATGGGAGCCACCTTTACTTTTTTGGGAGTTGGCGACCGAGTGGATTTCATCTCTGTAATTGCCAATTCCATTCATCATCAGCAGGAGTTTAATGACTTCAAGGTACCACCTATGGAAACAAGGATTTTAAAACATATCTGCATCTGTGATTTTCTGAGGCTAATAAAAAAACACAGTCCCGAAGTATATCTAGTAGTCGGTTGAATCCTTTATCCTGGTCAAAGTTCCATATTACCTCTAGGTGCTCATCTCAATCTAGGTTCCTTCAAATATTCTGAAATTGGGGAAGGTGAGAAGTTGAAAAGTAAGTTGCCTTTGAAAATGAAAGAAACAGAGGGAACAGCCAAGCTTGGACAATATAGCCAAAGGCCATGAAATGTGCTTTATTTTTCAGAACTTGACAACTGGAAGTAATGATTCAGCGACAAGTTAACTTCAAAAGCTGAGACTGCTTAGGGTCAAATGGACAAGCACATCAGCAGATAACGTATAAATTGACCCTGAGATTTGAAAGTCTTGCTGCAGAAGCTATTATACACATCTGAGGACTTGGTCAGTGGTTTTATCTGAAAATGTTTTGCATTCTGTAAAAAGAGTTGGTGCCAGTGGAAGGGTACATCAGTTTGTAGATACAGCTACTTGATTTATGTACCAAAGATGTGTTCTCTCCTATGTACATCATGAAAAATGAAAACATGTAATTTATTAATTGTCTAGCCCCATAGCAGACCCACGGTCTATAACAAGGAACAGCTTAGAGTCTTTAGATATTCAATATCGATAATCCAAAATAGCCATCGTCCTTGGCTTCCTATGAGTTTTTAGGTCGAACCTGGGCAGCGCATGCGCTGCTCTGCGAGGCATGCTGTATTCAGGTATCGACATGAAGCTTCACTCACTCTACGCCCATCTTTTCAATTGGCTGCTGTGACTATCCTTTGTAAATGTTGGCTCTTGATTTAATAGGCTTATTAGTCCCTCATTAGTACCTCCCTTTCTTCTGTTGTAACCTCGCATCAGGACTGAACCTTTTACTGTGTCCTTACTGTATAGTTTTCATTAGATCTGGGAGGGGAACTATTTGCTTAATTAATCGAAAGAGCAGTGGTAGGGCACAAGCTTCAGCAATGGGGGCTGGTTTTTTTTTTTGGTATTTGCAGTGTGCTATGCACGCATTCACGTTCGTTAAGGTATAACTTTTAAATATGCTCCCCTCCCCCGCTGCAGGGACGCCGCGCGAAGTGGACGCTATATTAATTTGAGAAATCTGTGGACGCTTCCTCCATTGTTCCTCCCTCCAAGCCCTCCATGTGGCTTGTTTTTATTTCTATCACTCCCCCAAACACTGCTTGACCGCCCCGCCAAGAACTTGCTGTTAGTTTATTTAGTTATAATTTAAATTGCTAGATCCTGGGCAGGAGATTAAATGCTTTGCTAAGAATTAAAGAATGTTGAGCCGACGCTGAGCCTCGAACACCGGTCCCCAGCTCGTGAGTCTACAGCTTTGAACCCTGAAACACAACCTCTCCCTCAAGGGGCAGCATAATCACAAGGATTTGCAATGTAATAGGGCTTGCATTTGCAAGAGTTTAAGCTATTGGCATTGTAAATGACATTGCCTTTTATTTATGTTTTAAATATCCACACATAAATACAAGGCATTGTCATTTACAATGCCAATAGCTCAAACTCTAGTAAATGCGAGACGACCTATTGCATTGCAAATGCTTGTTTTTTCTTTTGTCTGGTGAGTAAATCTCACTTGGGACGAGGACAAGGGAGACCTGGGAGTAATGGTGAGCAGGGTTCCATTTGTAAAGAGCAAAGATCAATGATAAAATGGCTTTGCGTACAATGCAGAGAATTTGAACATTACTCTTTTGGACAAGGGTAGCCAGTATAACAATTCAAGGTGACAGCTGAAGAGGAGTTGCGGGGAAGAGACAATAGTAATCTAGCAGCTGCAGCTTCAATGCAAGAATGCAATAGAGATATTTTAGAAGCTAGTCCAGGGCTCCCTAGAATATGTTAAGTATCTTGAGGGGGGTTCTGCCGGCAGAGGTGCTGCATTGGAATTTATACGGGCAGCATGTTTGATACTGTGTGCGGCCAGTGTGAGGGGCGGTGCAGATGGGGGTAGTCTTTGGGTCGTCTTCAGTACGCCGGTGGTGCAGCCGCAGAACATGCTGCCTTAAACAGGTGTAATCCTGGTCTGTCATTTGGGAGAACTAGAATGTTAACCAAGATAGCGTCCAAATACAGTGCAACTTGGAAAGTTGGAACAATGGCGTTGGGCTAACATCTACTCCACGTCAGTCTGATCAAAGCAAACACAAGCAATGAATTTAAAACAAATAAGGCAAATAGACCTCCAAAAGTTAAAACAAATTTCTTTTGCACTATCTAAGTGACTTATATGTATAAAATGAGTTCCTGTAGCAAGGCAGCAGAAGAACTGACTCACAAAGTGTCAATGACAGTAAAAACCCAAGAAAAACTGTTAAAAGTTAGGTTTTTAAAAAAGGTCATCATATAATATGTACAGAAAAGCTAAATAAAGTGTTGACAGAGTGCAAATGAAGCACGGTCACTTTGATTAGGCCACCTGGTCTTGCATAGCAAGTTGTTTAGTAGTACGTGCCTGAGATAATACCAGGTAATAGCCTAGTGATTCTTTATTTTTTTGCAGAGTTTTATATAGCTTGAACGTGACCCGAATTGGGTATCCGAGCGTTTTACATAGCACCAGTTAAGTTACATGAAGACACACATTCATTTTTGTTAGGCACAGGGAGATTAGGTGATTTGCCCAGAACGACAGAATGTTTTAGCGTCATTACCGAGACTCAAAACCAGTTCCTCAGGTCCGAGGTCGAGCGCCCTAACCGCTAGGCCAACTCCTCTCCCCAGTGATGTACACACTCACAGAGTGCATTAGTTAATCATTTGAGCCAGTCCTGGATTGGAGGATAATATACTCAGAATCTACTAGGAAAACCCAACTCAAATATTCTTCCATATCACACCATAAAATAGAAGGCAGCGCCAGATGTACTAATTGGAGAGCCCCAAAAACTCCATTGTTTTACTTAACCTGATATTGTACGACACTTCTAAGCTGCTGCATAAGTCAGATTTTTTGTTTTGGTAGATATTAAAGATCATATTCTCGGCTTTTGGTAGGTTTGCAATTCTCTATGAAAGTGTTCACGGAAAAAGTTTAAGTGCTGTCTCTGTTTGTGATGGATCAAGAAAAGCAATGATAATTCATATAATTCATATCCTATCTAAAAATGTATGACGTTTTTATAGCCGATGGTTAGGAGAATTTAGGAAATGTTCTACTTTGCAGAGAAGTACACATTTTTCTTAATATGCTCAGGGGCAATATAATACAACTTTACCATGCACCATCCAGATGACGCACCCAACTTGCAGGAAACACCCGGCTACAGGTATTTGCAGTGCTTTGTTTCCATTCTGTCACCTGATTGGCAGTGGCTAAACACATTGGCAGCTGCTCGGATGCGTCATATCCTTTCCCGCTCTCAGAAGTCCCACCCTGGGTCTTGGTGCATTATGGCACCATCAAATTAAAGGTTAAAAGCTGCTGTTCTGCGGTAGCAGTGATGGTACGCTACAGTAACAAACTCCGAAAGTTGCAAGCTGTCTAGATTCACAAATTCTTACAGCCCTAGCCTTCACAGGAAAACAGTTTTCTGGGTTTCATTTTTCCAGACAGATCGTAATGCTCTTACAAGTTCTTCAAAAAAAGAGTGAAAACATAAGAATTTGTTTTGACCACAGATAAAGCTTCGATAACGTTTGTTTCTAATGGGCATAACAGCAGCTCCATGCTTTATGTAAAGGCATCAACTCCGTTTGGTGCCGAAAGGTTGTACATTTGTGAGAAAGTGAATAAGGAAAACTAAAAGGACCCTCTGTCGTTAAAATGGAGCATTTTAATTCTAATTTAATCTATAATGTTTTGTCCCATCTGAACAAGATGATTTTCTAACAAATATTAAATCGGAGACTTTTCACTTTAAACGGATGTTTTTCCAAGAGACATCCTCTCCTAAGAAGTGCCAGACAATCTGTGCAGTGGTGCTGGAGCACTCTTCAGAGTGGGGGTGTTGGTGGCAAACATTGACTTAAGTGCCTCGTTTGTACTTTTGTAACATCATCCTCAAAAAACGTTATTTCGGTTAACATAACCTCAAAAAGTACAATCATAAGACACGATAAAACATTTGGAAATTGCAACAATAAAAAAGGAATGTGCATCTTATGGTTTTATCATACAAAAGTGCAGCGGCTGAAATTTATCTATGTCAATCTGTTGGACTCCATAGTCGGGGTGTGCAAATGTGCTAAATAAATAATTAAATTACCTAAAAACATTTACAATAAAAAAGTACAAAAACAGGATGATCTTTACTCTAATATTCCCTAGGCGTGGAACCCGTAGGTTAAAATTTCCTACGCCGAGATTTAGGGTCAGTAGCACTCATACATTTTTAGGGCTCGGACTACGTCACCACTTCGTCAGAAGTGGGGCGGAGCTCCGAGCCGTTTTGTTATGGGGCTCCGAATAGTGTAGCAAAAATTCCTCAGTGCGCGAGATTTTTCAGTAGTTATTTTTGCCATCTGCATGGTAATTGGTCCTCGCGGTGCTGTGTTTGTAGTAGCCTTGACGCAATAGGCCATATATATTTTAGGTTCGGCACTTCCTGCATATTCTGTGCGGTTATGCGCAGGGGAGTGTAATACATTTTTAATTACGAGCTGTCAGGGTGCCGCGGTAATAGAATCCAGATGGTCGGGCGCGTTCACCAGTCTGCAGTGAGTTTGGTGGGCGCGCGTTCGTCTGCATCCTTTCATGTGTAAGTGTTGGCCTTTGAAGAGCTGGCTTGGTCGTGCGATAAGAAGTAATTAAGACGAAACAGATGTTCCCTTCAGTTTTATGAGGGCAGGAGGGCTTTTGTTTCTGTGAATATAGTTTCGTTTCTGCATTTCAGTTACTAACTTCACATGTTTTTAAAACTAAACATTTGTTGTCTTATGACTTACATTAGTGTGTTCTTAGAACCATCTATAGACATAGGTCAGTCTAATACTGAAAACAGCATGTGGGAAACACATGCACCAGCATCACAACAACTTTGTGGCGCAGCTCTCCCTGTCAGTGTATATGTGTATTGCAGTACTCTTTAACATTTATTTTGTTGTCCATTTACTGCAGCTAAAATGTTCAACAAACATTAAGTAGCCTATCCTGGCAGTGTAATACTGAAAACAGCATGTGGGAAACACATGCACAAGCATCACAACAACTTTGTGGCGCAGCTGTCCCTGTCAGTGTATATGTGTATCGCAGTGCTCTTTAACATTTATTTTGTTGTCCATTTACTGCAGCTAAAATGTTCGACAAACATTAAGTAGCCCATCCTGGCAGTGTAATACTGAAAACAGCATGTGGGAAACACATGCACAAGCATCACAACAACTTTGTGGCGCAGCTCTCCCTGTCAGTGTATATTTGTATCGCAGTGCTCTTTAATATTTATTTTGTTGTCAATTCACTGCAGCTAAAATGTTCGACAAACATTAAGTAGCCTATCCTGGCAGTCTAATACTGAAAACAGCATGTGGGAAACACATGCACAAGCATCACCACAACTTTGTGGCGCAGCTGTCCCTGTCAGTGTATATGTGTGTTGCAGTGCTCTTTAATATTTATTTTGTTGTCAATTCACTGCAGCTAAAATGTTCAACAAACATTAAGTAGCCTATCCTGGCAGTCTAATACTGAAAACAGCATGTGGGAAACACATGCACAAGCATCACAACAACTTTGTGGCGCATCTGTCCCTGTCAGTGTATATGTGTATCGCAGTGCTCTTTAATATTTATTTTGTTGTCAATTTACTGCAGCTAAAATGTTTTTTTTTACATTTTAGTGCACATTAATAGTCTGAGCAGAGTTCACCTGAGTATGCAGGGTGAGCAGAGTGTGAGTATGCAGGGTGAGCAGAGTGTCAGTATGCAGGGTGAGCATAAAAACTCGAAGGTAACTGTTATGAACTAGAGCGCACAGCAGGTAAAGTGTATCACTACTCAGACTTAGTAATGGTGCTCTAAATGAAACCAAGTCGGTTACCACGACAAGATAAAGAGCTATATAAATATGGCTCAGACAAATTCAACTATTTCCATTGAGCACTCAGAAGTCCAAAAATACTTTTTCAAGCTATACAGTTCAGTTTTTTTATTTTTCTTGATTCAATTTATCTTCTTCATTGAATTACAGTCTTCAATATATCCATCAAATCAAATGCAGCCAAAGTACAGCCAACACTTCATTGAATTACAGTCTTCAATATATCCATCAAAATCAAAACGCAGCCAAAGTGCAGCCAACACGTGTTTCGTCTGGTCCCATTTGACCATTGACTTCCTCAGGGCTGCAACCCAAAAACAAAGTACAGTAACCATTACTATTCAATTTATACTTCTCAAGTTTGACAGAGATTCCAAATCTTTAAGCCTTTAACATCAAAGGGAAACTTCCCCAAACCAAACCAGTGTAATAGTCGAAATGAGAGTTAATAGT
Source organism: Lissotriton helveticus (assembly GCF_964261635.1). NCBI lineage: Eukaryota > Metazoa > Chordata > Amphibia > Caudata > Salamandridae > Lissotriton > Lissotriton helveticus. The sequence goes on along the minus strand of NC_136068.1, from coordinate 162,042,725 downwards.
AGTTTGCTCACCACCAAGAAGTAGCATAGAGTCACCCGTTGCCTATATTAATACAGTATGTTTTCTTTAGTATAAGTGTGTAGTATCTCACAATCTCTATGTAATTACAAGTTAGTGTGGTATGGGAATTAGTATCAGTCAGGGTTAGCGACCATGCTAAAAAGCTTCATACCTATATGCCTTGACTTTGCGCCAGCAAACATCAGTTTAATCCAGTTCTCAATAATTATAAATCCATCTATAAATTAGCATTTAGACAACGGGTGACTCTATGCTACTTCTTGGTGGTGAGCAAACTACTATTAACTCTCATTTCGACTATTACACTGGTTTGGTTTGGGGAAGTTTCCCTTTGATGTTAAAGGCTTAAAGATTTGGAATCTCTGTCAAACTTGAGAAGTATAAATTGAATAGTAATGGTTACTGTACTTTGTTTTTGGGTTGCAGCCCTGAGGAAGTCAATGGTCAAATGGGACCAGACGAAACACGTGTTGGCTGCACTTTGGCTGCGTTTTGATTTTGATGGATATATTGAAGACTGTAATTCAATGAAGTGTTGGCTGTACTTTGGCTGCATTTGATTTGATGCATATATTGAAGACTGTAATTCAATGAAGAAGATAAATTGAATCAAGAAAATTAAGAAACTGAACTGTATAGCTTGAAAAAGTATTTTTGGACTTCTGAGTGCTCAATGGAAATAGTTGAATTTGTCTGAGCCATATTTATATAGCTCTTTATCTTGTCGTGGTAACCAACTTGGTTTCATTTAGAGCACCATTACTAAGTCTGAGTAGTGATACCCTTTACCTGCTGTGCGCTCTAGTTCATAACAGTTACCTTCGAGTTTTTATAGTCAATTTGTTAATAGAGCAGCCGCAAAGGGAAAATGAATAGAGAAAAAGAGGCAGAAGAACTATTTGGCAACCTAATGGCGGGTGGTTCTATAGGCTCATCAGTTAGACCACCTGGCAGTATTAAAGAAGGACTCAGTGCCAAGTTTAGAAAGCTTGAATCACTTAAAGACAGGAGCTAAATAAGTGGTGGGATGCTGCCACACTTAAGCAATATATAGCAATGAACAGGATACCTCGTGGTCTGCGTTCTCAGATAATACCTGCATATGAAGATCTAGAACCAGAACTCTACAAAGTGTGGGAAAAGGAACTCAGTGATAGTTCACGTAACCTGATGAATATACTTATTGAGAACACTGACAAGAAAATGGCTAAACTACTGGTTGAAATTCAGAAAATTGAAGATGAAATAAAGTTAATGAATCTGCCAGAAGCAACGGTTAAAAATTATACCATAATGGATGAGATTCTGAATGAGATACAATCAGATATTAAGAGAAGGAAGGCACGCAAAATTAAGAGAGATGAGAAAGATTATTTATCAGGTAGGGTGTATACTTACGCCAAAAGATTTGACTATCTAATGAAAAAAACACCTACTTTGAGACAAACAGGTAGCATCACGCCCCTTAGTGAGACAGAAGCGTCATCAAGTAATATATCAAGTGATGAGAATGAGGAAACACCAGTGTTAACAACAAATGTTCCAACACCAGAAAATAATTTTTTAGAGGAAGTACAACGTCTACGGAAGGGGAATCGAGAAACAGGAAGGAATCGCAATACAATTGCAAGAGGACCAGGAGAGGCAGGAGAGGAAATGGGAGATCCAGCATCAAGAATAAAAAGGAGTCTGAGATCATGGAAGCAACAAGCATAATAGACGAGGGTGAAGTAAGTGACATCGAAGTTATTAACCTATCAGACTTTCAACTTACTGATGATATGATCAGTATACTCAAAAAGGGTTTAGGATTTTGTCCAGCTAAGAGACAAGATTGGGTGATGACCAAAATTGATCTTTTTAAATTTACTAGACTTTTGAAATTAAAAAAAATCTTCACCAATATACCAGAGAAGAAGTCAACAGCAGTATCTAAAGGGTTGAGTAATCTTACGATACAAGAATTAAAAGAGACTCAGTTACTAATGTCCCTGACAGAAAGCGAGGATGATCCGGTGACATTGTCCAGATTACTGGAAGAACTAGATGTAGAACGATACATGACGGAAGGTAGTGGTCTTAAATTACGATCAAAGTGGAGTCCACAACTGGCACAGGGCAATACGATAGACGTCTTTTTCAAAGCAGTGAGCACAGATATAGACAAAGAGTCATATTACCAACAGAGACATTTGAACCCAAGAGAGGATAATCTATCACTAGGAGAAAGGAAAGCACTTAGAATTTTGATGAACAACAAGGATATTCAAATACGTAGAGCAGATAAAGGGGGAAACTTGGTTATACAGAACACCACAGATTACAATAACGATGTCTTATCACAGCTAAATGACAAACGTTATTCTGTAAAACTAGAGAAGAATCCAATGAAAACAGTAACCGAAACCATCAATGAGAAAATCAGAGAATGGTACGATTTATCTTTATTAAATCATGATGAATACCTCTACCTCCAAATTACTTTTCCAAAATCACCTTGTCTGTATACCTTACCCAAGGTCCACAAATGCCGGGACAGACCGCCAGGAAGGCCGATTGTCTCCGGCATAGGTGGCCCAACTGAACACCTCTCCGAATACATAGACACTTTCTTGAGAGAGTTTGTATATAACTTACCGTCCTTTATTGAGGACACTAAGTATATCTTGAATCTATTAGATGACATGTCTTGGGACGATGGGATGATACTAGCTACACTGGACGTAGTGTCCCTCTATTCTAATATAGATCATGATTTGGGCATCGAAGCACTAGACTTTTTCTTGAGTAAAAGAGTAGCAGAATTTTATGATCACTCACAGATGATATTAAAAATGACAGAACTAGTTTTGAAAAATAATGTCTTCCTATTTGATGGAAAATGGTACCGGCAAGAGCTCGGGACAGCGATGGGAGCCAGATTCGCTCCGTCTTTTGCCAACCTTTTCATGGGCTGGTACGAGGCGGAGCGAATCTGGGGCATTGCTAACAAAGAATGGATCCAGTATATTCACTACTGGGGTCGATTCATCGACGACTGCCTCCTAATCTGGACTGGAACTGTAGAACAGCTAAAGGGATTCTTTGACTACCTGAATGATAACACTTATAATCTTAAATTCACAACACAGTACGATTTTGAGAAAATTACTTTTTTAGATATTGAATTATTTGTAGCAGATGGTCATCTTAGAAGTAGAATGTACAGAAAACCGACTAGCTGCAACGCAGTCCTTCATGCTAAAAGTTGTCACCCTAACAACCAATTGAAAACAATACCATATGGAGAATTGGTGAGAGCCCGGCGTAATTGCTCTTTAGATAGCGATTTTGAAGCAAATATGAAAGACATTTCAGGACGTTTTCTAAGAAGAGGGTATGAGAAAAAAGTGATAAACATAGCTGTTAAGAGAGCTCTGAAACTAAAACGTAAAGAAACCCTCAAAGTTAAACCTGCTGATAAAAAGAAGGATTCTGAGGTTAGAGTAAGATTTATCACACACTACAGTAAAGACAGCAATAAACTTTACTCTATCCTAAAGAGACATTGGCATCTTCTAATGTTAGATAAAGTAAAGTCCACATTTGTAAAGCGCACAATCACCCGTAAGGGTCTCTAGGCGCTGGGGGGCCTTCGGGAAGATTAAGCGAGCTATTGCCCAGAGTCACATGGTGCTGGGCTAACCTGCCGCCGGAGCCGGGGATTGAACCGTGGTCCCCAGATTCCAGCGTCAGTCGCCCTGGCCGCGGCGCAGATAAAGATCTTGTACCTTCCATTAGCGAATATCCTTCAGTGACATACAAAAAAGGACTGACATTGGCCAATATACTGTGTCCCAGTTACCCTAAGAGACAGGTAAACAAAGATTGGCTATCTGGATCCATAGGTTTCCACAAATGTGGAAAATGCTCCTCGTGCAGATGGGCCAAGAAAAAGGTTGTTAGGTTTAACTATAACGATACAGGGGAATTTGTGATTGATAAGTTTATTAATTGTGATACAACCTTTGTTGTTTACATTATTGTATGCAGTTGTGGCAAGATATATGTAGGAAGTACTAAGAGGAGATTGAATGATAGGATGTCTGAGCATTTCAGAGCAATAAAACAAGGGGATACACGTTATCCCACTGTTTCACATTTAATAAAGAATTCACACGAAAGAGCTAAACACATATTCAATTATCATGGAAATGATCATGTATATCCAGATCCCAGAGGGGGAAATAGGATCCTGACACTTCGGAGAAATGAAGTGACATGGTTGATCAAGCTGAAGGCTGTAGAAAAGGGACTAAATGTAGATAATGAATATGAATTTTTCTTAGGGAATGAGTAAAAGAAAATTGCTTGTTAGATGATTATATGAGATGACCTGAACCACTACAATTCTCAAATAATATACTGTATTTGCATGAAGTCATACTGTTTTTTATTCATCATGTATAACTTGTAAGACAGTTCTACATAGACAAATGTTTATGTTAACAATTATCAGTGACTGTATATTTATTTGAGCTATCTTAGACTGATTGCATATACGATGTTGATGAATGCAATTAGATGATTTATTATTTTGATGTCTCCCTTTCCAAACTGGAATTTCCTGTTTCACTGCGAGCATATATCAGTCAGATAGTTGCGACGGTGCGGGGCAGAATGCTAGTGTGCCTGGCCCTGCGCTAATGAACATACTTTATATACGACGATGCCAAAGAGATAACATAATGTTACCTCTGAGCGCAAACACAATTCTTCAAAAGACCATTAAAGTGGCTGATATGAGACTTTACAAGGAGCTAACCAAAAGACATTATTTATTAAATACACTTTATTTAGACCGTCATAAGATGGCGGACGTATTTACGTTACTTCTAGCAACTCACTGTTTATCCAATACTAGCTAGACTGATGTGCTAACTCAGTTTTTCAAATAACAGTCACATTAATGAGGTGTGTGATGAATTAGTTAATATTGAATCAAACTTATGGTTTCATTTAGAAATAGAGAAAACGATAAATAACAAATCAAAGTTTGATTTAAAATGAATAATACTCGCGCCAGTATAAATACGAGATGTAGGTTTAGAGATAATATGAGTGTTACCTCTGAGTTTAAATACAATTTTTTTAAATATTAGGAGCATACTATGACAAAGGTTCTTTGTGTATACTTTATTCAGACCATCTCAAGATGGCGGACATATTTACGCAACTACAAGCTTAGACCGATTACTACACTTAACGTTATATAGTATTAAGATATAGAGCATTTATACAATCTAAGATCGATTCATGACGAATAACTATTGCGTGAATATAAATAACTATTACTAAGTGTTGAAGTACATATCATACTTCTAGCAATGCATAAACTTGGTAAAACTCGAATGAGATATATGTAATACCAAAATGGCGCTCCCTGCCTTCAGCTAATAAAAAGCAGGAATAGTAAGATGGCGCCACACTAGGACGCTGACACGGAGATACGCGATCCTACGCATTGGATAGCTTCTAAAAAGGTGAGGATTTCTGCTTAATTATATTTGATAACATCTAACTGCTAGGCTAGTATTAGGATAATGATTTTGACCTGATGGCAATCTGATATTGTTTCAGGTGACGGATACTCCCACCTCTTAATACAATACTCGACAGGATACACACTACTGGAAATAGGTAAGAGAATAGACAGTACTTGGATGCAAATAGAGAACATGTAGATAGAAACTTTGAAATACAGTGTTATCAGTAATAATTCATTCTAAATGCTAATTTATAGATGGATTTATAATTATCGAGAACTGGATTAAACTGATGTTTGCTGGCGCAAAGTCAAGGCATATAGGTATGAAGCTCTTTAGCATGGTCGCTAACCCTGACTGATACTAATTCCCATACCACACTAACTTGTAATTACATAGAGATTGTGAGATACTACACACTTATACTAAAGAAAACATACTGTATTAATATAGACAACGAGTGACTCTATGCTACTTCTTGGTGGTGAGCAAACTACTATTAACTCTCATTTCGACTATTACACTGGTTTGGTTTGGGGAAGTTTCCCTTTGATGTTAAAGGCTTAAAGATTTGGAATCTCTGTCAAACTTGAGAAGTATAAATTGAATAGTAATGGTTACTGTACTTTGTTTTTGGGTTGCAGCCCTGAGGAAGTCAATGGTCAAATGGGACCAGACGAAACACGTGTTGGCTGCACTTTGGCTGCGTTTTGATTTTGATGGATATATTGAAGACTGTAATTCAATGAAGTGTTGGCTGTACTTTGGCTGCATTTGATTTGATGGATATATTGAAGACTGTAATTCAATGAAGAAGATAAATTGAATCAAGATGCAGGGTGAGCAGTATGAGTATGCAGGGTGGCAGTATGAGTATGCAGGGTGAGCAGTATGAGTATGCAGGGTGAGCACACTGAGTATGCAGGGTGAGCACACTGAGTATGCAGGGTGAGCACACTGAGTATGCAGGGTGAGCACAATGAGTATGCAGGGTGAACACACTGAGTATGCAGGGTGAGCACACTGAGTATGCAGTGTGAGCACACTGAGTATGCAGGGTGAGCACACTGAGTATGCAGGGTGAGCACACTGAGTATGCAGGGTGATCAGTAAGAGTATGCAGGGTGATCAGTATGAGTATGCAGGTTGTATGACGGTCTATCGCGGACATAGTTTTCGCGCGCATGTACCTCGCGGCTGTTACATCGCAACGGACATCACACCGTCATTTTTAACATCGCACGTTGTTGCGCCGCTAATGCGGCCTTTTAATTGGATCGCCTGTCACATCGCCGACATTACATCGTGCGACATGACAACGCGATGTTTGTGCCCTACAGCAAAAGCTTTCCAAAAGATTACCACCTGAACTCTCTTGTTTTTTCTGTTTCGCACCCTCCAAGTAAAACAGTTCAGTTTTATCTGCTGGCACGCTTGTGATGAAAGTATTGAGAACTGTAAAAAACCTTTTTTTTCTCTCAGTTTCCAATTACTGTTGAAAGACGGGGCTAGGTTAGCGCTGCCTAAACAAATTATTTGCTTGCACCAGTAAGTGGGAGAACTCAACTTGGTCCCATGAAAAGTCCTTGCAAGCAGAACCCTAGGACGCCAATATGATTGCAAAGGCTTCCTTCGCACACCGTCAGTGTCCTTTGTGCACAGCAGGCTTTCCTTCAGCCAACTTCTCACCATGTCATTTTGTTTTACAATTAAAAAGAACGGAAAGGTAACATAGGGACTTCTTTAAAGTTTGGAAGCATGAATATGTAATTTTATATGTTCTTGAATTAAATAAATGCTCTTTTGTTACGAAAAATCTGCAAGTCACCAGTTGAACTACCCAAAATTGAACTGGCGAATTAAAAACATCCTTAAAAGGGTTATTTCACCACAAATGCATAAAGTAAATGCTGCTTCGTACAATTGCTCCGTCATTGAAGAAGTTGACCCACGTAATAGTGTTTAAGAAATATCTTTAGAAGTATCTAAAACGGGTTTTCGGGCACAAGTCGTATTAGACAAGAACATGAAGAGGGAATATGTAGCATTTTTCCAATTTTTAGGAAGTTCATCTGCAAGGCCGGCAGCACCGCTGGCAAATCTAGGCCTGCACCAAGCAATCCTTGCCCCTTGCTATGAACTCCAGTGTGGGTGACCTTGGGCCCCGTGTATCTTGCCTGAAAGCAGCATGAACTCCTGCAGGTGCCGGGTTCTTGCTGCCAACAGAAATTACTTCCGCACATTCATCCATCCACCCACCCACTCCATCCACCCAGCACCCATACATGCACCCATGCATCCATCCACCCATACACCCCTCCACCCATCCATCCAGCCATCTACCCACCATACAGCCATCTACCCACCATACACCCATCCATCCATCCCTGCATCCATCCATCCACCCATACACCCACCCATACATCCCTGCATCCATACACCCATCCATCCCTGCATCCATACACCCATCCATCCGCCATCACCCATCCATCCATCCCTGCATCCATCCATCCACCCATACACCCACCCATACATCCCTGCATCCATGCACCCATCCATCCCTGCATCCATACACCCATCCATCCATCCATCCATCCCTGCATCCATACATCCATCCGCCATCACCCATCCATCCATCCCTGCATCCATACACCCATACACCCATCCATCCATCCATCCATACACCCATCCATACATCCATACACCCATCCATCCATCCACCCATCCATCCATCCCTGCATCCATACACCCATCAATCCATCCGCCATCACCCATCCCTGCATCCATCCATCCACCCATACACCCACCCATACATCCCTTCATCCATCCATCCCTGCATCCATACACCCATCCATTCATCCATCCATCCCTGCATCCATTCATACACCCATACACCCATCCATCCATCTATTTTTCCTGTAAATCCATAAAAAAGTTTCCTTGATAGGAGACTCGAACCCTGCTTGACAGCACCAAAGTCGGGAGTGTTATACGTCATGCCACAATGCAAGTGCTTAATTTGCATTTTGAATCCCATATATCAGTAAAATGCGAAATTGTTGTTAATTTGCATTTTTAATCCAACATATCAGTTAAATCCATCCTAAATGTTTGAATCCCACAACTGTTTTCATGTTTGTTAATTTGCATTTTTAATCCCACATATCAGTATAATTTTCCCCATAAAAAAGTTCCGTTGATAGGACACTCGAACCCTGCTTGACAGCACCAAAGTCGGGAGAGTTATACGTCATGCCATAATGCACGTTCTTAATTTGCATTTGTAATCCCATATATCAGTAAAGTGCGAAATAAAATGCGAAATTGTTGTTACTTTGCATTTTTAATCCCACATATCAGTTAAATCCATCCTAAATGTTTGCCACATATCAGTATAACCCATCCGAAATGTTTGAATTCCAATTGTCAGTAAAATCAGTAATGTTTGTATTTCGATTATAGTAATCGTTGCGATGAGAACGCATGCAATGAGAACGCATGTCAACACATGTCAGTAAAATCCGTAATGTGATGAGAACGCATGCGATGAGAACGCACCTTAACATCCCATGCGTTGCAATGACATGCGATGTTAATGGCCTCGCGTCCTCGTTGCATGCGCACTAAAGGCATGCGATGTAAACGTTCATCCGATGTCAAAGTCGCGGTGCGATAGCACCGCGATGTTTTGACACCGATGTGTTTGGTGTTTCCCGAGTATGCAGGGTGATCAGTATGAGTATGCAGGGTGATCAGTAGGAGTATGCAGGGTGATCAGTAGGAGTATGCAGGGTGAGTAGTAGGAGTATGCAGGGTGAGCAGTATGAGTATGCAGGGTGAGCAGTATGAGTATGCAGGGTGATCAGTATGAGTATGCAGTGTGAGCACACTCAGTATGCAGGGTGATCAGTATAAGTATGCAGGGTGATCAGTAGGAGTATGCAGGGTGATCAGTAGGAGTATGCAGGGTGAGTAGTAGGAGTATGCAGGGTGAGCAGTATGAGTATGCAGGGTGAGCAGTATGAGTATGCAGGGTGATCAGTATGAGTATGCAGTGTGAGCACACTCAGTATGCAGGGTGATCAGTATAGGTATGCAGAGTGATCAGTATGAGTATGCAGGGTGAGCAGTATGAGTATGCAGGGTGAGCAGTATGAGTATGCAGGGTGAGAAGTATGAGTATGCAGGGTGAGCACACTCAGTATGCAGGGTGATCAGTATAAGTATGCAGGGTGATCAGTATGAGTATGCAGGGTGATCAGTATGAGTATGCAGGGTGATCAGTAGGAGTATGCAGGGTGATCAGTAGGAGTATGCAGGGTGATCAGTAAGAGTATGCAGGGTGATCAGTAGGAGTATGCAGGGTGATCAGTAAGAGTATGCAGGGTGAGCAGTATGAGTATGCTGGGTGAGCAGTATGAGTATGCAGGGTGAGTAGTATGAGTATGCAGGGTGAGCAGTATGAGTATGCAGGGTGAGCACACTGAGTATGCAGGGTGAGCACACTAAGTATGCAGGGTGAGCACACTGAGTATGCAGGGTGAGCACACTGAGTATGCCGGCTGAGCACACTGAGTATGCAGGGTGAGCACACTGAGTATGCAGGGTGAGCACACTGAGTATGCAGGGTGAGCACACTGAGTATGCAGGGTGATCAGTATGAGTATGCAGGGTGATCAGTATGAGTATGCAGGGTGAACAGTATGAGTATGCAGGGTGAACAGTATGAGTATGCAGGGTGAGCACACTGAGTATGCAGGGTGAGCACACTGAGTATGCAGTGTGAGCACACTGAGTATGCAGGATGATCAGTATGCAGGGTGATCAGTATGAGTATGCAGGGTGATCAGTATGAGTATGCAGGGTGATCAGTAAGAGTATGCAGGGTGAGCAGTATGAGTATGCAGGGTGAGCAGAGTGTGAGTAAGCAGGGTGATCAATATGACTATGCAGGGTGAGCAGAGTGTGAGTATGGCGGGTGAGCAGAGTGAGAGTATGCAGGGTGATCAGTAAGAGTATGCAGGGTGAGCAGTCCATACACGCTTCCACCAACCACACACACCAACAGCCATCACTGCACAATTCCTACAGGCACACACATCCACCACACATCAATGCACACACCAATTGACAACGCATCCACCAATTAATATTGTACCTATCGCACTATGCTGCACTTTACCTTTTAAAGATAATGCATTAAAGTGCAGCATGCCACCATTGATAACATTCCAATACAACACACATATCTCCAACACACACCACATGCTTCCACTCCAAAACACATGCCTAAAACACATTGCCATTTACAATGCCATTATCTCAAACTCAAACAAACCCGGGCCCTAATGCATTCCTAATGCTTGTTCTGATATGTTTACAACCTTGTTTAAAAGTAGCAAAGTCATGTAGTATGATTAGTGTCCTGCAACACATAAAATAAATCACAGACAAAAAGAGAAATGACTCGGTGATTCGTCTCTCACGCTTTCAAATTTTTTCGGCGCTGATGCCACATAGAATATAGAAACCCCGCAACAGAGTACACAATTGGAATACTAGTGTCATGCTTCAATATCCTAAGATGAAGTATATGAAGGGGTCCCAGACCAAAAACACAAAAATCACTTAAATTTCACACAATTAGATAAGATCAAAAACAAAAGTAATGGTTGACAGTGTTTTTATTTTCACTGAACCCAAAACACCATATACTGGTTGAACATTCGCTAGTATTTGTACATAAATATCAAGTGCGCCCACACAGGAGAGGGGATGGGGTGCAGGGGAGGGGGTGTGTTTCAATTAGTTAACATCACTAATCAAAATATCCTTAAGCACAAATCCACAAGTGAAACCATCATTATCATTGATCCATGAGTTAGAGATCAAGAGAAACACATGTTAAATACAGCATTCTACATACAGAGACTCCTGTAATGATTCTTATTATCAATCTTGGGGTGAGGAGTTCGCAGGCTCAGCGTGTCTCCTTGGGAAAAGGCGGGGGCCTCCGTGGCCTGAGCGTCCCAAAAGTGGATCAGGTGCATCAGACCGCCATCCGAAATGGGTCAGAGCGGAGCCAGCGTCAGCGCGTGTCTGCCTGGTTCCTTCCTGATAGCATTTCGCAATCCCTGTGAACGAGCGCCTGGGGAATTCTAAATAACGAACCTTCAAAAATCATAACTGATGGACACCACCCGCCGTGCCATCTAGAACGGGTGAACCATTTAATATAAGACACTTCTAATATTAACCCGGACTGGGCCCTGTCTGGAAACGCAATACGCCCAGCAGGCCTGAGGCCTTGTCTACCTGCGTTGCCAGGACTCAGCCCCACCTCTTCCTTCACCCCCCCACGTCCTGATGAAGACCCGCGAGTAAGGATCCACTGTCCTACACCCCTGGGTCGAAACGTAGACCATCTTATACTCATACGAACTCCTCACCCCAAGATTGATAATAAGAATCATTACAGGAGTCTCTGTATGTAGAATGCTGTATTTAACATGTGTTTCTCTTGATCTTTAACTCATGGATCAATGATAATGATGGTTTCACTTGTGGATTTGTGCTTAAGGATATTTTGATTAGTGATGTTAACTAATTGAAACACACCCCCTCCCCTGCACCCCATCCCCTCTCCTGTGTGGGCGCACTTGATATTTATGTACAAATACTAGCGAATGTTCAACCAGTATATGGTGTTTTGGGTTCAGTGAAAATAAAAACACTGTCAACCATTACTTTTGTTTTTGATCTTATCTAATTGTGTGAAATGTAAGTGATTTTTGTGTTTTTGGTCTGGGACCCCTTCATATACTTCAATTTATTACCCAGGTCCCACTGACTATATGGGTCGAACCCCTCTATTTACAACATCAATATCCTAAGGGCCTCAGAGCAAGTGCCTAGGTTCTTGCAAATCTGGACCAACCAATGTTTCCTTGCCTTTTGGTACGCTGGGCAAATAAATAAGACATGCGGGATGGTCTCCTCACTAGATTCGCACACAGGACAATTTATAGTTTGCGCATCCCCCCATTTATGGGTGAAATATCTTAGAGGGATGGTCCCGTATCTGAACAGGAGATATAACTTCCTCGCCGCAGTCGGTTTTATTTCATCCAGGATTGGTTCAAAACTGTACCTATCTTTGGTTTCAAGGAAAACTGAAGTTATTCGTCCAATTCGGGAGTAGCTCTGGAGTTGGGCTATTTTGAACTCGTCAAAGTATGCTTTCAATACTTTCCTTGGAAGACTGGGGCCGTAGGTGTCAGGCTGGTCCCACATTTCAACCAATCCGAGTCGCAACAGCCACTGTTTAATATAAGAGAGCCACGGAAGTCTTGCAGCCCCTCTCAGCTGCATTATATCCCTTACCTTCTCTCTATATGATGATAATTCTGGAGTAGCCCATAATCTACGCCAGTAGAGTAGGGGTTTCAGAGCAATTATGTCTGTGATAGCTAAGAGACCTAGGTCTAGACGTATTAGAATAAGTGGAGTGCTCTTTGGGAGGTTTGCTAATTGCCTCAGGAAGCTGTTATCTACCTGGATAAAATTCTCATGATTTACATGCCCCCAGAGCTCCACTCTGTGAGAAGTTGGCCTGATATGCAGTGCTCACTATTCTAGTGATCACTATGTATCAGTCCAAACAACCCTTATTGATGATTGGTTGTAAGTCAACCTTATAGACCAGCTATCCTAGTAGCATGGATACGAGCAGTCTAAGGCTAAGACTCTAGAGGGCGTGTTAAGCCAGCTGTTTTACCATCACATTACCCCTTGAACACCCAGTGAAAGGACACCACACAAGTTGTTATGAAAATAAACAGTGTATTTATTTATAACAAGACTACCCTGGCTCTTTATGAGACAGGGAGCTAAGCACACAACAAAACTCTTATAAAAATACTTCAAGTCGCACAATTTACACAAATGCCCGAGGGGCACGAAAAACCATATACTACAAAAGTGGAATGCGAATTACTAGCAGGTAAGTAACGATTCTCAGAGGCTTTGGGATCGCTAGGGCTGGACTACTGAACCTTTAGATTACTAGCAGGAGGCCTAGGGAACTCGGGTGCAGAGTGTGCACTTTCACGCGGGATGCGGGACAAAGTCTATGGAAACTAGAATTCACAAAGTTAGTGTTCTCGGGCGAACCCGACTAGGTAGGTCAAAAACGAAAGTGGATCTGGACCCTTGGATAGTGAAGCTATGCTGAGGCACCGAAATGCCGAAGTTACCTAGCCCAGGGGCTGCAGCTGCATAGGTCTGAAAAGACGTCGGGTTTCTCCGTTGACGAACCAGGAGCCTGAAGGAAAGGAGTTGCTGGCAGGCGACCAGTGAAGATTGTTCGGGTGATCCAAGCCTGGATCGAAGATAGATGACACCTGAAAGCAGAGGGGACCAAGTTCGTGACTACTAGCCAGTAGTCAGGTGGCACCAGGAGGGCACCGGATGGTAGTCACCTCGACTAGGTGAGTGGGCGACGCTGGGCTCTGTAGTCTCACGGACCAGGAGGCGTTGTCGGCGACCAGGATGGAGGTATGAGCTGTCCCACGATGGATGATGCTCTCGACGTCGCTGGACCCAGGATTGGGGCAACAAGTCTTGGCAAATTCAAGCCCACGCGGTGGACCTAAAATGGCGTCTGGAGTGGACCAGGAGGGTCCGGGGTGCTCCTCTCTTGGAAGGGAGCAAGGGCCAGTCTGGAGCAACCAGACCAGCAACAGTGATGTCGTCGGGCGTCGTTAAGAAGGCCACAAGCCAGCAGGCTAGTAGCCAAACAACGCGGTGAGCAGCAAAAAGCAGAAGGGCCCCACGCAGATCGTGGAGATGCTGGGAGGCTGAACTTCGGTGCTGGGGCTGCTCAGGGTCGGGGCTTCTCGGACCCCAAAGCACTCACCAGAGGATCCCTCGGCGGTCGTGCTGGAAAGAAGTCGTGTAGTCTTGAAGATGGCCGGTCCCTCGAGGTCTCGTCGCACCCACGGTTCTCAGCTTAGCTGTAGAGGTGGGTAGAGGTCAGAGGTGCCAGGGAAGCCGGTTCTCGTCGAGCTGGGCAGTCAGATTCCGGAGGAAGGACTTGCAGCAGACCGCAGTGTTCTTAAGATGGTGCCTGCGGATGCAGGGTGACTACTCCTTAGTCACAAGGGAGAATCTTGAAGAAGAAATCTTGATGTCCTTTCGTAGAAAGTCGTGTCTTGATTCCAAAGATGATCTAATTTGGAAGGGGGCCTGCTCCTACCTTTATCTGGGAAAAGGGGGCTGGCACGCGACTAAGTCCTGCCCTATGGGTGGGACCAGGAGGGGGGTGGTTACACCCCTCTCCTTTGGCGGGCTTTCCCCAGGCCAGGGGCTGGAGTGCCCCTGGAACTGGTTTCAGCCGGCCTATGCACAGTGAGCACCGGGGTGCCACTTGCAGTCACCTTCCTCTGTAGCCCTGCCTACCTGGAATACACAAAACCCTGTCTGGGACGGTGCTGGCACCGCCCCTGGCAGGAAACCCTTTGTCCTTGCCTCCTGCTCTGGGAGGACTCCCAGCAGCAGGAGGGCAGACTTGTGTCTCGGTGGCAGCATCCATTTTGTGGAGCTGAGGCTATGTCTGACTTTAACCGGGGTTACAGGTTACATACATGTTGTGTCCCTCTAGAAGGGTGGAATGCTAACCCCGTCGCCAGAATTGGCGAGGGGTTAGTATTCCAATTCGAATGACACCTTACTCGACATGTTTTGATAAAGCGATACCAGAGTTGGCATATAACCGCGAGGATTATAATGCACTTAAGAGTATATGGTATGCGATATCATGGAAACGGCTAAGGGATGGATCCCGAAAGCCGCAGACAGGCTCAGCTCATGCCAGAGCACTATCTCACACGATTCCAAGCACTCTGCCTTCAGGATTGTCAAGGCCTGCCATAGGAGTGACTGATAGGAGATCTGTGTGTCCATTTTTAGGGTTAGATATAGGTATACTATATCTAAAGCAAAGGGTTATTACACCACCTTGCCCCAGCTGTCAAGCAGCCAGTTGTGTCAGATTTGGATGGCCAGCCAGGGGTGGCATAATACATGCTGCAGCCCCTGGTAGGCCCTGGGTACACCTATGCCCTGGGTACCTAAGGTACACTGTACAGGGACTGATAAGGTGACTCAGTATCCAATTAGATATGTACCTAAGGTACATGGAATCCATTTTACAGAGAGAGCAGTGGGCCTGGGGTCCTGAATAGCAGGGCCCCAGGTCAACTAAGTCAGAAAACCAGCAAAACACTAGGCAAAAAGTTGGGGGCTACCATAGTCAGGGATCTACCTTCCTACATAACCCCCCCCCAAACAAAAGGAGATAAGGCTATCCTTGCCAGGTAAGCCTATATTGCCTGAGTGGCCATATAAGGTAGTACCAGCACTGGCATGGTTACCCCTATCTCATGGTCCACTAAGCAATCCCTCACCCTAAGGGTATCTGAGGGTCTCCACCATAGGGAATCTCTACCTGTGGTGTGTTTTGGCAAAGGAAAAGGCTGGTGCTGAAATGGAGTACTGAAGTGAGGCTCCACTAATTTTGGGCTCAGCTTCCTCCAATCATTTTCCACCATAGAGGCCTTTCTTTCCAAGACTGAGTTGTTTTGGGCTCTCAGGGTCAACCTCTGGCTACCTACAGCTGGAGGTTGGGTCCCTCTGTTTGACTTACTGGAGGGACAGGTCAGGTTTGGGGCCCTCAGGTCCCAGGTTTGGCTGTGCCCAACAGTGTCCATCTGTGGGAGGTCCCTAACTAAATTTAAGGGGGATCCCTCAGGAGTTGATTTTATTTTCACTTGGCTAGGACTACTAGCTTCAGTGCCCTTAATCTGCTGATTGGGGAATTCTTTTGGACAGGGGGCCCTTTGGGGTCCAACACTGGCCTCCCTGACCTCTACAG
This sequence comes from Lissotriton helveticus, assembly GCF_964261635.1. Lineage (NCBI taxonomy): Eukaryota > Metazoa > Chordata > Amphibia > Caudata > Salamandridae > Lissotriton > Lissotriton helveticus. The sequence goes on along the minus strand of NC_136068.1, from coordinate 162,026,246 downwards.
CCCTGGGCTGACTGAGGCAGGGTAGAGAGGGGCAGGTTACCTGCTCCAGACTGGGTCCCACCTTGGAAGGGTCCACTGACATCAGGGGTTCTGCCAGGCTAGGCCTGACTACCTCTGTGGCAGCTTCTTCACAAGGGGTCAGATCAGTTCCCTGAGGAGGCTGACCCTTTCCTAAAGTCTGGTGGGAGGGAGATTTCTCTTCCTCCTCAATGCTCTCTGTCTGAGTGGAGTGATCCATAGTTTCAGGCTTCACAACACTATCATCTGTCTGAGTTTGAGCTGTGGCCATCACAACTCTCCCAACCTTTTCAGGAGGGGGCTCAGTTTGGGTGTGGGCTGTGACCATCACAGCCTTGACAACCTGTTCTGGGAAGGAAGTTGTCTGAGATTGGGCTGTGACTGGCACAGCCCTCCTGACCTGTTCAGGGAGGATATCTTGGACTGGGGCTGTGGCTACCACTGCCCCACTAACCTTACCATGGATGTTTACCATTTTAGAATGGGTCTCTTGCTCTACTTCAGCCCAGGCTGAGAGCTCTAAATCATTCCCCAGTAGGCAATCTACAGGCAAGTTTGGTGACACTGCCACTCTCTTGTGGCCAGTGACACCTCCCCAGCTGAGATTGACCACTGCCATGGGATGATCTCTCTGTACTCCATCAATATTGGTCACCTGGTATGTGGCACCAGGTAAAAGTTGCCTTGAGGGGACTAGACTCTCAGTCACCATGGTGATGCTAGCCCCTGTATCTCTATAGGCCTCCACTTTTATACCATTGATGAGGGGCTCCTGTCTGTACTTGCCCAAAGTGTTGGGACAAGTTGTGAAGTTGGCAAACCCCATGCCAGTCTCACAGACAAGAGTATCTAGGTTTGGGGACCTGGTTAGGCCAGAGTCCCCAGGAACTCCCAAAGTAAATGCACCCAAATTCTTGGGGGCACTCCCACCACCTGGGGGATTACTACTAGTAGTAACAGGAGGTTTGGGAATGTTACTTGGGGGTATGTTCTCCTTATTGTTATTCTTTGGGCAACTGCTGTCAGTTTTCAAATGACCCACCTGTTTACAGGGATAACAATAAGGTTTCTTCTGGTTATTAGAAGGATTCTGGGACCCACCCCCCTCAGAGGATTTTTGGGGCCCTGATGTGGTTTGATCTGGAGATTTATTCCCACCCTTCTCTTGAGGCTTGGTTGATTCCTTTTTCTGGTCACCACCTTGGTTCTTGGGCCTAATCCTGGTTCTGACCCATTTGTCTGCCCTCTTACCCAATTCTTGGGGAGAGGTCAGATCAGAGTCTACCAGGTGCTGGTGTAATAACTGGTTCTGACAATTATTTAAGACTTGCTCTCTCATAATAAGATTATATAATCCTGTGAAGTCAGTAACCTTGCTACCCAGTAGCCAGCCTTCCAAAGCCTTAGTGGCACAATCAACAAAGTCAGACCAGTCCTGAGACTGAGTTTTCTGGGTGTCTCTGAACAGCAACCTGTACTGCTCAGTGGTTAAGCCAAACCCATCAACCAGTGCATTTTTCAGGACCTGGTAATCATTAGCATCCTCCACTCTTGTAGTGAGGAGCTTATCTCTACCTTTACCATCAAAGGAGAGCCACAGTATAGCTGCCCACTGCCTTTGGGGAATGCCCTGCACAGTGCAGGCCCTCTCCAAAGCAGCCATCCATTTCTGGATGTCATCCCCTTGCTTAAAGGGGGGCACTATCTTAGTCAGGTGTTTAGTATCTAAACCCTTCTCTCTATCTCTTGGGAGATTGCTGCCACCAGTGGGAGCTAACCCACTCATCTGCTGCTCTCTAGCCAAGGCAAGCTTCTCTTTGGCCAGGGCAATTTCTTCCCTTTCAATCCTCAGAGTAGCCTGTCTCATCCTAGCTTCATGCTCCATTCTCTGAGGGGAAGTCAATCTCCTCTGGGGAGAGTTCCTTCTCCTCTGAGAAGAGGCATTAGAGTGCAGAGATCTATTGGAGTCCCTAGAAAGAGATCTATCTCTCCTAACTCCAAGGTTAGGCCTACTTAGGGTCAGTACTGGGGGTCCCCCAGATCCTAGCCCAAGCAAGTCTAAGTTGGCCCTAGTTAGCCTTCTGACTACCTCAAGACCTTTGTCTACCTCATCCCCAGAGAGTTCTTCAGGATCCTCCTCCCCAACTGCATTTACAGTGTTGTGGAGGTCTGGATCACCAAGGTGCCCCTCTAAGGCTGGCATATTCCCCTCTCCCTGAGATGCTCTACTAACATCATAGGTCTCTAAGAGATCCAACAGGAAGGGAGTGGTGGGGTTAGCCCCCTGTTTCAATTTCCTGGAGGTACACAAGTGTCTCAACTCCTGGAAACTGAGAGCTGCATATCTTGAGCTGACCTGTGGAGGGTCAATCACCACAAGAGGGGTCCCTGAGGACTCTCCCTGGGTAGACATGCTTTTCTAGTGAGGTGTAAGTGGTGCACTTACCTACACTATATGTTTGCCTACTGATCCCTTGCTAGAGTTGTAGTTTAGGGTGTGCTAGGCCCTAGGAGCTACAACAGCTGGTTCAGTAGAACTCAGAGTATTCTAAGCTAAGTTATATGTACCTTTAGTACTTATGTGATCTTTCACAAGATATTCTTAGGATATGTGTGGTAAAACAACAGCAAGCTCAAATCCCAACCGCTGCTCACCAATGTGAGAAGTTGGCCTGATATGCAGTGCTCACTATTCTAGTGATCACTATGTATCAGTCCAAACAACCCTTATTGATGATTGGTTGTAAGTCAACCTTATAGACCAGCTATCCTAGTAGCATGGATACGAGCAGTCTAAGGCTAAGACTCTAGAGGGCGTGTTAAGCCAGCTGTTTTACCATCACATTACCCCTTGAACACCCAGTGAAAGGACACCACACAAGTTGTTATGAAAATAAACAGTGTATTTATTTATAACAAGACTACCCTGGCTCTTTATGAGACAGGGAGCTAAGCACACAACAAAACTCTTATAAAAATACTTCAAGTCGCACAATTTACACAAATGCCCGAGGGGCACGAAAAACCATATACTACAAAAGTGGAATGCGAATTACTAGCAGGTAAGTAACGATTCTCAGAGGCTTTGGGATCGCTAGGGCTGGACTACTGAACCTTTAGATTACTAGCAGGAGGCCTAGGGAACTCGGGTGCAGAGTGTGCACTCTCACGCGGGATGCGGGACAAAGTCTATGGAAACTAGAATTCACAAAGTTAGTGTTCTCGGGCGAACCCGACTAGGTAGGTCAAAAACGAAGGTGGATCTGGACCATTGGATAGTGAGGCTATGCTGAGGCACCGAAATGCCGAAGTTACCTAGCCCAGGGGCTGCAGCTGCATAGGTCTGAAAAGACGTCGGGATTCTCCGTTGACGAACCAGGAGCCTGAAGGAAAGGAGTTGCTGGCAGGCGACCAGTGAAGATTGTTCGGGTGATCCAAGCCTGGATCGAAGATAGATGACACCTGAAAGCAGAGAGGACCAAGTTCGTGACTACTAGCCAGTAGTCAGGTGGCACCAGGAGGGCACCGGATGGTAGTCACCTCGACTAGGTGAGTGGGCGACGCTGGGCTCTGTAGTCTCACGGACCAGGAGGCGTTGTCGGCGACCAGGATGGAGGTACGAGCTGTCCCACGATGGATGATGCTCTCGACGTCGCTGGACCCAGGATTGGGGCAACAAGTCTTGGCAAATTCAAGCCCACGCGGTAGACCTAAAATGGCGTCTGGAGTGGACCAGGAGGGTCCGGGGTGCTCCTCTCTTGGAAGGGAGCAAGGGCCAGTCTGGAGCAACCAGACCAGCAACAGTGATGTCGTCGGGCGTCGTTAAGAAGGCCACAAGCCAGCAGGCTAGTAGCCAAACAACGCGGTGAGCAGCAAAAAGCAGAAGGGCCCCACGCAGATCGTGGAGATGCTGGGAGGCTGAACTTCGGTGCTGGGGCTGCTCAGGGTCGGGGCTTCTCGGACCCCAAAGCACTCACCAGAGGATCCCTCGGCGGTCGTGCTGGAAAGAAGTCGTGTAGTCTTGAAGATGGCCGGTCCCTCGAGGTCTCGTCGCACCCACGGTTCTCAGCTTAGCTGTAGAGGTGGGTAGAGGTCAGAGGTGCCAGGGAAGCCGGTTCTCGTCGAGCTGGGCAGTCAGATTCCGGAGGAAGGACTTGCAGCAGACCGCAGTGTTCTTAAGATGGTGCCTGCGGATGCAGGGTGACTACTCCTTAGTCACAAGGGAGAATCTTGAAGAAGAAATCTTGATGTCCTTTCGTAGAAAGTCGTGTCTTGATTCCAAAGATGATCTAATTTGGAAGGGGGCCTGCTCCTACCTTTATCTGGGAAAAGGGGGCTGGCACGCGACTAAGTTTTGCCCTATGGGTGGGACCAGGAGGGGGGTGGTTACACCCCTCTCCTTTGGCGGGCTTTCCCCAGGCCAGGGGCTGGAGTGCCCCTGGAACTGGTTTCAGCCGGCCTATGCACAGTGAGCACCGGGGTGCCACTTGCAGTCACCTTCCTCTGTAGCCCTGCCTACCTGGAATACACAAAACCCTGTCTGGGACGGTGCTGGCACCGCCCCTGGCAGGAAACCCTTTGTCCTTGCCTCCTGCTCTGGGAGGACTCCCAGCAGCAGGAGGGCAGACTTGTGTCTCGGTGGCAGCATCCATTTTGTGGAGCTGAGGCTATGTCTGACTTTAACCGGGGTTACAGGTTACATACATGTCGTGTCCCTCTAGAAGGGTGGAATGCTAACCCCGTCGCCAGAATTGGCGAGGGGTTAGTATTCCAATTCGTATGACACCTTACTCGACATGTTTTGATAAAGCGATACCAGAGTTGGCATATAACCGCGAGGATTATAATGCACTTAAGAGTATATGGTATGCGATATCATGGAAACGGCTAAGGGATGGATCCCGAAAGCCGCAGACAGGCTCAGCTCATGCCAGAGCACTATCTCACACGATTCCAAGCACTCTGCCTTCAGGATTGTCAAGGCCTGCCATAGGAGTGACTGATAGGAGATCTGTGTGTCCATTTTTAGGGTTAGATATAGGTATACTATATCTAAAGCAAAGGGTGATTACACCACCTTGCCCCAGCTGTCAAGCAGCCAGTTGTGTCAGATTTGGATGGCCAGCCAGGGGTGGCATAATACATGCTGCAGCCCCTGGTAGGCCCTGGGTACCTAAGGTACACTGTACAGGGACTGATAAGGTGACTCAGTATCCAATTAGATATGTACCTAAGGTACATGGAATCCATTTTACAGAGAGAGCAGTGGGCCTGGGGTCCTGAATAGCAGGGCCCCAGGTCAACTAAGTCAGAAAACCAGCAAAACACCAGGCAAAAAGTTGGGGGCAACCATAGTCAGGGATCTACCTTCCTACACACTCCATATAATGCACCACCTCGTGCTTGTAATTTATACATTTCAATGGCCGGACTCAGTGGTTTCGAACAAGATTTACAAAAGACCTTCATGATGCCTTCAGAAGATTGTGTAAGTTTAAGAGCTGATTTTTTAACCTGGGCCCCCCATTCCATTGTTTCTGATATTGCCACTCCTAGATAATCAAGTGAAGTCACTCTTTCTAGGGGTTTCCCTGATAATGTGGGGTTTGAACTTGTGCTTTAGGGGCAATTAAACGCCATAAATTTGGTTTTCTGCAGATTTATTTCTAATCCCCTGTGTCTGCAGAAAAGTTCAAATTTATCAAGCATCCTCTGGATCCCCATAGGGGATTTGGACACCAGCAGGGTGTCACCCGCAAACATCATTGCAGATATTGGACGGGAGGCTAGTTTCGGGGCATCAAGGTCTTTTCCTGTTGCTAAGTAATCTATTAGACCATTAATATATAGGCAGAACAGGGTGGGGGCTAGCACGTAACCATGGCGTACTCCTTGCTTGATTGGGATTGGTGCAGTAAGGTTCCCCTCTTTGTCAAACCTGAATTGCGCATAATTTTCATCGTGTAGTAACTTAATGAGACAGATTATATGTGGAGGAGACCCCATTTCTTGAAGAACAGACCAGAGTTTGTCCCTAGGGACCAAATCGAAGGCTGACCGGAGGTCAACAAAAATTAATTAGAGGCTGCCACCCTCTGAGGACACGGTCTTCCAGTATAACCTCTGGAGCCAAAGTATTTGGTCGATAGTGGACATTTTTTCCCTGAACCCGGCCTGTAAGGGGGTAAGAATATTCTGCTCCTCCATCCAGGTCTGAAGTCTAGAAAGTACCACACGGGCGAAGATCTTTTGGGAAATATCAATCAGACTGATTGGTCTCTAATTTGATGGCAAAAGTGGGGAACCTTTCTTAAAAATCGGTATTATTTCTGCTCCAGCCCAACTTCGTGGAATTTTCATACCCTGCAATATCGCATTAAAGAGAACCCAAAAATATGGCACCCATACAGAAGGTTCATTGCGAAAAAGGTCCCCAGGAATTTTGTCTAAACCCGGGGCTTTTCCAGATGCAATTTTTACTATAGCTCCCTTGATTTCTTTTAGGGATATAGTTTCAATACCATGGACATCAGTATCTGGTTTAGTACCCTTTGGAGAAACGTGTGTATTAACCCCTAATTGGTTTTCACCCTCTAGGTCATTGGCGACTACACCTTCTAATGAATAAAGGGAATGGAAGTGTTCCCTCCATACTTCCTCTCCTAGATTTGGGTCTACCACCTTCCTGGCACCAGAGCTGTCCATATTAACTGCTCTCCAGAATGATCTCATATCCCTCGCACCCAGAGCGTATTTCATATCTTCCCATCTTTCAGTTTCCCATTTTTTCTTTGCTTCTGCAATTGCCTTTTTGTGTGTCGTCCTTGCTAATTTAATTGACGGACGATCCCTCGCCTTGATAGAAAGTACGAAGGCTTTTTTTGTAGTACGACAGTGGTCATTATACCACTGACTTAAGGGTTCTTTTCTTGCTCTGATTTTTTAATTCGGGTAGAAAAAGTCTAGTGGCCTCTTCTAAATGGGCATGGTTCATCCTTGCCTTCTCCAGATCTATCCCGTCCCCTGTTTCATTAAATGAGAGGGAAGCAGTTTGAAGCACTGGGACCAGGACTTCATACAGGGCACTCAATTTATCTTGGTTGCGGCAACAATCCGTCCATCTTATTCTTCGTCTACAATTTGCTATAGATATCCTAGAATCTATGGGATTTTCTTTTGTGTATTCACTCCCATGAATAAAACCCTTTAGCTCCAACACCAATGCATGGTGGTCGCTGTCATACCAATGAATGACCCTAAAATCTAAAACCCTCTCCCAAGATCTGGACTCTATTAAAATATAGTCTAATAGGGAACCTCGATCGTTTCGAAAAAAAGTATAGCTAGTGGAGGTTTCAGATGTAGTTCTGCCATTACAGGCTCTGAGAGAGTATTTAGGTGTAAGGCAGTTCATTTGGATCACCAAGGGAGACCATTTTTTTACTGGTTGACAACTGGTCTCCGGAATAATCCAATAGTTGTCCTCTTCAGATAAACCTTCCTTGCTTAGGCCCACCAATGGTTCATACTGGCAGTTAAAATCCCCACCCAGGATTGTTGTGTACTGACCATTAATAGTGGCTAGAAAATTGGATAATTCCTCCAGGGTTTGTGACTCTTTAGCTAAGGCTCCGCTCTGCATCCTAGGTGCACACCCACCCACATAGTGAGGCCCCCTGATGTTCTCCCCCTACCTTCAGTGGATGCGGGGATGCTAAAGGTGACAAAGCCTAGCCTAGAAGAAACCCCTCTGTCCCACGTTTCCTGGAACATGCAGATGTCAAAATCATCGATGAAGGAACCCAAAGTGGGGTCCTCCACCTTGTTTTTCAACCCCGCCACATTCCAACATATAGTTCTTATTTTAGGAGGGTTACTGGGCTTCGGTGGTGGGGATTCAGTTACAGGTGGAAACAATGTTACCTTTATGGTGTCAGAATCCACCATGGAATTGGATCCAGATGAAATTACTATTGAGGTATGGGGTTGCATAGCAAGTTCTGCTTCGTTTTGGGTGCAGGCAGGGGAGCCGCTCATGCTCCCTCTGTCATGTTTCCCTCTGTGATCAGAACATGGATCTTGTCTTTCCCCTCCATATTAATTTCTTTTACCACTGGGGCCGATCGTCTTATAGTAGTGGGTGGCTCATCCCCTAGTCAATCTACTCCCACTCTAGGCAGCTATATCTATTTGCAGTGGATATAGAATATGTAGGCTTTCCCTGCCAGTGCAGATCTGTTTGAGGTGGCCCAAAGGTTTTGTAGTCATAACTTCTTTGTTGTTCCCTTTTGGTAGGAGTGATAAAAACGGTTATTAGGGGGGTAAAAATGCCCTAGTGGAAGGGCCTGGATACCACTGGGTGCTATTCCTATTTCACTACATAAAATACTTTTTATCATCCTTGGATTTCTAAAATTGATTATTATGCAGTCCCCGGCTATGTCTTTCCGACAATTGCCAAGCCAGCCCACCCTCCGTGTTGTTAATATTTCCTGCACATTCTCATATCTAAAATGGCAATTATTTACCAACCAGTAGAAACACTTATTCATTAGGTCATGATGGGACTCTAACTGTTCTTTTCTTAGTTCAGGAACACCAGCTAGTATGAGGACGTATGGGGTAGATGCTGGGGGAAGGTTAATAACTCTTGGGGTATATGGACCATTAGTGTAATCTTTTATGTTAGGGGCACGACCCCCTGCAAGCCCAGGGTTTGCTATTGGGCACTCTGCAGGGATAATATGTGGTTGTAAGCTAATAGATTGGGATGGAGTGACCTCCGGTGATTTGGCTGTGTGGCCCCTGTTTCCCTCCATTACACACGGGCTCCCTTTCTAGCTGTTGCTACTGCTTGGACGTTAACTTTTGGGTTGGCACTATCTGATGCAGCTCTTGGTAGTATTTGTAGACCATTAACAACAGTAGCAGGGCCAGTTATAGTGCCCCTCTGGATCCAATCATTAAATAACGTGTTTAACCCCTCTACTTTCTCTTGGAGGAACTTGAGTTCATCTTTTACAATATCCCTCATTTGACCCACAGTGGCTGTTCACTAGCCGTTTGTGTATTAGCCCCTGGCTGAGTTTCCACCCCTGGATTCCCCCTCTCCAGTGCGTGACCTTGTGTCTTGTTTCTTCTTACAACTGGGTTCGATTTTATTTTTGCTTTACTGTTTTTACCAGATTTGGCTAATGGGGAGACCCTGGTATCGCTTTGCAGAATAACTTCGTTTGTTAGTGATTGCTTGTTGGAAATATCCAGCAGTAAAAGCCCTGGAGATTGAGCTGTCACACGCTCCGAAACGAGATTTTCTAAATTAGGAGTCAGTGACAAACGTCTTTCAGTTCGTTCTATTTCGGATGTGACAACACCCAGTGCCTTTTCTAACATTTTATCAATAGGGGTGGGTTTTAATACAGGTTTGAATACAGATTTGGATATTGGCTGTTTCTTCTCTACATAGGCTCTTTTCCCCATTTTCTCGCATCTGTGATATAAGTCCCCAGAGGCACTAAAAAATATTAACATACACAGTAGCCCACCAGGCAGATTTCAATATACTTTAGACCTTTTAGTCCAACCATAGAGTTTTTGCTGTGGAGTAGTCTATTCTATTCCTTTAACAGTTTTCAATTGGAGCCATACGTAATATTAGATAGATGTTGTTGTAACAGTACCTTATGTTCACCACCCTATCCTCCTTAGGTGAAGGGGGGGTGGCCCAGCCCAGCCTCTTCCGGCCTTTGACGGGCGTGGACGGGCCCGCCCTTGTCCCGGCGTCCTGTGCTGGCTATATGCGCCTCCTATCGCTTGCTGCCCTCGTGGTCAGTGTGCGCTTCGCTGCTGGTGCTGCCAGGAACTGGAGGTTCGGGGCGGGGACGGCGCTGTTGTTGGCATCTGGACTCTCTGCGGTGTCGACAAGGACACGGTAGGTCCCCTCTGGCATCTTGACTCTTGGCGGTGTCGGCAAGGCACTGTGTGACCCCTTTAGCAAGACAGGGCTCCCGCTCCACCGGAGCCCTGTGCTGGCTATATGCGCCTCTTGGCGCTTGCTGCCCTCATGGTCAGTGTGCGCCTCGCCGCTGGTGCTGCCAGGAATTGGAGTACCGGAGCGGCGACTGCGCTGTTGTTGGCGGCTGGACTATCGGCGGTGTCGGCAAGGACACGGTAGGTCCCCTCTGGCGTCTAGACTCTTGGCGGTGTCGGCAAGGCACTGTGTGACCCCTTTAGCAAGACAGGGCTCCCCTGTCTTGTACTTTTCATTCTGTTGATATGCATTTGAGATATTTTGTAAAGTAACAACCTATTTTTATCCATATGTTTTAGAAATCCTCTACTGTGCCATTCTATTTTCTCTATCTCAGCAAGAGTGTCAATAGTTGTAGGAAAGTAAGATCTGCTTTTAATGGTTACCCTAACTTTTTGCCTGGTGTTATGCTGTTTCTGACTAGTCTGACTGGGTTCCTGCTAACCCGGACACCATCTCTGTGCTTTCTCCACTAAATTGGTTATGGTAAGTGCTAAGGTAGATCCAAGATTGGATGCTGGTGTACCCTTATATGTTCGTAGTATATGGTACTGAGGTACCCAGGGGATAGGTACACCAGGGATACCCCATGGGCTGAAGCATGTATTATGACAATTATGGGAGATCACTCAAACTGTAACTAAAGGTCAGGGATGGCTCCTCCATTAGGGCCGAGGAGCGCTGCCCCACTTCTTTTTTTAAATGTGTGAGAAGCCGAAACATAAAATGGTATTTTAAATACAATTTTATGTTTCTGCTTCTCGCACTGCGAGAAAGCAGAAGGGTATGCCTGGTTGGGGGTGGGTGAGTTGGGGAGGAGTGGCTAGCCCAATGCTGTGGGCCCTGAATGTTTGCTCGGCCCTCTGTGGCTTTACCTAGATCTAAGGACACTGCACGCAAAACCTAATAGTCACCCCTAAAGCAGGCCTTTCAATCCTGAAGGCAGGGTGCTTGGTTCTAAGTGTGAGGGTGCCCCTGCATGAGCTGGCTACCCCTACAACCTTCGGAGTCCATTCTAAGTGCATCAGCCATTATGATACATAGAGTGGCCATGCGTCGTTAAGCGATGACCATCTCTAAACTGTCTGTAATGAACCCTGTCATGTTTGGTATTAAACATGTGGTGTGGAAGGAAAGATTGCATGCACTGTAAAGCTCCTCCGGGAGGCCATCAGTGATTCCAGTACTAGTCTTCTAGATATGGACAGCACATGGCTGCTGCTGACCAGAGACACAATTCTGTCCTCCTGCTGCTGAGCCAAGCTCGAGCAGGGGAAGGCAGAACAATAAGTATCCTGTCACAGGGAGGTGGGACCACCTCCCAGACAGGGTTTAGTGTATTGGGCCACTCAGTCTGCTTGAGGGGCCCATTTGGTGCCCTCCGTACATAGTCCAGTTAAAACCAGCTCAGGGAGCCATTGGCTCTCGCTCTGGTGCAAAACTGGACAAAAGTAATGAGAGAATCCTGCCCACTGTCCAACCCCTCCCCTAGGAGGGAACCCTGAATCATCCTGACCCTTTCCTTAGGGTACTTAAGGGCATACCTGTATGTGGGTGCCTAGATTCACTGTGGGACAAGATTCATATCAAGATACCACTTTTACAACCGTCTGGGCACTCTGGACTTCGCTGGACCTTGCTTTGGGTTCTGAGACTGCAACTGGGAATACTCCTGCTGCTCCTGGTCTCATCGTTCTGCAAGTCTGCTGTCTGCTGCAATGTATGTGCCCGTGCTCCATACAGGAACCTTTCAAGGCCTGTGGACATCCAAGACACCTGAAGGAATCTCCCTTGAAGTGAAGGAGTCACTTCCCTGCCTCTGCAGGCACCGCACCGCACCGCAACAAAGCTGACAGATCTGCTGATCCCTAGCTCCTATAGACTCCGACAGGCTCAGCAACACAGGTGGTGGTTCTTCACATCCCTTGAGGCCTGCTCTGTCCTCTCGCCAAGTTTGAGACTATTATCCCACATCAGAGCCACAGGAACCAAGCCCCTGTGACCTGCGACCACTTGCCGTTGCAAAGGCTTGTTGGCAACCCTTCAACATCACGACATCCGACATTGGACAGCTTGTGAATGGCTTCTGGTCTTCCACAGCATTGCCTGGTCCCCACAGTTGCAGTCACCGACAGCTCTCCTGCAAATCCCGACATCTGTGGACATTAGTCTTCCGTGCCTCCTGGTCCCTCCTGAGTGGCATAGACTCTGTCCACTCTGCTTGCAGGTACTGCTCATTTTGAATCCACCTTTGGGTTGCATCGGACACTTTCTCCTTCTCCAGCAGCGGCATCTTCCTGAAGTCCTCCATTCATCTTCTGAGTATGGTCTTGACTTGATTCGTGGGTTGCATACCACATGGTTTAGTCTCCCCTAGCAACTACTGTAATTTGTGCTACTTACCTGTTTTTCTTGCAAAGTATTGTGTGCATTGTGTATATCTCCAGGTAGGAGATTTCTGGATGTGTTAGTGAGTGTCTTATAATAAATACATCTTTTTATCAATACACTGTGTGGTCTTTTTCACTTAATATATAGCAATACGATTATGCTCTGGTAAAACAAGCTGCTCTACAGTCCTTCTAGACTAAGCCTGAAGGCTGCTCTCCAAAGCTTTCACTTAGACAGCTTTCTACGGTTGTCTAAGGCCACTAAAATCACCATAAGAGTTTTCTGGATTAGTGCAGGGAGCACACTTACATAAGTGTGCACCATATACTAAGCCAGCTTCCCACAATAGTGAAAGGACAAAACAAAATTGCAGCCAGAAAAGGGAACCCTAAACGCACCTCTCTATGTTAAAAAAAGTAGCAGCCCTTTATAAGATGAGATCGCATGTCCTGTGACAGTTTGTACTTGAATGAACATAAATGCTCCAAGACTAATAACTAATGGCATCTATATTGTTGAGCAACCGAGAGGTTCGAGCAGTTGGGCAGATCGCAGAGCAGCGAGGAGCTGTGGTGGCGGCGTCCTCGAACCACAAACCACAATTTCTAAAACCAAAGCCGCATCCAGCGGGCACAGAAAAGTAGAGAGAGGAGACTGCTGCGGCGGCGCCCCACCGAAGCTTCGGTGCCGCTAACCGAGAAACCGAAAAAAGCCGCAAAACCGCAATTCGAGTGAGCAAGCTGAGCAGCTTGAGTCAGAGCTGCGAGGAGCCGCGAAGGGCGGTTGCAGTGCGGCGGCGCGCCCTACAGAGATCACCGAAGTATCTGGCGTTGGGAGCCCTCAGGATCCCTCAGAGACCAAGAGGGTTGCAGAGGGTCACAGAGGGTCACAGAGGGGAAGCCTGCGACCAGGAGCTGAAGCGTGCGAAGCAAAAAGAAGTTAGAAGCAGCAGGAGCCGCAGGCAAAAGGCAGGGCTAAGGCAGGGCTAAGGCTGTAAAACTCGGGAGCTGTGCGGGAGATGGCAGCCTGACCCTAAGCCTGACCCTAAGCTCCGGGCTCAGCGTGAGAGATGTGAGAGAGCCCAAGCCAAGCCTGAGCCTGTTCGTGATCAAAGTGTTTTCAGGCGGTTGAGGAGTTACCATGGGAGTTACCACAGGATCGGAACAGTGGCAGCCCCCAGAACCCCCTGGAATCAGCGAGGAGCAAGGAGTAAGGAACGAGCAGCAAGGCTGAAAATCTTGACCCATGATTTGTGAGTACTAGCTCATTTTATTTCACCCTGGGAATAGAGAAATTCAAGGGATTTCAAGGAAATTAAGGAAAAGAGAGAGGGGGCAGAGTGGAGCAAGGTGGAGTGGGAAGCGGAACTCGGACTCAAGGAGTTGAGCTAGAGGGGAGGGGGATAATCAGTGGAAACCGTGCTACCAACCCCGCCCCGAATCCCTGCACATCAGGTAATAACTCAAACAAGTATAAAACTCCTAAACTCTCCCAAAGACTCCTACAAAAGACCCCCACTCACTAAGCACCCAGCCAGATATCCAGCCGATATCCCCTGCAGACGTACAGAAATATCACATCAGGAAATACTGGAGTAGTAGCCTCGGTAAGGGCAACCTCAGATACATTTGATATTGTCTTACTCGTCCTAACTCATCTCCATTAAGAAGAGCCACTATAACGGTCACACTACCTAACACCTTCCGCTCTTTTCCCGTTCTCTCCCCGACGGCAGCTGTTCCATAAGGGGCAGACAGGCTTGGGAGGCTTGGAAATGCCAGTGCAAGTGTGAGGTAGAAGTGAGGGAGATCAAAAGTGGCTGGTAGTTGTCTGGAGACTACATCTATTCTAAGTAACGAGTAAATCTGTACCCAAGGATCCCAGGATCCCATGAAAATTAGCAGGAGAACTGAACCACATGCATCCAGTAAACCACGCTGAGATATCAATGCCGCTTGTAAATCAGTAAATTAGTAAATTAGTAAATTAGTAACCTAGAGAAGATCAGAAAAAATCAAGTGTTGGAGAGTCGGAGTGAAAAAACATACTGTGCGGAATAACACAGGAGCCCTCAGAAGAAAACAAAAACCGTCTAAAAACAAAGGGATAATCAGACACACCCACACTTACAAACAAATAAAGTAAGTTCCCAAATACCAACAGGCAACCGGAGAGAATATCAGATATTGGATATCAGATATTGGATATCAGATATTGGATTATAGGAAAAATCCGACAAACTCCAATACAGAAAATAAAAAGAAGGTTGGCGGAAAAGGAAAGAAATAAACAAGGAAACAAAAGCAAGTCAGAAGAGTTGCTCAGCAAAGAACTAACAGATCTGATACCAGTCCCCATGGCAGAGCCTTTCTAAGTTTGGGGAGGAAAAACAAAGCACAATTTTCCCTTTTTAAAAGATCAAATGGCAGCAATCCACACAATAAGTGAAGAAGCAAAAATCCTAGAAAGCCCAATAAAACCATTATATTTAACCTCATCAAGCAAAAAACGTAAAAAGAGAAATGAATCAGAAACAAGTCTGGGCACCCATTCTAAAGAAAAATCATCAATAAAAAATTGGTTGGTAAAAACTACAGCACAAATTCATGTACCTCTCGGCCAAGCGATGTCCACACCAAACAAAATACCCACCGAGGGCGATGAAAAAAGTTTAATACTTATCGACCAAAGTAAATTAGGATCTCAAATAAAATTGCAGAGAAGTATACAAAAAATTGACTGGTCAAAATCTTTCTCAATCTTTGACGAAGCAGAACTCCGGAAAATGCTCGAAGACAACACACATAAGGAAGCTGAACCAGAGCAACGTAGTTATGAAAAATTTAAAGAATGCGAAAATCTGGAAACAAATGAAAAGGGAGAGAAACAGGAAACAACATCTTCTCCAAAAATACTTACATCAAGTCCAATCAGACAATTGACCAGTAAAATTCAGGAGTTCGACGCAGCCAAAGAGGGGATAAAAGAAGACTATCCAATAACCATTTCCTCCACAGGCAGCTTCAACACAACCACAGGGGCACGGACGCAACAAACTGAAGCACAGCCCGCATTCTGGGGGGACGCTTTCTTAAAAAGCTTACAACAAGCGATCAACGCTTTAAATTTTCAATCAAACAAACTCGATGTTCAGGTGGATCTGATGAACTTAATCTCAACCCATATAGTGGGAATAAATTCTAAATTGGATAAAATCTCGGTGTACCTCATAAAAGAAAAGGAGGATGATAAACAATGGAAAGCTAAGTTAATGGAAAAAAACTGTGTCTGTGGGGACATAATAGACAAATTGGCATCATTACCTGACATTCTGAAAGAAATAGTAGCGGTAACACACTCAAAAAATAACAAAGGGGATAATTCTATTGACGAGGTTATAAAAACTGGAAAACAAAATAGAACAATTCCCCCTGTCGAAAATGAAAAAACCCCAAATGGGTCAGAAGAAAATGTACCAATTAAGAGAGGACAAGATGAAAATAAAACAATGGGGTCATCGGGCTCAATAGAACCCCTAACCAAAAGACAACACAAACGGGCAAGGAAGGCTAGGAAAAATGCCATTAAAACCAAGCAAGGAAAACAAATCTTTGCCATTTTCGAACGAAAAAGGAAAGAGACCCCAAATGATCTGTTTAAAGAAAAGTCTGTTAAAGATGTTAGTAACCAAGAGACAAATATAGAAGAAGTGGAAGAGCATTCAAAATGTCTAGGTCAGAATGAAATAATATCAATTTCTCAAGGAAAACCAAAGGACGAGGAAAAATTGGATATAATCATACTAAATTAAAAAAACAAATAAATTAAATGAGACAGCAAAAATAGATCACAGTCAGGCCATAAAACATCAAAAAGTACAGGTAAACGCATCAACATAAAAGCCCGAGGATGAACTATCGGTACAATATTGTTCTAAATGGCAGACAGTAGGAAACTCATCACATAGTCTGAACAAATTGGAAAAAGAACTGAGCCAAAAAACACAAACAGATCAAGTAAAGGAAACAAACACACGCCTAACCATAACGGTAGGAAAAAAAGGAAGAACATGTAATGATTCACATGGAACTTTACTAAATGATAAGATGGGGCAAAACATAAGTAACGCACCAGCAGATCGAGAATTAATGAATCTCCAAAAAGTGGAGACATTGGTAGGTTCTAGTCGACCAGATACAACAACTACGGAACGACAATACGGACAAATACCATATATTCGACTTGATCAAACAATGGGAAATAGAGAAGTTTATCAAAAACAGAATTTCCAAAAGGCAGGCACAGAATTAGACTGTAAATTACTATTTAGGCCGGAATTCCAAACAAGAGGAAAAAGAGAACGCGCTGAATCGCGGAAATATACTGAGATTGTTTGAAGAGATACCAAAATTAAGAGGAATAACAACGAGTGACCTCAAATCAGCTGGTGCTAGCACCACTCACAACAGATAAAAGGTTCCTTATATCTGAGGTCACTGCACTTAAAACCTATAAGTCACCCCTTAGATAAGCCTTTCAATCCTGAAGGCATGGGTGCTTGGTTATAAGTTTGAGGGTGCCCGCATAAGCAGGACACCCCCTACACAGCCATCAGTCGATTCTCTAGGCTGTGTGTGCGTCCAGCCATTTTATACATTTTGTGGACATAAAGTGAATTACTAGATGTCTAACTATATATTGGCTACAACAAAACCGGTAATGTTTGGTATCAAACATGTTGGAAACCTACTCCAACACCGATTTTAGTGTTGGATATAGAATCCCATGTACTTGGCAGCTCCCCTAGAGAGCCCCCCTGTATACCAGGTACCGCCTTTCATGGTCTAACAGCAAGCTAGTGCTGCTGTCAACCACATAAATGTTTCTGCCCTCCTGCTGCTGAGCCAAGCTCAAGCAGTGGAAGGTAAAACAATAGGTTTCCTGTCACATGGAGTTGTGACCTACTCTCAGACAGGAATTAGTGTATTGGGCTGGGGTGGGGACGCTCGCCAGCGTCACCAGATGACTTTGAAGGGCACATTTGCGCCCTCCTTGCATACTCCAGTTGAAACCAGTTCAGGGAGCCATTGGCTCCTGCTCTGGTGTGAAACTGGACAAAGGACATGGGAGTATCCTCCCCTCTGTCCAGCCCTTCCCTGAGAGGAAACCCTGAATCATCCCAACCCTTTCATTGGGTACTTAAGGGCTTACCTGTGGGCGGCTCTTCAGATTCGTCGTGGGACAAGATTCAGATCTGAAACCACTTCTACTTCCAACGTCTGGGCACTTTGGACTTTGTTGGACTTCGCTTTGGGAACTGAGACTGCATCTAGGAAGATTCCTGCTGCTCCTGGTCTCGTCAACCTGTATAATATGTGCCTGTGCAATATCCAGGTTCTTCTCCATGCCTGTTGGCATAAAAGACACTGAAGGAATCTCCCTGGGAGTGAAGGAGTGACTCCTCTACATCTGCAGGCACTGCATATAAACGGACTGGTCTGCTGCTCCTGACATCCTCCGGACTTTGAAAGGCCCAGCAACACAGGTGGTAGTTCTGCAACTCCCTCAAGGCCTGCACTGGCTTCTCACTGAATTTGAGGCCAGTATCCCTCGTCTGAACCGCTGGAACAGCACCCCTGTGCACCTCGTCAACTTGCTGTTGCCAAGACTTGTCTGGAGAACAGCAGAGACCTTTGGGTGCCAAATGAGCTCCAGCCTCCAGCATCTTTTCCTGACAAGATCTTTGTCCTTACCACATGCTCTGCACTGTGGGTCTGCATCTTTGGTGAGCTGCTCGAGGTCCTCTTGCAAGTACTGTGCCTTCAGCCTGTAGGTCCTCTTGAGGGTTTTCTTTGGCTACAGTGAGCTCCCCTGTTTGCTCGGGACCTGCTCTGACTTTCCTGCACTTGGTGAACCCTTGGACCTTGCTGGTCCTGACACTGCACCTTCTTTGTTCTCCACACCTGTTGCTGCTGCCAAGGCTTGTTGGTGCTCCCGCCAGACACTGACCCCCCTGATTCTCGACTTCCGATGTGGGAAAGCTCGTGAATGGCTCCTGGTCATTGAAAGCATCGCCTGGTCCTCACAGCTGAAGCGACAAGGTCACCGTAAACCCTCCTGCATCTTCTGTCTTTGGAGGTCATTGGTCGTCCGTGCCTCCTGGTCACTCCAGAGGGGCATAGACTCTGTCCCCTCTGCTTGCAGGGACTTCTCTCCTAGAATCCACCTTTGGATTTCACCGGACTCTTTCACCTTCTTCGCTAGACTGAAGTCCTCCATTGTGGTCCACAGCGGTTTTCCAAAATCACTTCGCACCTATGCACCTGGCTTCCCAACCTTCTTTTTTCCAGGTTTTTTTTTCAGGGTCCTCCTCCTGCAAAACTGCAACCTCAGCTTCCCATTGACTTGCATTGAGGACGCGGCTGTGTTTCCACTCTGCACACGACCTCCATGGAGTTCCTGGGTACTTACCTTGGGGGGTTCCTTGGGTCCCCAGCTCTTTTAAGACTTCTGGGTCAAATCTCGACTTCGGTCAGACGTTTGCAATCCACTTTATTAGTATATGGTTTTGTCTCCCCCTGGGGACCACAGTGTATTTGTGCTACTTACCTGTTCTCCGTTTGAAATATTGTGTGTATTGTGTTCATATGTCCAGGTAGGGGATATACCAATGTGTTAGTGAGCGTGTATAATACACATTACTATTTTTATAGCTACCCTGTGAGGTTCTTTTTCATTTAACCTACACTGCATGATTAGTACTGGTAAACCAAGCTGCCTAACACTCCTTCTGGACTATGCCTGAAGGCTGCTCTCCACAGTTACCACTTAGAGAGCTTTCTAAGGTTGTCTAAGACCACCAAAATCACCATAAGGGTTGTCTGCATTATTGCAGGGTGCTTCACTTAAATACCTGTGTACCATATACTAATCCAGCCTCCTACAGTGCATATGAACAATAGTTACTTACCTGTAATCTGTGGTTCTCCAGTATTGGTGTCTTTCATAGATTCACATGCCTGAATCATTCCCCGTCGTCGGAGTGGGAGTCCCACGGTACATAAAAAAGCAATAATATGCCATAAATATGTAGTAATACTAATAAAAATGAACCAGGAAGTAAAGCAGCCAATGCTACAGTAGGCAAAAAACTTCCACATCTATGACTCTCATAGTCATTATGTATAGTCCAAACTACAGCCAATCAGGCGCCAGCACCCACCAGAATGTTCTCCCCAGAGGCTCAGGCTCTCAGATTTTCTCGCAAGGAGTGAAGGTAAACATAATAGCCTAAAAGCCTCTGAGGGGAGGTGGGCGGGTTGCATGTGAATCTATGAAAGACACCAATACTGGAGAACCACAGATTACAGGTAAGTAACTATTGTTCTTCTCCAGTATTAGGGGTGTCTTTCATAGATTCACATGCCTGAATCAGAGTAGCTAGCAGTACATATTCTTGCTGAACAGACGCCATGACGTCAAACTTGTCAGTTAGTAATGCAAATAACAATGCAAAGTGAAAATACACATATAGTATAAAGCATAACATAATGCAATCATGGGAATATGTGAAAACATAATATATAAGAAGCGTCTGACAGCAGAAACAAGGAGGTGGGAAACAGAGGCTCACATTAATGAAACAGATTCCGTAGAACAGCTCGACCCACAGAAGTATCAGCTTCGCTGATTGACTCTAGACAGTAATGTCTGGTAAAGGTATGGCGACTCGCCCAAGTAGCCGCTTTGCAGATCTGTTGAAGATGAACTCCAGCAAATAAGGCCGTAGATGAAGAGACCGCTCTAGTAGAGTGCGCTCGGGGCGCAGATGGTAAAGGTCTCCCAGCCTGTGCTTGGCAAAAGGCAATGGCAGCAGATATCCATCTTGCAATAGTCTGTTTTGATACTGCCTGCCCCTTACGAATCGCACCGTAGGTAATGAACAACTGGTCAGAAGTGCGTACAGTAGACGTTCTTTGCAGATAGAATTTAAGACATCTTCTAATGTCAAGCGAGTGTAAAGCTCTTTCCGCAGGTGTTTGCGGGTCAGGAAAGAACGATTTAAGAACAACAGGTTCGTTCAGATGGAAATCCGAAGGTACCTTCGGAATGTATTTAGGATTTGTGCGAAGTATCACAGAATCGCTTGTGAATTGCAGGAAAGGATGATGCACAGTGAAAGCTTGGATATCATTAACCCTCCTGGCGGATGTTAATGCTAAGAGCAGTGATACTTTCCACGAAAGAAACTTCAAGTCGGCTTTATGGATGGGCTCGAATGGGTGACGCATTAGTTGACCTAGGACCACATTCAGCTTCCATGAAGGAGGCGGACGGCGTACAGGAGGGAACATTCGAAAGAGGCCTTTAAAGAACTGTTAGATAATTCTTGCTGAGTACAGAGAATTGGAACCATCCTGTCGATATCTGGATATTGCAGCCAGAAACACCTTTAAAGTAGCATGAGACAGACCAGTTCGTGCTAACTGCAGGAAAAAAGGAAGAATTTCCTCAGGTGTTGCTAAAAAAGGGTGAACCCCTGCTGAACGGCACCAGATACAGAAGCGTTTCCATTTCAGACTGTATGTCTTGATGGTAGCGGGCGCTCTAGCTTTGGCCAACACCTCTTTACAGTCTTCCGGGATGTTCAGGTGTGCGAACTCATGGTGTTCAGGAGCCAGGCCGCTAATCTCAACGATGCTGGGTCCGGATGGAAGACCTGACCTTCCTGAATACTGAGCAGGTTCGGGATTGGATGTAACTGGATCGGCTTGCTCTCTGACAGTAGGAGGAGTTCTGTAAACCAATACTGGCGTGGCCATCTGGGCGCAATCAGGATGAGTCGGCAAGGTTCCTTCTTCATCTTCCGCAGAACCTTGGGGACTAGTGGAATCGGTGGGAAAGCGTACGCAAACGTCAGAGACCAATTGATGGAGAACGCATTCCCCAGAGAATTCTTGTGGGGGTGCCAGCTTGCGAAGCTCTGGCATTTGCTGTTGGTACTTGTCGCAAATAGATCTAAGTCTGGCCAACCCCACTGATGAAATATGTGTTCCACTGTCTCCTGGTGAAGCTCCCATTCGTGGGTGGTGATCGTTGTTCTGCTGAGTGCGTCCGCTAGGACGTTTTCCGTCCCCGGAACATGCACTGCCTGCAAATGTACATTGTGGTGAAGAGCCCATGTCTATAAATCCTGCGCCTCTTGAGACAGGAGAAGAGATCGAGTTCCCCCCTGTTTGTTGACGTAGTGCATGCTTGTTGTGTTGTCTGTTCGTATCAACACATTGGTGTCCTGAATGATGGCACAAAACGCCTTGAGTGCAAGAAAAATGGCTCTCAGCTCCAAACGGTTGATGTGCCACAGTTTCTGTTGCGCAGTCCATTTGCCGCTGATCGTGAGGCCTTGTAGATGAGCCCCCCAGCCCTCGAGGGATGCATCTGTAGTGATGGTGAGACTTGGTGCTTCCTGAAGGAACGCACAACCCTGACTCAGATGACACCTCTGTGTCCACCAAAGAAGAGACTTCTTCATGAGTGGCGTGATTTGAATGAGGTCCTCGAAAGTGCCCGAAACCTGCTGCCACTGCAAGGTTAGTTCCTCCTGAAGCGGCCTCATTCGAAGTCGGCAGTTTGGAAGTAATGGAATACAAGCCGATGCCATCCCTAGAAAAGATTTGTATAGTCGGACAGAAACTGACTTTCTTTGCATGAGATCTTGTGCTAGCCGACTTATTTTCATTTGTCTCTCCTTGGAGACGAAAGCTCTGAGTTTTTGAGTGTCCAGAATCACTCCTAAGAATGCTCTTCTTTGAGACGATTGTAATTGGGATTTGCTGAAATTGATTGTCAGGCCTAGAGATTGAAACAGGTGCAGACACTGTTGAAGGTGGCGTTGAACGGTTTCGTGAGAACTGGCCTTTATAAGGCAGTCGTCCAGATATGGGAAAATTTGTATTCCCTCCAGCCGGAGGTGTGCAGCCACTGGAGCTAACACTTTTGTAAATACTCTTGGAGCTGACCGCAGTCCTTAAGGAAGAACCTTGAACTGGTAGTCCCTGCCAGCCACCCTGAAGTGAAGGAATTTCCTGTGGCGAGGTAAAATGGGGATGTGGAAATATGCATCCTGGAGATCTAAAGTGACCATGCAATCTCCTGCTGCTAGAAGATGCAATATTTCCTGAAGAGACAGCATCCGGAATGTCAATTTCCTTAGATATTTGTTTAAAGCGCGAAGATCGAGGATCGGGCGCCACTCCCCGTTCTTCTTCCTTATCAGGAAGAACCTGGAGTAAAATCCTATTCCTCTCATCCTCTGAGGAACGCTCTCGATCGCTCCTTTTTGTATCATCATTTTGATTTGGGTAAGCACCTCCTTCAGGTGAGCTGGAGGCGGTCCTTTTGGCGGTACATTTGGGGGGAATTTTTCGAATTCGAGGGCATGGCCCCTGGCCACAATATCCAGGACCCATTTGTCTGTTGTTATAGACTGCCAGTTGGAGTAAAATTTTGATATTCTTCCGCCAAGTCGATTGTGAGGGTGGAAAGATGGTGGTGGCAGGTGAAAAGTTTCATTGTCGCTTGTCTTTGCCGCGGTAATTAGTCTTACCCCTGTTTGGGGTGTATTGAGATCTTTTCTGCCCATAAGACTGGTAGCGCTGTGTCTGATAGCACTGATTACCTTGTCGATATGTGGATTGTTGTTGTTGGTATCCACCTCTATTGAAGGACGTTCCTCGTCCTCTCGCTCCTCGAAAGGGCGGCTTGTGGAATTGTAGAGTGCCCAAGGATCTGGCTGTTTCAGTATCCTTTTTTATCAGTTGTAAAGCTTCCTCCACCTTGGGGCCGAATAAATATTCGCCATCAAATGGCATGTCTAAAACTCTGTTCTGAACCTCTTGCCTGAAAGCAGTGGAACGTAACCATCCCTGTCTACGGAGAACAGCAGCTCCTGCTAATTGACGAAATCCCGTAGAAGCAACATCAACAGCTGAATCGATAATCTCTTCAGAGATCCTTTGACCCTCTTGAAGAATTTGGAGTGCTTCAGACTTGGATTGCTCAGGGAGGAGATCGATAAATGGTGCGATGTCAGACCACATTTGGCGGTCGTACCGACCTAAGATGGCCAATGCATTGGCAGCACGAACAGTTGTTGCAGCCATGGTGGAGACGCGTTTTCCAATTGAGTCTAGGCGTCTGCCATCCCTATCCGGCGGCGCCGTAACTGCAGAGGACGGATTTCTGGCTCTTTTCTGAGCAGCCTGGACAATTACTGAGTCAAGTTTTGCCTGTCCAATTAGACATGCAGGCGTCTTTTCAGGAGCTTTATACTTTTTATCAATTCGTGGCAAGACTGGAGGAATGGAAGCCGGCGTTGACATCACCTTAACACGTTCCTTCCAGATGAACTCCACGATGGGTATTGTTCTTATCTGTCGTCTAAGCTGATCTTTGAAATCGTATAAGAAACATTCTTGTTGCGTATGTTCCATCTTTATATGAAAGCGTTCAGTCGCACACTCCATCAATAAGTGAAAATTAGCCACATCCACCGGAGGGGAGGCCGACGCAGTCTGAGGAGATGTTGAAGGAGATTGTACCTGATAGTCCTCCCACTCCGATAAATCATCCACTTCTCCCTCTTCCCGTTGGTCTTCATCTTCCGAAGATTGCGGATCTCCTTCGTGAGTAGGTTGTGGGTGTGAAGGCGGACACACCGGTGGGATCACAGTTTGAGGCGTCTCCAAAGTTGGAGTTGCCGGTCCAGAACCTGTTGATTCTGAAGGTGGGAACCTCCGATAGTAATCGTCCAGCATAAATTGTAAGTTGGATATTAAATCCAAAGGCACTTGAGCAACAGGGTTACTCACTGGTATCGATACATTAACAGGAGATTGAGAATCATCACATTCCTCCTCTTGAAGCTTAATATGCAACTCCGATGGACTAGTAGCTTGTCCAAAAGTATTCTGGACCAACTCATCCTCACTTTCAGAGTCCAAAAGTTGGTCTGGCACTTCAGAAGACACCTTTTGAGGTGAAATACAAAGGGGTGAAAGCTGCAATGCTGTTTCGTGCATTTGCCCTGATGCTTGTCGTGGCGTTAAAAACACTGTCGACGGAGACCACACTTGTAGTGCCGTGCATGATGACAGCTGCGGCGTCGTCGGAGGATTCCCTCACGATTGTTTTGTCGTCGACGGAACACCTCTCGTCGACGGGACATTTTTCGCCAAAGGAACACTCGTCGTCGATGGGACACTCACCGTCGACGGGGCACTCACCGTCGACGGGACACTCTTCGTCGACGGGACACTCTTCGTCGACGGGACACTCTTCGTCGACGGGACACCCTTTGTCGACGAGACACCCTTCGTCGACGAGACACTCTTCGTCGACGGGATACTCTTCGTCGACGGGACACTCTTCGTCGACGGGACACACTTCGTCGACGGGACACTCTTCGTCGACGGGACACTCTTCGTCGACGGGACAGTGTTCGTCGATGGCGTGGAGACCGACGACGAGCTCGTCGACGGAGTCTTCTTTGTCGACGGTAAAGCCTTTAGAGGTGTCGACGACGAGGCGTCGACGACGGACGTCGACGATACAGGCCTTACAGAAACAAATACCATAGTTGGAGACGTCGTCGACGATGACATAACCATACCAGGTTTAGGAGAGGAAAATGTTACCGTCGATGTCACTGTAGTCGTCGTTCTCGTCGACGAGGAAGCTGAAGAGGACATCGTAGTAGGTGGAGACGATGTCTGTGGTAAAATCCTCTCAGAAGACTGGGGAAACTTGAGGATTGTCCCTTTTTTGGAAACAGCAGCACTTTCAGTGCCCTTGGTTGTGGGGACAGTCTTAGATGTTGAAGGCTTATCCAGTCCCTTAGAAGGTGGTTGTTTTTTAGTCAGCTTAGCCTTAGGAGATGACATTCCTTCAGGCGCAGGCCTCTTCCTAGAGGCTGAAGTAGAACCAGAGGCAATGCTGCCTACCTCAGAAGCAGGATTAGAAGAATCCTTTAGCCTTTTCAACCACAGAAGTAAACGACCCTCTCTATCCCTGAGAGTCTTTTGAGGCATGGTTCTGCAGATCTTACAGTCAGAGGCCTGGTGATCTGGCTAGAGACAATAGATACACTTTTTATGTGGATCTTTTTCAAAAAGCCGAAGCTTACCACAGCAGTCACAGGCTCTAAAGAGAGATTTCTTAGAAGACATCCTTAAAAGTAGAAACAAATGGAGTTAGAAGTAAGAAACTGAGCAGAGCTCAGGGAGACTCCCTTTCACACGACGTGCGGTAGAAAATCTGAGAGCCTGAGCCTCTGGGGAGGACATTCTGGTGGGTGCTGGCGCCTGATTGGCTGTAGTTTGGACTATACAAAATGACTATGAGAGTCATAGATGTGGAAGTTTTTTGCCTACTGTAGCATTGGCTGCTTTACTTCCTGGTTCATTTTTATTAGTATTACTACATATTTATGGCATATTATTGCTTTTTTATGTACCGTGGGACTCCCACTCCGACGACGGGGAATGATTCAGGCATGTGAATCTATGAAAGACACCCCTAATACTGGAGAATTACTATTCTTGGCAATTCGCAAACATTCCCAGTAGTAGGCATGGAAAGCTGCACCGGGTGCAGCTTTCCTCCTGTACTTCTGAGAAATGAATGTCACTTTTCCTATGGGCTCCTATTCCTGCTATTGATAATTTTTAATACCACGGATTTATGCATATTGGAATACAGCCTGCTGTACAAATGCACATTTTTTTCTTTCTTTTATTATCTGCATGGAAAACATTTTGTTTGTGCAAGAAGCCCTTCCACTACAACCCTAGCAAATCTCCCTTTGATGAGTCGGGAAGATACCCCAGGTCTAATTTATGGCGTTTTGGAGCAGCATGTCACCTTGCTGAACTGCCCCATGCCAAAGTTAAAGGGCAGGAATGAATCATATTTAAGCAATACAGTGCATTCCTGTCCTTTCTGCCTGCGATGCTCCATTTTGGCAACTTAGCACCAATGTAGGCACCCGTGCCCCATGGTACAAGGTTGCAGACAGGTTCCTTCATTGTAGGCAGGATTGTTTTTGTAGAGGAAGGGGCACCTTCCTGCACAAAAACAATCCTCTGAGTTTTCCTCCACCTCAGTGTGCTGCAAAATGCAGCCCACATAGAAAGAGGAAAAATTTGGAGAAATTAACATATTTCTCCTTGTTACACCTCTCCTCGGGAGGCATATGGATTTGATGCTTCCCCAGGTTTACATAACTTTGTAAATCTGGGGCAGTGCCAAATTCCATGAGTGTTGCATTGAAAAACCCACTGCAATGTTCATGGAACGCCTTCCAGATGCAGAGTAAGGTGACGCTGCGATTTGCGCTCTGTTGCCGTACAGATGATTTATGAGTCCACTCAAAGCCACGCAGAGTGGCTTCATAAATCTTCATGAGAGCCCTGTGTCACACATGTATCACATTACATGGTGCAAAAGTGACACAGGGCTCTCATAAATAAGCATCTCCATCTCTTGGCTGGTAAGGTAACTTTGTGACCGTTCCCACAGTCGGCAGTGGACAGATTTCAGTTTGTCAATTCACATAAAAATATGTGTTTGTGGGCTTTTACAAACTTGGAAGGCAAACCGTGCCTCATAAATGCATTTGTGCCTGGCAGGAATCCCTATGTGATATCTTGGCCGGCATAAATGAGGTATACTTGGCCCCTTAGATTTGCAGAAAAACATTGACCAGGAAGTCTGATTTAGTGCCGGTCTTTGGACATTGTCATTTCCTGCACAACATGATAGGCAATGGCAGGAAAACACATTAATGTCTCCCACGAAGTGTTCTCCACAGTTGACAAAATCAGTCAAGCAACTCCTCAAACTGCTTCAAATTCAGTATAGCACGTTCTTTCTTAAGGCTGGTTCCTATTTACCCTTTGAATGTAATTCCAACTGGAGCTGGTCACATCCGATCCAAAGCAGTCACTGGAGACTAATGTTTGTACAGATGGAAGCCATAAGCAAAGGGCTAACCATCCTCCCCTTTTAGTGAGTGTTAAGACATCTGGACCTATTCTGCTGCTACCCAGTGACACATTCTCAAATATTCATCACTGACTTCCTCTTGCTTCCTCATTGTGGGAACATGTACAGTATATATATTTCATGCCACCATGCTGATGGCATTAAATTGATTTCACAGCTGAATTTCCAAGGGCCTCACTTATCTTGCGGAATAGATGTATGCTTGCAGTTCTTGGAAATGCTGAGAACTTCCATGCTACACTGCTTCTGATGAATGGAAATCCCAGAAGCAATGTAGTATGTGACAAAAACGTTTTTCATTGGCTCCTTTGAAGAAGCATGAGTGTATTTCTTACATTATGCTGAAAATAGTCGAAGCATGAGAATTTCAGATGAAATTGGTAATTGTAGCCCTTTTTACTGAGTTACACACATACACAATACTGTCTTATTGGCGGTGGAAGTGAACAATATAGGCACGGGAAGTACATGTGATGCATGTCTCGAGGAGCCAGGGATTTACCCCTTGCCTATGTAAGTCTATCTAAGGCAACTAAAACAGACAGCATATTTGGACGAGATTCATCATAAGTCCGTGTGTGCGATTCCTCCTCAAGTTTTAAATGTGTCATGATAATTCTATGCTGGACAGAATGCAAAAGGCACGTTTTCTAGTCTCTGGCATGTTCAGAATGTGACCACAAGTACAGAGTCTGACTAGTAGAGCAATCAGGCAGTGTCCAATGGACTGGTCTAACAGATCATTGGATGGGTCGTTTTTTTGGCTGTTTGTAAGCCTATCTTATGGTCTTCTGGACCAATGTTTTCCTTGATATCCCTAATATTAAAATAAGCATTGTCATAGCAAGCTCAAATCCATGCAGTCTTCCATGCCTTCTAAAACACTTATAAAGCGATTCTTAACGAGTTCAACACTGCCTCAATTCGGGCTACTTTTTTAGCTCAGGATGGGGCCAGTTTTATTTTGGTGCCTGGGCCTATGATCTGTCCCAATCAGACCCCACACAAAGCTTTGACAGACACTGAGGAAATGCGATAGTGTCACTGCCAAAATACTTTCTGGACAGCCATAGCACAATAACTTGTTAAGAGACAATATAGATAAGAATTCCCACCATGTTTTTTCGATGTCCAAATAATTAATCGTTCTTAACACGCTGTTATGTGGAAAAACCCCTTGTTCCATTTGAGAGAAGAGTACAGCGTAGAAAGCAGGACTTCAATTAAATTTAAACGAGGGTACACCTGCAGTGGCAGGAGAGGCATTTACAGGGTAGGGGAGCTCAGTATACAAACGAACTGGACCATTTCATATGATTAAAGTGGAGAAGACACAGAAAGAATCGAGTGAAGAGACAGATGGGTAATAAATGAAGTAAAGTGTTGAATAAATAGTTTGATAGCTTAGTAAAAAATAAAGATACTGATCGTAGAGAGATAAAAAGAGGAAAATGAAAGCGCATATGTTAAAGGCAATGTGGCTACATTAACAATGAGTATAGATGATTCCAATGTTATATACAGAAGAAAAAGAGTGAATACGTGAGGGTAAAATTTTCCAATTTCAACCAAAGAATACATCCACTATGTAAATTTCCTCCACATCATTAGTTTCAGGGTGGATCCTGCAAGGGTACTCCATCTTCCATCATGCCTCGCGGCTGGAAGCAGCCAACAATCGCAGAACGCGTCTGGAGGTGCATAAAGTGAGCTCGGGCTCCCGGGCCAAGGGCTGGCCTGTCCTTGCGCGACATCGCTGGCAGAGACAGGGCTGGGTCATCCCCTTAACGTCTCCAGCCAAGGACGGGGCAGCGATCCACAAAGGTACTGTTTGATACCCTGATACCAATGGAATAACCGCTCCATCTCTGCGTCGCCCCTTGCCTCTTACTACCACTACAGTTGGGACCTGCGGATTTACTATCTGTTTCATTGCCTATCTACCATGGGAAAAAGGAAAAAGGAAGGTGATTGAGGCCGGGTTGGGTGGCGCAACGAAAAAGAGACCAAAGAAAATGGACCTGGACTCCAGGGCATGAACTTGGGGAAGGGGGGTTTGGGGAGAAAGAGTTCGATCGTATTGAAACCATTGTTGCCGAGTGCTAGGGGTTGCTCACGTCACCTGCTCTAGCTATAGACACCCGCATCCTTGATCCTACTCCCAAGCCTTCCCCCTCAAGCACGTCTATAGGGACTAATAGGTCTGGATATGGGAATATTCCCACCTTATTTAAGAAAGTGGTCAACAAAACAGCACCAACACGGACTCTGACTCCAGGAATGCCATCAGATCATATTTCCATGTGCTCTTCGAATGAAGTGAGTGAGGTGTGTCCCCAATGATCGCAACACTGACTGACCTCCCCCTGAGCAATCACTTTGCCCTTCTTGCAGATAATTCACCCACAAGCGATTCACATATCGAAACGGATGTGGATCAAATGAGCACATCCGATACAAGGCCAAAAATGCACCCTCGACAGTGTTCAAGGGAGGCTGTCAATGATACATTAACAACCAATTGTGACCTCTTAAGGGAAATAGTTGCTTAAACAAATTCCATTGAGGTCCTGATTACTCTAGTGTCAAAAATGTCACTAAAACTTGAAGTATGCACTAGTCTACAGCTCCCCCTCTTGCGCCTACCCCAATCAATCACGCCAAATTGAGGATGGGATCTGTATTGTCTCCTTCCAAGCAAACAGGTACATCTGATTGAAGTAACAGGGCCCATGACACTCCTTAACTTCCCAATTGCAGATCTCAGGAGGACCGGGGCAGGAAATTTTGGGGCGCCTCTAGGGACCTAGCTGAGCATTGGACGCTGACGAAGCAAGCACCCCGGGATTGAATAGAAGCTGTAGTAAGGTGTTTCCTCCCTTATATTTTCCTCAACCTACTTACCCCATACCAAACAACACTCCTCTGTCTACACCTATTTATATGATTAATATTCCTAAGGCGGTAAATAACAGCTCTAGATACGAGAATGGAGACACCCTCATAAAACAAGGCCATACATTGTCTGAGCAACACTAGGGGCTGTAGATCTATAATTAGGGATGACATTGTCCAGGCCAAAAGTTGTGTCCTTGACCGCATTCCAACTGATGCTATAGAACTCACTTTAGTTAGTGATCACTTGGTACACAATCTAGTGGCCTTGGAAGCTAGATCCAACCCTCCACCTTCCACTAACATTCGGCTGAAGCTAAACATCCCATATCTGAACGAGCTAAAACTGCTCTTACACTTCTTGGGGATTCATCAACCTCAACACTATCGCAGAATGATTAACTCCTCCTCCCGCTTGCTGCCAGGAACTCCGTGTATAGCCCTAGCCTAGACTCTGAGCTTACTCCTTCTCTAGCACAGGCGTATCTAGAAGGCCCTCCTGTAGAGATTGTGAACATGTCCCTTAACACGCAAACAGTCCCAGATATTGTCACAGCGCATGGGCCGAGTGTCTATGGGCAGGACAATGGCTTAGACCCATAAAAATACCTCAATACCTCCCCAGGTACACTATTAAACGCCTAAAGGTAGGGAGCTGAAAATAGCCTCTTGGAACAAGGCGGGCATTAGGGGTTACTCGACAGCCCACACTGGCTCAAACTCATCAACCAACATGAGATTGGCTTTTGCAGGAAACTTGGGAGCCTGACCCCACATATATTCCTGGGTTCATGACTTTTCATTGACCAGCGATACCATCTAAACATGGACGGCCATCAGGTGGGCTGCTCACCCTACCCAACATCACACTAAACTGTGACATTGAGGAGTTGGATACAGATAGCCCGGATATACTAGGGATTAGGATCTACAGTGGCAAGGGCAAATCCTTTGACATCTATAATGTGCATGCTAGAAGCACTAGAGGAGGTAGTCCCCCAACACTGCTCGCCCTGGATAACCTTCTGGAAGCTAGGCATGCCGGTCATCCCCTGATAGTTGGCAGTGATTTCAATGTCACCTTTGAGCCTCTTGATTGGGTGGAGTCTCACAAAGTGAGCGAGGAGGATAATGCGTGGATGGTACTACCCCTGGAGCTCAGCCCCATTAAAAAATGGTCAAAAGCTGCTCTGCAGCTGAATGCTATATCTTTAAAACATAGGCTAAGGGCTGCCAATGGGAGAACTAGCTCAGACTAAAGAGGGGGGATGAACTTTTGTGAAGCGAACAGGGCTAGCAGGATGGACTATCTATTAGTGGATTTTACTCTATGGCCTCTGGTATTGTTTTATTTATTATTTTATTTATTTTAAGAGTTTTGTATAGCGCTAGCTGGACCCTAGGGTATCAGAGCGCTTCACAGCATGTACAATTATGAGCATTATAGGCATATATACAATACACATATTATGGTAGAACATGAGAGTTCGGGCTGGGAAAAGATCAGACAAAGGAGTGAACGTGCTAGGAGCGAGTAGGGTGTTGATCAATCAAGACGAGCATCCACGAAGTTTCTTTGTACAAGCAAGACTAGTGACCGAGAAGTTTTTTAGATCTGTGCCGACTGTCCAAAAATTGCAGTAAGGTGTAGAACCGTTTCAGGTGTATCCTATGCTCTTATCGTTTCACTCGATAGCGATCTAGGAAAAGGACTCTAGTCGGTTCTTGAATTTAGGGAATGAAGGGATTGTTCTGATGTGGGGGGGAGTTCCAGATTTTTGGGGCATTTCTAGCAAAAGATTTAGTTGCAGTTTTATGCTTACGAGTTTTCAGTAGGATGAGTAGTAGAGTGTTGGAACTCCTGGGGGTTCCTGGACTGGCTAGCCCTTTTGAGTTTGGCTGCCAGGTATTCTGATTTGCCTGTGTGCAGGGCTTTATGCATGAGACAGGCCTTTCTGAAGCTGGCTCGCAATTCAATTGAGAGCCATTTAAGTTCCCTGAGTGCAGGAGAGATGTGCTGAATTTCTTAGTTCCTGTGACTATTCTTGTTGCAGCATTGAAGGTTGTTTTCAGGGGGACTAGGTGCGATTTTGCTGTCCCGGTCAGGGCTGCCATTTCATAGGCAATTCTGGAGAGCACCAGTGCTTGAGTGGCTTGTTGAAGGCCCTTTGGGGGAAGGAAGGGTTTTATCTTGTATAGTAGTTTCAGGTTGAGAAAAGCGCTTTTGGTGGATCTTGTAATGTGTTTTTTCATGTCAAATTTACGGTCTAGGGTGATACCTAGAGATTTTACCGAGTCCGCCGGGGTGAGGGTACCATTGAGGGCGTCTATGGCTTTGAGCCATTCTTCTATTTGGGGGTTTTCGTCTCTGTTGGAGATGAGGAGTACTTCTGTTTTCTCTTGGTTGAGTTTGAGGTGGTTGATTGTGAGCCAGTGTTGAACCTCTTTGAGCGTGACATTTAGTCTATGGATGTCGTCAATGGAGGTGGTTTCCAGATATAGCTGTGTGTCATCCGCATATAGGTGGAAGGGGATGTTAGAATTCCTGAGTAGTGTGGTAAGTGGTTCCATGTAGATATTGAAAAGTTGAGGGGAGAGTACTGACCCTTGTGGGACACCTCTATTGACGGAGTTGGGGTTGGACTCAAAGGGCCTCATTTATGATAAATGACACATTGCTGCGTGAAAGCAGCGATGCGTCACATCTCAGTGCGCACTCCTTGCGACATACCTGATGCGTCATATTTACAGTATGACGCATCATGTCGCAAGGAGTTACAGATACGTCAGTATTTCTGACGTATCTGTAAGCGCAAAAGTGACGCATTGCTGGAGTGTGTCACAAAAGTGACGCAACTCCAGCAATGCGTCCTTTCAAGGGCCTGCGTCAGTTTTACGCCTGCTGTGAGGCAGGTGTAAGATTTTGACGCAATGGCGTCCTAGAAGTGACGCAGTGAAATCTCATAGATTTCATAAAATTTCATAAAAATCATAAAAAGTGACGCATCGGAAGCGGAAAACTGACGCAAGGCCTCATAAATGAGGCCCAAAGCTTTTAATTTGTATTCTTTGAGAGCAGTTGTGGAGAAAGGAGGTGAACCAGTGGAGAACCGTCTTTTCAAGACCAGCTCTTTCTTTTAGAACATTGAGGAGCAGAGTGTGATCGACTGTATCGAAAGCGGCCAATAAGTCTAGGAGGATGACTTATGGTCATTATTACGTCCTGTGAAAGCGACCATAGCCCCATTAGCCCCATTAGCCTGACTATCAAACACCCTTGGGGGGAAAGAGGGAGGGTCACTTCGATCCCTCAAACGTCGGCTCAAATGGCCGGTGATTATGGTGGATGAACCCAAGACTAAACTAATTAAAAATGATCTATTAAAGCACCTGGTGATCCTGTCAGTAGCAATTAATAACACAACCACACAGACTAGCTGTAGTATGCCCAGACGTGGGTCCCATGCTCACTACACCACTGGATTCAAGCTAGCCTGGCTGATGAAGGGTGATGCCCTGAAACCGGTCCCAGTATGCTTGTTTCCGGTCCAGGGAGGACCTAGCTTGGCAGTTCGGGCTGGACTGTTCCCACAAGGAACAGGGTCAAGACTGATTTGCATATGGCTGGGTTCAAACTGGGGTGGGGTGGTGAGCAAAAGAATGATGGATTAAACCCAGACAATTTTGTCGGAGGGTGAATGTTTGTGTTGTTCAGCATACCGCCTATCAACTGTTTCTTTTGCATATGTCGCCCTAAGTAGGAAGGGCATGCCCAGACGTGGGTCCCGTGCTCACTACACCACTGAATTCAAGCTAGCCTGGCTGATGAAGGGTGATGCCCTGAAACCGGTCCCAGGATGCTTGTTTCTGGTCCAGGGAGGACCTGGCTTGGCAGTTCAGGCTGGACTGTTCCCACAAGGAACAGGGTCAGGACTGATTTGCATATGGCTGGTTCAAAACTGGGGTGGTGTGGTCAGCAAAAGAATGATAGATTAAACACAAATCCTTGTGACTGGGGGTGACTGTTTATATTGTTCAGCATTCCGTCCATCAACTGTTTCTTTTGCATATGTCACCCTAAGTCGGAAGGGTATGCCCAGACGTGGGTCCGTGCTCACTACACCACTGAATTCAAGCAAGCCTTGCTGATGAAGGGTGATGCCCGGAAATCGGTCCCAGGATGCTTGTTTCCGGTCCAGGGAGGACCTGGCTTGGCAGTTCGGGCTGGACTGTTCCCACAAGGAACAGGGTCAAGACTGATTTGCATATGGCTGGGTCCAAACTGGGGTGGTCAGGTGAGCAAAAGAATGATGGATTAAAGCCAGATCCTTGTGACTGGGGGTCAAAGTTTGCATTGTCCAGCATTACGTCCATCAACTGTGTCTTTTGCATATAGGTGTGGTACCCAGCATAGTGATTTTTTGATCACCTGCCCAGTTATTTCTTTGCCCATGATCACAAGGCCAGGCCAAAACAGGGCTCAAACATGTGGTACAATAGGGAATGCAGGGTGCTGAGAGGGAGACTCTCTGCAGTTATCAAAAATAGAGATGCACAACGGACATGAGAAATCAGAAAGGAATACAAAGAGGCTCAATTTGAATTGGAGGATAGGAGATGGGACAAACTGGGGAAGGCCACCCTGCACCCTGATGGCAGGATGTTCTGGTCCCTTTTATCTAAGGGCAACTTTGAAAGATCGCCCCCCGTGGCGAATAAGATTCCAGCTGTTGAGTGGCACAAGCTCTTTAGTGACCTGTACTCCCTCACCTACACCCAAGATAGACTCCAGTTGTCCTATGGTATAGGCCTCCCAGTAGGTAACCTCTCCTTTGCTAAAGAGGAAATCTTGACTTCCATAAACATGATTATACCAGCGAAAGCTCCAGGTCCAGATGGTATCCCTGGTGACCTTTTCCGTGAGGATAGGGATAACTGGGTGTTATACTTCATGACTCTGGCCAATGACATTGCTGGCGGGGGGAGGATCCCAGATTCCTGGAAAGGGGCCGAAGTAATACCAATCTTTAAGAAGCGGGATAGGTCAATGCCATCTAACTACGGCCCGATCAGCCTGATCGATTGTGCCCTAAAAGGTCTTATGTCGTTCCCTCCTGGCCAAGATCCAGGATTGGATGGATGATAATGCTATCCTCTCTCCACTCCAAGCAGGATTCCGGCTGAAGACCGGCACAATCGACCAAGTATTTTGCCTTGTTATGTTATACTGGAAGGTGGTTGTGTTGGGAAAGGTAGCCTGTACCTTGCCTTTATAGATTTAAAAACAGCCTTCGACCACGTACCCAGGTACCTACTTTGGTGGGTGCTTAGGAACATGGGAATGCATCAGGCAATACTGGAAATCCTAATTAGGTTACATGAAGGAAATTTTGCCCGTGTGAGATGGGGAAATCAGGAACAGACCACTGAGCCTTTTAAGATTCAGCAGGGGTCTGCCAGAGATGTGTTTTAGCCCCAACTCTCTTCTACCTGTATGTCAACCAGGTAGCCGACCTCTTGTACTCCACATCTGCTGATGCTCCCATCTTGGCGAACCACAGAATTTCAACTTTATTATTTGCCGATCACACCTTATTGATTTTCAAAACACCCATGGGCCTTCAGAAATCATTAAACCAATTTAAGGCCTTTTGTTGCGAGAGGGGCTTGGTCATAAACACCACCAAAACCAAGCTAATGATGCTTAAAGGGTACCTTGATATTGGCTAATGTCCAGTTTGAGCAGGTCAGCTCATTTGACAACCTGGCATCAAGCTGTCCGATGGAATGGCATGGAAAAATCATCTAGGAAAGGCTCTTTTGAAATTCTCACAGCTAACTGGGGCCTTGAGGCAGGAGCATTGCTTATCATATACCAAACCAGTGGCTCCTGTTCTCAAACTGTACAGCTGCAAGGCCGTGAGCAGTGCTCTTTATGGGGCAGAGTTGTGGGGCACGGGAACTGCAAACGACCTTGCAGCTGCAGAAAATAAGTTCCTCAGGAATTTGCTATTCCTTCCTCAAAGTACTCCTCACCTCCCTCTTAAGCTTGACCTTTGTATTAAGTCCATCAATGACCTTGTGAGGCTTCGACCATTGATGTTCTGATATAGACTGATCACCACACTTGGCACCCTATGCTTCAGCTCTTAGCGAGGTTTCTATTCAGGACAACACCCAAAAATTAGTTGGATTAAATATGTAGATGTTTTCCGGACCAGCATTGGTTTGCCAAATGAGGCTACTGGCCTACAACCATCTTATTCCAGGGGTCACTTAAAGCTAATTCACTGGGCGTGGGTTGACCAGTATAATTTTCTGACAAGAGAACACGGCAGCCTAACAAATCCATTTATTGATTTTAAAACCAATCGTCAATTGGAGAGCTATCTTGACATTATTAAGGTTCCGGACGACTGGAACCTGTATACACAGTTTAGACATGGCAGTCTACCCATCAACACTTTTACTAACTCTTGGCAGATTAACACATTTCAACCTAAGGGCTACCCTTCCTGTCTATGCCCACAGGAATCCTTGGGCCATGTATTTTTTGCCTGTACAGTCTATGAAAAACCAAGGAACAAATGGCTAAACCCGGTGTGCAGGTAATTAGGGACCCGTACCTCCAAAGATGTCTTACCAATCATGCCATTTGTATAGCGCACTACTCACCCGGGAGGGTCTCAAGGCGCTTGGGGGAGGGGTATGCTACTGCTCGAACAGCCAGGTCTTGAGTTGTTTCCTGAAGGCAAGATGGTCCTGGGTCAGCCAAAGGTGGATGGGGAGGGAGTTCCAAGTCTTGGCAGCCAGGTAAGAGAAGGATCTTCCTCCGGCGGTGGCTCTTCGGATGCGTGGTACAGCTGCGAGGGCGAGGCTGGTGGACCGTAGCTGGCGGGTGGGCGTGTAGAAGGTCAGGCGGTCGTTGAGGTACTTGGGGCCCAGGTCGTGGAGAGACTTGTGTGCGTGGGTGAGGAGCCGGAACGTTATCCTCTTGTCGACGGGGAGCCAGTGCAGGTTCCTCAGGTGGCTGGAGATGTGGCTGCGTCGGGGGACATCCAGGATGAGTCGGGTGGAGGCGTTCTGGATGCGCTGGAGTCTTTTCTGTAGCTTGGCTGTGGTTCCGGCATAGAGGGCGTTTCCGTAGTCCAGTCGGCTGGTGACGAGTGCCTGGGTGACAGTCTTCCTGGTCTCGTTCGGAATCCAGCGGAAGATCTTGCGAAGCATACGCAGGGTGTTGAAGCACGATGAGGAGACGGCGTTGACTTGTCTGGTCATCGAGAGGGAGGGGTCCAGGATGAAGCCCAGGTTGCGTGCGTGGTCGGTTGGCTTGGGTGCGGTGCCCAGGGCTGGGGGCCACCAGGAGTCGTCCCAGGCGGAGGGCGAAGATCCCAGGATGAGGACTTCCGTCTTGTCCGAGTTCAGTTTCAGGCGGCTGTCCTTCATCCACTCGGCGACGTCTTTCATCCCTTCGTGTAGGCAGGTTCTGGCAGTGTCGGGGTCTCTGGTGAGGGAGAGGATCAGCTGGGTGTCGTCGGCGTAAGAGATGATGTTGAGGTTGTGCTGGCGTGCGATGGCTGCGAGAGGTTTCATGTAGATGTTGAAGAGGGTGGGGCTGAGTGAAGATCCTTGCGGGACGCCGCAGATGACTTCGGTGGCCTTGGAGCGAAACGGGGGGAGGCGGACTCTTTGTGTTCTTCCGGCGAGGAACGAGATGATCCACTCCAGTGCCTTCTCTTGGATACCGATGTTGCTGAGGCGCTGGACTAGGGTGCGGTGGCAGACCGTGTCGAACGCAGCGGAGAGGTCCAGGAGGATGAGGGCCACTGTTTCCCCCTTGTCGAGCAGGGTCCGGATGTCGTCGGTGGCTGCGGTGAGGGCGGTCTCGGTGCTGTGGTTGGCTCTGAAGCCGGACTGCGAGGGGTCGAGGGATCCGTTCGTCTCGAGGAAGGCGGTCAGCTGTCTGTTGACGATCTTCTCGATGACTTTAGCAGGAAAAGGGAGGAGCGAGATGGGGCGGAAGTTTTTGAGATCGGTGGGGTCCGCTGTAGGTTTCTTCAGGAGGGCGCTGATCTCGGCGTGCTTCCAGCTCTCCAGGAAGGTGGCGGTGTTGAAGGAGGCGTTGATGATGTTTCGGAGTTGGGGTGCGATGGTGGAGTCGGCCTTGTTGAAGACGTGGTGTGGGCAGGGGTCGGTCGGTGATCCGAAGTGGATGGTGTTCATCGTGCGGGCTGTGTCTTCGGTGGTCACCGTGGTCCAGGTGCGAAGGGTGGCGGTGGGGGGCGTTGGTTCGAAGGTTGGGTGCGTGGGTGGGGCGCCGAAGCTGTTGTGGATGTCGGCGATCTTGCGGTGGAAGAACGAGGCGAGGGAGTCGCAGAGGTCTTGTGACGGAGTGATGTCGTTGGTGCCGGTGCTGGGGTTGGAGAACTCCTTGACGATAGTGAAGAGCTCTTTGCTGTCGTGGGCGTTGTTGTCCAGTCGTTCCTTCAGGGATTTCTTCTTGGTGGTGCGGATGAGCTGGTGGTGCTTGCGGGTAGCGTGTTTGAGGGCGGTCATGTTGTCGGTGGTCCGGTCGAGGAGCCAGGCTTTCTCGAGGGTGCGGCAGGTCTTCTTGGAGTCCTTGAGGTCGTCGGTGAACCAGGATGCCTTGTTGCTTTTGGGTCTGCTGGGAGGGTTCTTTAGTGGCGCGAGGTCGTCGGCGCAGGCGGTTAGCCACTGTGTGAAGTTGCGGGCTGCTTCGTTGGGGTCCGTTGTGTTGGCGGGTGGGCTCTGGCTGAGGGAGGTGGTGAGCTGGTCTGCGGTGATCTTGCTCCAATTCCTGTGAGGTACCTGTTGCGGGTGGTGGTGGGTCGTGGATCTTTTGAAGCTGAAGTGGACGCAGCTGTGGTCGGTCCAGTGGAGTCCGGTGGCGTGGCTGAAGGTGATGTACTTGCTGGAAGAGAAGACGTGATCAAGCGTGTGGCCGGCGTAGTGGGTGAAGGTGTTGACCAGTTGCTTGAGTCCGAGGTTGGCGAGGTTTTCCAGCAGGGCGGTGGTGTTGCGGTCCTTGTTGTTCTCCCGGTGGATGTTGAGGTCCCCGAGGAGGATGTAGTCAGTGGAGGGGAGGGCGTGCGGGCTGATGAAGTCTGTGATGTCTTCGCTGAATTGTGTGCGTGGTCCCGGGGGTCTGTAGACGAGGGTGCCTCTGAAGGTCGTCTTAGGGTCGGTGTGAATCTGGAAGTGGAGATGTTCGGCTGCGGCGAAGGAGTCGTTGGCGTCGGTCGTGATGCGGATGGTGTTCCTGTGGACGATGGCGATGCCACCTCCGGTCTGGTTGATGCGGTCCCTCCTGATGATCTTGTACCCGTCCGGGATGGCGATGGCGATGTCGGGTGCAGAGGAGGCGTTCATCCAGGTTTCCGTGAGGAAGGCGACGTCCGGTGATGTAGCGTCGAGGAGGTTTTAGAGTTCCACGGCGTGTCTGTGGACGGAGCGGGTGTTGATCAGGATGCACTTGAGGTGGTTGCTGCTGGTGTTTGTCTTGGCGGGTGCGGGGCAGGTTCGGAGGCAGGTGAACTTGCAGGTGCAGCAGGTGAAGGGTCCGTGGGTGCGTCTCGGGGTGGCTCGGCAGCAGGCGTGGGTCCGGCCGGCATTGAGTGCGTTGAGAGTGGCGGCGTCGTAGGTCAGTCGGGTCGTCTTGCCTCGGTGGGGAGGGCCAGGGGTCCTGGCGCTGGGCGCGGGCCAGGCGCGGACGGGCGCAGACGGGCTTACCTTTGGCGCACCTTCGGCGCTCAATCGGCGCTCCCGCTGCGGGCGTCTGCTGCGCGGTCGCTCTGGGGCGTCATAAGTAAGGAGCCGGGAGGGAGGAGCAGCTGGGTGGCGGGAGCGGGGCGGCGAATGGAATCACAGGGGGGCGGGGCCGCAGGGAGGCAGCGGCGGGAAATTCCAAGAAGCAGCGGGCAGCGGGAAATTCCCAGGAGCAGCGGGAAATTCCCAGGAGCAGCGGGAAATTCCCAGGAGCAGCGGGCAGCGAGCGAAGGAATCTGCAGGCAGGAGGCGGCAAAGGCAGGCAGGAGCGGCAGCAGTGAGTGGGGCGACCAAGCCCTGTGGAGGGCTGAGTGGTCACGCATATTAAAATCAGATGCTAGACCCCTTTTCACATGTGCCATTGTGAAATTTCTAGGCCTTTTTTGGGTGAACAGAAGTAGGTCGCAGCTATCACCCCTGTATGGCCATGATTGACGAATGGAGATTGTATAGTTTTCATAAGCCCGTCTTAATAATTTTTAATAATATATTTTATATTGTAAATAACTGATCTTATGTTTTATATTCTATGTATTTTACATTTTGTCTATTGAAAACTCTGAATTGTAGCATCACTACGGTATATGGAGTAACCGCTCTAGTTGTTAAATTTATGGGCTGTGACTTCAGTAATCTGACTTATACAATAGTTGCCAATGCACAAGCACTTTAGTTCTAGCTTTCTAAATTATACATTAGCATGAAATTGAATTATCCTTCTCGTCATGTCGGTCTGCCATGTTAGCCCTTGAATGATTCTCTCAATCCAGTCTGCATTAATTGTGTAAGTCTCTTTTATGGTTTTAACGACCAAAATAAAGAATTTGACTTGAGTCTATATTTAGAGCTTCCTCCAGAAAGGGAATGATTGTCATTTACCATCAACCAATAAGTGAGATATTTAGGGCTTGTCAGATGTGGAATGTTGGCCAAATATTGGCATATTTTCTGTGGTCA
The DNA here is from genome assembly GCF_964261635.1 of Lissotriton helveticus. Taxonomy (NCBI): domain Eukaryota; kingdom Metazoa; phylum Chordata; class Amphibia; order Caudata; family Salamandridae; genus Lissotriton; species Lissotriton helveticus. Next base: position 161,985,106 of record NC_136068.1, on the reverse strand, counting down.
CTGTTTAAAGTGAATACCTGACTGTACGCTTTGAATAGGGCAGACTGGACATCTGAGACATTTTGACGCACGTCTTGCATCACCCAAACTCTAAATACCCACCTAATGAAGGCATGATCAAAAATAACAACAAATTAGAACTGTTAGAACTCTTTGCAAATTAAAGTTGTGGCATTGTTAAAACAAACATTGGCACTGGCAATAAATCAAGACACAAAGCTATTGACTTTCCCAATGCTTGTCTGTTTTGCAATTGTGGAAAATATTAAAAACGATCCAAAATGGGCAACAGTTCATCAACACTTAATCAATCAATAAATGCCTCCTTTATTCGATTTTGTATAGAAAATCATAAGAGCATACAAAACATCAGTATTTACAGGGTTGAAAATGCAATCGGTACATTTGGACACAAATCACTCAATGGTGAAGCATATAGACCCATCATTAATTTAAACATTCATGTTATCATCCCCGTCAAACTTTATAAAAGCATTCCTTTCCTATATTTTGTAATACTTTTTAAGAAGGATGCTATTGACTTTACAACACATTCATTTTCCAGAAACTGTAATGATAAAAATGCTGACCTACATTGTCTCAATCCTAGCAATTTTAAAATTGGTAAAATCCATCTCCTTCTTTGCATTGCATAGAATTTTCAAAATAAAACCACATGTATTGTTGTTTGCTGGGATTGATTATCACATGGACAGCTACTTAATGCTACAGACCAGTCATTTAATTCAGGGAAGCTGATCAAGCGGTGGATAAAATCAAGTCTGAAACAAATTTGTGCAAAGCGATCATACCCACTTAGAGATAGCTTTAGGTACGGCTGCATACCAAAAGTAGTGAGTATGAGTTGATTAAATTGTACCGACACCTTTGCGGCCTTAGCAGCAAATCTATCTGCTTCCATGTGTGTCAAACACATTTTTTTAAATGCTTTCTAAAGACAGATGATAGACTTCCAGGGTTATTAAATTATTCAATGTGGCCCAAGTCATTCATAACATTTTTCATATAGTTCAGCCACGGAATCTCCATGGCCCGATCTAACCTCATACCATCCTTTAAAATATTAAAAGTAGTTTTCGAAGAGGTCCAGATCCTATGCCATAACAGAACTGGTTCAACTTTTATTAAGTCTGAAATATATGTCAATCCTAGTTCTGAATGGCATACGTAGGAGGAAGTACTATCTGGAACCGACAAAAGAAAATTTTAAAAAGCATTTTCCGCCTATTGTATGGATACAGTGTCACGGTAAAACCAGACGCCCGCACCACACATCGCTATACTGACACAGTGTGCCCTACATATTTGCAGGAGCTCCGCAGGTGGTTTCTTGCCCACCTTCTTCTATAAGTTGGCGAGGGCCGCTGTTGCTTTCAAAAATAGCAACTTTCTACTATTTACAGCCTGATACCATGTCCCCTTGTTATCAAATAAAATCCCCAGATATGGGAATGTACTGGTCGATTCCACCTTATTCTTACCAATATAAATACTTCTACATTTGGAGCTGTTTTTACCACACTTCATTATAAAAGTTTTTGCAATATTTACGCAAAGGCCAAGCGTCTCCATATACTCTGTGTAGCTAGTGAGTACCCTTTGGAATCCTAGTTTTGTCCGGGCCATCAGGACCGCGTCATCCGCGTACAGAAGGGTGGGTATGGGATGCTTATTTATTTGTGGCAGGTCCTGGCACTACTCCAACAACACTTTTTCCAGATCATTGGTAAATAGTGTAAATAAAAATGGTGCCAAGACACATCCCCGTCTAACCCCCCTCTCCACATCAAACAATGCGGTACATTCTCCCTTCACCCCGTAACGAACCCTTGCTTTCATATTGTTGTACACAACTGCTTTTGAAAATGGATCAATGCGTTTCCACCCCCATCTTAGCTAAAATCTCTCATAATTTACTATGTATCACACAGTCGAACGCAGCAGTAAGATCTACAAAAGCAAGATACAATCTACCTTGTTTAGCCTTCATATACTTCCCTAATAAAATACTAAGGCTCAAACCTTGTTCAATTGTATCCAAACCCTGGCGAAACCCATTATGTGCATCTGAGAGCACATGATTATTGTCTGCCCATTCTTGGAGCCGATTAAGTATTATCCGTCCCGCTATCTTCACTAGTGAATCTAGTAGAGATATTGGGCAATAACACGCTGGATTCTGCCTTTCAGCGTTTTTCAATATCGGCACCAGAATGGATTCAGTGACCACGTCTCAATGAATCCAGAACAACAGGCTGCTTAAACCTGTGTTAAAAGTGGACACCACAAAAGCAAACTTGATTTAAAAAGATCGACTGGGACGGAGTCAGGGCCAGGTGCCTTACCTCCCTTGCTCTCATTTATTGCACATGTTACCTCTTCTAGGGAAAAAGAAACATCAATAGGATGGTTAACGGTGGGCATTGGACCCTGTATTATATGTTGGTCATTTATGATATTATTCTCCTTTTCTCATTTGTATACTTTGGAGAAAAAGCCCACTCATTGATGTTCATCGATGGCAATCTCTATAGTTGGTATATCTGTACTTTTAAGAAATGGGGCATTTACGGCTTGCCAAAATGCTGCGCTGTCCCTTTTCTGTGATGTGTCTGTGATGTAGCATTACCCACACCTCATCTTTTAATTCCTAATTACAGGCTTTCTGAGCTAGATTATATTCCCTTCTGCACATCCTTATCTCATTGATATTCCTTTCTAGGTTATGAAAATCATGTTTTAATTTTGTATAAGCTTTAGTACATCACGAGCAAACCATCCAGAATTACCTATTTGTGCTTTTTTATTTTCCACCCACAGGACATTTTTCACTTTGCCTTTAATCTGTGCATAGCACTGTAAAATGTTGGCATGGGTACTAGTGTCATCCAAACATGTTAAAAAGGAGTTATAACTTTTCTCCGCGATTTTTCTGGTGAGCTCTGTTGGATCTATCTTCCCCTATTGTAAGGAATAACCATTAGTTTTACCCACCGATATATTTTTGACCTTGGGTACTGCGTTAAACGGTATATTTCGTGAGTTATACTCAGCGGGAAATGGTCACTTACAGCGATCTTATTCATTCAAAAATGTATGATCTTTGTAGCACATCGATTTTGATTAGGTAATATTACATAATCAATGAATTAATTCTTGCCACTCCCATTGAACGTCTGGCTAAAAGGGACAGGAGGGGAACATAGATTATTTACAAAACCTAAATCAAAAGAGAATAGAATCTCATTTAAGAGGTCACGATATATTGAGTTGGGGAAATGAGAATATGCAGCGTTATTCTCTAATTGCAGTCCACAATTTTTTCCTTCAGTTAACGGGCACAAGGCACAAACCAGTGTAATAAAAATCCCCCCCCCCCCAAAACAATGAGCACTTCTCCTACATTTTCGCTCTGTAACTTATCCAAATCTCTAGTCAGACTTTTTAAGACACCTGGCATTTGTTCCCTCTGAACATTATTATAAATATGTATCAGAGCTAAACAATAATATTTGTTCACTTACATGGTCACAATTTGGTAATAGGTGTCAGATGTCATCAAAACTTTCTTATTGACATTCAACTGATTAGAAACGCAGGTACATTTACCCCCCCCCCCCCTCCCCCTTAGCTCTTCCATGAGTAGCAGGAACAGCTAGTCTTATATCCATTAATATGCATTTCACCTGTCATCCACGTTTCCTGGAAGCATAAAATATAAAACTTTTCAATGAACTCTAATCATACACAGTTTATCAGCTTCGAGCGAAGACCAGCAATGTTACAAAATAATACTGAAACATTCCCCATCTTGTACATTTGCAAGAGCAACTACATGTGGTGTGGCTGCAGGTGGCAAGTCCAAACAGTCTGGAATGTCTGGGGTTCTCATTCGAATTGGATATTTGTGGCACTCATTGTAGATACATTTATTAAACTTTCGTTTGTACAATTACCTGCCTGCCCCATTTTGGATAGATTATCATTAAGATGTTTAGGGGGTAGAGAACTCAAGGGTTCTACTGTGGTCTTTGATGTTTTTTCATTGCATATTCTAAAATAACAAGGGAACTCGACCAGGGACCTTGGGAGTTGATTATTTTACACAACAGTGGTCCCTGGAGAAGGGAGATATGGAAGTAAATAATAAATATAGACTCAATCGTTGCTATATTAAGTGGACATGTCCAGCCGGACAGAGGTCTGATATTTACTTGTTAGGCAATGAAGATATTATTACATAACAATACATAAAGTGGGGCACAAGCCTGTGCCCTACTTAACCAATAGAGTACAAAACAGGGGGGAAAAAAAGGACAACAGGGGGCTCAGGCAAAGCTATTAGGTTTGTTACACATAGGAAATAAAGTGTCAAAAGAACAAATCGCATAATACACCTTTACAGCTTAGTGAACAAAGGTTTTTGGTGTATAAGGTGTTTTACAGTGTCGACGGCGTTTCGATCCAGCGAATGACTAAGCGGATCGCTGGTGGTCGCGTTACTAGTTAGCATGGAGGAGTCTTGTTCGTTATCGGAATTACGTGACCCCCAGCGTAATTCCGATAACGAACGAGATTTTCTACCATACTATTTTGCTTTTCTATGGCTCCAACTTCCCCAGTCAGATAGCTTAATAGCGTTTGGCGAGACGACCCCTTTCTCTCCTGGCAGGGAAGGCGTAAATTATTTGTAGCCTTTCTTTTTCCCATCTCCACGGCTTTGGGCAGTCCACAAAGAGTCCCAAAAAAGTCGCCTCAGGTATCACAAAACCCTCCCAAAGGCCCCTCTAATTATATGTGTTCTCCTCATGCCTATGTCCAGTTAAAAATGCAACAGATTCGTAAAACGCGATAGCATATAGATCGGATTTCTCCGTGTCCGTAATTACATATAAATTTATTACGCCAGTAAACAATCCATTTCCTTTTTTTTTTTTTAAATCTCTTTATTCAATTTTGACATTTTTCCCCAGGTATCAGCACAAATACAATAAGAAAGCGCAGCAGAAAAACACAATACAGAAATATGAGGTTTTAGGAAGGAGCAAACAGAATATTACATAAACTTTTTACACAGTAGCTAAAAAAATAAGAAAAACACATTTTTCGCTGAAGGAAACCAATTTTGTAGCACAAAGCATTGCTCTGGGTTCACAAAAACACATTTAAACTGAGCCAGTGCAGTTAACTCCACCATCATACTTAGCTTATTTGCCTAATTTATAGCCATTTCTAACAATTTCTATGAATCCTTCCATCTTATTAGGGGAGCCCAGATAGACCATCCTAGCAACTTCAATTTCTTCCCCTTCCTTTCAAAGATCGCTCGTTCTAGTGTATATATGGAGAGTAATCGCGCAAGCCATTTATAAAAGGTAGGGGGCAATGGGTCAAGCCAAGCAGAGGCAATATTCAACCGTAGTACAGCCATAGCCACAAAAATAAATTGATAAGCCATCTCGTTTTGTTCTGTCGTGCTAACTCCCAATAAAAGTAGATCAAAAGTTAGTGTAATTTTTAACCCTAACGACCGATCAAAAAATTCTGTGATAGATTCTAGTAAGCCCTGCAGGCGCTGGCAGGATGCAGGCAGGATGCAAACATATGCACGAGGTCTGCTGTCATCGCCCCACACTGAGGACAAGTAATCCCCGATAACCCCCCCATTGTGCAAGTCTCGCCGGAGTATATTATAAAGCAAACCCGGTTTTAAAATATTGCGCCTGGAGCCCAGCAGAGCACAAAATCATCTGGGCTAGCTCTAAAGTTTCTACAAGCGCCTCTGGCGCGGCCACCACACGTTCCACCCATTTATTCTTATGCTTAGCTAAATCGTCTTGCTTTAAGCCTATCAGTTCTGCGTACAGTTGCCTGATAGTACCCTTTATACTGCCTCTCATGAAGTCTATAATTTTATTGCTACTACACCCACTAAACCCCCCAGCCCTTTTACCAAAAAAGCTGCGCAAATGCAGGTATTTAAAAAAATTACCCCTTGCCAACCCAAACTCAAGCTCAATATAGCTGAATTGGCGAAATCCTTCATTCAATATTAGGTCCCCAGCCACCCGAACTCCCTTTATTGCCCATTCAGCCATGACCGCGTCTGAAAAGATTTCCGGAAAGGTGGGGTTTCTACAAAGCAAAGTATAATGGGCTTTTTTAGAGTCCCCCAGATCTTAAAGGCAGGCAGAAGAGTCTTAAATGTTGTCCTCTTAAAGTAGCTGGGCTCTGTAAATTTCCAAAAACAATTCTCAGCATGCTCCCCCAGTAACAACTTGTAAACATCAGGGAGCTCTGTTTTCCCATCCACATCTCTGGAACATGAACCAACCAGTATGTCCGTGTACTGGAGAGCAGCAGCCCAATAGTAGCTGCGAAAATCAGGAACTGAAAACCTCCCTTTCTCCCGTGGCAAAGACATAAACTGAAGAGCCCTCCTAGTCTTCCCATGTGCCCAAATAAATCGATTAACAATACCTTCCAAAATAACAAACCAAGATTTTTGAAACTCCAACGGAACTGACCTAAACAAAAAGAGAATCTTTCGAAGGAACATCATCTTCACCACGTTGCAACGTCCAACAAGAAATGAATGAAGATTATTTAATCTATCAAATTCCACCCTCGCCTTCCTAATTACTGGCTCGATGTTCTTAGCTACGAAATTCTCTAAATCAGACGTAACCCTAATACCCAAGTTTGCTGCTGAGTCAGTAACACGAGAATCTTCCATGCTAACAAGCCAATTCTTTATAACTTGAGTTTTAGTTCTATTCAGTGCATACCCTGAATATGTGCCGAATTTTTGTGCTATTGACTCCACCACGGTCAGCGCCCGAGAGCGGGTCAGCAGTGATTATGGCCACATCGTCGGCAACGGCTAATATTTTTGATTCAACACTCTGACATACAATTGGGAAAATTCCATTATTGGCCTTGAATAGCCGTATTAGGGGGTCCATATATACAGCGAATAGCAGGGGCGAAGATGGGCACCCCTGTCGAGTCCCCCGCTGGATATTAAAAGGCAGCGTATAACTACCATTCACCCTTAATCGAGCTGTGGGTGCCGAGTAAAGCACCCGGTTGAAGTAAATAAAACCCACCACCAACCCAAACCATCTCATCGCTTCCCACAGAAAATCCCAGGAGACCCTATCGAATGCTTTTTCAGCATCTAAGAGCAAAGCGGCCATAGGGTCCCCTGAAATCTCTGTTGCATCAAAGAGTGTTATCACCCGCCGTACTTGCTGTGTGGTTCCCCGGCCCATTATGAACCTATGTTGGCAGGGGTGTATAATTTTCTTTAATATATTATTCAGCCTCATGGCCATTGCTTTTGAGAAGATTTTACCGTCGCTATTCAGTAATGTAATGGGGCGGTATGAGCCTGGCTCCCTGGGTGGCTTATCTTTCTTTAAGACAACTATAACATCCACTCCGGCCCAAGAATCGGGAGCAGGCCCCCCCTTGAGCCAACAGGATAATCTCAATCAGGTCTGGTCCGATAATATTTTTAAATATTTTGTAAAATTCTAGCGGAGTCTGGTCGGGACCTACTGCCATTCCAGATGGTAAGTCTTGCAGACACCCAATTATTTCTTCCTTCGTGAACATCCTCTTGAGTTCCTCCCTATCTGCTGAGTCAATCTTTTGTACAAATATTTTATCTACGAATTTTCGTATATCCAGTGGCACCACTAATAGTTCTCTACTATATAGGTGCTGGTAGAAAAGCCTAAAGGTCTCTTGAATCCCTAGCGGGCCTGTTATAACCTTCTTATCAATATCATAAATTTCAGAGATTTCCCCAGCCGCCGTTTTTTGCCTTACTCTTACAGCCAGGTTGTGCCCCACCCGCTCGTTATATTCATGAGAATGCTCTTTTTTTGCCAAATATATCTCTGCCGCTTTCGTAGCAAAATGATCACCAGCCTCAGCGTTGTTAATAGCTAGCTGAAGTACTATTTCTTCTATCAGCCCTCCCGTACTAATAGCTGTGGCTAAAGCCTCTTCCAATTTATTTAATTTTTCTCTAATCTCCGCCTCCCGCTGTGACTCTTTCTTCTGGCGGCATAGACTATAACTAGTGGTTTCACCTCTCACCCCCGCTTTGAAAGCGTCCCAGACTATTCCCGCTTTCATACTCCCTCTATTAAAATCCCAGAATTCCTTAACCCAGCCCTTCATATATAAAACATAATCAGGATCATATAATAACCTCAGTTTAAAGGTCCATCCCCTAGTTTGCTTAGCCTCCCCTCGAAGATTAACTGTAAGAACTAACGGATTGTGGTCTGACATTATCCAAAGGTGCCTCTCAATACAAGAGTTAGAAATAAACTGGTGTGAAATAAAGAAATAGAGGTACTACCTAGATCTGTAGATTTCAAATATGGCCAAACATCTGTCAGGCCATTATTACTAACTAAATGTGTTAAAGCAGCGCCAACCCTTCTTTTCTTCTAGGAATACATACTTCCTGGCATGCCTCACCGTATCCCCAAACCATTAATGTTAAAATCCCCACAAATAATCATAGGCATGGGCCACATGGCCAAATTAGAATCTAAGGCTTCTAGCATTTCCGGGTCGTCACTTGTTGATCCATAAAGAGAGCATGGTGTAAATTTAGAACCATTTAGTAAGCATTCAATCACCACCCACCGACCCCATTGATCAGCAGTCTTTCTTAAAACCTGTATATCGTTCCTCCGAGTGAGGATTGCCACCCCCCTAGTACAAGAGCCCTGAGTCGTATGCTCCAAAAGTTTGAATCCCAGCTGTACCAATATGCATGCTCTATTACCTTCAATATGTCTCTCTTGAACACAAGAAAATCTGCCTGTAAAGACTTAAGCCAAATTGCCACCTTATTCCTCTTATTTTGGTCATTTAATCCACACATATTAACTGTCATAATCCGTAAACTCATGGATTAAAATTTCCCATTACTTTATAATAAAACCACATCCTCCTGCATTTACTTGATCTTTCCATGCTTGTGTTTATACTCATTACCATTGCTCAAAAATCCTTCCATTGCTAGACAAAGACCATTTACCTTCAAATGCCTCCAAATGCGCAGCTCCTTCAAAAACCTTCAGAAGTCGTACTAACTCGTATTGTGCTGAACCCAAACCACCCCCCCAAGTAACCAACCCAACAACCCACCCCCTACACCCCTCACAGGCAGCTAGGTCAGTCATGACCTAGGTATGGCAGCTGAACTTCCGTCTCCTGCAGCACCAACCTTCCCCCCTCAAGTGTCCCCTCCCTACCTAACCCTGGGCAAAGCACTACGCTACTGTCGCGTAGTTTGCGAAGTTTGCGCTACTTCGCACTATGCGAACTACACATAGCACAGTGCAAACATGCGTAGTGTAGCGTAGCGTAGTGCAGCGGTCATTTTTTGCTTGCTCGCGGTCTTCAATGTCAAGTTGGCAACTGCGAGCAAGGAAAATGACATCCCGGTGAGACTTTTTCCTCGTTCGCAATCAGCAACATCAAGTTGCCCATCTCGAGCATGGAAAATAAACCTCCCGGCGAGATTCTCAACGCGGTGAGGTGAGGTTTCTCATTGCGATTGGTCGCGTATGCTCGCGACCGCTCACGATGAGAAACTACCAGTCAGCGTTGAGAAAGCTGCTGCTCAATTAAAAATCTTCTCAAGCGGCAGAAAACTACAGCTCGCACTGTGCAAGATGCCGTTTTCAATTACTGCACAGTGCCGGATCCTTGTACGCACTGTACAATCATTGAAAATGGCATCTTGCACAGTGCGAATAGGGTACTACGCGGTTCGCGTAGTGCTACGCGTAGCTCGCGTAGTGCAAAGTGCCCTTCGCGTAGCTACGCGTAGCGCTACTTCGCGAACTACGCCCAGCCCTACTCATACCACATACTAGCTAGCCTTGGTGGACTAATCCTTGTCATTGCTCAACCTGATAAAAACCCCAACCCCAAGATTTCAGCAACATAAGAAACCAAAAAAATGTGCTTCATAATAGATTTTCCATCACACCGTGACCCCATAGAACAATGATAAGAAACCATGGCAGCTAGCAAGGTTATACTTCATAATAAATCTCAATCGCACAGAAGGCATTAATCATCCCCAGTGCCGTCCCCCCTGCTGCAATATTAGCTAAGGCCCTTTGCCCCCGCATTTCTTTTAGCTCCGCAAGAAATTCCTGGGCTTTTACCTCAGAAAAAAACATTCTAACCCTCCCTTGATGAATAACCTTGAGCTGTGCTGGAAAAAGCAAGAAAGCTTTGCAACCCACCCCTTGAAATGGGGATATCATCTGCCATAGTCTCCATCACCGCCCGACCGTTGTTTGGCAAAAGTCCGGCCGAGCGAAGAAGGTGTGCCCCTCGAATGTTCGCTTTGAGTCAGGTCTGGCCCGGGCTGTTATAGCCTGCCTTAACAAAAAATTGCCACAAAGATCAGGATGGCTCTCGGGCGCTCCCCTTGGTTGTTCATCTGGGTTTTCCTGAACATTGGGAAGCGATGATCCCGCTCTACTTCCATCTCCCAGTTCCAGTGGGTAAGGTTCAGGAAAGTGCCCTTCAGCAGCTTCACAACAAAGGCCATGATGTTGTCTCCCTCCACATTTTCCCCCATGCCACGCAACCGAACGTTGTTACGGCGCTGCCGATTTTCAAACTCCTCGAGCATCCAGCATACATCTAGTGATTGTTTTTTCCTGTAGAGCCTTAAATGATTGTAGTTTCTCAACCTCCTCCTCCACAGCAGCAGTCCGTTCTTCAACGTGGGTAACTCGTTCAGCCATGTCAGTACATAATTTGTTCGTTTTACGGATGGCCTCCTGCAGTTTCATAGTGGCCAGTATCCATCGCTTACTTTCCTGTCTCGCCTCCCCCTGCATCTACTTAAGAGTCACATACAGTAGCTCCAATGTCGGAGAGGGAGGCATATTCCCGGAGTTGTTGATTCACCCTACACCACTCTGCGGTAATTTTCCTGAGTCGGACCCACTACCGGTGCAAGCTGTCAGCATGGAAGCAGAATAGTCCCATTCGAGCTTCCTAGTGGTTGAGACTGAAGATCTCGCTTTAGGCCTGTCCCGCCACTTAGAAATCATAGATCAGCTGCAATGCATCTTCTGTGCGGCTGACAATTCCCCCCCTGAGGCGGACTCTTGTGATGATTCCAGCTCACTAATCTCTGACGTTTCAGAATCATCATTCAGTGAAAAGAATTTGTCTCTTGTTCCGGAGACAGCAAGGGTGCGCTCGCCCAAGAAGCTATAGCTCCATGATTATTCTGATCTTCTGAAGCAGTGCTGATGTTGCCACGGCGATCTCCAGCATATCTGGTGATGCCTGCGCTGATGTATTAAGCTGACTTAAGATTGAATGAGAATATGTGCTCTCAGTGACTGTACATGGACATTGCGGCTTTTATCCTTACTGTCATTTAGAGTCTTATGCCCCCTGTTATATTAGCAGTAGGTGTAGTAGCCGAGGTCAGAGAATTTGCCACCTCCCTTGAAGGTGTCGTTGATGGAAGCTCACACGCTATGTTTGCATTCATAGATCCTGCACCACTCAGTTCCAAACCATCAGCTACATTTTCTACTGCTTGAAGTTTAGACTGAGGCTGGGGTAGGAACTACCAAGGGAACTACCTATCCCAGAATCCACCTGGGAGGCCATTTGAAAGTCATTGCCCTGTACACAAAGAACCGGATCATCAGCCAAAAGAAGTGAGCTATCCGTGTTTTCAGGCGCTACAGGAGCCAAAGCAGGGGAACCAGCAAGGAGGTCAGCAATACTTGTGGGTATTGACGCTGTTAGCCCAAACGCCTCCAAGACCGAAGGATGCCACATAGTACCTTCCGTGGTAGCAGTGGCCGCTGCGCGTAGCCTTGTACCACCCGTCACACCAACATCCTGCAATTTGCTGTCCTCACCTTTCTTTTTGGGTCCACATCGCCGCATTTGTCCGGAGTCTGCTCCCATATCCCGCATGCCCTCTCTCGGAATTCCTCTAGCCTCCTTGACGGCTTCCTTGGCTGCATCCTTAGTGTCCTTAGCATTCTTTGTGTCCTTTGCGCCGCTTGGGTCTTTCAGAATTTTAGTTGTTTTTGGAGCCATCCTGAACCGAAGCAGAAATGACCACTGCTGGAGAAATGCAGAGAGCCGCCGCAGGGTTGCCGGAATCTGTAACAGCTGAGAAAAGCTGCGCGGAGCACCGTAGGAGCAGCCGCTGGAACCGAGCCAGACTCCTCTGACCCCTCGAAAGTCAGCAGCATCGGGAACCAGCCGAGTCTGAGAAGCCTCATGATTAGTCCACCAAACCATATCCCTTATGGTCAGCTATTCATTTTCAGAGGGTTTCCACAGTGGGAGAGGAAGGTCAGCGCTGCCCTCCCTGAAGTCAGTCAGCGGCCATCTTGCCTAAAAACAATCCGTTCCCTATAGGTCATTGATGATGTGATCAACTATGGTATTTGTCCCATATAGTTACTAAGTCCGAACATAGACTTACCCAAAACCAAGAGAAATGGCCCAGCCCAGACTCCTTTGGGCTAATACGGGCCCGTCTTTGCCCGGTCTTCGCCCCAGTCTGCGTCCCACGTGCGTCGCACACAGCGGAGATCCTCGGGCTGTTTTATGGTGCTCCTGCCCCCTGTCGGGTCTCGTGGCTCCTCCTCTCTGGACCGGGACCGGCAAGGGACCAGGTCTAAGGAGCAGAGTGCTGTGCAAGTTGGTTCAAACAAGGGCTCCCGCTCCGCAGGACACCTCGGGCTGCTTTAAGGCGCTCCTGCGCTCGCCGGGTCTCGTGCCTCCTCCTCTCGGGACCGGGACCGGCAAGGGACCAGGTCTAAAGTGCAGAGTGCTGTGCAAGTCGGTTCAAACAAGCATGCATGCAGGGCACCAATGTATCGGGACACACATGCGTGCAGGCACAGCATGAGTGGTGATCTTTGGATGTCAGATATTTCAGTTTGTTTTAAACAAAATTATAAAATGAGTATTGGTAAACCAGCATGTATGCTGCACATTCATGTACGGCCATCTTGGGATAGTTTCTGTAATTAAAAGCATGCTTTCCAGGAGGGCAGCCCTTGTGTATGTATGGTGGCACACAAGTATGCATCTTCAATTATTTTTATTACTCTTCATTATTCATTTACTGTCCCAGGTTGACTGACGACCGCTGCCGAAAGATACATTATAAAATCAATTGTGAATGGTATATTATGAAAATATAGAGCAGTGTCTGGCCCAGCAGCAGTGTGAAGCTACTGGGACCTTACAGAAAAATGTAAAGAGATGTAAAAATTAAAGTGAGAAATAGGGTGTGAGAAGGGAAAAGAAGAGAGCTAATCAGGCAAGTTGAGTCGGTGGGGCTAGTGGCAAAAGGGAACGAGGCAGAAAAAGTTCAAGAAAAAGATGTAAGAACAGGAAGGGGGATGTGCTTCCATGGAGTGCTAAAATATACAAATAGTCCTGCATTTCAGATGTTGTAGAAGTGAACGTGTTAAAGAATAAATACTCCAGCTGGAGCATAACACACAAGAATCGAGATAAAAGTCATCAAATAAGGGAACTGAGATAAACAAGAAAGACATCAATTCCTCATTAAGGAGGTTACAAAAAGTCAAAGCTAGGTATACATCGAAGTATGGCTATTTGCAACAAACTGCTATTAAAAGTGCCCCTGCACAAACTGCAATAGAAAAAGGGAAGCTTCCGGCAGCCAGGGCCGGACTGGGAACCGAAATCGGCCCTGGCAAAGTGCTCAGCCGGCCCCCCCTCTCCCCTGGGGGTGCGACCGCACTCTTTGCCAGGGCCGGTTTTCGGCCGATTTTGTTACAGGGCCGTTTTTGCAGCTAAAACGTCCCTGTAACAAAAACGGCCCCCTGGGGCCCCAAACCGGCCCCCACCCATGCGGCCGACCGGGGGATTGCCCGGTGCCCGCAACGCCCAGTCCGGGCCTGCCGGCAGCCCATAGGGCAGTTGCATCCTGATACTGCGGGTGCAACCGCTGACTAATATTCAGAGGATTCCAACCGTCTACGGTGCCGTTCGGCAGCTCACATTACCGACATCGTAATAGGGCCCTAAGTTGCGAAATAGCAACACCTCTTGATCATTCAAATTGCAGAAATGCAGTATGATGTGGTATATGAAAAACAAGTTTTTATCATTATGATGGTGATTATTATTATTGCAGTGGTTATTATTTTTGTTGTGGCAGTTGCCATGATCATTCTTATCATAATTAATAGTATTATTGTTATTATCATCAATATTATTATTATTGTTGTTGTTATTAACATCTTTGTGGTGTCTGTGCTTATTATTATTATTGTTGTGGTGCCCCTTGCTTAAATGGCTCTGAATGACAATGACAGCTGTAGGTGACCCATAATGCACCTACTTTGAACCAACTCTCACCCATGAATCTCAAACTAGGGTCCATATAAGTGAGCATCATTAGGGCTGGCCTTATAATCTGTGTCAGCGGGACAACAAAATTAACGTTGATGATCTTTGTTAAGACTTGAAAGCTTGTACATATGCATCGTGCATTCTTTCACAAATTCATAGGTTTTGCTGTAACTCTAAAGCCGAAAAGAGCCTGTCTCACTTATGGGTTACAGCTACCAGGCCAGTTACATGTTTTTCTGTGTCACAGAGAAGCATGCTTTTGTTTCTTCCAATTAATGGCATGTCCTGTGCGGTCAGTCACAATATTGCTATTACTGTGACTATGGGGTAGATTACAATGCCGTTCAGAAAGGCAACGAGTTTGGAAAGGTTTCTGAACGACTGATTACGATGATCGGAAAGCATTTGGACTTTCTGAGTCGGTTCCGGGTGGCATTTGGAGGAACCGAGTCATTCGGAGATGACTCATACATGTCTCCTGACCGAGATTCCGACTGAGCGATTACGATGTCAGATTCGGACAGCCTTTCTGAATCGGGTGTTCTGACTCAGATCGGCTGTCATTGGGGGCCCGTAGCAGGTCCCCCTTCACCCTTGGCCTTCCGAATCAGTCCTGTGGGGGTACCCAAGGTACCCCCTTCAGACCATGCATAGTGGGGCAGGCACCATGGGGTACCCGCCACAGCGTGCACGATTTTCCCCAATCACCCCTTTCTTCAATGGGAGCCTGTGTATCCGGTTGGAACACAGGATCACATTGAAGTCAATGGGAGTCCAACTGAATCATATCTGAAAGCATCGTAATCGGTCAGTCGGACTCCCTTGATCCGATCTGTCTGAAAACCATTCCAAGACCGATTTGGTCAGAATGCTTTCCAACCTGCATCGTAATCAACCTCATAGTCAGGATATTCACAGCATATTTGTTCACATAGGGGAACGTGCTTCACAACGCTTCACAACGCAGTAACTTCATAAATAATGTATGCAAAACCTCCATACCATAGACTAACATACCAAATTTAAACACTGTCCTTTATTCATCTTGTTCAAACTGTGGTCCATGTCATGAGCATCTTCATCAGGAAAGTTGGTAATCCAACTTCCTTTTGCATAAAATGTAGACAAGTTGGAGTACAAAATACTGCCTTCAATTATTTTGGCAAGAAACTCAGTAGTTTAGACTACTTCCTGGAAAGAGTGAATGTGCTTCTTAGGGAGCCTTCACAGCTGACACCTTTTTCCTCTTACTTGGGAGATGTTAAGTAGGGATGTCACCTTAGCGTTAGTGTAGGGACAGACTAATCTTTCTTTTCCATTTGAGCAGATGCAGTTGAGTTTTCCAGTGGGAACTGTTATTGCTTGCCTAATGCTTCTTGAATTAACGTTGCTCTTTATTTGGAGTCGCCTGAGACTCCTGCATAGGATTATGTTTGTATTAGTGCCAGTTTATTTCTTGAACCTCTTGCTGAGGTGCTTGTATGTTCAGTTGTTTTTGGCTTTGTAATAAATCTTTAAACTTTTCTTTGGAGTCAGTGGTCCTTTAGAGTGAGATGTGTTCGTTCATTGGTAAATTGTTAAAGTATGTAATTAGAGAACTTCCTTTACACTTCTATGCAGACTAAAGAGATTAGTCGACCCGGGAATCTTGAGATTGGTAAAGTAAAAATCTAGACGAGAATCCCAGCCTCGTCAGATGGTACCCAGAGGACGGTTTGTCTCTGGAAGTAAGGGAGTTCTAGATTAGAATAAGAGTTTCCCCAAGGCCCATAGAATTCAGGTGATGACTGTCCGTTGCATTACCGGGATAGGGATACGAGCATGGAATAGGCTTGACAAGTGGGAAGAAAGATGGTCCAAGAAGAAGAGTGTTAAGAGAAAATCAACTTTTCCACCTCCTCCGGGAGGGGGAGTATCCGGAATTGGGAACTACCCTTTATGAGAGGTAGCTAGTGGAGGATATGTACATGTGTCTTGGAATAGAGGAGATTTGGCGGCATTCACAAATGACTTCCCAAAACTGAGAGAGAGCCCAGTTGAGTGGTACAAACAGGTTGAGAGGTTTGTCAAGATCTCGAAGGTGTTGTGGATTGATTTGAATACACTGTTTGACATCGTGGTTCAGAGTGACTTATGGGTAGCATGTACAGTTGCTCTTGAATGGTCCACTTCTCAACCGGACATGAATGCTGTTACTAATGGCCCATCCCCTTTTGTTATGAAGAAGTACGAACAGGTGATTACGTGGTTGAAATCTAAGGTACCGTAACAGGACATTGATTGGGTAAAAATAGATTGGACAGTTCAGAAACAAAAAGAGATGGTGCATGAGTATTATGAAAAGGTTGTTGCAAGTCTTTAAGCAGTACAGTGGATTGGATGTAACGGATCCTTGGGATATGGGACAGTTTTGTCAAAATTTGTTTTGGGATTGAGACCTGAGATTTGTCTTATGATCCAGCAGCATTTGATTTGTTGGCAGAACAAGCCGCTGGATGAAATATTGAGGTATGCTAGATATTGCAGTGATGAGATCGATTCAAAGCATAAGAAACTCAAGGATAAACTGATGCTGGTTGAGATGCAAGCTGCTGATAAGGGAGGCCAAGTAGAGTCAGGTGGAGGTACGCTGGGACGGAAACAGAATGGTCAGAATAAGGCAAAGAGAAGTACAGATGATTTAGGCCAAGAGTGGATTTGGCTAATCTGAACAAGCATTAGGAATGCATTAGGGCTCGGGTTTGTTTTAAGTTAGAGATAATGGCATTGTAAATGGCAATGTGTTTTAGGCACTCTGCACTACCACTCTGCACTCTGCACTACCAATCTGCACTCTGCACTCTCAATCTGCACTCTGCACTACCAATCTGCACTCTGCACTACCACTCTGCACTCTGCACTACCACTCTGCACTCTGCACTACCACTCTGCACTCTGCACTACCACTCTGCACTCTGCACTACCACTCTGCACTACCACTCTGCACTCTGCACTACCACTCTGCACTACCACTCTGCACTCTGCACTACCAATCTGCACTCTGCACTACCAATCTGCACTCTGCACTACCACTCGCACTCTCAATCTGCACTCTGCACTCTGCACTCTCGCTCTGCACTACCACTCTGCGCTCTGCACTACCACTCTGCGCTCTGCACTACCACTCTGCGCTCTGCACTACCAATCTGCACTCTGCACTACCACTCTGCACTACCACTCTGCACTCTGCACTCTGCACTCTGCACTCTGTACTACCACTCTGCACTACCACTCTGCACTTTGCACTACCACTCTGCACTACCACTCTGCACTTTGCACTACCACTCTGCACTACCAATCTGCACTCTGCACTACCAATCTGCACTCAGCACTACCACTCTCACTCTGCACTCTGCACTACCACTCTGCACTACCACTCTGCACTCTGCACTACCACTCTGCACTACCACTCTGCACTACCACTCTGCACTCTGCACTACCACTCTGCACTCTGCACTACCACTCTGCACTCTGCACTACCACTCTGCACTCTGCACTACAACTCTGCACTCTGCACTACCACTCTGCACTACCACTCTGCACTACCACTCTGCACTACCACTCTGCACTCTGCACTACCACTCTGCACTCTGCACTACCACTCTGCACTACCACTCTGCACTCTGCACTACCACTCTGCACTCTGCACTACCACTCTGCACTACCACTCTGCACTCTGCACTACCACTCTGCACTCTGCACTACCACTCTGCACTCTGCACTACCAATATGCACTACCACTCTGCACTCTGCACTACCACTCTGCACTACCACTCTGCACTACCACTCTGCACTCTGCAATACCACTCTGCACTCTGCACTACCAATCTGCACTCTGCACTACCAATCTGCACTCTGCACTACCAAACTGCACTCTGCACTCTCACTCTGCACTACCACTCTGCACTACCACTCGCACTCTCACTCTGCACTACCACTCTGCACTACCACTCTGCACTCTGCACTACCACTCTGCACTCTGCACTACCACTCTGCACTCTGCACTCTGCACTACCACTCTGCACTCTGCACTACCACTCTGCACTCTGCACTACCACTCTGCACTACCAATCTGCTCTACCAATCTGTACTCTGCACTCTCAATCTGCACTACCACTACCACTCGCACTCTCAAAC
The DNA here is from genome assembly GCF_964261635.1 of Lissotriton helveticus. Lineage (NCBI taxonomy): Eukaryota > Metazoa > Chordata > Amphibia > Caudata > Salamandridae > Lissotriton > Lissotriton helveticus. The sequence continues at coordinate 161,966,479 of NC_136068.1, read as the reverse complement.
TGCACTCTCACTCTGCACTACCACTCTGCACTCTGCACTACCACTCTGCACTACCACTCTGCACTCTGCACTACCACTCTGCACTCTGCACTCTGCACTATCACTCTGCACTACCACTCTGCACTCTGCACTACCACTCTGCACTCTGCACTATCACTCTGCACTACCACTCTGCACTCTGCACTACCACTCTGCGCTCTGCACTACCACTCTGCACTCTGCACTACCACTCTGCACTACCACTCTGCACTCTGCACTACCACTCTGCACTCTGCACTACCACTCTGCACTACCACTCTGCACTACCAATCTGCACTACCACTCTGCACTACCACTCTGCACTATCACTCTGCACTACCGCTCTGCACTACCACTCTGCACTCTGCACTACCACTCTGCACTCTGCACTACCAAACTGCACTACCATTCTGCACTACCACTCTGCACTACCACTCTGCACTCTGCACTACCACTCTGCACTCTGCACTACCAATCTGCACTCGCCACCAGACACGGCGGACTCGTGGAAAATTAATGAAGTGACCTAGAGGGTGAGGATGGGATACTCCGCTACCATCGAGTTCGTAGAAGAACAAGATTACATACGAAAACCAAGCAGCACAGAAAGCATCACTTTCGCGATCGCAATTGTTTAAACAAGCAGCACAGAAAGCATCACTTTTGCGATCGCAATTGTTTAAACAAGCAGCACAGAAAGAGATCACTTTCGCGATCGCAATTGTTTAAAAAAACGAGATCTGATGCATGTGATTCTCTACATTGCTGGCCGGCTGTTCATGCGCGCACACAGAGCTGAAGGGAAAAAAAACACAGCAGTGCACACGCTCCCAGCACCATCTGCCTTCAATTACCGGCACCTCGGACAGCTGGTAATTGAGGATTTATGTATTCTTCTGCGCGTGTCCGAACACTTTATGCAGGAAGTGGACATTGACAAATTCCTAAGTCCTATGGCGTGCTGCCTTACTTAAACACAGCCTTGCCTGGACCAATTACCATGCACATGGCAAAATACCACACGCAAAAAACGCGCGCTTTCTGGAATGTGCCAGCCCGGACCCCTTTCAGAATTCTTTTTTTTTCTAATACATAAGAGCTCGGAAACTCCGCCCCCACTTCGTGGTGACGTAGGCCCGAGCCCTAAAAAGACTACTGAGTGTCATCAGTGTCATCAGATTGGACACTGGAGACGCGAGTGTCCTTTGAATCCTGCAAATCAGATACAGCAGGAGGAAGAAGTGCAGGTAAAAGAGCTTGAGGTGACAAAGACAGTGGTGAAGTCAAAGTCGATAAAAGGGGGGACTTCGGCTCCGTGAGTACAGGTTCCCCTATCTCCGAGGATCCCGACAGGGAATCGACCTGCCAGCAGATGCCTCTTTTTGAAGACAGCGGCGATTGTTATCTAGACCCGTTGGCATGACGGTGCCTGAGGTGGGAGGAAGTCTACATTCTTGGGGCAGACTTGGAGGTAGACCAGAGGTGACCATTTGTGGAAGCTGATGTTGATGGTCACCCTACCACCTTTCTGGTTGATACTGGTGCTACCCGTTCTACTGTGAGATCTGCAGTAGTCCCCAACCTACCCCTCTCAGGACAATGTATCCAAGTTGTAGGTGTTGCAAATAAGAAAATAACATGCCCTTTGACAGAACCGATTCCTGTGAAAATAGGAACGTTTTGAGATCGACATGAATGAATGAAAAATGAATGAAAAACAACTTATAGAGCGCTAAACTTAGCCCAAGGGCATCAAGGCGCTAAAGTGCAAGGCAGAATGCCGGAAGACTTGGAAACACTCAGACCACCCCCTCAAGGGAACAGCCAGGTCTTAAGGGACTTTTGAAAGAGAGTATGTTATCTTTGACACAAGAGATCAACAGGCAGAGAGTTCCATAAGTTGGCCGCAGCGGTTGAGAAAGCTCTCCCACCCCATCTCAACCTTTTAAACCTAGGGACAACAATGAGATTCTTTGTTGCTGACATCAATTTGTGGTGTGTGATTCGAGCCCTGTTTGTTTACTAGGGAGGGATCTCCTGTGTAAATTCAATTGTACCATTTATTGTACCCCTAAGGGAGTGGAACTGCAAACAAATGATGATGATTCTGCTTTTAAGGTCATAAATCAACATTTGTGTATGGAGATGTATCCTGTTGTGACAGTGGAAGAGCTTCCACTGGATTTGAGAGATTCGGGCCCACAGGAAGTATGGGACTACAGTGGAGAGGGTCTAGGCTTGATTAAAGGAGTAGAGCCTGTCAAGATTCAGGTTAAGCCGAACGTTGATTTTCCGAGAACACCCCAGTACAATTTGACTACAGAGACTGTTGCAGGGATAAAACCTGTGATCGAGTCCATGATCAAGCAAGGGATCCTGAAGGAGATAATGGGCAGTCCATGTAACTCGCCTATTATGGGGTTGCAGAAACCGAGTGGGAAATTTAGGATTGTACAGGATTTGCGCCGGGTAAACAACATAGTTGTTCCCTGTTGTCCAGTGGTACCGAATCCATTTGTAATACTGTTTCAGATTCCATGTCAAGCAGAATGGTTCACTGTGATTGACCTTTGTCAGACTTTCTTCTCGATTCCATTACATGAGGAGAGCCAAATTATTTTCGTGTTTAAGCTGGAAAACCGTGTTTTAACATGGAGTATACAGAGAGTCCATCAATCTTTAATCAGATCTTGAAAAAGAACCTTAAGAGTCTTGTACAGCCACAGAACTCGATTCTCGTACCGTACATTGACAACCTACTTGTTGCGTCAGAGACTGAAGATGCATGCAGGATTGATACCGTTGCCTTGCTGAACCATTTGGCAGAGAATGGACACAAGTTGTCGCCAAATAAGCTACAGTACTGCTTAAATGAGGTGCAGTATTTGGGTCACCGGATAGAAAAAGGCAAGAGGAAGGTGTCACCAGACAGAATAGAGGCCATCATGGGAATAATGGTGCCTTCTACTCAGAGAGAAGTCAGGATGTTCTTAGGGATGGTTGGCTACTGTCGTCAGTGGATTGCCAACTTCTCATTGAAAGCGAAGCCCTTGCAGAGACTGACGCACAAGGATGTAAGTGATCCGGTACCATGGGATGATGACTGTATGAAGGCATTCTCAGAGTTGCGAGAGGACCTTTTTCGTGCTCCGGCATTGGGGATGCCTGATTATAACAAACCTTTTTCACTATTCTGTTGTGAGGGAGAAGGTTGTGCACTGTCAGTTTTAGTCCAAGAACATGGAGGTGTCCGTAGACCAGTTGCCTACTTTTCAGCTACTTTAGATCCAGTAGCTGCAGCGTTGCCTGGATGTCTCAAATCCGTTGCTGCAATGAGTGTCAGCGTTGAAAGGTGTGAGAGTATTGTCATGGGTCATCCTATAGTAGTTCATGTTCCACATTCTGTTGAATTGTTGATGACCAGGACCAAGAGACAGCACCTGACCAATAATAGGCTCACATGCTACGAGCAAGATATACTTGCTGCGGAGAATGTGACCCTTAAGATGTGTTCTGTTTTGAATCCTGCCACACTGATGCGGTTGCCGAACACACTTGATGAAGATTGTGCGGACCATGATTGTCTTGATGTGACTGAGGTTTGCACCAAACTGAGACCCGACATTGTTGATGAACCATTGCTCAACCCTGATGAGATTTTCTTTGACGATGGTTCATGCTTAAGAGACAGTGTTGGCCAGTTGAGAGCAGCATTTGCTGTATGTACCATTACAGGAGTAGTTGAAGCCGCATGCCTGGAAGGAGTATACTCTGCTCAGGTGACTGAGATTATTGCTTTGACTCGTGCCTGCTCGGTAGCCGACCAAATTTGAATTACCATTTACACTGACAGCCAGTATGGGTTTGGTGTGGTTCATGACTTCGGACAGCTATGGTCCCAGAGAGGTTACATGACATCATCTGGATCACCCATCCAAAATGGAGAGTTTGTGAGGTTGCTCCTAGAGGCCTTACAGCGCCCCAAGGAAATTGCAGTTGTTAAGTGCAGGCTCATGGAAAGGGGACCGATTTCGTGTCACTTGGAAATCGGAATGGGGATGAAGTTGCACGTTTCTGTGCCGAACAAGGTCGTTCATTCACTTTGAAACATGTAGATGGGAGCCAAGAAAGAACCGTGTTCAACACGATGTTGGCCACGGCAGACACTCGGGATGAGCTCAAGTGCCTGCAGGAACAGGTTTCAGACCAGGAGAAGAGTGTGTGGATCAATGCAGGTTTTATTAAAGGGGATGTGTATATTTGGGTCTCATGTGATGGAAGGGCAGTGTTGCCGGATAAGTTGCTGAGCCCGATGGCAAGACAGATTCATGGTGCGGTACATCTGGGAAGAGATGCTATGGTACGAGTGTTCAGACAAACGTGGTACAATCCGCGATTTCGTGCTGTAGCAGAAGCTGTGTGTCTGAGGTGTGTTACATGTCAGCAAATGAACGCTGGAAAGAAAACTGTGATCACAATGAGTCACATTGGGAGGTCTGGGGGACCTTTCAACAGGATGCAATAGGATTTCATCCAAATGCCTAGGTGTAATGGACTGAGGTATATCTTGGTTGTGGGTGTGTCTGTTCTCAAGGTGAGTAGAGGCTTACCGTACTCGTAGGTGTGATATACTCACTGTAGCAAAGCTGTTGTTGAGGGAACTCGTGCCTAAGTTTGGGATTCCGACCTCTTTGGAATCGGACAGAGGAACGCATTTCCATAGCAAAATAATGAAGATGCTCTGCACAGCATTGCAGGTTGATCAAAGACTCCATTTCAGTTATCGTCCAGAGGCTTCTGGGATAGTGGAGCAAATCAATGGGACTTTGAAAGCTCGAATGGGAAAAGTGTGTTCACCTACATCTCTGAAGTGGCCTGATGCTTTGCCGTTGATGTTGATGAGTGTGCGCAGTATCCCAGACAGGAGAACAGGTATTTCTCCCCATGAAGTGCTGATGGGGAGGGCTATGAGGTTACCAGCAGTTCCATCGACAGCCTTAATTAGCATCACCGATGATCTGATCCTTGATTATTGCAAGGGACTAGCTGACGTCATCCGTTCTGTGTCCCATCAGGCGCAGGCTGCTGTGGTTCCAGCTGCAAGCGATCTCTGTTACGACCTAAGTCCGGGGGACTGGGTGCTGGTTCGGAAGCACGTGGAAAACAGCTGCCTGGATGTTCGTTGGAGAGGCCCATATCAAGTTATCTTAGTGACAAACACTGCAGTGAAGTGTGGAGGTCTGCCGAACTGGGTGCACGCTTCTCACACCCGTCGAGTTCCAGCACCCTTAGAAGAAACAGCTCCTCTCCCTAATGAAAATCCAGCTGAAGTGGCAGGGCCACAGGAGGGGACAAGACAAGCTATGAGGGTGTCTGAAGAAGCTGGTTGCTCACTTGACCAAGCTGAGGAGGGTCACGACAACAGCGACACTGAAACTGTTTCCGAAAGGGGAAGTTGCTGCGAAAGTGGTCCAGAGTCAGACTCAGCTGAAAGAAGTTGTGAGCAGAGTGAGCAAACAGAAAGCCAGACAACAAGCAGAACTGAAGAACAGTGGCCAGAGAGGCAGAGGTGACTGAATTTGAGATTGGTCTCCAAGAGGGATTTTGCCCCAGTGTCTGAAGTGTCAGAGTCAGACGAAGGCGAGGACGTGCAAGCCTGTGGAGGTCTGAGGAGAACAAGACGAAAGAGAGTGCCTTGCCGAAAGTACCCAGCTCCAGAGTGGTCATACGTTGTTACTGATGCCAGGAGTGCTGAGATCAGGGAGGGTGAGGGTAGTGACAGTGATTAGTACCAGCCCTAATGTGAAGTTGGATGTGGTGTTGTTAGTACCAGGACTGGAAATTGAATGAGTGCTGACCATCACAGTTCCAAACCCTCCGATTCAGAGCAGAATTCGCAACTTTTGAATAGACTGATATTTCCTTCCTTGGAGTTGAAGTTCCATCTCATGAATCAATTGTTCTTCGTCTTGAGCTTTTGCAGCATGTTCTAGAAGCTTATGGGGCAAATCGTATTCTGGATTAAAGAGACTTTGTTGTAAATAAGTACAGTTAACCTAGGTCCAAGTGGAAGAAGAAGAAATTTAGGGACTTTCCACAGAGGAAGGAGAAGGGTTAAGTTTGAAACAAAAAGGGGACTTCCAGCTTTTCGAGGTGTGGTTCTAGTTGGTTTACCGCAGCTGAAGAAGAAGAGAGACTTTTGAGCATTTATTGCTGCACAAGGAAGCTTAAAATATTTCTGAGACCATGGAGACTGGAAATCCAAACCGTAGAGCTAGGTGCATAGTAGGCACACTTATAGGAGGAGTGATACTCTTCATAATTTTAGTAGTTGTAGTTTCATATTTAGCACCACATGAGCAGGCAGTGGAGGTAGAGGGAACACCTGCACCTACTACTCCTAGCAAAGAAGAGGTTAAAGTAGGAAACGAAAGAGGTTTGCTAGTAGAAGAGTCGTAGGTTACATGCAGATCTGTCTAGAGGTAATTTTGAGCTTAATGCATATGCAAAGTTGTTCTATTTATTTTTATTTATTTATTTAAAGAGTTTTATATAGCGCTGGCTAGACCCGAAGGTATCAGAGCGCTTTACATAAGGTTCCACAAAATGACACAGTACATTAATTTCGGGTAACATCATTTGCTAGAAAGACAGTTCAAGAGCATGGATGTGAAGAAGGGTAAGGGGGCAGGGAAGGTGGGGAGGTGAAGGTAGGTCATATACCCGTGCTCAGTGTTTTAAGTTATCACATATTGCAGAAAATCATAAAACACAAAATAGTGTGTATGCTAGAAGAAAGGCAACAGATCGTATAAATCATTGTTTTCTTGTCAATATTTGTGCAGAGTAAATCACGAATATCCCAATAAAATGTTTTGAAATTCATTCAAGAAAAGTCCAATTGCTAGAGCGTGGAGGACGTTTCAACCCATGGTAGTTTAAGGGGTCATAATGATGCAATGTATGTGAAAGATTGCTATGTGTGTATGCAGTTGCCAGCTTCAGTGGATGAGGGTATTAGATACCATCATCTCCCATTGACCTATGGTATTTCGTGTAGTTTGCTGCTTAGCTTTTTCTATGGATGAAATCATTTTGAGTATTTCTTTTCAAAGTATGATGCAGTTCTTCCTGAGGTGCCAGCTTGTAAGTATTTGAATAAGTATGATTATTACAAATCAGAAGACAGACTTAGAACTTATTTCATTCCGACTCAAGAGTTGGATACAGCTTATGCTCATCGCCATAATCTAACGTGTCTGTTGTCAGATACAGAGAAGAAATTTATAGATCAAGTAAAAGCTAGATACAGGAAACAAAAGCAGTTGCGAGGTTCGGGACAGGGTAGAGTAGATTGGACAGATGAAGAGAAGTTGCACAAGTCGAAAGGGAGTTATGGTTTGATAGCTCTAGATGAGGGGCAGAAGGGGTAGTTGTGCATAAGTCTTCCACAGACATATTATGAGAATGTGTATGTGGGGCAGACCACTTGTGAGCATACCTTTACATTGGAGTATTCTGCGAAGGACTTTTTGCAAAGTGTAGTGCAGATAATTCCAACTGTGTTTTTAGTTTGTGGGAGGAATGCCTATGTACGGTTGCCTGAGAAATGGTATGGTACGTGTTACTTAGTGATAATCTTTTCCAAGATTTATCATACAGAAGATTTTGAGCTCCTAGGTGGAGGACAGCATGTAAGAGTGAAACGAGGTGAAGCAGCTGTGGTTGGAGATATTTTTGGAGCAATGATACCAACGTTGGGAGTGATTTTGAATGATGTGAAGATTAGAAGGTTGGCGACTGTTGTGGACGAATTGTCAATGAATACAGCTAAGTCATTGGTGTTGGTTGAAGGAGAGATGTTATCAATAAGGACAATGGCTTTACAAAATCGTCTTGCTTTAGACGTCCTTCTAGCATAAGAGGGAGGAGTCTGTAAACTTTTGAAGGTCCAAGAGTGCTGTACTTATATACCAGACTACAGTAAAGATCTGGGGAAATATATAAGTAACATCACTGCCATTCATTATGAGATTGAGGATTTGACTGAGGAAACTGTGTAGGGAAAAAGTTGGAAAAGGATATGGCAAAGTGGGGAATTGGCTTGCGAGCATTGGAAAAGGGTTCCCTGGCTATGTATTGAAACCCCTTTCATAGTTGTGGCATGTGTGATTGGATTGTGGGGTTTGATAGGAGCCTACAAGTGGTATAGGTCAAGCAGATTGGAGAGACCACTAAGAGTGCAAGAGAGACGTATGGAGAGACTGTAGGACAGTCAATACCAGAATCTGAAAAACATGGAAATGCTCAGGAGAGGAAGAGTGGCAACAAGTTCTGTTTAAGTCGGTTCTTTCCCCAAGGATGGCGTAGTTTGTGTGGTGACACAGGTCATCAAAGGGGGGGACTGATAGAGCGCCATGTTGTTTGAAATTTGGAGGGGTGCACCATAATCCCGAGTAGTCAGCACCCGCATATTTAGAGGACCCAGTTATTGTGGTGCCTGGGACCCAAGGACCCAGCAATGGTTTCTGGAAGAAGATGGACCTGTGCTGGAAAAGTACGAGGGGCTGCACCTGCCTGAAGGAGGTGTGCCATGGATGTGTTTACTGTTTTGGGATTTTGTATTAGGGAAAAGTGCCCCGAGGGTGGAGAGTTAGCTGCTCTTGAAGCTAGGGTTAGAGTCAGTTGGAGTCACACTGAGTCCTGTCTAAGGCAGTCCAATTGGATATGCAGTTAGACATGGGTCTCAGAGTGGACTAGGCAGGAGAAATTAAGGAGCATCTTAGAAGGAGCTCAGTAGTGTAGACTACTTCCTGGAAAGAGTGAATGTGCTTCTTAGGGAGCCTTCACAGCTGACACATTTTTCCTCTTACTTGGGAGATGTTAAGTAGGGATGTCACCTTAGAGTTAGTGTAGGGACAGACTAATCTTTCTTTTCCATTGGAGCAGATGCAGTCGAGTTTTCCAGTGGGAACTGTTATTGCTTGCCTAATCTTCTTGAATTAACGTTGCTCTTTATTTTGAGTCGCCTGTGACTCCTGCAAAGGATTATGCTTGTATTAGTGCCAGTTTATTTCTTGAACCTCTTGCTGAGGTGTTTGTATGTTCAGTTGTTTTTGGCTTTGTAATAAATCTTTCAACTTTTCTTTGGAGTCAGTGGTCCTTTAGAGTGAGATGTAATCGTTCATTGGTAAATTGTTAAAGTATGTAATTAGAGAACTTCCTTTACACTTCTATGCAGACTAAAGAGATTCGTCGACCAGGGATTCTTGAGATTGGTAAGGTAAAAATCTAGACGAGAATCCCAGCCTCGTCAGATGGTACCCAGAGGACGGTTTGTCTCTGGAAGTAAGGGAGTTCTAGATTAGAATAAGAGTTTCCCCAAGGCCCATAGAATTCAGGTGATGACTGTCCATTGCATTACCGGGATAGGGATACGAGCATGGAATAGGCTTGACAAGTGGGAAGAAAGATGGTCCAAGAAGAAGAGTGTTAAGAGAAAATCAACTTTTCCACCTCCTCCGGGAGGGGGAGTATCCGGAATTGGGAACTACCCTTTATGAGAGGTAGCTAGTGGAGGATATGTACATGTGTCTTGGAATAGAGGAGATTTGGCGGCATTCACAAATGACTTCCCAAAACTGAGAGAGAGCTCAGTTGAGTGGTACAAACAGGTTGAGAGGTTTGTCAAGATCTCGAAGGTGTTGTGGATTGATTTGAATACACTGTTTGACATCGTGGTTCAGAGTGACTTGTGGGTAGCATGTAAGGTTGCTCTCGAATGGTCCACTTCTCAACCGGACATGAATGTTGTTACTAATGGCCCATCACCTTTTGTTATGAAGAAGTACGAACAGGTGATTACGTGGTTGAAATCTAAGGTACCGTAACAGGACATTGATTGGGTAAAAATAGATTGGACAGTTCAGAAACAAAAAGAGATGGTGCATGAGTATTATGAAAAGGTTGTTGCAATTCTTTAAGCAGTACAGTGGATTGGATGTAACGGATCCTTGGGATATGGGACAGTTTTGTCAAAATTTGTTTTGGGATTGAGACCTGAGATTTGTCTTATGATCCAGCAGCATTTGATTTGTTGGCAGAACAAGACGCTGGATGAAATATTGAGGTATGCTAGATATTGCAGTGATGAGATCGATTCAAAGCATAAGAAACTCAAGGATAAACTGATGCTGTTTGAGATGCAAGCTGCTGATAAGGGAGGCCAAGTAGAGTCAGGTGGAGGTACGCTGGGACGGAAACAGAATGGTCAGAATAAGGCAAAGAGAAGTACAGATGATTTAGGCCAAGAGTGGATTTGGCTAATCTGAAAAAGACTACTGAGTGTCATCAGTGTCATCAGATTGGATACTGGAGACGCGAGTGTCCTTTGAATCCTGCAAATCAGATACAGCAGGAGGAAGAAGTGCAGGTAAAAGAGCTTGAAGTGACAAAGACAGTGGTGAAGTCAAAGTCGATAAAAGGGGAGACTTCGGCTCCGCGAGTACAGGTTCCCCTACCTCCGAGGATCCCGACAGGGAATCGACCTACCAGCAGATGCCTCTTTTTGAAGACCGCGGCGATTGTTATCTAGACCCGTTGGCATGACGGTGCCTGAGGTGGGAGGAAGTCTACATTCTTGGGGCAGACTTGGAGGTAGACCAGAGGTGACCATTTGTGGAAGCTGATGTTGATGGTCACCCTACCACCTTTCTGGTTGATACTGGTGCTACCCGTTCTACTGTGAGATCTGCAGTAGTCCCCAACCTACCCCTCTCGGGACAATGTATCCAAGTTGTAGGTGTTGCGAATAAGAAAATAACATGCCCTTTGACAGAACCGATTCCTGTGAAAATAGGAACGTTTTGAGATTGACATGAATGAATGAAAAATGAATGAAAAACAACTTATAGGGCGCTAAACTTAGCCCAAGGGCATCAAGGCGCTAAAGTGCAAGGCAGAATGCCGGAAGACTTGGAAACACTCAGACCACCCCCTCAAGGGAACAGCCAGGTCTTAAGGGACTTTTGAAAGAGAGTATGTTATCTTTGACACAAGAGATCAACAGGCAGAGAGTTCCATAAGTTGGCCGCAGCGGTTGAGAAAGCTCTCCCACCCCATCTCAACCTTTTAAACCTAGGGACAACAAGGAGATTCTTTGTTGCTGACATCAATTTGTGGTGTGTGATTCGAGCCCTGTTTGTTTACTAAGGAGGGATCTCCTGTGTAAATTCAATTGTACCATTTATTGTACCCCTAAGGGAGTGGAACTGCAAACAAATGATGATGATTCTGCTTTTAAGGTCATAAATCAACATCTGTGTATGGAGATGTATCCTGTTGTGACAGTGGAATAGCTTCCACTGGATTTGAGAGATTCGGTCCCACAGGAAGCATGGGACTACAGTGGAGAGGGTCTAGGCTTGATTAAAGGAGTAGAGCCTGTCAAGATTCAGGTTAAGCCGAACGTTGATTTTACGAGAAGACCCCAGTACAATTTGACTACAGAGACTGTTGCAGGGATAAAACCTGTGATCGAGTCCATGATCAAGCAAGGGATCCTGAAGGAGATAATTGGCAGTCCATGTAACTCGCCTATTATGGGGTTGCAGAAACCGAGTGGGAAATTTAGGATTGTACAGGATTTGCGCCGGGTAAACAACATAGTTGTTCCCTGTTGTCCAGTGGTACCGAATCCATCTGTAATACTGTTTCAGATTCCATGTCAAGCAGAATGGTTCACTGTGATTGACCTTTGTCAGACTTTCTTCTCGATTCCATTACATGAGGAGAGCCAAATTATTTTCGTGTTTAAGCTGGAAAACCGTGTTTTAACATGGTGTCGTATCCCACAGGAGTATACAGAGAGTCCATCAATCTTTAATCAGATCTTGAAAAAGAACCTTGAGAGTCTTGTACAGCCACAGAACTCGATTCTCGTACAGTACATTGACAACCTACTTGTTGCGTCAGAGACTGAAGATGCATGCAGGATTGATATCGTTGCCGTGCTGAACCATTTGGCAGAGAATGGACACAAGGTGTCGCCAAATAAGCTACAGTACTGCTTAAATGAGGTGCAGTATTTGGGTCACCGGATAGAAAAAGGCAAGAGGAAGGTGTCACCAGACAGAATAGAGGCCATCATGGGAATAATGGTGCCTTCTACTCAGAGAGAAGTCAGGATGTTCTTAGGGATGGTTGGCTACTGTCGTCAGTGGATTGCCAACTTCTCATTGAAAGCGATGCCCTTGCAGAGACTGACGCACAAGGATGTAAGTGATCCGGTACCATGGGATGATGACTGTATGAAGGCATTCTCAGAGTTGCGAGAGGACCTTTTTCGTGCTCCGGCATTGGGGATGCCTGATTATAACAAACCTTTTTCACTATTCTGTTGTGAGGGAGAAGGTTGTGCACTGTCAGTTTTAGTCCAAGAACATGGAGGTGTCCGTAGACCAGTTGCCTACTTTTCAGCTACTTTAGATCCAGTAGCTGCAGCGTTGCCTGGATGTCTCAAATCTGTTGCTGCAATGAGTGCCAGCGTTGAAAGGTGTGAGAGTATTGTCATGGGTAATCCTATAGTAGTTCATGTTCCACATTCTGTTGAATTGTTGATGACCAGGACCAAGAAACAGCACCTGACCAATAATAGGCTCACATGCTACGAGCAAGATATACTTGCTGCGGAGAATGTGACCCTTAAGAGGTGTTCTGTTTTGAATCCTGCCACACTGATGCGGTTGCCGAACACACTTGATGAAGATTGTGCGGACCATGATTGTCTTGATGTGACTGAGGTTTGCACCAAACTGAGACCCGACATTGTTGATGAACCATTGCTCGACCCTGATGAGATTTTCTTTGACGATGGTTCATGCTTAAGAGCCAGTGTTGGCCAGTTGAGAGCAGCATTTGCTGTATGTACCATTACAGGAGTAGTTGAAGCCGCATTCCTGGAAGGAGTATACTCTGCTCAGGTGACTGAGATTATTGCTTTGACTCGTGCCTGCTTGGTAGCCGACCAAATTTGAATTACCATTTACACTGACAGCCAGTATGGGTTTGGTGTGGTTCATGACTTCGGACAGCTATGGTCCCAGAGAGGTTACATAACATCATCTGGATCACCCATCCAAAATGGAGAGTTTGTGACGTTGCTCCTAGAGGCCTTACAGCGCCCCAAGGAAATTGCAGTTGTTAAGTGCAGGCTCATGGAAAGGGGACCGATTTCGTGTCACTTGGAAATCGGAATGGGGATGAAGTTGCACGTTTCTGTGCCGAACAAGGTCGTTCATTCACTTTGAAACATGTAGATGGGAGCCAAGAAAGAACCGTGTTCAACACGATGTTGGCCACGGCAGACACTCGGGATGAGCTCAAGTGCCTGCAGGAACAGGTTTCAGACCAGGAGAAGAGTGTGTGGATCAATGCAGGTTTTATTAAAGGGGATGTGTATATTTGGGTCTCAAGTGATGGAAGGGCAGTGTTGCCGGATAAGTTGCTGAGCCCGATGGCAAGACAGATTCATGGTGCGGTACATCTGGGAAGAGATGCTATGGTACGAGTGTTCAGACAAACGTGGTACAATCCGCGATTTCGTGCTGTAGCAGAAGCTGTGTGTCTGAGGTGTGTTACATGTCAGCAAATGAACGCTGGAAAGAAAACTGTGATCACAATGAGTCACATTGGGAGGTCTGGGGGACCTTTCAACAGGATGCAATAGGATTTCATCCAAATGCCTAGGTGTAATGGACTGAGGTATATCTTGGTTGTGGGTGTGTCTGTTCTCAAGGTGAGTAGAGGCTTACCGTACTCGTAGGTGTGATATACTCACTGTAGCAAAGCTGTTGTTCAGGGAACTCGTGCCTAAGTTTGGGATTCCGACCTCTTTGGAATCGGACAGAGGAACGCATTTCCATAGCAAAATAATGAAGATGCTCTGCACAGCATTGCAAGTTGATCAAAGACTCCATTTCAGTTATCGTCCAGAGGCTTCTGGGATAGTGGAGCAAATCAATGGGACTTTGAAAGCTCGAATGGGAAAAGTGTGTTCACCTACATCTCTGAAGTGGCCTGATGCTTTGCCGTTGATGTTGATGAGTGTGCGCAGTATCCCAGACAGGAGAACGGGTATTTCACCCCATGAAGTGCTGATGGGGAGGGCTATGAGGTTACCAGCAGTTCCATCGACAGCCTTAATTAGCATCACCGATGATCTGATCCTTGATTATTGCCAGGGACTAGCTGACGTCATCCGTTCTGTGTCCCATCAGGCGCAGGCTGCTGTGGTTCCAGCTGCAAGCGATCTCTGTTACGACCTAAGTCCGGGGGACTGGGTGCTGGTTCGGAAGCACGTGGGAAAGAGCTGCCTGGATGTTCGTTGGAGAGGCTCATATCAAGTTATCTTAGTGACAAACACTGCAGTGAAGTGTGGAGGTCTGCCGAACTGGGTGCACGCTTCTCACACCCGTCGAGGTTCAGCACCCTTAAAAGAAACAGCTCCTCTCCCTAATGAAAATCCAGCTGAAGTGGCAGGGCCACAGGAGGAGACAAGACAAGCTATGAGGGTGTCTGAAGAAGCTGGTTGCTCACTTGACCAAGCTGAGGAGGGTCACGACAACAGCGACACTGAAACTGTTTCCGAAAGGGGAAGTTGCTGCGAAAGTGGTCCAGAGTCAGACTCAGCTGAAAGAAGTTGTGAGCAGAGTGAGCAAACAGAAAGCCAGACAACAAGCAGAACTGAAGAACAGTGGCCAGAGAGGCAGAGGCGACTGAATTTGAGATTGGTCTCCAAGAGGGATCTTGCCCCAGTGTCTGAAGTGTCAGAGTCAGACGAAGGCGAGGAAGTGCAAGCCTGTGGAGGTCTGAGGAGAACAAGACGAAAGAGAGTGCCTTGCCGAAAGTACCCAGCTCCAGAGTGGTCATACGTTGTGACTGATGCCAGGAGTGCTGAGATCAGGGAGGGTGAGTGTAGTGACAGTGATTAGTACCAGCCCTAATGTGAAGTTGGATGTGGTTGTTAGTACCAGGACTGGAAATTGAATGAGTGCTGACCATCACAGTTCCAAACCCTCCGATTCTGAGCAGAATTCGCAACTTTTGAATAGACTGATATTTCCTTCCTTGGTGTTGAAGTTCCATCTCATGAATCAATTGTTCTTCGTCTTGAGCTTTTGCAGCATGTTCTAGAAACTTTTGGGGCAAATCGTATTCTGGATTAAAGAGACTTTGTTGTAAATAAGTACAGTTAACCTAGGTCCAAGTGGAAGAAGAAGAAATTTGGGGACTTTCCACAGAGGAAGGAGAAGGGTTAAGTTTGAAACAAAAAGGGGACTTCCAGCTTTTCGAGGTGTGGTTCTAGTTGGTTTACAGCAGCTGAAGAAGAAGAGAGACTTTTGAGCATTTATTGCTGCACAAGGAAGCTTAAAATATTTCTGAGACCACGGAGACTGGAAATCCAAACCGTAGAGCTAGGTGCATAGTAGGCACACTTATAGGAGGAGTGATACTCTTCATAATTTTAGTAATTGTAGTTTCATATTTAGCACCACATGAGCAGGCAGTGGAGGTAGAGGGAACACCTGCACCTACTACTCCTAGCAAAGAAGAGGTTAAAGTAGGAAACGAAAGAGGTTTGCTAGTAGAAGAGTCGTAGGTTACATGCAGATCTGTCTAGAGGTCATTTTGAGCTTAATGCATATGCAAAGTTGTTGTATTTATTTTTATTTATTTATTTAAAGAGTTTTATATAGCGCTGGCTAGACCCGAAGGTATCAGAGCGCTTTACATAAGGTTCCACAAAATTACACAGTACATTAGGTTCGGGTAACATCATTTGCTAGAAAGACAGTTCAAGAGCATGGATGTGAAGAAGGGTAAGGGGGCAGGGAAGGTGGGGAGGTGAAGGTAGGTCATATACCCGTGCTCAGTGTTTTAAGTTATCACATATTGCAGAAAATCATAAAACACAAAATAGTGTGTATGGTAGAAGGCAACAGATCGTATAAATCATTGTTTTCTTGTCAATATTTGTGCAGAGTAAATCACGAATATCCCAATAAAATGTTTTGAAATTCATTCAAGAAAAGTCCAATTGCTAGAGCGTGGAGGACGTTTCAACCCTTGGTAGTTTAAGGGGTCATAATGATGCAATGGATGTGAAAGATTGCTATGTGTGTGTATGCAGTTGCCAGCTTCAGTGGATGAGGGTATTAGATACCATCATCTCCCATTGACCTATGGTATTTCATGTAGTTTGCTGCTTAGCTTTTTCTATGGATGAAATCATTTTGAGTATTTCTTTTCAAAGTATGATGCAGTTCTTCCTGAAGTGCCAGCTTATAAGCATTTGAATAAGTATGATTATTACAAATCAGAAGACAGACTTAGAACTTATTTCATTCCGACTCAAGAGTTGGATACAGCTTATGGTCATCGCCATAATCTAACGTGTCTGTTGTCAGATACAGAGAAGAAACTTATAGATCAAGTAGAAGCTAGATACAGGAAACAAAAGCAGTTGCGAGGTTCAGGACAGGGTAGAGTAGATTGGACAGATGAAGAGAAGTTGCACAAGTCGAAAGGGAGTTATGGTTTGATAGCTCTAGATGAGGGGCAGAAGGGGTAGTTGTGCATAAGTCTTCCACAGACATACTATGAGAATGTGTATGTGGGGCAGACCACTTGTGAGCATACCTTTACATTGGAGTATTATGCGAAGGACTTTTTTCAAAGTGTAGTGCAGATAATTCCAACTGTGTTTTTAGTTTGTGGGAGGAATGCCTATGTACGGTTGCCTGAGAAATGGTATGGTACGTGTTACTTAGTGATAATCTTTTCCAAGATTTATCATACAGAAGATTTTGAGCTCCTAGGTGGTGGACAGCATGTAAGAGTGAAACGAGGTGAAGCAGCTGTGGTTGGAGATATTTTTGGAGCAATGATACCAATGTTGGGAGTGATTTTGAATGATGTGAAGATTAGAAGGTTGGCGACTGTTGTGGACGAATTGTCAATGAATACAGCTAAGTCATTGGTGTTGGTTGAAGGAGAGATGTTATCGATAAGGACGATGGTTTTACAAAATCGTCTTGCTTTAGACGTCCTTCTAGCAAAAGAGGGAGAAGTCTGTAAACTTTTGAAGGTCCAAGAGTGCTGTACTTATATACCAGACTACAGTAAAGATCTGGGGAAATATATAAGTAACATCACTGCCATTCATTATGAGATTGAGGATTTGACTGAGGAAACTGTGTAGGGAAAAAGTTGGAAAAGGATATGGCAAAGTGGGGAATTGGCTTGCGAGCATTGGAAAAGGGTTCCTTGGCTATGTATTGAAACCCCTTTCATAGTTGTGGCATGTGTGATTGGATTGTGGGGTTTGATAAGAGCCTACAAGTGGTATAGGTCAAGCAGATTGGAGAGACCACTAAGAGTGCAAGAGAGACGTATGGAGAGACTGTAGGACAGTCAATACCAGAATCTGAAAAACATGGAAATGCTCAGGAGAGGAAGAGTGGCAACAAGTTCTGTTTAAGTCGGTTCTTTCCCCAAGGATGGCGTAGTTTGTGTGGTGACACAGGTCATCAAAGGGGGGGACTGATAGAGCGCCATGTTGTTTGAAAATTGTAGGGGTGCACCATAATCCCGAGTAGTCAGCACCCGCATATTTAGAGGACCCAGTTATTGTGGTGCCTGGGACCCAAGGACCCAGCAATGGTTTCTGGAAGAAGATGGACCTGTGCTGGAAAAGTACGAGGGGTTGCACCTGCCTGAAGGAGGTGTGCCATGGATGTGTTTACTGTTTTGGGATTTTGTATTAGGGAAAAGTGCCCCGAGGGTGGAGAGTTTGTTGCTCTTGAAGCTAGGGTTAGAGACAGTTGGAGTCACACTGAGTCCTGTCTAAGGCAGTCCAATTGGATATGCAGTTAGACATGGGTCTCAGAGTGGACTAGGCAAGAGAAATTAAGGAGCATCTTAGAAGGAGCTCAGTAGTGTAGACTACTTCCTGGAAAGAGTGAATGTGCTTCTTAGGGAGCCTTCACAGCTGACACCTTTTTCCTCTTACTTGGGAGATGTTAAGTAGGGATGTCACCTTAGAGTTAGTGTAGAGACAGACTAATCTTTCTTTTCCATTGGAGCAGATGCAGTCGAATTTTCCAGTGGGAACTGTTATTGCTTGCCTAATCTTCTTGAATTAACGTTGCTCTTTATTTTGAGTCGCCTGTGACTCCTGCATAGGATTATGCTTGTATTAGTGCCAGTTTATTTCTTGAACCTCTTGCTGAGGTGTTTGTATGTTCAGTTGTTTTTGGCTTTGTAATAAATCTTTCAACTTTTCTTTGGAGTCAGTGGTCCTTTAGAGTGAGATGTAATCGTTCATTGGTAAATTGTTAAAGTATGTAATTAGAGAACTTCCTTTACACTTCTATGCAGACTAAAGAGATTCGTCGACCAGGGATTCTTGAGATTGGTAAGGTAAAAATCTAGACGAGAATCCCAGCCTCGTCATTACTAAACCTGCCACTCCTGCCATATATTGTTTCTCTTGGATCCCGGGACCAGAGAAGTTTTAAAGCATGGGCAAATGTCCATGGCACCCTCCTTCTAAGGGCCCCCCAGAATATAGTAAACCTTATCTATCTCACCTCTATTTATTTCTGTATCTCAACCTCTCTCTTCTCTGACTACCTCTACCTCTGAGTCTGTATCTTTTTGCCCAGTGACATCCTATAGATTTTTGGGGACTCTGGAAGAACATATTTCCTTTGTTTTTGTGTGAAGCCTCTTTTTGAAGGTTTGTAATCATGCAGGCTTCTATTAGTAGAAAACGGGTCATATAATTGAAACTTCTTATGTAAAGCGGCCCCCAAAAATATGTCTTGCCCAGGGCCCCAAAAATCCATAAGACAACACTTGACACAAAATATATGCAGTGTAGCCACCTTTTTAGGGCTTTAACAATCGAATCAGGATGGTGCTTTGTGCTTGCCACTGTTGCATCAAATAATAAATAGTAGATCTTGGTGTGCTTATGTGCAAACATTGTTTTTCCATGTGATAACACAGCCAGAACTCACCACAGGGTTTGTTCAAACAAAATGTCAAGAAAAAATATCACCATACCAAAATACTGTGTCCAAAATATTGTTATATAGAAATATCATCAGCAATGATAACTGTGTCAAGAATATCGTTTTTTTTTTATAATTCAATTTATTAACATACATCGGCATCAAGTACACTGTACAGAGGGATCAACTAAATCGTGCTTGGTGAAGACAATAGGTGAGAGCTAATTACAAAATTACATCATACGGGTAAGTTACGGGTGAAATCATCCTGCTCAATACTACATGTTGGTTCGCATATCTCCCCTCTGTATGAGTTTCACAGGCTCCATATGTGGGACCATTTTTGGGGCAGCCCCTGGCCAAATAGACCATCTTTTACCATCTGTTCTCTGTGTATGCACCAATCAAGTTCTTTTTTCCAGGACTCTATCGTGGGTGATTAAGCCACGCCCCACAGATGTGCGATATTCCTTTTTGCAAGCATTAATCCCAGTGTGACCCATTGTGTCTGGTGAGCGTTCTGGTCTGTAGGCTCCCGTACATTTAGGAGGCACCTCCGTCCCTCTGGGTGAAGGTGGGCGGTTAGCACTGCATTGATTGTGTTGTGTACTTTTTGCCATAAGGAACGTGTGTTCACACTCCCATATGATGTGCATGAATGTTCCTAAATGGCCGCATCGTCTCCTGTACTCCACCCAGTCAGCCCTCCCCTTCTGTACCAAACAGAGTCCTGTGATATATACCCTGTGGAGGATTTTGAGCTGCACTAGCCTTAGTCGTGCTGGAATTGCAACCAATTTCGGGAAAGATATTGCCTCCTGCCATTCTTCATCGTCCATTTCAATGCCTTCTCTTATCCGTCTCTCCCACAATAATTGGAGAGAATCTGCCATGTTATTTATCAGTTTCTTGTATATTAAGGAAATAGTTTTTTCAGGTAAGTGGCCATCTAGTATTCTATCTTCTAACAGTGCAGACTCTGGAGGTGTGGAACCCTTCAGCAGAAGGGACCGTAATGCGTGACGGGCCTGTGTATATCTAAAACCCTCAGTGTCTGCCAGTTCATATTGCTGTTGCAGTGTGGTAAAGTACTTCACCTCGCCCTTATCCCAGATGTCTTTGATACGTAAGATCCCGATGAGTTCCCACTTGTCGAAACCCTTTGATTGCCATAGATTACCCAGCTTCTCAGAGTGCCACAATCGAGTCGCTAAAGTCAGCTGATGTCGCCATCCAAGGAATTTGGTGGCGACATGCCATATATGGACTGAGTGGTTGGTGGGGCCTGTCAATATATTACACTCAAGTTTGAAGTAAAGTGCTCTATTATAGTTCCCCCCGGGAAGAAGCCACCTATCCATGTTATAGCCAGGGTCATCAGGCCGACCATAGATGCCATGGTTAATGTCTGCTAATTGTGCCGCCCAATAGTATTGTTTTATGTCAGGGAGGCTAATGCTCCCGTCGTACCAGTTTAATGTTAGCTTATTCAGAGAGATGCGTGGTTTTCCGTCCCATATCAAGTCTCTCTAGAGGTTCTTGAATTCCTTAAAGTATGTCGCCGGGACAGGATCTAAGGACTTTTGTAGTACGTAAAAGAACCGAGGCAAAGACATCATTTTAAACAGGGCCACTTTGCCTAATAGTGAGAGGGGGAGTGACTTCTGCTGGTTATGTCTCATCTGAGCCTGTGCAGTGGCGGGAGCAGTTTGTGTGTGTATCGGAGTGAGGGGTCTAGCGAAATAAATATACCTAAGTACTTGAAGCCCACTGTGCTGATTTGTATAGGCCACCTTCTCGGCGGAGTGGGCGGGTCTCCCTTGAGGACGTACAAAAGGGACTTGCTCCAGTTGACGGAGAATCCAGAATATCTACCGAATATTACCAAGATATCCAAGACAGCCACCAAGGAGCTCCTGGAGGAAGCAAGATAAAGTAGGATGTCGTCCGCATAAAGTGAAATGCGATCCTCCCAACCAATGTAGTCTTCATATTACAGGGTCCCTGTGGACCCATGCTCCCAGTGGTTCTAGGGCTAGGGCGAAAAGGTGAGGCAAAAGCGGACACCTCTGGTGAGTCCCACGACTGAGTGTGAATGTGGCAGACTTTTTGTTATTAACCACCACTTGTTCCATGGGCTCATTATACAAGAAGCGTACCCATTGGATACAGTTCGGACCAAATCCCATCTTTGCTAACACTGCCCAAAGATAAGGCCATTCAATAGTATTGAATGCCATGGTTGCGTCCAAGGATACAATCATTGCTGGCTCTTGGATCATGTTTGCCCTACAAAGCACCCCGTGGACTCTGAGCAAATTCAAAGCTGTGTTCCAGCGAGGCATAAAGCCGGATTCGTCTGGGTGAACTAGGCCCCCAATTACCTTGACCAGGTGATTGGCCAAGAGCTTTACCAGAATTTTGGGTTCCGCATTCAGAAGAGATATCGGTCTACACGAAGTACAATGAGTTTTGGCTTTTCCTTCTTTATGTATGGTGACTATGGTGGCAATCCTCTGATCTCTGGGTAGTGCTACCCCTCCCTACATTCGTCAAACATCGATTTTAAATATTGTGCCAGTTTATCAGGTCAAAGTTTGCATAAGTCGATGGGAATACCATTGAGGCCAAGGGCTTTTCCTGAGTTTAAAGAACGGATTGCCTGTGCTATTTCGTCTGCCGTCAAGGCACTCTCCAAGAAATTATGGTAATCTAAAGAGAGCTTGGGGAGCCTAATGTCTCTTAGTAACTCATGAGAGTCTTCTTCAGTACATGGTGCTACGGCAGTGTATACAGCACTAAAATGACTGGCAAACTTGTTTGCAATATCCTGTGGACCTGTAAGGGGAACATCTCCATCATCTTTTTTATCGAGCCAAGCTATCAGTTTCCCTGCTTTGTCTCTGAGGTCGTATATTCTGCCTAGTTTTTCCCTCCCCAGGGTTTTAGCCCTGTCAGTCACTAATACCCTATACTCGTGTTGTTGGAGACTCAGTGAGTGGAGTTTTTCTGGTGTGACTCCAGTTTCCAGTTCCCTTTCCAACCGCCCGATCTCTGCATCAATGTCTGAGATCTCTTTTTGCGTATCTTTCTTTGTTCCGGAGTTTAAAGCGAGGCTTGACCTCGGATCACTGTCTAAAAAGCTTCCCATAAAGTCTGGGAAGAGGTCACAAACCCCTCATTGTCTAGAAAGTAGCTCTCTATGGCTTTGATGAGATTTTTACGGATGTTTGGATTCCGTGAGGTACCATGAGTTATTCGGGGCCAGTCTCCCCACTTTTATCTGGTTGAGGACTATGTGAACCCACACTGCAGAGTGGTCAGAAATGCCCTTAGCTAAATGTCTGATTTCATGGATGTGAGCAACATGTGAGGCGGGTAATAGGAAACAGTCTATACGGGAAAGGCTGTGATGTGCTCCAGAGTGAAAAGTGTGTTGTATCCTCTCCAGGTGATATGCTCCCCATCCATCCACTAACCCCATAGCATCAAGAAATTCCGCAGTCAATGAGAAGATGGCCCCACCTCCCGCACGGTTGGCGGTCCAATGTACCCGAGACTACTGAGTTGAAGTTGCCGTCTGATATAGAAAGTAAAATAGCGCCTAGATCCTTAAATGTGTTGTCTTGCAGGCCTGGTGGTATGTAGACTGACATAGGTGTTAGGGACCGCCCGTCCCAATTGGCTGTTACTCCTATATATCTGCCCCGATCATCCGTCCATGTGGCGCCCACAGCTAGGGGGAAGGAATTTTTCAACATGCTATCCACGCCCTGCGAGCTGGACATGAACCCAGCATGTGCTACCATGTTATATCCCCATCTGTGCATCACCTCACAGGAGTTTCCGAACAGGTGAGTTTCCTGAAGCTTGACAATATCGGGGGGCCTGCCTTTTAATATATTGGAGGACCACGCTGCTCTTGATCTTATCCCCAAGCCTGTTAACATTCAATATTTTAACAATTTTCTCCCACTGTGCACTCATTGAACACTAAATAAGTCCTTGCATCCGCTGCGATAGATTCAAGACATATTGCCGATGTTAAAACCACAACAACACACAAATAGAAACCCCAACACAACACCCCCACACCCTGCTGCCCTGCACTCTGGGCGTAGAACTGCCCATTTAAAAATTTGCAGAGTGCATGTTGCCCTAATGAGTAACTAAAAGTAGAGAAAGTAGGGGCACAGCACACCGTTCCTCTGCCCCCCCACCCAAACTGGAACTTATATAGTCCCCAAGGAGAGTCGCGCACCACAGTTTTGGTCATCATCAGTTGGGAGGAGCTCTTCCCTGGATACCAGCAACAGGGATGCCTGTTACCTGTTTCAGCACATCCCATGGCCCCGTTTACTCAGGAGAGTCCCACAACTGCAGCCCCAGCCCCATCACCCGTGGGCTGGGAAGCTGTATCATCACCACTGCTGCGATTATTCGGGTTTCAATCCATCCGGCTCTCAATCCAGTCAGCAGCCTCCTCCAGCTGTTCAAAGAACCAGGCTCGTCCCTCTGCCTCGTCACGAAGACGTGCCGGGAACAGCAAAGCGTACTTCAAGCCTCTCTCCCTGAGTTTCTTTTAAAACAATAAGTAAAGTTTGTCTCTGTCTCTGCACCCTTTGCGTGAAATCAGGGAAGAAGGTGATTTCGGCGTTATTGTAGTGAAGAGGCATCCCCATCCTGGCATTCTGAAGGATCACATCCCGGTCCCGGAAATTCAGTACTCTCGCTAACATCGGGCGTGGGGGGGGGCCTCTGGCTTCGGACGCTACCCCCAATCCCCATGCGCCCTTTCAAGGATTTGCCTAGGCCTTTAGGTTGCAGGTGCTTTAGAATAAGGTCTTCAACAAAGAGGTCAAGGGTCTGCCCCTCTGCTTTTTCCGGCACCCCCAGAATGAGTAGGTTGTTGCACCAAAGGCGCCCCTCATAATCCTCCAGCCAAAGTTTGGTGAATTTACAGAAGGCCTGTATATCCTGGATTTCCCATTGGAGATGCGCGAAATCTCCCGCCAGGACAGTTGTGGTGATTTCCACCTGTTTGACTTTTTCATTAAGTTTGGCACGGTCCGCTCGAATCAGGTTTACGTCAATCGAGATGGAATCCATTTTGTGTTCTAGGGTGGTCTTAACACCGGTTATCGCGTCCATGACATCCTTTAACGACAACTCCTGGTCTTCTCCTCCATGATCACCTATGGAGTTGTCTCTGGGGTGACGGCCCTGTAACATGTCTTTGGGGAGGGCATAGCGGTCCAGTTTATTGGTTTGAACAATTTTGGATCCCTTTTGTCCCTGTGATTTTGATCTTTTCCATTGCTGTGTCTGAATGTCTTTAGGCCCTCGCTGAATGGCACGTCACTTTCTCTGGCCCCAGCGGGGTATTACTTGGTGTGGGGTGGTGTCCCCGACCCCAGTCCCCAGAAGTCAGCCGGACAACAAGGCGAGGGAGAAAGAGAGGGGGAGGATGCAACTTCCTGCCCTACAAGCGCATGATCTCTAATGTGGTGAACAATTCTGGGGGGCGCGGGCTCGATTTCTTCCAGCACTGCACGAAGTGAGCACACTATCGTGCAGTTAGTGCTCATGGCTCTCAGCCCCAGGGATTCCACGGCTAGGTTGCTGTACAGACCCCCAATCTCACACAAATGATCCGTGGTGTCTCCTAATATGCCTGGATTTCGTCACTCACAGCTCATCGCCCTCGCCCCGGGAAGATGGGGGAGGGACGGCCTCTAAGTTCTCACCTCCTCGTCATCGATAAAGCGGGACCGGCTGAGATGGAGGGGTGGGGAAATGGGTGAGTCCTGCACACCTCTAGTCCAAACACATAAACTCCCCGCACCTCACCGCATCCCCCGCAGATACACACTGCCCATGGCCATCGTCGGAGCTACCCGCATGGGCACACACCCTCTGTCAGTCTCCGCTACACCTCGGAGATACAGGGCGGGTCACCCCCACCAAGGATGGAAGCTCCCAGCGTCTCCGCTAGCGCCCGGAGTCCACAGGTTGAGTGGGCGGCACCACCTTGTCTCTGCAGCGGCTTCAGGCAGCACTCTAGTACCCAGCTCTGGCACTGCTACAGGCCATCGTCGAGCGATGTTGCTCTGACTGGAGTGGAAATAGTAAATTTTACACCCTCTGCAATCCAACAATTCCGAACTGTTGTACTGACTAAAGTGGGACTAGTAAATGTTACCCCTCTGCAATCCAACACTTTCCCTACTGTTGTACTGACTGGAGTGAGAATTTTATATTTTACCCCTAGGCAACCCAACACTTTCCCTACTATTTCACTCATTGGAGTGGGAATAGTAAATGTTACCCCTCCGCAATCCAACACTTTCTCTATTGTTGCAATTATTGGAGTGGTAATAGTAAATTTTACCCCTCCACCGTCTAACACTTTCCCTACTGTTGCACTGACTGGAGTGGGATTAGTAAACCTTACCCCTCTGCACTCCAACAATTTACATACTGTTATACTGGCTGAAGCGGGAATAGTAAATTGTACCTATCCGCAATCCAACAATTTCAATACTGTAGCATTTACTGGAAGGAAATTTGTAAATTGTACCCAGTTTTATTATTTTTGCATTGCTTGAAGTGGGAGTAGTACATTTTTTAGATATTTACTAGAATAGTTTGCATAGTTTTGTATAATTTGTAGTGGGACTAGTATATGTCTAAAATGTAATATTTTATAATATATGTTATATTGTTATAATTTATATTATTGTGTTTTTATACAGTTCTAATAATTATAACTAATAATGTTTTTAACGTGTAAAATATTTTTACTAAATGTTGTGTTGTTTACATTTTTTTAAGTTAATATATACATATATTGCGTATGCACAATGCTCCCAACGGTATACAACCTTTACAACGCAACTTTTACAACGCACTACCATTACAACAAAACTTTTACAACGCAACATCCATTACAACACATGCATTTACAACGCAGTCATTACAACGCATGACACTACAATGCACACCACTGCAACGCATACCATTACAACGCAGTCATTACAACGCATACCATTACAACGCATAGCATTACAACACATTATACCCTTACACTATACAACACTTACCCTACTGTTGCGCCCCCTGGAGTTAGAATAGTAATTTTTACCCCTACACTATCCAACACTTACCCTACTGTTGCACCCCCTGGAGTTAGAATAGTAATTTTTACCCCTAAACTATCCAACACTTACCTTACATGCAATGCAATGTAATGCGTTGTAATGGTATGCGTTGTAAATGTAGTATGCGTTGTAGTGGAATGCGTTGTAAAGGTAGTTTCAAAGAATTCGTAGTAATGGCATGAGTTGTAATGGTGTGCGTTGTAATGGATGTTGCGGTGTAAAAAATGTGTTGTAAAGTTAGGCGTTGTAAAAGTATGCGTTGTAACGTCATACATCCGCTCCCAACACCGGAAGAACAACAAGTCCACCAGACGGAGTGTAATCTAACATTCTTTGTTACAGAGAGTCCTCCATGATGTGTTTAGACCCCCTGTGTCTTAATCATATGGATAGCAACATTGTTCATTGCTCAGAATTCAAACACTAATGTGTGAACATGAACAAAGGATTTCAAATGAGGTCAGTCACATTTCACAATTAAAATGGCATGTTTTTAAATGTCAAAATAATTTGAGTTTTCAGTGCGTGCTTCTTTTCTCGCGGACTACATTGCCCATAATACATTGAAATTGGCTATGGTCCATCTGGCGTAATATGACTACAAGTAGTCGTAGCGGTGAAGGACCACCAGGTGCTCCAGGAAATTGCCATTTACTGGCAGTGGTGCAGCAGAGGCTCAATGCAATATGCTGAGAGGGACTGGCGCAGTCCCACTCAGCATATTAGGAGTTCCTCCACCGCCAGCCATTTCATGGCGGGAGCCCCTCGATGAAAAGTTTGGCGGTGGAGGAACAAAGGTCCATACCTCCCCTGCCATGGGAATACATTCAGGGGAGCAAATAATGTGCCCCCTTATCTGTATTACCTCCCTAGTTCCAGCACAGCATGGACTTCACCATCCATGCCGTGCTTGAGCATTTTTGCCGTTCCTTTTTCAGGTCATCGCAGTGGGAATGGCAAAAGGACAATCTGCCAGTACGAGAAAAAACACGCAATCAGGCAGACAGTCCTTGCGTGGCTTTGGCGGTGTCGGTGGAGAGCTGGCTCAGCAAAGCCATTGCAGTAACTAGGTCCTTAGAAACTGGGTGATACATTCCATTCAATCGATGATTCTTGTGTGATCATAAGACATGACAGGTACAGCAGAGGTTAATAAGGCAGTTTTTGTTTAGCCCAGAACTTCCCAGATGTCCCATTCATTTTAACAGAAGAATGTTTCCAGCACCCACCAAACAAAGCTTTCCCCTCTCAAACACTTGTTTTATGCTGACCTCTCTCTATCTAAGCCTCACGTTTGGTGATCAGCTCACAAACATGTAGAAGAATTCCGAGTGGGTGATAAATTCCACTCTGCTGCGGAGGTCTGGCCACTCTGTGTTACGCCTTTAATGTGGAGTTCCAGCCAAACTCCGCAAACTACCATTTCCCAGCGTTTCTTCTTGTGTGCGGTTTGTCAATGGCAAGTTGGGGAGTGCAAGCAAAAATTGGCACCCCAGTAACATTTTGGTGCTAGGTGGGCACTTGGCAGGGTTTCTCAACACAGGAATTCAAGTCAGTTCGCTGGTAGGAAGCTGCCGCTTGAGTAGGAAACCTGCAGAAAAGAGGCAGCACCCCCTG
Organism: Lissotriton helveticus; assembly: GCF_964261635.1. Taxonomy (NCBI): domain Eukaryota; kingdom Metazoa; phylum Chordata; class Amphibia; order Caudata; family Salamandridae; genus Lissotriton; species Lissotriton helveticus. The sequence goes on along the minus strand of NC_136068.1, from coordinate 161,938,608 downwards.
GCATGCTGCATGGTGCAGTTCGCCCTCAATTTTGTTCGCAGAACAAGCTCCCGGTGTTAAAAAATCAGCATGATGTGCCGCTTTCTGCTCGCTTGCGGAACTCCGCTTCCGTTCTGGTTTCTCTGCGCAGTGGAGGAGGCTTCAAGCGCGAATGCTTCCACACGCCTGAGCAGGTAAGGGGGAATGTCCTGTTCCGCGCGCTGCTCCTTTCACTTATGCCTCCCCTCAGTCGCTCATGTGGCTGTTCTGTATGGAGGTCGGTGGCGCTCTCCCGGGACTCAGGCACTTGCTGCGAGTAGTTTATTCTCCCTCCGCGCCGAGGGTAGACTGGGGATTTGGGGGGGTGGCCGACCAGCGGGAGGCTCTCCCCCCCCCGGGAAGTTTGGGGCACCAGGGGAGGGGGGGGGGGAGGAAGAAGCTTGACCCACGGGGCTCGCCTTAGTTGGCGTTTTTGGGCTGGTTTTGGGCTGGTTGGGGGCGGGGGGCCGAGGGTGGTGAGGGGCCGGTGGTGGTGGGGGGTCGGAGTGCAGAGGGAGGAGGGGGGCCAAGGCGAGAGGAGCTTGGGGGGCAGTTGGAGGGAGGGGACTGGGGGCCGGGGGGGCGGTTTCCCCGCTATTGATTGAGGAGACTGATGTGGAGGAGGGGGAGGAGGGGGGAGAAGGGGGGGCGGACACGGGACTGGGGTTCGTCCTCATCGGAGGAGGTGGGGGGTCGGGGGGAGGGCGGCGCCGGGGTTGCGGGGGAGAGGTGAAGAGAGGGGCCGGGCGGAGGAGCGTGGCGGGCCTGGGGCGCTGGGGGGGGCGCGCGGAGGTGGCGGTGCGGCGAGTGGGAGAGGTGGATCGGGGATGGGGGGTGGGTTGTAAGTGGGGGGCAACGGGGGTGTTCCGGTGAGGGGGTGGTGAGAGGCGGGAGGGGGGCTTGGGGAGTGGGGCGTGGGGGGGTGGGGCCAAGTTGGGGGTGCGGGGGTGGGGCGGGCCGGCTGGCTGGGGGGGAGAAGGGGGTTGGGACCTAGGGGGTGGGGAGATCCCGTCGCGGCGCGGAGGTCATTCGGCAGGACGGGGGAGGGGAGCGGCCTTAGGATGGGGGGTGTGGGGGGGGCAGCACATGGGGGAGAGGAGGGGGGGTTTTCACCCTGGCATGCTGGACTCCACCTTGTTTCCTTGGCAGGAGCTGTTTGCGTGGCGCTCGGGGGAGCAGCGTGCGGCTCCCACCCACCGAGAGGATAGGCCGGCTCTGTTTGGTGCGGGCGGCCGAGCTCCAGCGAGGGACCTCAATTATGACCACGGCGAATGGAGGCGGGATGCGTCTCCGTCAGCCCCTCCCCGAAGGGTCTCTACGGCCGCCGGGGATAGGGGGGTGAGAATGGATGCGAACATTTCTGCTTTGCCTGCGAGTGTGGAGGATGGGAGGGCGAGTGTGGATTTGTGGGACTTGATGCGGGTGTGTCGTGAGAGAGCGGGTTTGAGCCGGCTGGAACCCCAAGTGGGGGGCCGGAGTGGTGCGGAGCCAGCTGATGGAGAGTCGGAGGAGGAGGGGGAGATTCGGGAGGACGGGGGGGCTTGTAATGTTGTTAGCAGTGTATTGCAGGTACCAGCAAGGCAAGAAGCGCCCAGAGTGACAGCCCCCTCTGATCCACTGGTTAGGCGGCGGGATCCAGCAAGGACGCCGACCTTGACACCAGGTAAGCCAGATGACGGCGCGGGGAGTGGCAAGCGGCGTTGTGTGGAGGTTTCAGTGGGGACGGGGGACGAGGGGGGATGGGTGGCGGTTGGTGCGGGGATGATACATGCAGGACGCGGGGGTTGGCACAGATGGCGCGGCGCAGAGCGGAGACGGGGCGAGCGCTGGAGACGGGTCGGCGGCGGCTGGTGTGCAGGAGATGGCGGGGGGTGGGAAGGAGAGTTGCGTGGTGCCGGTGCGTAAGTTGCCGTACATGGGGCTGACCAAGCCGCTGGGGGCTCACCTTTCGGCAGCGACGCTGGAGAAGATCTGGAAAGGGGAGTACATTGACATCTTGAAGCTTCTCCACAGGGAGTTGACGTCTAAGGAGGGGTCAAAGGAGGAAGAGCAGGAGTTAGCCAGGCGCCCAAAGGTGCCCCTGACGCTAGACAACTGGTCAGCGGCGTTCCTCATCTACGCGAGCGTGTACTGCGAGAAGTTCCCGGACCAGTGCGTCGCTCTGTTCAAGTACATGGATGTGGTGCGGAGGGCACAGGTGACTTACGGCGGGTATGCGTGGTCGCACTACGACAAGGAATTCCGGGCGCGCATGGCGGCGGACCCGGATGCGCAATGGGGGGAGCTGGATTCGGATTTGTACCAGCAAACGATGGGGGGGGGGGCAAGTTTGGACGCACTATTTACACGGCGAGCGGTTTGCCGCTGGTGACGCCCCCCTTTGCGGCCTGCCCCACCCGTGGGGGGGTGGGGCAGGGAGACTCTGGCAGCCAAGCCGCGGTCGGGGCCTGCTGGGATTTTAATAGAGGAGCCTGCGGGCGGGCGGCATGCCGTTTCCGGCACGAGTGCTCGTCGTGCGGACGAAGGCATCCAGTGCTGCGCTGTTTGGGGCTCGGGGGCCCGCTGAGGCAGCAGCCCGCTCAGGGAAGTGCCCCAGCCAGAGGGGGACTGGGTGGGGGTAGGGGAGGGGGTAGGGGGGGGGGGTGCTGGGGCTCTGGGAAAAGGCTCGTACGCCGGTTAGGATCGAGCGGATGGAGCCCTGGTTGGCGGCGTATCCGTGGGCGGAGGATGCTGCTGTGCTGCGTCGTGGTTTCCGGGAGGGGTTTAGGCTGGGGTATGAGGGCCCCCGGATTGCTCGCTGGGCGGACAATTTGAAGTCAGTGAACGCACACAAGGGAGTGGTGAGAGAGAAATTGTTCAAAGAGGTCAGGGAAGGCCGGATGGCCGGCCCCTTCACCGCGCCGCCGTTGCCGGGCTTGATCATTTCCCCCATCGGGGTGGTGCCCAAGAAGGAGGAGGGGCAGTTCCGACTGATACAGCACTTGTCTTGGCCGGAAGGGGAGTCGGTCAATGCCTACATTTCGGGGGAACTGGTGTCGGTGACCTACACGTCGGTGGACGTGGCGCGGAGGCTCGTCGTGGCGGCGATACGGGGCGCGCTGATGGCAAAATGCGACGTCAAGTCGGCTTTCCGACTCCTTCCGGTGCACCCGGCGGATCATCAGTTGCTGGGGATCCATTTCCAAGGTCTCATCTTTGTGGACAAGGCGCTGCCGATGGGGTGCTCCATTTCATGCGCGCTATTCGAGCGTTTCAGCTCCTTCCTACAGTGGGTTTTTTCCAGGCGCACAGGCTCGGAGTCAGTGACGCACTATCTGGATGACTTTTTCCTGGTGGGGCGGCCCGGTGCGGAGGACTGTCAGCGGCAGCTGGATGGTTTGGCCGGGTTGATGGGGGACTTTGGGGTTCCCCTGGCGCCAGAGAAGACGTGCGGTCCCAGTACGGTGTTGTCCTTTCTCGGTATCGAGCTCGACTCGGTCGCCATGGAAGCGCGCCTACCGGAAGACAAGAGATCGGCGATGCTGGTTCTGGTAGATGGAATGTTGTCCAAGGGGAAGGTGACAGTGCGAGAGGTGCAGGTTTTGTTGGGGCATTTGAATTTTGCTTGCCGCGTGGTGCGGGCGGGCCGAACGTTGTGCCGGCGTTTGGGTTTGGTGTTGTCCGGTTTGACTTTGCCTCATCACCATGTGCGCCTCTCGGCGGGAATGAAGGAGGATCTGCGCATGTGGCGGGCGTTCTTGGAAAGGTTCAATGGTGTACCCATGGCGCCGGCGGAGGACTGGGAGTGGGACGTCACCATGTACTCTGATGCGGCGGGTGTCGGTGGATTCGGTCTGTACTGGGAGGGCAAATGGTGTGCTGAGCAGTGGCCGGAGCATTGGCAGGCGGGCGGGAGGAGCATTGCGTTCTTGGAGTTGTTCCCTTTGGTGGTGGAGGTCACGGTGTGGTCGGGGGCGTTGGCGCACAAGCGGGTGCTGTTTCGAGTGGACAACATGGCCGTGGTGCAGGTGGTGAACAGGCAGTCGGCTTGGGACCCGCAGGTTTTGAAGTTGATGAGGGTGTTTGTCTTGCGTTGCTTGGAGAATGACATACTGTTTCAGGCGCGCCACGTTCCAGGTGTGGACAATGACATTGCCGATGCTTTGTCTCGTTGACAGTGGGAGAGGTTCCATGGGCTAGCCACGGCGGCGGAGGAAGTCAGGACGCCGGTGCCGGAGGAACTGTGGTCGGTGGGCGAGACAGGGTCTTTCAGTTGGTGAATACGTCGGTAGCAGTGTCCACGTGGAAGGCGTACGAGCTAGCGTGGGAGGAATTCCTGCAGTCAGGTGCGGTGAGGCAGGGGGACCGGTGGCGGCGCGAGGAACAGGTGGTAAGGTTCATGCTGGTGCTCATGGATAGGGGCCTGTCGCGGGTGTCGATTGCGGGCAAGTTGTCGGCGGTGGCGTTCATGGGTAAGTTGTGGTGGGGTTACCCCCGTCGGCGGGTGAATTGGGGACCCGGCTGCTGGAGGGGTGGGCAAGAGAAAGGGGTGCGAAGGTGCGGCTGCGCCGTCCCATCACGGTAGAATTGCTGGAACGTGTACTGGCCGCGCTCCCGGCGGTGTGCAGGGATGAGGGCGAGGTGGTGCGTTTTTCTACCTTGATATCCTGGCTTTTCTTTGGTGCGTTTCGAGTGTCGGAGTTGCTGGGGGCAAAGGGATGGCGGGGGGGTGTTGTGGGGGGAGGTGGAGGTGCGAGCGCAGGAGGTGGCGGTGTGTTTGAGGTGCTCGAAGACGGATCAGCGGGGGGGTTGGGACCTGGGTGGTACTGGGTCCGGGCGGCCGGGAGGGGGTGTGCCCGGCGGCGTGGGGAAGGAGGTTGATGGCAGGCAGTGGTGAGACGGAGGGGGAGGTTTTTGGTCGGGCTGGGGGTGACGGAGTGACGGGGTCTCAGGCTTTGGAGGTTCTGCGGCGCGCCCTGCGGTACATGGGTGAGGACCCTCTGGCTTTTGGGACGCATTCCTTCCGGATAGGGGCGGCCACGGAGGCGGCACGGAGGGGTTGGGGTAAGGAGGAGATACAGAGGCTGGGGAGGTGGAAGTCCGATTGTTACAGGACGTACGTGCGGTTGAGGGAGGCGGAAGGGGTGTTGTAACAGTGATTCCCGATTTTGATATGTGTGTCTTTGCAGGTGCTGTGGCGGGGCCGGAGGTGGCTGTTCTGAATTTATATATTATGGGACACTCATTCGTCAAGAGGGCAGAACAGGCGGAGTGGGACAGGCATCAGACACTCAATTTGGGATTGGATGCGGGGTTGTATCGTTGTCATTGGCGGGGAAAAGGGGGTAGGCGTTGGCATGAGTTATTGCCTTTGTTGAACACAGTGGTGAGGGGGGGGTGTGCCCGGATGTAGTGGTGATTCATCTGGGTGAGAACGATTTGGTGCAGTGCAAGGGGCTGGCGCTGCTCAAGCAAATGAAGAGGGACCTGAGGGAAATTAAGAAGCAATGGGCGGGATGTCACATTATCTGGTCTGAGTATATTCCCAGGCGGGTGTGGAGGGGGGCGGAGTGCCCAGGGGCCATAGACAGGGCACGGAGGAAAATTAATCGGGAGATGCGAGAATTTTGTGCCAAGGAGGGGGTGGGGAGGATGGAGCACCCGGAGTTGCGCTATGGCGCAGTATATTTTTTCCGGGAGGATGGGGTTCACCTGTCCAGGTATGGTATGGAGTTGTACTTAGAGCAGCTGAGGGAGGCTTTGGATGGGGCGTTGGGGGTGCTCAGGTATCCCAGGAGGCAGGAGTCCTAGGGGGGGTCGAAAATCGTAAGCGACTTTCGAGTGGCGCTTTCCTAAGGAGATAGGGCGGTTTTGCTGGAGGCCTGGGGACTGTATGGTAGGCGGGGTGAGGTCATGGAGGTCATTGTGGCATTCAGTAGAGGGGTAGGTTGCTGAGCGGATGTGTTGTATTTCAGTTGCAAGTTTGGGGTTTAACTTTAGGGGTGGGGGTGGGGGATGTCAGGCAGTTGTTATTTAGTGAGCAGTAGTTTTGTTCGGCACAGGCCAGGTGGGATTGTTGTAGGTGCACCTGATTCCAATAAAGCGGCCTTTTTCACACATTTTGGTTGTCTGTGTCAGTGCTTCCCCCCCTCACCTACTGGTGTGCCCCAAAGCGCGGGTAGGACACCTTGTGGGTGCTTTGAAGCTTTCAGGGATTTCCACTGACCTTGCTGTCGGGGCTGGCCGGCTCGGCTTCAGGGTTGTAGCAGCGGCTGTGCGTGTGTGTCTGCAGGCGCATGCTGAGATTTCCCCCGCGGGTGCAGGCACCGGGCGGCGATTCAGTTACTGGGCGGCCTCGGCTCTCATGCTGGTGGTTCCAGACCACTCGCTGGGGATGCGTGTCACTTGCTGGCCTCATTTCCTCCCCTACGACGAATGATGAAGCATCGTAGCAGGCATGCGGGGCTAGCTACCCATCTCGTCACAAATGTGGCGTTGTGGGCACACAGCCCACATGTAGACAGATGACGGACGCAGACACAGGGTATAGGTTATTCAACTGGCCGCAAGCACGTGCACCGGGGCCCTTTTATTAGCCGGGTCACGTCACTTGTGACGCCGGTGGTGGAAGGGTGTGGGGTGTGTGTGCCCACTCCCATAGGTGGAGTGGTTATTAAACCAGTGCCTAGCGAGACACTAGAACGTGTCTCGCAGGACACTACAGCCCTGTGCAGGTGCACAGCTTGCACATGCCTAAGGCCGCCCCTGCTTCATGCAGTGGTACTCAAGTTATTTACACCTGTCTGGCTACTGCAAATGTCTGGTTTAGATCATGGTTCTCGTAAATGGTTGACATCTGGAAAAACTTTTCACTATGGGGTAGTTGCAAAGAAGATGGTTCCTTGAGCAACGCTTGTATTGTTCATTTATTTGCAGAGACTGGAGGGGTCCGTTTTTTTTAAAGAATGTGTATCGAATGAAAAGTTGAATCCTAGCTTAGTCACTGGTCCAAATAATTCAAGCCATCCCCGAGTCGCTCAAACTATAAATATATATGGTGTGCATTTGTATATTTACAAAAAAAACTAGAGGAGGGCATATTTGTGAAGACTGCCACTTTTCGCCCTTCACTAATTTAATTTACATTTTGATAGCATGGTAAATTGGAACACTTGCAGAGTTTGAAAAGAAGCTTGTAAAAAAACAGAAGAGCAGCTTTTTGCAGCCCCTTACTATATAATGGGAAGATATTTGTCTGACATTCAGGGCCACGAGCAGCAGTGGGTAGGCAGGTGCTGCTCAGCAAAAGAAACACGATTCCCTGCCCCCGGAATCCTGTAATCAGCAACGCAAGACTTCTGTCAGTGGAGAGTCACCGATATACGCAGCTACCAGCCTGCAGCTTTTACCTGTTGTCACAGAATATATGACGATACAACGAATTCCGTTGCAACGCATGCCTTTACCACGCATGCGTTACTACGGAATTCGTTTACTACGCATACATTTTTCCTCGACTATTTGCGTGGTGACGTCATACGTCGTTAAGAGAAAACGGCATTTTTTCCCGATTTCTCTTAAACGACTCTGATGCCGACGTGACTTCTGGTGGTTGTTTTATTTGGGGGGGAGACCCCCCCAAGCCCCCTTTTTTTTTTTTTACCTTTACCACATATGCCTTTACTACAAACATCGTAGTAAAGGCATGCGTGGTAAAGGCATTAGTGGTAACCACGCATGCGTTGTACTGCATGCGTGGTTAAAGATTTCGTGGAAACGGCTTCGTTGTAAAGGCCGTTTCCCGTTGTCACAAAGGACCCCCTAGATTAGTAGTAGCAGGTACACTGCCCCATTTCAGAGCCAATGTTTTGCCAATGGGGCATCCCGAATGAGGTGCACCCTATGATACCCTGCAGTGGGATGACCGGACTTTGAAAACCAAAAACCGGGTATTCCTCAAACATAGGAGTAGGACTATTATTTTGCATGGACAAAATGCAAAAAACGGCCTGATTGGGAGTGTTCACCCAACATAGAAAACAGTGATGGAGAGGCACTAAGGTGAATTAAATGCAAATCTTACACATTGTATTATTTGTGTTAATTACATTATTTTCAGCCAGGGATAGCTAACTATTTCGGTATTGGAACAGTTGAGAACTCCTTGTGTGTTCATTTCACCCTTGATGAAAGTTGGGATACGTATTAAATTTACCGGAATAGATGGCAAAAGAACTGATAGTGTCCAGCCACCCTAACCCACAACCTGGTGGGAGTCCAGCTGCGGTAAATCATCACGTGCTGAGCCGAGTGCCCTAACTTTGCCTGAGGTAAAGTCAGCATAGTTTACTGACTTTGCCTAATTTTTAGTTTGGAAATATAAATCTTTATGTGCCTCTAAAAATATACAACCATACAGGGGGTTAACAGTCCAATAATGTCCCAACCTATGCCTATCCATTCACAAGATAACAGGCCCTCTTAGGCCCAGTTCACCTACATCTCCAAATATCTACTCTGACCATAAATCCCCACGATCGTCCACAAATGACCCAACCAAATGGGTCATCCACACACCTTCAACAGAACCCACATCTCAGCATCTAACTAACACTGAGCACAGATAAAAACCAAAGCCTCTTTTATTTCCTATGGGATGCTCCTTCCTTATCCTTCCACTAGCATAACCTTATACTTTGATTTGTGTTCCCATACACTATATTCCCAGTGAGCATGGGACGGTGTTCACTGCTAATATTTGGCATGGCCTTCATGAATTAGAATCACGACAAGACCAGATCAGCATTCCATCTATGTAGAGTCGGTAAATTAAGCACTTACATAGTGTGCTTGGTAACACATATGGCGAAAAAAGGGGCCAGGAGCGCTATATACAAAGAAAAGTTATCATTATAATTATTATTATGATCGCTAATTAAGGCACTGGGTGCACCCAGGACCAGTGCTTAATTTGAGCCAGTGGTTTCCGGTGCTCGCCACCGGCGCTTAATTGTCAGCACTGGCATTTATGACAGCTGGTACATGTTGGCGTTGTTTGTGTCATCTAGACATAAGCAGAACAACAGTTGTTTATTAATTCAATAAACATTAAAAACACCTAATACGTGTCGCTAAAGCCAGTCTTCTAGCTTTGGGGGGCTTGAACAGTCTGAATTGTCTCACTTGTAGCAGTTTGAGGGTTAGCCGTAGCTTAGGTATTCTCATTTGCAACGCTGCCAGTGGCAAGGGGTGGTGCAAGCTGAGGTAACCTCCAGACGAGGGCCCTGGCACTTATGTTTTTTTTTACAAATTAAGCACAACCTGGAGCCCTCCACACTCACACCACCTACAGCCACACACACTGAGCAACACTGAAGGGCACTGGGATCCTACACATCAGATTCTCCGGCTCCTCAAACGTACTGCCCTCTGATCCATGCCCTCTCTCGTCCAAACATATCACTATCACAATAATTTCCTTTATCATATTTAATTGTATTGCACTCTAACATCCCCTTGCATCACAAATGTTTTTTGTAATTCTTTCCTCAATCTCTGATGACACTCCACCTGTTATCAGTTGCATGAGTCATTGGTGATTTCAGCTTCAGGGTATGAGAAAACTATATCCAGTTTTTCGTAGAATGGTGCAGTTGTACACCACATCTGTGATGTTTTTGCAGATTTTAAAAAGAACCGAAAAAAGCAAACAATTAGGGCAACTCAAAAGTTGCAATTTTCTTTATATGTTATATGTATAATGCATTATGCATACTTTTTGCAGTTATTTTGAGTACCTTTTATCAACAGCGGTATATTTTACACAAAAAAGTCCAAAGAAATATAGGAGGCAGGTTACACGAGAACATTTCTCAATCAGGGAGATAATGGGCCAGATGTATCAAAGGGTTTTGCCCATTCTGTGTCTGTGGGAAAATGTGTTGGTACATATGGCCAATGTCTCTCAGCGAGGCATTTTTACAAAAATACAGTCTTCAACTGGCAAATAATAATGCAGAATGTTGTGTTATGTGAAATGGCAAACATTTCACACATTTTGTACAATATGAAATTCGGTAATAACAAAAATAATTCTAATGTAACTGCTCTAAAAAATAGGCTGAAATCGGATTACTGCACAATTTTTCCATTGCACCCATGGTCTGAATAAACACCCAAGTGCAATGATTAATCTATTTGAAAGATCAATTATGGAGGGTTAGGAAAAGTAAGAGAGCAATGTGACAATTGGATTGGTACTTCTCAAATGTAAAGGCACCTATTAGTGCCACTGCCTATTTTTTACTAAAGGATGCTAATTTGCCAATTGATTAAAACCCTCCCAGATGTGCAAGTGGTCTTTGTTCATCCCGGTTGACCTGAGCACCTTCCGCTTTACTGACTACACTGGGAACCACTTATGATGCAAACAGTCCTCAGTTTATTATATCTTCCATAGCACGTGGTTTATCAAAACACATTACTTGGTTATTATAATACAAAGGACAAATGGACTGTATTTACACAGTATTTGTCCGTACTAATATTTTGACCACAAGACTTATCCCAACCCTGTGCTATGGCCCCTTAACAGGTGTCTAGTGTTTGCGGCTTCCAGGCTTCCCTTGCTACCCTGATCCGTGTGGGTGGCCATCAGGTCCAGCCCGAGCTGCAAATGCTGTGTCCGCTTAAACCTGTCCCTTGCTGACCAAAATGATTGAGTTTTCTTCAAATGCTTTTGGCATTTATTCCTCACATTAACCTCTTTATAGGTGGTGTGACTAATGTGGTGTGTCACAATAATAGTTTTAGTAAACATTTATGCAAGAATTTACCACATCACCTAAGAAATATTAATTATACAATAGAGCATAAAGATAATAGAAAATTTTATTTAAGTCAATGTGACCTGTAAGGATCACACTTGGCGCTCTGCAACAAATCGTGCTTCTCAGTACAAATCCTGAGCAAGCAGCCACCTAGAATTCCAAGAGTAGTCCTCAGTACAGTTACCCTGAAGTGGGAAATAATGCTTGTAACTAAGAGGAGGAGATACGCTACTGTACCGAGAGAAAAAAGAATCCTTGCATAATCCCTGATATTGTTCTTTTATAAAAGGATACATATACTTCCAAGGCTTCCTTGACGCCGCAAAGTCCCAAGCTTGGCTGAAGTAGCTGTAGGCAGGAAAGACATCACAAAACCTACCTCCTATTGGAAACGAGAGCCACCAACACACACTACCAGCATTCGTTGATGCGCATGCTATTGTGTTGGCATAAATGTAATCAGTAGAGATTGTACTGTTAATAGCCAGCCACTGGTAAGAGTTATATGGGGTTTCAGTCTACTTCTCACTAGTTTTATTTAAAGGGGCAATTCAGGGTACAGAAAAAGAAGTCTTGCACCTTTAACAATCACCACCAATAGGGCTTATAGGACGTGCTTTGTTTGATGATGTCATTTTGGGTCATGAGATCTATTGTGGCATCTTTCACCAAATGGCTCCTTTAAGATTGGCATTTAAAAGTCTACGCAAAAGCGAAACGCAAAAAGTTCCCGGCACAAAACTCATTATGGCACATGTTCTACATTGTGCCAAATCTATTTTCACACTAGACCAATTAATTATGTGCACTGTAACCAAATGGTGCCTGTGCCTATTTTGCATGTGCTATTTTCGCACTTTTCCCCTTTTGTGCACGTGCACTTAACAGCGGCATAACAACAGCCCCCGAAGCCCCAGCGGTGCGAGAGTGGGAGGCGAGCTGGGGAGGCTCCATCACTGTGCACGTGTGGCAGCTCAGAGCTCTTGATTGTGATTGTGTCCATAGCATTGGGGACCCCTCCATGTACTTTGCAAGGGGGCCCCCCTCAAGTTTCATCACGCCAGTGACAGTTACAGACATCCTAAAGTACAGGGTGATTTTTGTTAGGAGCCTGCTACCAGTGCTGCTGAATCCCAGAGTGGCTCCATACCAAGACTTCCTAATAGTCATTCCACCTCATGCCTCTTTCTTTCACCACACTTAGGGCTCGATTCACAAAGGGCCTCTGCACTCATGGCTGGGGTCCCGAAGTCATGGCGGGGGACTTGCTCTCGTGGTGTAACCTCTGCAATGAGAAAATGCAATGAGGAGGTTCTCCAAGAGTGCAGATCCCCCGCCACAGAGCGGAGGTCTTTAGTGAATCGGGCCATTAGTGATTTCAATGGGCAGGTTACCGCAGGTACACCTAGATACGGGCTATTTGCATTTCTTTAATTTGAAAATCAGAGTGCCAGCACTTCTCAGCAGTGTTGCAATACTTTTAATGGTAAAGTACTGGCACTTGGGGGGCAAACAGATACTCCTAGTGAGTAAATAAACGTGTATTTTATCCAGGCGCGCAACACCCATTGGGCTCACCGGGCTTCAGCCCCCCCCGTCGTGTGTGTCAGCCCGGGCTGACACAGCTTCGCGGCTGGCGACGTTTTAATTGCAGCCGCACCCGAGTACTTCACAGGTCTGTAAAAGACCATTTAAATGTAAATGAGGCTTTTGTTATGTTTTTAGCCCTTTTTACAGCAACTCTGGTTACGGCGGCTGGAAGAATTAGCCCCCCCCCCCAATCTTTTTCAGTACCCCCCCCCCCGAAATTCGACTCTAGTTGCCCGCCTGCCACCTGTCGTCGCCTCCACCCACACACCTCTGCTGATTATTTAAAGTGGGATTGGCTGGGATTCGGTATTCTCTGGTGCATTGTGAAGCGAGACTTTATTTGCTGGGAGGTATGAAGGTTTTAACGTGACAGTGGAAAGAAAAACAAATTGACTACCCAGAATCGTGAATGTCCTGAAAGCTGCCTCCACTGAAGTCCGTAAATAGGCAATAGGCGTTACGTGAATAAGGAAATTATGCAGTATTCTCACGTTTCCCTATTCCTTGCGCTAGAAATGTCCAGTTAACGTTTTCTCTGCATTCTGGTTCTTGTAGTCCTAAATTTGTAACGGGATGAACACTTCTATAAGTGCCTGAATTTACAGAAAAACCTTAACAGGAAAAGCTACTCGCGCACAGAAACAGGAGGCCTGAAACCTGCTTGTACGTTGTGTAAATTGCTGAGGTTCAAAGAAGGGAATAAAGGAAGCGCACTCTTTTATCTGCAGAACTTCTGCTGTTTGTAGACAATCCACGTTCACGAGCAGTTGTGAAAAAGTGGGTGTTCTCAAAGCTGCACTATAAAAAGAATGTACGTCTTCTGCTGAATGGGAATAGTGAAGCTGTTGGTGGAATGGCCAGGGGACGGCAGTGCAAAATGAAGGTACACAGCTACATATGAGTGTACATATCTGCCAGGCGCGCAACGCCCATTGGGCTAAAGGGGCTTCAGCCCCCCCCCCGTCATCTTCTGCAGCCCGGGCTAAGATGACCATGACCGCATGACACTTTACTGACACGCATTAAAATAACTAAAGCATGGAAACCTTTCTTCCCCAGTTAAATTTCTATTTAGGCTGCGTGTAGCATCGGATGCTTTAGCATACGAGAATGTGATTTTAATTACCCTTTCGGAGAGCCCTAGAACCAACCCCTGCCAGCCCGCCTCTGAAAGGTTTCAACAACCCTCCCTGCCCCACACCTCTTGTTTTGTTTGAGATGGGCTGCCACCGAGGTGATATCCTTGCCTGAATGCAGGGATTTCACCTAAGCACTTTTGGTGTGTTGAATTTGTATTCAGTTGTTTTAACAAGGCAAGGCAGCAGCTGCTTTGAGGGGAACATTGGCCCCAGACGGAGAACTATGCTTGAAGATAGGTGGTGCATGTTGTTTTGGGCACATGTCAACGGTTGTTTTAAGAGAAATGGTAAATGAGCATCAAGGCACCTGGGACATCATGGGCATGGTGATAGGATCGAGATTCGGTATGGACGAGACTGCATAATTGTTGTCAAATTCACTCAGTCTCCTATGATGGTGAATATCAATAGTGGTTGAGGTGAGGTCTGTCACTGACCCTTGGGAGGAAAAAGGGATAAGGGAGAGAGAAAAGGGAGACCCCCCCCAAAAGATCACCACAAGGACGCGCCAATCAATGCGTTGCCATGGTCCATCTATCAGAGGGAAAGTCTGGAGTAGGTTAGAGAAAATATGATCAAATACAAAGTAAGAAATGTGAACCAAAAGATCTCTACATTAGCACAGAGAATTTTACTGCTAACATTCAGAACAAGAGTGTGACCAGTCTCCCAGCTGCCTGAATCCAGCCAGAGAACCTAAGAGAAGAAAGGCAGGATACTTTGCTGAGGTGGAAGACACTGTCAACCCCATAGAAAGAAGTGAAGTAGCTGCAAGCTCCAGATTCAGGACCACAGAGCCAACCCCATCCGGAACAAAATAAAACTGTAGTGACACAAACATGTGATAGAGCATCGTGGAGTGAAGGTAACTCACCAACTGCTGTCGCAGGTAAGCATACTCAGGGGACTGTGGCTCTTATTCTATCTCTGCTCCTCCCTTCCTGGGTGTGCTCCCATAACCAGTGTTCTACCAAATCTGTGCCATGAGTGTTTCCATCTTTGTGACCCCAATCTATACTGTCAACCAGTGCATCCTTCAGCCATAGCCAGTTTGGAACTCTCCTTCGACCGGACAGATCAGTCCTACCAATTCTGGCACTTTTCATCAATAGTTGAGATACGTTAATGAAGAGGGCAGTCACAGTCCTCACATAGTCATTGTGTTCCAAGAGAGACACACAATGCAGGGTGTATTATATTGTATTTGTAGAGCACTTACTACCCCTATGTGCGATGCTGAAGCACTTGTCCATGCGAGTAGCAGGTTACACCTTATGCGTGTGTGGTTGGAAGAGTGTTGTCTTTGCTTTGAGCCTCTGTGGAAAGCGTATCCATGCGGTGCATGATGAATACCAAGGTGCAGTTTTGTAATGCAGAATCGCCACTTTTGTTTCTCAGCTTGGCCTGAGCATTACCTGATCCTGATTGTCTGCCATTTTAGCCCCGCCCCCTTGATTAACTTTAGCCACGCCCCTTATTTGCTATGTTAGCCACCCCCGAAGTTAAGGCCTAGTTGCGCCCCTGATTTTATCATTTTAAGGGCGGACCACCTGGCACTTCCTCTTTCTTTATCTGATTCTAGTAGCAGATTCTTTTTCATCACCACGATCTCCCTTTTTGCCAGTTTTCTTACTTTCTTTTCGTCTATTCTTCTCTCCTTTCTCCCATTATTTCTGTAGCTCTTGGAATGCCTCTGCAGCTTCTATTTCATGTCAAAAGCAGCGAGGCCGAGTGCGCACAGTGTCAATAGATTTTCAGTTAATCACACTTCAATACCAGCATAACGTTTTTTTTTAATTCAAGTCTGGAAATTAACGGATAGTTACATTCTAGATAATGTAATTAATCCGAGGTAAGCGTCTACATGAAAATATAAGTATTGTTAAAAAAGAAAAACACTGTAAAGTGTAGCGGTATACAGCGCCAGGACGCCACGTAACGAGGTAACAGTGCGCTTTACAAATATACATACATACATACATACAAAGTGACATTTTTAAAGATAGCAGGTTTTAATTTCCACCAGTTCAAAAATATGGTTTACTAAAAGCGACCGTTGTAACTCCCGGTCCGTTTTTAAAAGGGCATACTAAACAATAAGAGGGTTCCTGCTTCTGGCCGCTAAACCTCGTCATATATGTCATTGGTTGCATCTGTGACCAGCACAGCAGTGCCTTGGAGCTAGAGGAAGGCTGCTTCCATGGGGGGACAGGCGCACGCAACACTTTATAAGTACACATCAATCAGTGGCGCTTCTGCTTACCTCTTGGGTCTCCTGTAGAGCACCATGTAGAGGAGTACGGCTCCCACCGAGGCAGCGGCCACCGCCGCTGTGGCTTGGGTTGGGACTGCGAGCGGCATTCCGCCGGCCCAGATGTTCGCGCGCGATGCTTCCTGCTCGGAAACTTTTCTGGGACTGCTGCCTTTCTTTCCTGCGTCTCAGCACGAACTCGGCAGCTCCGCGGAGGCCTCTCGTTTCCTCTTGGCCCCTAACCAAAGGAGGTTCCTCCCTTTACCTCACGACCTGTAAATATCAGCATATTAGTACCACCTGCTTTTGGGACGCCTTGGTTCTGGGGCGAAAACTCTTAATATATCCTCCATCTCGCCCACTCTGCCCCTCCCCTCAGCCGCTCATCCGTCCCTTTCGCCCCAACGGTCAGGACAGCGCGAGATGGGCTTTCGGTTACTGGGACAACGGGAATAGACTCCTCCGCAGCGTCAGCAGGGGCAAGAGTGATCTCTTTATGACGGAGCGAGCAATGTGATGTCACGGCTCTGTTGCTTTAACGGTTTGCTGCGTGCCTGACGCTCCTCAAAACCTCAGCGCGCGCAGGACTGGAGCCCGAGAAGCTATGGAATTAGTGGCGTCGTCTAAAACGGGGAGCGGAGTGAGATGAAGGAAAAGGGGTGGGGAGGGGTAAAAGGAAGATAAGTAAGTGGAAGGGTGTGAAAGATGAAGTAAAGGATAGAAGAATGAGAAAAGGCAGCTACCAAGTGAGAGATATAGAGAAAGGGTAGGAAGAGGAGAGGCAATGAACGGAAATCAACAGGCAAGATGAAGGCGAGGTGGGGGCGAGGAAATCGAAAAGAGTAGGAGCACAGAGAGAAAAGAGTAACTGAAAGGAAAGTGGATCAAGAGGAGGGAGAGTGGGAAAAAAGGAGAAGATTCTTGGAGAGAAGGGATGGGACATTGAAGTGAGGTGGAAAACAAAAGTAAGGCACATGAGAAGACACAGAATGAAAGGAGGAGACAGAGTGGAATTAAGGACCTAAGCAGCAGTGCTTGAAATGGAAAAATAGAAGTGCAGGCACTGTGTACCAGAGTACCTGCTTGTTTCTGAAAAGTGCCAGTACTCTCCAATTAAAAGTATTATGTCACTCTTGAAAATTTCCGGTACTCTCCCTCTCAAAATAAACAAGCATTTACAATGCAATGGTCTTGGCATCATTAAAGGTAGAGATATTGGCATTGCTCATGACATCACTACTCTGCCCTCACTACTCTGCCCTCACTACTCTGCCCTCACTACTCTGCACTCTGCCCTCACTACTCTGCACTCTGCCCTCACTACTCTGCCCTCACTACTCTGCCCTCACTACTCTGCACTCTGCCCTCACTACTCTGCACTCTGCCCTCACTACTCTGCCCTCACTACTCTGCCCTCTCTACTCTGCCCTAACTACTCTGCCCTCACTACTCTGCACTCACTACTCTGCACTCACTACTCTACACTCACTACTCTGCCCTCACTACTCTGCTCTCATTACTCTGCCCTCACTACTCTGCCCTCACCACTCTGCACTCACCACTCTGCACTCACCACTCTGCACTCACCACTCTGCACTCACCAATCTGCACTCACTACTCTGCACTCACTACTCTGCACTCACTACTCTGCACTCTGCACTCACTACTCTGCACTCTGCACTCTGCACTCACTACTCTGCACTCACTACTCTGCCCTCACTACTCTGCCCTCACTACTCTGCACTCTGCCCTCACTACTCTGCACTCACCACTCTGCACTCACCACTCTGCACTCACCAATCTGCACTCACCACTCTGCACTCACTACTCTGCACTCACTACTCTGCACTCACTACTCTGCACTCACTACTCTGCACTCACTACTCTGCACTCTGCACTCTGCACTCACTACTCTACACTCTGCACTCTGCACTCACTACTCTGCACTCACTACTCTGCACTCACTACTCTGCACTCACTACTCTGCACTCACTACACACACGATAACGGCAAGTTACCCGGGCTGTGCCCAGAGGCATTAAAGTCTTTGACAGGTGCTGGGCACACTCACTTGCCTGCGCTCGTGGTTACCTTCCACTGCAGGCTGCACACTGCACCACTGTGCCAAGAATGCCCACAGCTACCTTTTACCAGCACCCGCTGCTTATTGGGGGCATTACACTGGCCCTGTACTTATAACTAGTTCGGGGCTAGTAGGCAAAATGCACTTTTCCAAAGCTGCTTCATGTTCATAGTCAAAGGCGACCAAAGCGCTGCGAGGCACAGTGGACTACCCTTAAAAACTAATACATTTTAAGAATGTAAAGCTCTTGCACCAAAAGGCGTATGCCTACCAGGTGGCATTCACTACATAAACGCTAAGCCTGGGCGGCCAGCTACGCTCCGTGCACGGAGTGCACGGAGTGCCGCCTCCTACGCATTTTGCGTAGCCGGCGTAGCCAGGCGGCACTACGCGCGCTCCGCAGACGGAGCGTAGCCGGCCGCCACTCGCCTCCCTCCCGCCCTCCCTAAATACATAAATAAATGTATAAAAAGCTTTTTAAAACACTTACCTTGTCTGCCGCGTCCCCGGGGCTCCCTCTCGCCGTCCCGCGATGCGCGCCGCCATTTCGGATCCTAATGCGCATGTGCGGGCGGCCGCGCATGCACATTTCTCGTGAGGAATGCGCATGCGCGGCCGCCCGCGCATGCGCATTAGGATCCGATTCGGTGGTGGCGCGAACGGCGGGACGGCGAGAGGGAGCCCCGGGGACACGGCAAACAAGGTAAGTGTTTTTAAAAGCTTTTTATACATTTATTTATGTATTTAGGGAGGGCGGGAGGGAGGCGGGCGGCGGGGAGTGGGGCTACGCGGAGTGCGCGGGTGGGCGTAGTTGTGCGCCCACTTCGCGTAGCTCCGCGGAGCCCCACTCCGCACACTACGCCCAGGGTTAATAAACGCTCATAAATTCACTACTAAATAAATAAAAAAGTATTTAGGTGGACTGTTTAATCCCCTCTGGACAATCCAGTGCCTTGACATGTTTGAATGGCTATACTTTCATGCAAAAACATTCTCAAGTAAATTGCTTCTACACGCTAAACTGAATGGTCTGATTTTGTTACATATAGCAATTAACAGTCTACCCAACTGTGTTTCTAAAAAACACCTCTTTATTGCAGTAGATCGTAATGCTCGGCACATGAAAGCAATTTGCCCAGGAACGCACTTTCAAATGCATTTTGTTTGAATGAATGCAGTTGTGAAATAAATAGACTGTTATAATCGATGTCGTGATGCTCAAGCAGTAGTTTATTTTTGATTCTGGCTGCTTCCGAGTTGTCAGTGTAGGCAGTGGCCATAACAATGGTACAATTGGGTGGCGTAGTAATTTAACCAGGTGAATAACTGTGAGAAGTTGCGGCCGCCGCATAAGAAATATTTTGAGCACCGGGACTTATTTTTCTACAAATTAAGCATTGCTTACACTGTGGCATGGAGTCATCCTGCTCAGCTCTCGGCCTCGCGCGCGCGCGCCACTCCAGGCATATGTTTTCAATTATCTCCGCCGTGATGGCGAGATAATTGAAGATATATGGCCTTCTGCTCTTAAGACAATGCCTTTCACGTCTGCCCTACACGGAAAGAAAAAAAAAGAAAAGCACGAACGCGCGCCATTCACTGCAGACTGGTGAACGCGCCTACAACATCTGCATTACATTATCGCGGCACCCTGACGGCTCCTAATTGAAATTAATGCACTGCTGTGCGCGTAACCACGCAGAAAATGCCAACATGGCGAAGGACAAATTACATTAAGCCTATCGCGTCAAGGCTACTAAAAACACAGCACAGCGAAGACGAATCACTATGCAGATGCCATAAAAAACGCGCGCGCACTAAGGAATATTGCAGCCCGGACCCCTAAAGAAACTTTTTTTTTTATATAACATAAGAGCTCGGAGCTCCGCCTCCCCTGCTGACGCAGGGTTGACGTAGGCCGAGCCCTAAAAAGTGCTGGTTCTCCGTACCGGACAGTACCGGCCCATTTAAAGCACTGCTAAGCAGTGATACTCAGAAGCACAGCAGTGGGCCGCTTGTGGCCCTCCTGACCTTGACATGTGACCTCCTGGTCAACAAGAACACTTGTCTGCTATTTTCTGGAGTGATCACAAATATTCAGAAAGATGTTAAACAAGCAGTAAAACATGTATTTACATGCTAACTGAAGTAAAAGAAAATAAGCGCATATCGTGCCTTGCACCACTTAACTTTAGAAACGCATTCATTTTAAACACATCTTGCAACAACCGTGTAAAATGTGATAAAGTCTCTATAAAAATCCCAAAAAGTATATTTCATTAATTTGCAGAAGTGTTTCAACAGAGTATATCAGATATCAATGCATTGCGTAGTGCTTTTGGAAAGTGATAGTTTTCAAAACTGAATGTTGAAACATTCATGCCTCATCCCACCCTAGCAACTATAAATTCCAATAGTGAACTAAGACGCAAGTCAGTTGTCTCATGGACCCTTCGGGGTCCTTTGTGTAGTTATTATACATGGACAACATTATCATTTATTAAAACAAACACAAGCGCACGTTCTGTACAGCCCACTCCCCAAACTAATTTGTTTCAGGCTTCTCATATGTGATAAAGAAGAAAGAGGAGGCATACAACGTGATATAAAGCAGTTGCTTACCATCACACAATTTGGTCAAGTGGAGAAGCCTGAATTATTTTCTAGTTTCACATTTAGCAGTTCTAATTCATTCCAAATCAATAATCAAGTTACTTAACCTTTACACTCAACTCTCCCCAGATAGTGAAACACATTTAGCATAATAGAACACATTTATGGCACTTCTTGGTAACGGAGCTTCATTTAGAGGGCAGTATGGAATAAAACCCTCAAAATAACTCCATGATTCACTGTCCACACCATGTACATGCTTCGCTTTCCCTGTGCCACCTTGCCTTGTGTTTCCTTGAGGGCCCACTTAAATTGCTCATATTTTAGTTTGCTTGCACATTTAGGCTGCTTTCCCTTGCAAAAGTTACTCTTGCCACGTTTATTTTTATGCTAGAACATTATTTCAGAAAAGCAGTCCACATGTTTATGATAATGCTTCAGACTATCTGAACATATTGAACAACGTCAAACAACACTGTGCCTGGTCGATATTGATATCAGGTAGCAAAGGTAGCTTAACACTAGGCACATCATACATTCACGTGCTGTTTAAAAAAAACACCTTTCTAATATATACACAGAGACATAACATTTTGAAAACAGAGAAAAGACATTCTAGCAGAGCAGATGTCGACATTCTAGCAGAGCAGATGTCCAGAGTCAAGAGGGCTGCACCCGATGACATGTAGAACAACTGTTTATGCATTACAGGTATGGGGTCGCCCACTCATCCCAGAGACCTATAATAGAACACTGTGTTTTCATATTGAGGGTGGACTGAGGCAAATAATTCACCATGGTAAGACTTGTTATTGTTTATAGTTTTCTTGTAATGCTCATTACGCTGTTGGGATGCATAGGTTTTCTAGTTGCAGCACAGATGGGTTTTAAAAAAAAAATATTTATTTTTATAAATTGTATACAATCACAATTACTGCTGCAGGGATACCCACAGCTGGCAAATATCATTAGTACAGTGCTGTTTATGCAGTAACCCCTTTGTAGGCTAGGTTTTTGATAAAGAGATAGGTGTAAGGAGGAAAGGACAGAAAAGTTACAAATGAGATAGAGAAAGAGGATAGTACAGGCAATTAGAGAGGTATACATTCTTGGTTTAACATTAGCAACCGATATATCAACTGCAATTCGTTTTGTCTCAACTCAAGATTATTAAGTTAGTCTTCAAGTCTATCTGGTTCATGCTTGTGATGTGCCTTGGACCATGGATTGTACAGTAGGTGTTAGGGTCGGTTTTCTATGGAGGCTCGTAGGGGTCTAGGTACCTGTCCAGAGCTTCCCATAGTCCCCTTGATGTCGCTTTCCAGGGGGAGTGCTGTAGCGCCAAGCGGTCTGCTCCTCTGAGGTGAGTGACCCAGTTGATCCAACCTTTGTAGCTAATTTTGCTAGTGTCTTTCCAGTTGGTTAGTATCGGCTTGACCGCAGCTGTCAGCAGCAGGTCCATTAGCTCCTTCTCCCACTCAGAGGAGAGGTCAGTTTGTATGAACGCCGTGGTGAGGGAGGCAAAGTCTCTTGTTAATTTGCATTTAAACACATTGTCTATGAAATCAATTACCCTTCTCCAGAACACCTTGAGAGTTGGGCATTGGAAGATAAGGTGCGCTAAGTCTCCCTTTCCTGTCTTGCAGTTCCAGCAGAGGTTGTCTTCCCCGAGGCCTAGTGTGTGTAAGCAGTCTGGGGTCCAGAAGGTTTTATGGAGTAGCCAGAATATTGTTAGTGCTAAGGCTGGGGTGATCTAGTTTCGCGCGTCAGATGCCCACAGAGTTTTCCACTCATGGTCGTTTATCGGGGTTGGATATGTTTATCCCAGTATTCAGTTGTTAAGGCATTAAGTTTGGTGGTTTTCAGGCGTAGTAGCGTGTATATTTGCGAGACATGATGGCCTAGTTTGTTGATATTTGCTACATAGCAGCAGATAGAGGGTTGGGTGCTGGCTAGACTTGTCTTTGACAAGGCTGTTTTTATTATTAGGAATGTGTATAGGTCTATGTCTTCCAATTGGTGAATAAAAAATAAATTGAATAATTGAAATTGGTGGATTGCTTTCAGGTCGGAGAATGTAATGGGGGATGTCCCCTTTTCGAGTAGGTGTGGATAGGATATACCGCTTTCTATCTATGTCTCGTAGTTGAGACATTTCCCCTTATATTTGATCCTGCTATTTGCCTACGGCGATTCTGACTTGGTCACTTTGATACTAACTTCCATTTTCTTGTTGGGTTTTAGCAGTGCTATTTTAGTGTTTTTAAAGATCGGTTTAGATGTGTAAGAGTATGTGTTTGCCGTTAGTAGGGCTAATGGGCTCAGGTTATTCAGAATGGCTTTCTCTACCTGTAACCACACCGGTGTGCATTCGGACGCCGTTGCAACCCATTGCGTTCCTTGTTTAGCTAGGAAGGCTAGTTGGAAAACTTTGAAGTCTTAATAGAGCACAATATGTTTTAATAAATATTGTAAACTGTTTTTGTGTCTTTTTTTGTTTATTATGGAAATGCAGGAGTGACTAAATGAAAGATTGACGATCTGTTTCCACGGGTCACTGAGGGGACTAGAGTGTGGCTTTCTGGGGTGCTAACTTACCTTTTTATAAACAATAAGATTCTACCCTACAAAGGGAATCAATTTTATTTTTTATTTTTAGTGGTTCTGAAAAAGGTGTAATAGTGATCCATGAGATGTCATGGGAAAGCACTAGGGCCGCCATTAGGATGGCGGGTTGACTTTGCCCGCCCGCCATCCTCACGGTACCAGGGACCGCCTGCCATAAGGACGGGGGTCCCGTGCCTGGCATTAGGATGCGCCCGCCACAGTGGTGGGCGCATCCTGCATTCCTACTATTGTGGCGGGCGGTGCAGTCAGCACCGCCCGCCATCCTAATATGGCTGGCAGTGTCTGATAGACACCGCCACCATAGAAACCCTTAAGCGGCGGACAGTCTTTCCGTCCGCCGCGGACCCCCAAGCCATACTAATATGGTGGGGGGTCATTCCGGGACGGATGGGGGCGGATCGCCCCTGTCAGGCCTGCGGTGGCTACCGCCAGCCTGGCGGGGGCGATCCGCCCGCCATCCTAATGGGCCCCTAGGTGTTTTTAAAATACCCCTCACACACTAAGAATCCCTTAGTGTCATGCTTCAACAAAGGGGTCTTCCCATCCCTCTACGGGGCGGGGCGTGCTGCAACCTACGAATACGTGGGAGCACTTTCCTTGGTGAAATAGGCTATGTGTGATGTGGCAGTGAGAGTGGTAGGGTCTGTGAAGAATGTGGAGTGAATTGTAAAAATTCCCTGGCTAGTGGAAAAAACACATTTTATTCACTTCCCTAGCTGGAAATATAAAAAATGGGGATGCGTAGGGGGTATACTTTAATGAGATGCCCCCTACTGGGTCAACATGTTTCGTAATCCATCCCCAGATCCATACAGCACTCAAAATATATCTACTGATTTATATATATTGTACGCCTATTTTTCAAAACAAACATGCAAAAATTGGCATGTCTGAAAAAAAGGGGGAAATTGCACCCTGTAGTATCGAAACTGAATTGGTATCCATAAGGATAGAAGAACATAAAATAAACAAACCAGTTGATTGTCTTTTAAACGCATCACCATAACGTGGAACCACAGTGTTAGGCAAAGTTTGCTGTGATATATTTTTCTTAAAGTTCAGGTGCACCGCACTCGTTCTTTAAAAGCGGGTGTTGTGCTGCCCACTTGGTAATAACATTTGATAAAACATACACGTAAAAGTAAAAAAGTAAAGTCCACATTTGTAAAGCGCACAATCACCCGTAAGGGTCTCTAGGCGCTGGGGGGCCGTCGGGAAGATTAAGCGAGCTATTGCCCAGAGTCACATGGTGCTGGGCTGACCTGCCGCCGGAGCCGGGGATCGAACCGTGGTCCCCAGATTCCAGCGTCAGTCGCCCTGGCCGTGGCGCCACACCTCTTAAAGACATAAAAACACAGTCACATACGCACACATATTTATCTTTTCTCAACAAGTTATCTTTTACAAGGGTTTACTGAGTGGCATATGAAGGAGAATCAATCATACGTCCACTTGTACAAACATGCAGAAAGAAGCATAGAAGCTTGTTGTTTCTATGGGCTGACTAGGCGGCATAATTTCATCTTGAAACCAAAGAAGACGGCCAAGGTAAATGACTGTCTGACACAAGAGTGTCTGGCACCTCAAAGGTTTGTTAAGAAAACCCTCACACACCAACCTAGTTAGGGTCGTGCTTCATCATCGGGTCCCAGCCGGGTAGCTGAATGCTACCCAGCTGTGCTGCAACACCTGTTTGCAATGGAGCAGGATGAGGTGTGGGTGAATGTAATGAAGTGAGTGCAATTGTAAAAATACCACAAAAATTCTACCTGTTGCTTTATTCCTGGTGATCTGGGGTATGTTTAAAAATAAGAGAGTGGATAATGGGCTACAAATACTATGTGTAGCTTGTTATTACCCTATGGTGGTCGACATGTTTCAACCCTTTAGAAAAAATATTAGGGCTTTCTTCAAGACCTCACAAAACAAAGTCAGTGATGTGTAAAATTGAGTGAAAAGCATTTTTATCACTCGCGCTAAGTAGTGCTATATATGCCTGGAGGACTGACCGTATGTGGGTCCTCACAAAATATCGAATCCCTGTAAGGAAACATAATTTCATCGTCATGATTTTATAGTGAAAAGCGTTTTGTTAGAATGAAAAGCGTTTTGTTGAAAAGCACAATCTACATACGCTAATAGGAAGGATAGTCTGACTCCATGAGCTTGCACTGAATGAGAGGTGGCCTCAAAATATGCACTGCGGGTAAAGTGAGAGGTTACATAATGTTAATTTAAACCAATCTCACCGTATTGCCAAAGTGAGATAAGTAGGGGGCCGTGTTTAAAGATTTGCTCAAGTCTTACTTACATGATAAAGGCTATGCCCTCGCCCATAAATACCTCTGTGTAGCTCCGCGGAACGTTCTGTCTACGTTCACGCCGTGTTTATATCTGGTCATTAATTGAAGGAAAACCAGCTAAATGGGTTCTAAAACAACCAGAAGGCTGCAGACTTTAAAAATGGGTGCCTTCTTTGTGCTGTTGGTATCTTGAAAGAAGGAGCACTCCTGTATGGACTCAAGCAACGTACAGCGTAGCCTTTTCTAAAATGGCTTCCTATTAATGTGCACACCAGGATTGGTAGATATTCCTTTTCCTGGTGTTCGCTCTATCTTATTCTGATAATTTCTGATAAGTCGCTTCTTGTGAGTGCTTAGGCATGCGTGTTACAACGAAGTCTCATTAATTGTAAACTGCAGTTTTACTGTACCAAGAAAGACCAGTTCTTTTTCTTGCGTTGTATTGGTGAAAAAACAGACTATATAAAAAAAATTGTATTAACAGAATGTGAGCAAGGAATATTCGTGTCGTCACAGGTACAGTGTTGTCTCCCTATTGCCAAGAAAACATTTGGAAGATTGAAAAATGATAAACCAGAGCACTTGATTCTTATAGCAACTTGGGGGGAGTATAGATTGCCATGAGATATTTGAAATGTCGGGAAAACACAGATGGACCAAGTTTAGTAATGGCCACTGTGATCACTTTGATACCCTTATGGCATTGGGAGATTCATAAATGGCCCTATGGGATTTCATCATCCAAACCACTGATGTTTGTCTTCAGACGGAACACTCATATCTGTTCCTTTTCAAAAAGGTAGCTCTCGTTAGGAACTTGTTCGATCACTGTCCAAGAGATGTCCTCTGGTGTGTGTCCTTTTTCTAAGTGAGATGCCATTTTAGTGGTGCTTTTCTTTCATTAGATGTTGCTCTTATGTTCTCCTATCTTAGTTTTTACTGGGCATGTGGTCATTTTCACATACTCCATTCGGCATGGACAGGTGATGAGATGTACTACGTTGCTACTGTTGCATGTAGTGAATTTTCTCTGTTGCCATTTCGTGCCTTGAGGAAAAAGACTTCTTTGCTCTTCCTTGTTAGTTGGCAGACTTTGCATTTACCGCATGGGTAGTGTCCGTGAATGTTGGCCACTGATGTTGATTGGCCAGTCTCGCGGGGTCTTGTGTGTACAATCATGTCCCGAATGCTTTTTCCGCGACTGTGTGGTTTTGGAAGATTCTTCTCACCACTGTTCAAGATCCGCCAATGTTTATTGACGATCTTGGTTTCCTGATTGGAGTTGGTGTTGTATGTTGTTATGCAGAATGGCCGTCTTTTATCAGGTTTTGGTTGAGCAGGTTTCAACAGACTTTCCCTGCAGTTATTTCATGCCCTTTTGTAAGCTTGGTCTATCACCCTCTTGGGGTATTGCCTTATTTCGAGTTTCCTTCAAAGATCCTCTGATTGGCTTTTGAAGTCGGTAATTTCTGTACAATTATGTCTAAGACGTATAAATTGCCCATAGGGGAGATTTTCCCATAGGTGTTTAGGATGGAAGCTGTGATACAACAATAGACAATTTTTGGATGTTGTTTTGAAATGCGTTGTGGTCACAAGTCTCCCATCACTTGGTGATATATTTAGGTCAAGGAAGACCAGCTCATTATTTAAATGGTGCCGGTGAAATTTAAGAATTCATCCTGGTAGTTGAGCCAAGTGATGAAACGTTTGGCTGTCACTTCATCCCCATCCCAGATGGTTAGTATATCATCAATATACCGTTACCAGGTGTTGATGTGGCTATGAAAGGGATTGTCCGGGTGTCGGATTATTGTTTTTCCAGATGATGGACATAGAGACCAGCTATGCTGGGAGCAAATGTGCTCCCCATACTGGTCCCATGTTTCTGGAGGTATAAGGTCTTGTTGTACTCAAAGACGTTCTCTTTCAATGCCAGGCTTCAGCATTCCATAATGACATTCCTAGGTGTTTGATAGTCCCATTCTGTATTCAAAAGTACTTCTTCAATGATGTTTAAAGTCTCATTGTGGGGAAGACTGGTGTATAAGCTCACCACATCAGAGCTTATCAGAATTTGGTGTTGAGGGTCAAAGGAGATGTCTTCCAGAAGTACTAAGACATCTTTTGTATCTCTTAGATATGTCGATGTTTTTGCACCATAGGTCTTAAGTAGGTATCTGCGAATTTCGAGACTGGTTCCAAAATGCAGAGCTCTGGTCAGAGTGTAGTGTGCCTATTGCGTATGTGCTGATAAAGACTCGTAAATCTTTTATAACAGTTTGAGCGTCAGCCGAGCCCTGAGGACACATCCATAGGAACCGTGGACACAAATCTACTGCGACCATGCTATATTTATAGTTACCATCCCTCTGTAAGGGACCGCAGTGGTCCAGGTAAACGCAAGCTAATGGTTTATCTGAAATTAACAGGGGCGTCTGTGCAGGACGTTTCACAGTAGAGACTTTCATCTTCTGGCAGATTTCACAGTCCAAAACATAGTTTCTGGTCTGTTTCCTAATGTCGGGCCACCAGTATCTCTGTTTTAATAATGACACTGTGGCGGAAACACCTGCATGAGCAGAGGTGATCCCTTCATGTGCGGCTAAGATTAGTCCCAATCTATGTTCCATATTTGGAATTACCCTATCCGCTACTCCAGGGATTCGAGCAAATGGAACATTGTTCGCATCAATTATATATGAGTGGAAACTTTTTAGGTAATGCTGCTCCGCTGCCTTTGCTTGAAGCATTGACAGCCAGTATTATTTCACTGTCTATTTTCGTTTTTGAATGAGTGATTGCAGCTACGGAAGCCGTTTGCACAGCCCCCTTCGCAGCTTCATCACTCAATGAATTCCCTTCAATGTGAACGCCATCACGTTGATGACTAAGCGTGTGTATCACATGAGTGTTTTGTAGTCGGTTTCGCAACTGAACTGCTTGTTCCCAAAGCGTTTTATGCTTGATTGTGCCGCATTTTGCATCTTTGAAACCGGTTTGAAGCCAGTTCTGTAAATATTCATTATATGATTGAACACAGTAAAAGGAATCGCGCACTATGAGTGTGGGGAATTCACGATCCGTATTTTCAAGTGCCATTTTGAATGCTTGTAGTTCAGCTCGCTGAGCTGTACAATCTCCTAGAGATTGCGTTTTTGTGACCATAGGTCTGAATTTGCCATTGCGCATACGACCTTTAACGATCGCGCATGCTGCACTATAAGCTTGTTTGTCATCACCGTAGTGGGTAGTGTAGATCCGTCAGTATAAATTATAAAATCATACTGGTCAAGAGGGAGAATCTCAGTAAGCAGAGGACATTCGTGTTCGTTGTGCAGGAATGCTTGTGTTTTCAAATAAGGATCAAAAACATATTCAACATCAGTTGCAGCAAGAGAATTAATCCATTATATCCATCTCGGATGTAAAGCTTTTGCATTCGGAATGCTCACTTTTGTAACTGCCTCTAAGGCTGGTACAGGGGTAACAACCATAATGCGTTTCCCCTGTGCTAAGGCTCTTTCTTTTCCTACATCAGTTTGAACTGCTGTCAGAATTTTTTCTGCGAATGTTAAATTTAATTTCTGATTGGGTATACAAATGTGATTTGTATGCAATTGGTACTTTTTCACCTTCGTTAAAAGTTAAGTAGGTGAATCCGCATTGACCCGGAATGATTCGGATCACTAAGTTGCGTACGTTTATGCGTGTTTGTAAGTGGTTAGTTGCTAACATGTCAGCTTGAAGTGAACACAGAATTTCTGTGTGTTCCTGTAAATGTAAATGTACATGTATTTATATAGCGCAAATCACCGACCCGGTATCTAAGCGCTTGTTTAGGGAACCCGTCCTGGTATTCCCCTGTGAGATACCCCGGCAGGGTATCCACAAGGTGAAAGCCAGGCATCCCGCCGCGAGGGGCCATAGTGTGTCCAGTTTGTGATTTTGTAATCGGGTTTGATTAATTTGAAGAGAGGTTTAACCCTTTCTGCGTAATTTAGAATGTTTGTACTTCCAAAATTTAGGAAACCTACAAACGTCTAAGTTTTTCATCATTTTTGGAGGTTGGAGCAGCACACACTTTTCTAAAAAGTTGGCTGCCAGGCTTTTGCCTTCACTTGAAAGTTCATATCCTAAGAAAAGGACATTGAGGTGGGCAATTCTTGATTTCTTGAAATTTAATTTGTAGCCCTCAGAGGCGAACCCCAATATAATGGTGTTCACCCTATTCAAGTGCCTATCCAGGTCCTCGTCTGTCAGATAGATATCATCGACATATGACAATGCCTCATCATCATAAGTTTGTAGTAACTCCATTACTCTTGCTGAAAATAACCCTGGGCTATTCTCGAACCCTTGTGGGAGTCAAGAGAAATGACGCTGGGTCCCCATTATTGAGAAAGCTG
This sequence comes from Lissotriton helveticus, assembly GCF_964261635.1. Taxonomy (NCBI): domain Eukaryota; kingdom Metazoa; phylum Chordata; class Amphibia; order Caudata; family Salamandridae; genus Lissotriton; species Lissotriton helveticus. Next base: position 161,908,766 of record NC_136068.1, on the reverse strand, counting down.
TCAAATATCTACTTTCAGGTGCAATCTTTTGACAAAAGAAACCGTTAGAAATGCCTAATGTGGTTTTATATTTTTTACGCGCAATGTTATTCATTAATACTGTACTATGTTCATTTTGTACTGCAAATGTCTTTGAACATGAGTTCAGATGTCTGTAATCCAATACTAGATGATATGTATTGTCTGGTTTGGAAACAGGAAACAAATGATTGTTCATTGATGAGGTGCATGTTTCAATCACCCCTTGGTATTCAAGTTGATCTAAAATCTCCTTGGCCTGTTTTTTTTAGCTTTTTGCTTAATTCGGTACTGTTTTGTGCAGTTGGTTGATTTTTCAAATGGATCTTGTGGTGAGGTGAGTCCTTATTCCATCCTACATGATTTTTATATAACGCTGGGGCTTGGGCAACTGCCCATTTCCTGTCATAGGTATGTTTTAAATGTACTGAAACATGGTTGGAGAATGCTGGCATAATGATGTCTTCGCCATGTGGACACTCCCTGACAAATTCTGGTGGCCAGTCCTGTTCTTCTAGAAGTATATCATAACCCTTTGAAAGTCTCTCCCAGAAGAGTGCTTTCACTTTTTTTGGTATGTTTCCCTCCATCCGGAGTGTTATTTCATATAACCTATGTGGAGAACTAACCCTGGTGTCTGCAATCTCAACTTGGATGTCTTCATTCAAGTCCACTGTCTCCAGAAGTCCCTTCAGGGTCTGGTGAGCTATTGTTACTTCTGCTGCACTGTCCAGCATTGTCTGAGCCCATTCTCCATACTTGATTTGTGTTCTTAGAATTTTCGGCTTGTCTGATCTTCAGACCTGCTACTTTCTTTTTGGTAAATTGAGGTTTTGGTTTGCATTTCTGAACGTGCTGATCGTCTTTGGACTTCACACGTTCTTCCTTTTGATCTGACCGTCCTCTTCTTTAGGATGTCTGTGACGATATCTGAAAGGTGCGAGAGGAACGTGTATCAGTATCTTGATACCTGTCAGGTTTTCTCAAATTATCCCTATTCCTGAGGTTATACCTCCTTTCAGAGGGCTCCTTTTGAGGAGACCTACCTCGGGATTGAGAACGTTTCTCTTTTGAATGTTGTTTACTATTATCCCACTTCTTTTTTAGAAGAGGTAGGATTGTGTTTAATAGAGTCCTTCTCGGGACCTTCAGACCGTTGTGGTTTAACTGGTTTCCCACCCAAACTGCCTCTGCCTAATTCTTCATAGGATTTTTCAATTATTATGGGTAGTGCTTGTTGTTGTTCTGTTACATCAAATTCCCTTAATTTCTGGTGGATCACCACTGATGCTGCTTCTCCCTTAATATTAGATAATATTATTGTTGAGACCTGGTCGAAATTTTTCAGTAACTTCATAACTAAATTCAGAGAAGGCTCTGCCCCGTATTCGTTATGAATTTGTTTCAGGACATCATGTATTACCGCCATAGATGGAACACCTTGTGTTTTAGTGGAGATGGCAGCAAAAACTGTACCCCAAGAGGTGCAACCTTCCAGATGTGGTGTGATCCCCATTGGCAAGCAGATCGTTAAGATTCTGTGTTTCTCATAAGGGCTGGTATCAGGAAATACTGCTTCGATTTGAGTAATTTTTTGAGCTATCAAGAATGGAATTTGTTCACGTTTTGTGGGCATTTTACCCATGGCTGCGTGTAAAGTGTGTGGAGTGATTTTTAGTGTATTCCCCTGGTGAGAGGTTTGTTTTGGAATAGCTATTGGTGGTTGGACTGTGAAAGTCCGCATGACATATTGGACAAATTGTCTGTAGATTTTAATGAACTCTTTGAGTTGAGCAAGTAATTCTACGTCTGCCATGTCTTCAATTTCAGGACGAGGTGTATAACCGGCTAAAATCGGCCATGTTGCTCCTGGTCTACCTAGTGGACTGAGACTGGTAATGTGATTTAAATGTTTTAGGGCGCCTTTAAACCAGAGATCATGTTCCTGGTATGTGAGTGGAATTTCAATATCCTCGAAAGGAATATATTCCTCAGGTGGTTCATCTTCTTTGTAGAAGTGAAACAAATGTTTTTCTGGATGTGATTCTGGGAATACTATCCATGAGTAGAATACCTCTGTCTGATAAGATGCATGTGCCTCTATCACAAAAACTGCTCTACCACCTCTTGGTGTTAGGCCATGTTTTATAAGTTTTAGAGTGATGGCGTTCCTTAAATTTGGAGGAATGATTATAGCATTCTCATTGGTTTAATTAAAACTTGTATAATCAAAAGCTGCTGCAACTTCGTCGGGTATAGCTCCACCGGTTCCTGTGTTTGTGCCGTTTTTGGACATTGTTTAATGAAAAATGCAGAGCAAGTTTCAAGGGAACAAAGATAAGGTGCACAATATTTTGGACCACTGTATCCTTCAACGTTGAACAAACCAAACAGCTAATGCTTAGGTTTTTCGTCCTACTCAGCTATGGCGGATATTATCTCTACCCACTCCAGACGTCTTACCGAGTATTATGATTAGAGGGTCTCTGAGAAAAGCATGATTGAGTTACTTCAGTATCTAGCATTAAATTTGGGCCTTACCAAACTGTTGGGTGCCATGTAGTGTAGTTCCTATACCCCTTATAGGTTCTGCGCATTGGAATAATATACACCATAGTTTTGACATAGGACTGAGGTCAGTATGTCTCTGTTGAGTACATTAAACTTAATTACTTGTGTGTGCCAGCCAGCTCAGAGGTCACTAGAAACTTCTCGAATGAACAAGAAGGGATTAGTCTCTGACAACCACATAAACATGACAACTTTATTTCCCTTAGAATCGGAACAGTTCTTCTTAGAATCGTGGAAACAATCGATAACAGTTTCACCTAGTCAATCGTGCATGCTTCATTTCTACAGAGTTACACAGAAATAGGTAGACGGGCGTTTCAATAAAAAGGGTTTATTGAACAGTCTTATTACGCGTGCAAGAGACATGAGCTCCTGCAATCGTAAGACAGAATGCGAAGTATAATACGTACAGTGTTAGCAGTAAGATAAAATAATACTCCAATAGCATGGTTTGTAGCTATGACATATGTTCATAAAAATACATACATAAATAACACAGGCTAAAATGTAAATACTCATCTGGTGCTTCTAAATAGTTCTATCCCAGTGTACCTAACCTAAGTGTAGTACGAGGTAAGAAGTAGGTGCTGTTTTCTAAAGTATAGCTAGCTATAGTTTAATTTTGCAAAGAGTTGCCAAGAGTCCCTCTAGGTTCTAGTCTGCTCCATACCTTAGAATGAGAGAGGTTGAAATCTCTTTCCAGGTCTCGATCTCTAAAACCCCGCAAGGGGAGTCAGAAACAGTGGAGCTGGGTTCTCTGCGAGGAGGATGACAGTGTCTGGTCAGTGCGTCAGGCGGAGGTTCGAATTCCTTCTGAACTTGCCATGGCGAGCCGTGCCTTGCAAGTATGCAGCCAAGCTGTGGTTTGCCATGGTAAGTTAAGGTATATTTATACCTTGAAGGTGTTTAGGAATGCCAGTATTGACATAAAAGTCGGGCAGAGGAATGTCATTAATGAACCCCTAAGGAATAGATGTTCATGCATTATAAATGAGTTCTTGGAGAAATCAATATCCAAGTTGGGGCAGTCCTAAAGGCTTAAGAGTCTGGTTTTCCAAGAACTCATTGTAACGTGTATGGATGGATGTAGGCGACCATGCCTGTATTTGGTTAGCATGGATAATGCCTAAATAAGGGTTGGATTTCTTTGCCTAAATAAGGGCATAAATCGGGAAACCTATATACGGTATCTAAATAGACACACAACAGACCCACCTTAGTACTGAGAGTCAAGTGCTGAAGGTGTACTTGGCCCAGTTCCTCATGACCCATGCTAGATCAGGCCCTGGGACATCAGGAATAAAAGGCCCAACCTCCGGGCTGTGCCCAGTAGCGGAAATAAAAGAGTAAATAAAAGAGGACATAGCTTTACAGTATGAGTACTGCTTTACAGTTTTAACCCACATTGAAATATCTTTAATTGATCCATAATTCACACCTGAGCCATGCAAAACATAACTAGCAAACTAAATGCAATGCTTATTTATATAGCAAATCATAAGCAGCAAATTCTGTTGGGGAGGGGTTAGGTTTTGCAATGGAATCATAACATCATCTAACTGAGTTTTTTGCAGATAATTCTTTAGTTTTTTCCCCCATGGAAAGTTCAAATTGTTTACAATAGAAGAACCATAACTTACTTTTAAATATGTTTTTTCAGTTACCTTTGGGGTTATTTTTAAAGGAACCTTCTCATGAGTCATTTCTAATGGTTTGTAGGTGATGCTGTGGATATATATCTGGTGGGTGTGTGGTAATTGTGGTGGTGAATGGCAATGCCTCTGTATGATGTGGCGGCCACCTACTGTTGTGCCTTGTTGTCAGCTATGTGCACCAAGATTTGGCTGCAGAGCCAAACCTACCTTGCATCCACCCTCTGCCACAGTAGCTTCCACTGAGAGAAACGTTATACGGGTTATTAGATAATATTCCACATTAACAAGAAACAGAACAGGGAGGAAGAAAACGTGAGAGCGGGGTAAAATTCAAGAAAAGAAAGATGAGATAAGTGATAGTGACTTCAGTGATGAGTTTCTGGATGATCTCTTAGCATCCCAGTCACCTCCATATAATGTTCTTCATCAGGCTGGTGGGTCCCTATAAGCCGGAGTACCCCTACCCCAAAGACATCACCAACTTGGAGCAGACAATACAGAACTTCAACAACTGGATCGCCAATGCCGCCAACCGAGCTGGCCCCACCAAACCAGCCACAACGCACAGACCCCCCGAGCCAGCCAGCTGGTACACCCCGGAACTCTACACGTCGAAACGCAGGTGTAAACAACTATAAAGAAGATGGCGCACAAGCAGGATCCACACTGACAGAACCACTTTCAAATCAGCCCCTAACGACTAACACAGATGGATCAACGCTAAAAACAAGAGGCCCTCACCCTCTGGATTGACACAAGCTCCAACCAAGCCAAGGAACTCTGCACCATCGATTTCACCTGCCCGTCAGCCACCGAAAATGCTATCCCCACATCACAGGAATTCTGCAACCCCCTTGCCAGCCACTTTCACACCAACTTAGAAACCAACTATAAAAACTTCATCCTCCAACCATGTCACCTTGTCAGCCACTTATCAACCACCACCGCCGACCACCGGCTCACCACTTGGGAGTAACTCAGCACATCAAATACAACCACTCTGATGAACACCATCCACTCAGGAGCACCCACCGAACCCTGCCCTCACCGACTCTTCAACCTCAGAACAGACAAGATCAGCACCCAAGTCACCAACATTTTCAATGCCTCAATAACCGCAGCCACCTTCCCAGACACCTGGAAGCACGTCAAGGTCAGACCACTCCTCAAGAAACCCTCGGCAGATCCCAACGAGCTACAGAACTACCATCCCATCTTGCTGCTCCCATTCCCTGCCAAATACATGTAGAAGGCCATCAACCTAGTTGTACCAGCTTCACCCTCAGGAGCTCCAAGCACTTCTAGCACTACCCCGGTCCCAGTTGCATCCATAGCTATGCCAGTCCCCCTTGCACCAGTCACTGGTAATACATTAGACATAGGAATGATACACCAAATAGTAACAACTAACATTGTGAGTGGTGCCATTGTAAAGGTGGAGGAAAGCTCGAGTCAGAGACCCCAGAGGAGAATTTGAAGAAATTATCAAAGGAAATCTAGAGCTAGGATTTGTAAATGGGTACGACAAGATGTGCACAGAAGCTGCTAGGTGTGCTTTTGAAGCTCATGAGGTCCTAGAGGGAATCGCAGCATAGCTTAGGGTTGATCAGTCCAAAAGGCAGAACCTGAAGAAACATTTTAGGATGTTCTGGAGTGAGGAACTCCTCATAAACATTCAAGTGCCAGGGCTAAAATTGCACCTGAGCGAATTAATTGATAACATTCAGAAATGGTGTGGTACTCAGAGGATTAAGGATTGGTGGGCTCAGATAGAAAGAAGAGGATAACGATAATGGAGGGACAGAAGGTAAACGTAAAAGTGACTCAGAGGTTAGTGACTACTTGTTGAGAGAAGTAAATGGGGGTGGATATGTCCATGTGCCTTGGCGTCGTGATGAACTTTCCACATTTACAGACCAATTTCTAAAACTGAGAGAAAACATTAACCTGTGGTACACGTAGGTTGACCAAAAATATCAAAGGTGCTTTGGATGGATTGAAACACTTTGATATTGTTATTCCTAGTGATTTGTGTGCTGAGTGCAAGGTGTCTGTGAGGTGGCTCACTGAGGAGCTGCTGAAAGTTGCTCAGACAAATTCCCCTTCGCATACTGTCATGAAAATGAGCAATCAGATAATCAGGTGATTAACTTCATGAAACCCAAGGTGTCACAGAAAGAGTTTGATTTGTTTAAAATGGATAGAAGCACCCATGCTGCACCTACTCTTATCATAATCGCATAGCACATAATCAATCTCAGGATCCACTACAAAGCCATATTAAAAACTGCCACTAGTATGAACAGGTGAATCAATGTCACAATGAATTTTTTTTACAGTTCTGAATTAACTCTGTTTTGGGATTTTACTTTTTAGTATTTTTTTTAACCTTCAGGAATACCTTCATTTTTTGGGGTTCACACAGAGTACATGCTATGCGTTCTGTATTCCTACACCTAGGTTGAATGTATGAGTACATGGAAGTGGGTGCCCTGCCCTTGTTATTAAGTGCAAGATTTGAAGACCTAACATAGACTGAGTGGAGTGGGTTGTGGTAATATCTAACTGGGTTACATGGTAAAATCATGATTGTGGAATATGAGGTGAATGGGTAAACTGGCATCAACGCTAGCCTCATAATAGTTTTGTTATTTACTCTAAACACTTCAGTTGAGAGTTATTTATTACTCGTATACATTCATTTTTCTAAGCATTAAACCCATTTATTTCAAGTGTATTAGCAGCATATGTTTGTCTGAACATGTACATTAAAAAAATATTCATTCCCATACTGTTTTGGGGCGATAGTAAAATTAAGCTTTATTTTTATGCGTATGTACTGTGAACCACACCTCAAATCAATCAGTGAGAAGATAACTAGAATTACATTTTGGTGTGTATTCTTTTGTCTTGGAGCATGTTTGTTCCCTACTATGAAACGATGCGTGGTTGCATGAACAACTTGATAATATTGTATAATTAAAAGTTTAGGGTGGGGGAGGAGATGTAGCTTAGTGGATACGTTGACCATAGAAAATGGGAAAACAAGTTTGACTCCCGAACCTTGGTGCATCATCCTTTGATTCTGCGCAAATCACTCAAACGTCCTGTGCTTAAAAAGGAAATAATTGTGCCTGGTTTTGTTGCAATTTGGCCCCTGGGCCAAGCTTGCGCTTTGAAACATTGCAAAAAATATAAAAGAAGATAAGCAATACTCCTTGGGTATGGAATGTGCAAGATAATGATAAAAAGTGAATGGTGTAACTGGCTTCCACGTTTACAAACAGGCCAGTGTGCTGTTGCATCCCATGGAGAGTAACCATCAGTGTTGTAACCTTTTGAAGACTGGTGGAAGCTCAAATCAAGTTTCTTGGCTAGCTCACTGTTTAAATTATTTTAGGAGCTGGCGCTCAGAGAAAATCTGTGTTTCGGACAACCATGCAAACTTCCAGAGTGCCAGAGTTCTGTCTTGTCATTTATTTTTTATTTTATTTATTTATTTTTATTTTAGGAGTTTTATATAGGTCTAGCTGGACCCGAGGGTATCAGAGCGCTTTACAACAAGTAAATGATGTGCAAATAGGCAGTACAGAGTATGGTCAAACATGAAGATCAAACCAAGTAAAGGACGGACAGAGACGCAGTGACGCGGACAGGCATGGAGGATGAAGTTCAAACAAGGCGTGCTCCCCCCCAAAAGTTGCTTTGTTCACACAGGACGAATGTCCAGAAAGATTTTCATGGTCCCAGTTCGTGTCACTGGTCAAAATGTAAAGTTAGAAAGAGTGCAGGCTGGGAGGCGTCTTTGGCTTCTATCGGTTCGTTCGAGAGCGGTCAAGGAAGAGGATTTTGAGCAGATTTTTTAATTTGGGAAAAGAGGGGATCGTTCTAATGTGGGGGGGTGGAGTTCCAGATTTTGGGGGCATTTCCGGCAAACGATTTTGTTGCGGTTTTCTGCTTCGAGATTTCAGCAAATGAGTAGTAGAGTGCTGGAGCTCCTGAGGTTTCTGGACTGGCGGCCTTTTTGAGTTTGGCAGCCAGGTATTCTGGTTTGCCTGTGTGCAGGGCTTTGTGGATGAGGCACACTGTTCTAAAGCTGGCTCGCAATTCAATTGGGAGCCATTTGAGTTCTTTGAGTGTAGGGGAGATGTGATCAAATTTCTTAATACCAGTGACCATTCTAGCTGCTGCATTCAAGGTTGTTTTCAGGGGGGCGAGGTGAGATTTTGGGATCACTGACATAATATCGACGGACACTATATCGAGTTGCTAAAATATCGTTGACAAAATATCGACTACAATTATATCGACTTCCTATATTCATTTAATAAATTACAAAAATATCGTGGACTAAATATCGACTACTTTAAATATCGACTACACTAATATAGATTGAAAATATATAGAGTACAAAAATATCGTTTGAAGGAAAATTATATGTCACACTACAAAAATATCGACAACATATATAGACAGTCGAAATATCGAAATTGTATGATTATCAACTATAGATTTTATACATTTAATACTTTTTTTTTAAATCTTGCTTTCTTAAACTATATACACTTCAAAATACATATAAAATATATATAAACATTTGGAAAGACACTTTAATTGTTTGTAGCTTTTTTACCACGTATTATCTAAACATTGCATCACATACATTAATAAATACTAATTATTCAACATATATTACAACATTATAAATACATATTTTGCAATATAATACAATATTTACGACATTCAATGCTGAATCCTTCTCAGTTTTGCTTTTTGACAACAAGAAGCCAAGCAATTAAATCAAACAAATTTCAAACTAACCAATAAAATGCTCCCTTTCAAAAACATCCAATCAAATGAATGAACACATTGAATACACACTATAAAAGGAGTACATTCCTACAGCCACTTCCTGCTGGTAAATCTATTGAAAAAAGAAGGCTACACTTTGACAACGTTATTCCTCAGAATTCTACTACAGAAAGCAAAACTTCTACATTAATAATTCAAGTAAGTTTTGGCTAATTTTTTAACTAAACAATTACTAAAGTAGAAAAATAACTATGTATGTTTCTCGTGAAAAGAACATTTTTTTTTCTACTTTACTATTCCTTCTACAAACATTTATAAAATTCATAAAATAACCTATTACAAATTCTTAATCACTACATACTCATTGTATTTATATATAAATGTTTTCTAACACAGTAAATACATTTCTTTTCAAATCTTAAAAAATATCCTTTTCTTCTTTATTCTATTTTCTTTACAGATATTCACAATACATCCTAACTCTCCTCCACCTAAAGAAAATAGCACAATACTTAAAAATGTAGGCTTCCTAAAACGCACTAAAATGTTAAATAATTTCTATAATAAACTTTTTTTTCCTTCTATTTTCAACACAGATATTTTAAATAATTCCTAATTAAACTCCACCTAAGGAAAAAATAATAATATTCTAACAAGTAAGTATATCTGTTGGCTTCCTAAAAGTCACTAAAATATTTAAGCCATTTAGTAAAAAATATATTTTTTTTCGATCTTCACAGATATTCAGAAGACATCTTTATTATACTACACCTAACTCAAATACTACAGATTTCTAACATTAAGTATAACTGTGAACTTCCTAAAAATCCCTAAAATGTTTATGCCTTTTTCTAATAAATATATTTTTACATTCTATCTTCTTCACAGATATTCAAAATACATCCTAATTATACCCCAACTAAGGCAAAGACTACAAAATTCTACCAAGTAAGTATATCTGTTCCCTTCCTAAAATTCACTAAAATATTTAAGCCTTTTACTAAACAATATTTTTCTATTCTATCTTCTTCACATATATTCAGAATACATCCTAATTAAATCCCACCTAAAGCAAAGACTACACAATCCTAACAAGTAAGTATCTCTGTTAACTTCCTAAAATGCCATTAAAAGCTACCTACTAAACACCTTTCCCCTAGAAAAATCAACAATTATTATAAAATAATAACTAATCACATTCTTACTCTTCTTACCAACAGAAACAAAAGAAGAACATACAAGAAAGAATTGGAAAACAGCTTTTCGGCATTTCTCTACACTAGAAAATATAACTGTAAGTATAAACTGTTAAATATAAATTTCTAACAAGCATATACAACTGTATTTGACATTAAAATATTTTTCTTACTATTTTTTCCTAGCAACAATAATAGGAAAATGACTAAGGGAGCTGAATTTGTAATGTCACAAAAAAATAAACTATTGCTATGCTATATGGGCTATGTTTATAATCAGGAAAGACAAACAGGAACGAAAGTATTTTGGAAATGTACACAATATTATTCAAATAAATGCTATGGTAGGGCTACTACTGATGAAGCAAATGTATTATCTACTAGAGTACACAACCACCCCCCTAATGTCACAGAAATAGAGATCAGGGATGCTTTAGAAAGTATCAAAGAAGCAAGTACAGGGAGTGAGAAACCAACAACACAGGTCCTAAAAGAGGAACTTTTGAAAGTTCCTAGCCATGCTTCAGGTCAACTGCTATCAATTCACTCCCTAAAAAGGACAATAGCAAGCCAAAAAAGACTCACTACTACAACTGAACCTAACCCTACTACATTTGAGGAAATTGTTATTTCACCAGAAATGAGCATCACACATAATAAGGATACATTCATACTATATGACAATGAAAGCACTACAAACAGAATAATTATGTTTGCTACTGCTACTAATTTGAGGAAACTACAACAATGCGAACACTAGATGATGGATGGTACTTTTAAACCATGTCCTAACCATTCTACCAACTGTATACCATACATGGATTGTACCATCATACCAATATACCATTTATTTACTGTTTGTTACCTAACAAACAACAAAACACATATACAGAAATACTAAATGTAATAAAAAACGAAATCAATATTTATTTTCCCCAGAAAATAATTATTGATTTCGAGCTAGCAATGATTAATAGCATCTTAAATACATTTCCCCACACATCAATACAAGGATGCTATTATCATTTTAACCAAAGCAAATGGAGACATCTCCAAAAATCAACATTAAGCATCCTATATGCAACAGATAGCAATTTTGCATATCAAGTAAAAAAATTAATTGCACTTTCCTATGTCCCTGTAACTGATGTTGCAGAACATTATAATATTCTAATAGACAGCCCATACTACAAAAAATATGAGGATAAATTGGCCCCACTTCTAGACTACTTTGAAGATACTTGGGTGGGAAGGTTACATAGATCTGGACACAGACGACAACCTAAATTCCACATACCCTGGTGGAATGTATATCTAAGTACATTTAATCAGGAGGCTAAAACCAACAACAGTGTAGAAGGATGGCATAATACATTCTAAGCTACCACCAACAGAGGAAAATCTACCTTCCACAAACTAATACAAGCTTTACTAAAAGAACAAAGCTACCAAGAACTACGCATGGAACAATCTGTAACAGAAATAGGGCCAAAACTAACAAAACAAACAAAACAAATGTTCCGACTACTTCAAAGCCAGGTCACACTATATCCTTCAACAAGAGGTCTAGAGTACCTATCCCTAATAGCAAAATCTCTTCTATAAAACTTCCTTAAAAAAATTACTATACAGTCAGATATATACAATATCGTAATATTTTGGTATCATAATAAATATTACATATTTGTAGTACATATTTTTAAACTTCTACAAAACAATTTGTAAACAAATATGCAATATTTATTATAACATCAAAAATTACAAAAAATCAACAATGTACATTGCCCACCCAAATAATATAACATAAAAATACTTACAATTTATGTCACTGAAGAAGACGTAATCCATCCAGTTAAAATCCATCCAATCCTTTGGCAATCCATTACAAATCCAATTATCGAACCATTAAAAAACCCGAAAAGAATAAAAAAATTGAAAAAAACGCTCCAAGGAATCCCAAAATTTTGACCTGTGGTACCTTTTTAATAAAAAGTAATATACCCACACGTAATTTGAAATAAAAACGCATATTCTTCTCCCAATCCAAGATGATATAATTAAAACTCGAAACACAGTAAAATTACATGAAAATCGCTCAAGTAACACGAAAATAAACAAACTGTGTAGACTTAATTAAAAAAAACGAACATACACACACTTTGTTTAAAAAAAAAACGCTTTGTCTTCTCCAAGTCCATTCCAAACGAATATCCCTTAAAAACCCGAAAAATATGAAAAATAGAAAGAAACGCTCCAGGAAACCACGAAAAAAGGAGAAATATTACATTACAAAGTAATACACTCATTTCTAAAAAAAAAGCTCTCTTCTCCGGAAATAAACACCGTAATACCGGAACCTGTAAAAAAAGCATTCAGAAAACAAACCCACCCACATAAAATCCATACATGTACAAATATAAATATAAACATTAATATAAACCATTAAATTACACATATGATAACATCCAAAACATTAAAGTACACTACGCGTCAAACACACACGACACATCCGTTAAAAGATTTTATCACCTTTAACATAGCAAAACAACTAGTACATACACACATTACTACTACAAAACTATAATATACACTCACACACTACTATTCTGTTAAATATATAACTTAAAATACACCTTACCTTCCTGAACGCGACGCAGCTTCCAACCGTTAGCTTCTCCAGACCTGAATGTAGCAAAATAACCTTACGCGGTAAAAAAGTAGTCCCCTTTAAACAATATTAGGAAGTTAAACATACAAAATACAATGTTCCCAGTGTAAATAAAATATATAAATGCACTTATTATTTTATACACTATTATGTAACACATATAAAAATATTATTATATTAAATATCCTTAAAAAATTAATATTAAATAATATTTTTATATTATTTAATATTAATAATATAAAAATATATTAACATTGCTATACATACATTTGACCACCCTTTAGGAATCCACCTCTCAATTAAAGTGGACTGTTTCCTCACATATTTTAACGTCTTGTGTCTTTAGTGATCATTTAATAAAATATTACCTCAGATACACTACAGACCATTTTAATACACCCACCACTCACTAATCACATTTGCACTCAACACGCCCTTTACTCACCATCCCGCTCCGCAGTAAATCTGGCGTTGCAGCACACCAAAGAGACACTCGGTCTCTTTGGTGGGGCCCGATGATGAAGCATGTCATCACCAGGTGGTGAGTGAGGGCCTTCTTCAACATCCCAGTGTGGTTGTTTGTTGTGCTCCCAAGGGCGGCTCAGCCTCCATAGACACTCTTTTTTTGATTGTTGACTATTGACCGGGGAACAAGAGTGTCAGCATACTCTCCCTACCTCTCTCTTTGTTACACATAAATACATTAGAAATTTTTTTTGTGAATTTATACATATTATATTTATTTAGTAGTTAATTTAATTAACTCTACAACTACATTCCATTTGTAAAATAATAATATAAATAAATAATAAATGTTACTTATTAATATTATTAATAAAATGTATATGATTATTTGAAAATAAATGCAATGCAAAATATAAATGTGAATAAATAGTTGTACTTTGCATATATTTAATTTTCTTTAAAATGTTATTATTTACAAATATTATAAATTAATTATAATAACAATATAATATATTAATTATTATTATTAAAGATGTAAAACATGTATATAATTTGTTGAAAATTATAAAAGTATTATTTTAAATATGTTAGAAATGTTACTATTTTTGGAAAAAATATAAGGAAATATTATTTAAAAAATGTGTTCAGAAAAATGTACAACATTTATGAACATAAATAAATGTAATGTATTATATCATGTGTAACTACATAATTGTGTTCAATAAAAGAAATATTGTATACTGTACTGAGCATATTATAAATACAATTTGCCAATAAAAATCTTCTAAACCTCCATGTCTACTTATTTTTGATAAGTTCATAAATTAAAAAAAATTGATATGTATTAATTATGTTCTAAAATGTAAAATTGAAACAGCATGTACCATTACATATATCATGAAAACAAAGAAATTACTTCAATTTTTTTTATAACATTCTTTATAAGTTTATAAGATACATATTGTACATATATATAACACACTATTACCACTTAATTAAAATAACATAAATAAATGATAAAATTATGTAAACTTACCCAATTCAAATAAGTAGTCTAAAAAAATTCAAATATATATCATTGACATTACTAGACACTAATCCATTGTAATTTAACAATTCCAACTCCAATCTATAAAATATCTTAAAAGGTGCTGGACACTGACCCATTATAATTTACTATTCCATCTCCAGTCAGACAAATATCAGGGAAGGTGGTGAACACTGACCCATTATAATTTACTATTCCAACTCCAGTCACACAAATATCAGGGAAGGTGCTGGACACTGACCCATTATAATTTACTATTCCAACTCCAGTCAGACAAATATCATGGAAGGTGCTGGACACTGACCCATTATAATTTACTATTCCAACTCCAGTCAGACAAATATCATGGAAGGTGCTGGACACTAACCCATTATAATTTACTATTCCAACTCCAGTCAGACAAATATTAGGGAAGGTGCTGGACAGTGACCCATTATAATTTACTATTGCAACTCCAGTCAAACAAATATCAGGGAAGGTGCTGGACACTAACGCATTATTATTTACTATTCCAACTCCACTCAAACAAATATCAGGAAAGGTGCTGGACACAAACCCATTATAATTTACTATTCCAACTCCAATCCAAAAAAGTAACATAGAAGGTGCTGGACACTAACCCATTATAATTTACTATTCCAACTCCAGTCAGACAAATATCAGGGAAGGTGCTGGACACTGACCCATTATAATTTACTATTACAACTCCAGTCAGACAAATATCAGGGAAGGTGCTGGACAATGACCCATTATAATTTACTATTCCATATCCAGTCAGACAAATATCAGGGAAGGTGCTGGACACTGACCAATTATAATTTACTATTCCAACTCCAGTCAGACAAATATCAGGGAAGGTGCTGGACACTGACCCATTATAATTTACTATTCCAACTCCAGTCAGACAAATACAATGGAAGGTGCTGGACACTGACCCATTATAATTTACTATTCCAACTCCAGTCAGACAAATATTAGGGAAGGTGCTGGAGAGTGACCCATTATAATTTACTATTCCAAGTCCAGTCAAACAAATATCAGGGAAGGTGCTGGAAACTAACCCATTATAATTTAATATTCCATCTCCAGTCAAACAAATATCAGAGAAGGTGCTGGACACTAACCCATTATAATTTACTATTCCAACTCCAATCCAAAAAATAACATAGAAGGTGCTGGACACTAACCCATTATAATTTACTATTCCAACTCCAGTCAGACAAATATCAGGCAAGGTGCTGGAAACTGACCCATTATAATTTACTATTGCAACTCCAGTCAGACAAATATCAGGAAAGGTGCTGGACAATGACCCATTATAATTTACTATTCCAACTCCAGTCAGACAAATATCAGGGAAAGTGCTGGACACTGACCCATTATAATTTACTATTCCAACTCCAGTCAGACAAATATCAATGAAGGTGCTGGATCCTGACCCATTATTATTTACTGTTCCTACTCCAGTCAGACAAATATTAGGGAAGGTGCTGGACAGTGACCCATTATAATTTACTATTCCAACTCCAGTCAAACAAATATCAGGGAAGGTGCTGGACACTAACCCGTTATAATTTACTATTCCAACTCCAGTCAAACAAATATCAGGGAAGGTGCTGGACACTAACCCTTTATAATTTACTATTCCAACTCCAATCCAAAAAATAACATAGAAGGTGCTGGACACTAACGCATTATAATTTACTATTCCAACTCCAGTCAGACAAATATCAGGGAAGGTGCTGGACAGTGACCCATTATAATTTACTATTCCAACTCCAGTCAAACAAATATCAGGGAAGGTGCTGCACACTAACCCTTTATAATTTACTATTCCAACTCCAATCCAAAAAATAACATAGAAGGTGCTGGACACTAACCCATTATAATTTACTATTCCAACTCAAGTCAGACAAATATCAGGGAAGGTGCTGGACACTGACCCATTGTAATTTACAATTCCAACTCCAATCTATAAAATATCTTAAAAGGTGCTGGACACTGACCCATTATAATTTATTTAAATATTATATAAAATTTGCTCAAATTTTTAACATTTTCTAATTAATTTTAATATTATTGAAAATTTTGTTTAAAAATGTATTAATTTTTTTAGTAAATTGTATAAATTTCTGGATAATTTTAATTTTTTCCAAATTTATATATATTTTTTTTTAATGTACATTTTTTTTTTTTTTTTTAATTAAAATTTTCGTTATTTCTCCTAATTTTTTATATTTTACTCCACAACCTTATACCCTAATTCCCCAACATCCCACTCCGAAAATTAGAAATGTAAAAATTTAAAAAAATATATTTTTTGATTCAAAATTTTTTTTTTTTCTATTTTACATTTCTTTTCTTTTTTTTTAAATATTTCAAATATATGTTTAAACTACTCCCCACCCTTATCCCCTAATAACCCAACATCCCGCTCCTAAACATTACATATATTTATTGTTACGAAAATTTTGAGTATAATATGTTAATTTTATTTTTACATTTATATAAAATGTATTAAATTTTAATAAATATATTCAATTTTTTTTTAGTATTTTCTAATCTTTTTTTAAATTACTCCCCACCCTTATCCCCTAATATCCCAACATCCCGCTCCTAAAATTTAAATATCTATTATAATTTTATTATAATTTATTTAAATATATTATATTAAATAATACATAAATTAGATTTTCTTTTTATTATTCTTACTAAAAAATGTTTTTAATATTATTAACATCAATTTTTTTAAATTACTCCCCACCCTTATCCCCTAATAACACAATATCCCGTCAATAACAAAATTATTTTTCTAATTAATTACACATTTCTAACATTACTAATATTGACTAAATCAAACAAATTCGACATTTTATATACTTAATATTTTGTTTAAAGATTTTTATTACATTAACAATCGATATTTATATTATCGATATTTTTGATAACACTAAAAAATTGATATTATGACTACTCGATAGTTTTTGATTCGATATTTTTGTTAACGATATTTTTACAGTGTTAATCTCAACGATATTTTTGTACTCGATATTCTATTATTCGATATTTCCCTATACTCGATATTTTGAACTCGATATTATGTCCTATCGATATTATGAATTCGATATTATGACCAGTTACCATATATATCAGTTTTCGGTTCAAATGCTTTAATTTAAATTAAAATAAGACAGGTTTTATCAGAAAAATCATGACTTGCTTAATATATCAGATTCCATATATCACTGTAATGCCTTAATTTATGATTGTGTTGCACACAGTTGAAACTGAACATGAAAAAACAGATCGCAAGATCCGCAAAAAGTGCCTTCCTCAATCTGAAATTACTGTATAAAATAAAACCCTTCCTCCCACCCAGAGACCTTCAACAAGCCACCCAAGCACTAGTGCTCTCTAGAATCGATTACGGGATTGAAGCCCTAACTGGGACATCAAAATCTCGGTAAATGGTCATAATTTCAAATTTTCGGAGTGAGATGTTGGGGAATTAGGGTATAAGGTTGTGGAGTAAATTATAAAAAATTAGGAAAAATAACAAAAATTAAAATTAAAAAATATACCAAATTTACATTAAACAAAATTAAATATGAATTTGGAAAAAAATTAAAATTATCCAGAAATTCATACAATTTGCTAAAAAAAATACATTTTTCAACAACATTTTAAATAATATTAAAATTAATTAGAAAATGTTTACAATTTGAGCAAATTTTATATAATATTTAAATAAATTTTGAAATTTTAAAATAAGAAATTTTGGATTAAAAAAATGCTAATTTTTAAAATATTAACAAATATTTATGAAAAATAAACAAGTGATTGAGGAAAATTACCATTATTACCTAATTAAAAGTAGAATTTATTTAAACAATACATAATTAAGATGGGTCACTGTTCAGCACCTTTCCTGATATTAGTCTGAATGGAGTTGGAATATTAAATTATAATGGGTCAGTGTTCCCCAACTTCCCTGATATTTGTGTGACTGGAGTTGGAATTGTAAATTATAATGGATCAGTGTCCAGCTCTTTCACTGTTATTTTTTGTATTGGAGTTGGAATTGTAAATTATAATGGGTCAGTGTCCAGCACCTTCCATGATATTTGTCTGACTGGAGTTGGAATAGGAAATTATAATGGGTCAGTGTCCAGCACCTTCCCTGTAATTTGTCTGACTGGAGTTGGAATAGTAAATTAAAATGGGTCAGTGTCCAGCACCTTCCCTGATATTTGTCTGACTGGAGTTGGAATAGTAAATTATAATGGGTTAGTGTCCAGCACCTTCTATGTTATTTTTTGGATTGGAGTTGGAATAGTAAATTATAATGGGCTAGTGTCCAGCACCTTCTCTGATATTTGTTTGACTGGAGTTGGAATATTACATTATAATGGGTTAGTGTCCAGCACCTTCCCTGATATTTGTTTGACTGGAGTTGGAATAGTAAATTATAATGGGTCACTGTCCAGCACCTTCCCTAATATTTGTCTGACTGGAGTTGGAATAGTAAATTATAATGGGTCAGTGTCCAGCACCTTCCATGATATTTGTCTGACTGGAGTTGGAATGGTAAATTATAATGGGTCAGTGTCCAGCACCTTCCCTGATATTTGTCTGACTGGAGTTGGAATAGTAAATTACAATGGGTCAGTGTCCAGCTCCTTCCCTGATATTTGTCTGACTGGAGTTGGAATAGTAAATTATAATGGATCATTGTCCAGCACCTTCCCTGATATTTGTCTGACTGGAGTTGTAATAGTAAATTATAATGGGTCAGTGTCCAGCACCTTCCCTGATATTTGTCTGACTGAAGTTGGAATAGTAAATTATAATGGGTTAGTGTCCAGCACCTTCTATTTTATTTCTTGGATTGGAGTTGGAATAGTAAATTATAATGGGTCAGTGTCCAGCACCTTCCCTGATATTTGTTTGAGTGGAGTTGGAATAGTAAATTATAATGCGTTAGTGTCCAGCACCTTCCCTGATATTTGTTTGACTGGAGTTGGAATATTAAATTATAATGGGTCACTGTCCATCACCTTCCCTAATATTTGTCTGACTGGAGTTGTAATAGTAAATTATAATGGGTCATTGTCCAGCACCTTCCCTGATATTTGTTTGACTGGAGTTGGAATAGTAAATTATACTGGGTCAGTGTCCAGCACATTCCCTGATATTTGTCTAACTGGAGTTGTAATAGTAAATTATAATGGGTCAGTGTCCAGC
This sequence comes from Lissotriton helveticus, assembly GCF_964261635.1. NCBI lineage: Eukaryota > Metazoa > Chordata > Amphibia > Caudata > Salamandridae > Lissotriton > Lissotriton helveticus. The sequence continues at coordinate 161,889,089 of NC_136068.1, read as the reverse complement.
ACCTTCCCTGATATTTGTTTGACTGGAGTTGGAATAGTAAATTATAATGGGTCAGTGTCCAGCACCTTTTAAGATATTTTATAGATTGGAGTTGGAATTGTAAATTACAATGGATTAGTGTCTAGTAATGTCAATGATATTTATTTGAATTTTTTTAGACCACTTATTTGAATTGGGTAAGTTTACATAATTTTATCATGTATTTATGTTATTTTAATGAAGTGGTAATAGTGTGTTATATATATATGTAAAATATGTATCTTATAAAGAATGTTATAAAAAAATGGAAGTAATTTCTTTGTTTTCATGATATTTGTAATGGTACATGCTGTTTCAATTTTACATTTTAGAACATAATTAATACATATCAATTTTTTTTAATTTATGAACTTATCAAAAATAAGTAGACATGGAGGTTTAGAAGATTTTTATTGACAAATTGTATTTATAATATGCACAGTACAGTATACAATATTTCTTTTATTTAACACAAATATGTAGTTACACATTATATAATACATTACATTTATTTATGTTCATAAATGTTGTAAATTTTTCTAAACACATTTTTTTATTAATATTTTAACAATAAATGATAAAGAGTTTTTCCTTATATTTTTTCCAAAAATAGTAACATTTCTAACATATTTAAAATAATACTTTTATAATTTTCAACAAATTATATACATGTTTTACATCTTTAATAATAATAATTAATATAATATATTAATTATTATAATTAATTTATAATATTTGTAAATAATAACATTTTAAAGAAAATTAAATATATGCAAAGTACAACTATTTATTCACATTTATATTTTGCATTGCATTTATTTACAAATAATTATATACATTTTATTAATAATATTAATAAATAACATTTAATATTTACTTATATTATTAATTTACAAATGGAATATAGTTGTAGAGTTAATTAAATCAACTAATAAATAAATATAATATGTATACATTCACCCAAAAATATTTCTAATGTATTTATAGCAATGTTAATATATTTGTATATTATTAATATTAAATAATATTATAAAAATATTATTTAATATTAACTTTTTAAGGATATTTAATATAATAATATTTTTATATGTGTTACATAATAGTGTATAAAATAATAAGTGCATTTATATATTTTATTTACACTGGGAACATTTTATTTTGTATGTTTAACTTCCTAATATTGTTTAAAGGGGACTACTTTTTTACCGCGTAAGGGTATTTTGCTACATTCAGGTCTGGAGAAGCTCGCGGTTGGAAGCTGCGTCGCGTTCAGGAAGGTAAGGTGTATTTTAAGCTATATATTTAACAGAATAGTAGTGTTTGAGTGTATATTATAGTTTTGTAGTAGTAATGTGTGTATGTACTAGTTGTTTTGCTATGTTAAAGGTGATAAAATCTTTTAACGGAGGTGTCTTGTGTGTTTGACACGTAGTGTACTTTAATGTTTTGGATGTTATCATATGTGTAATTTAATGGTTTATATTAATGTTTATATTTATATTTGGACATGTATGGATTTTATGTGGGTGGGTTTGTTTTCTGAATGCTTTTTTTACAGGTTCCGGTATTACTGTGTTTATTTCCGGAGAAGGGAGCGTTTTTTTTTTTAGAAATTAGTGTATTACTTTGTAATGTAATATTTAAAACTCTTTCTTCTTTTTGCGTGGTTTCCTGGAGCGTTTCTTTATATTTTTCATATTTTTCGGGTTTTTAAGGGATATTCATTTGGAATGGACTTGGAGAAGACAAAGGGGTCCATTATGATGCCGTCACCATAGTGGGGAACGGGACCGCCTGCCATAAGGGTGGGGGTCCCGTGGGGGGAATTAGGATGTGCCCGCCACAGTGGCGGGCACATCCTGTAGTTTTAGCATTGTGGCGGGTGGTGCACTCTGCACCGCCCGCCACAATGCTAAAAATGCTTTGTTGCATTTGCATATGCAAAGCGGCAGGCACCGCGCGGTGCCTGCCGCTTTGCATATGCAAATGTGGGGGGGTACCATAGGTACCCCCCATGTGCCCCCCGACAGTGTTGGCAACCTGGGGGCCCTGAAGGGGACCCCCGCAGCAATTCCCGCCTGCCTTTCCGTTGCACAAGGGACTGGGAAGGCTTGGGTCCTGTCACTATCCGGCCTGGACCTCTCTCAATCAAGTAAACAAACCAAGAGGTATGTCTTGGATGTTGTAGTCCACTTGTCAAATATGAGAGGCATCGTGGAGGCATGATTCTAATCTAGATTTTTGAACCCCTTCTTTTGATTGCAGGGAGCGATCCAAACCCCCAGCAAATAAGGTACCCTTTGAACTTTTAATTAAGTGTGTGAGTCCAAGCGAGAGGCTTATACCGATTTGGTCTTCTCTGATATAGTTTTTGTAATTGTTTTTTAGTGATACCAATGTTTTAAGGCCCGATAGGAATGTAAATAATACATGTGTAAATCGCAGAATTGCTTCCGTGTAATTCCTATTCGTTCTAGCACTTGGTGAAAAAACGCACTGTGTATCTTTTTGCAGATGACAAACAAGTAGGCCAGGGTTCCATTCTGCTTGACCACTTGTTTGCTTTATATCCAGGATTGGTGCCTCATAGATCATTTAATTTGAGGCATAGCACAGTTGTCTATGAAATATACACTGTTTTGAATTTCATTGATTGAAACCTGCATTTATTTGTATTGTTGTTTTCATTTATGGAATGTATTGTTTGTGAAACCTGTTAAATGTTTGGTTGTGTCTTTTGATGCTATAAAGAAAGCATTTTTCTAATCTTTTTATAAAATAAAAAAGTAATTTCAGACACATGTCTGCTCAACCTGGTAATTCATTGTACTAGGCGTTGCAGTAGTATCTCTACTCAAGCTGTCCGGCCACTTTGTTTGTTTACTTGATTGAGAGAGGTCCAGGCCGGATAGTGACAGGACCCAAGCCTTCCCAGTCCCTTGTGCTATAGAACGGGTCGCTACCCGTACGGCTCTATGTCAATCCACAGTATCGCATAGATTTTACATTAGTTGAATCCAGTTTTCTGGATTAATAATATGGCCGAAAAAGACACATTGTCATTTAGTGAAGAGCATATTGAGAAGCTTCTCGCGGACTCAACACTTTTCACATCGGTCACACTGAGCGGCACGGCGAAGCAGCAAAACGTGGCAGACAAACTTTTAAGGTTACAAAAAAAGCACATCAGAACAGAACTCCACGGTCAATTTCTACTTGCAAATTTAAGAGCTGGAACAATTCCGTGGGGCCTGCAGATAAAAAACGTACCCGTCATTTTCACCGACGATCCAGTCTACAAGAAGGGGTTCAGTTGCATTAGTACCAAATGCAGTAGGGACCTCATGGTCCACACAGTGGAGACAGCGCACAGAATCTGCCAGAAAGAGATAGAAGAAATCGAGGAACAACTGCAGAATATAAAAGACAACCATACTGAATCGGAAGCGAAATTGCTCCTTGAAAAAATTGAGAAGGAAATAACAACATTTAAGGATAACACTATTAATTTCAAAACATCGAAATTTGAAAAGGATAAAAAAAACTTCAATTTAGAAACGGTTTACCCGTATCTTAAAGAAGATTTCTATACTCGTCCCGAATCCACTAGGTACCTCAATACCTTTCAAGGCAGATCTAAAAAAAGATTTCTTACCTTTTCTGAAACCTCTTCTTCAGAGACATCTACTGAATCAGATCCAGGGGAAGGATCTTCTAATAGGAACCAACAGAAACGTCCTTTTTTAGGGCAAGGCCAACAGCAACAGCGGGCCAAATTCAAACAACCCCAATGGGAAATGTCCACACGGAAGCGGAACTACAAGTCGTAAAAAAGAATTCCTCTATTATTAACATCTCAACTAAAAGTTTGACTAAAGCCGAATAAGAAGTGCTCCAATTGGGCCTCTCATTCGTACCTGACACACGTATTGACTTCACCAAAGTGAAATTAGAAATAATTGAATTTTTCAGAAAGATCCGGCTTAGATGGTTCTTCAGAGACTCTACGAACCAGCCACAGACCGAGGCCTCCGGCCTGAGAAATAAATCATCCTTTTGTCCCCCAAACAACAATATGGCAAAAAATATAATCACTTTCGAGCAAAAAGTGTTGTCATCACTGAATGTGCTGGAAAAGAAGAGAAGATTTATACCAACAAATCTGTCAAACGATCAGAGACAAGCCATTGCCGCACTCAGAAGCCAACCAGAGGCAGTCATTCGACCGGCGGACAAAGGAGGGGCGGTGGTCCTGTGGTCCAAAGATCTATACAGGGCCGAAGGAAGAAGCCATGTGTATAATCCAAACTGGTATCGACGCATTACACATGACCCCACGGCTGAGATCACCCATGAAATCTCACGGATGGTGAAAGAGGCAAGAGACATTGGAATCTTAGGTCCAAAAGAAGCAGAATATTTAGTCAAACGATTCCCTCGAACCCCACACTTGTACTTCCTTCCTAAAGTGCACAAAGATCCCAACACACCACCAGGACGACCGATAGTATCGGGGTGTGACTCTGTGTTGGAGCCCATTTCCAAATTTGTGGATGTGTTTTTGAAGGAATTTGTCACGGAAGTTAAGTCGTATCTTCGTGACACAATGGATTTTATTAATAAGGTTGAAGGACTCCAATTTGACTCAAGCACACAACTTCTAGTTACTATGGATGTTTCGTCGCTTTATACTCAAATTCCCCAACAAGATGGAGTTGATGTGATCGAAATGTATCTAAATTCCAGACCCCGTCCACACAGAGTCCCAACCGAGTTGATTGTGAATATGGCAGCATTAGCTCTAAAAAAGAACTTCTTTGTCTTTGAAGAGGAAATGTTTCTACAAATCAAGGGATCAGCGATGGGCTGTCCCTTCGCACCTGAAATGGCCATATTGTTTATGGCACAGTACGAGGAGAAGTACGTGTATAATAACAATCCGTACAGAGCCCACATTGGGCAGTGGCTGAGGTACATAGATGACGTGTGGTGCATCTGGAATGGTACACCACAATCCCTGGAAGAATTCCACGACTGGCTCAACAATCGAAGTCCAGACATCAAATTCAGCTTGACGTATGATTGCAAGACCATGCCATTCTTGGACGTTGAGATAAAATCTACACCTGAAGGCCTCAAGTCAACTCTGTTCAAGAAAAAAACTGACAAAAACAATTGCCTTCATTACAAAAGTTACCATCCTAAAAGTTTGAGAAACAACCTTCCCTATGGACAGTACCTGAGGGTCAGAAGGAACTGTTCTTCAACAGAAGACTTTGTGATACATGGTGAAGCTCTGACGAACAAGCTGAAGGAAAGAGGTTACCCAGCCAAATTGCTCAAACACTCGATGAAAAGAGCGAGATGGACTCCCCGAGAACATCTCCTGCAGAAGAGGGACAAACCAAAATTGGACAGGATGGTGTGTGTCTCCACGTTTGGACCACACACCAATCCGGTGCAGAAGATCATACGTGACAATTGGCACCTCATTGAAGAAATCATCCCTGAAATCGGCAAACCACTGTTTGCGTTGAAAAAAACCCGGAGCATTGGACAACAAATCGCTCCGACTAGAACCATCATAAAAAAGGAAACACAGAGCACACTCTTCAACATGGGACCAGTGAAAGGACATCACAAGTGTGGTACATGTTTGGTATGCAGCCTCACGATTGAAGGCACTCACTTCACGGACGGCAAGAAACATTGGCGACATGAAGACTTTACGAACTGTAAGACCAAATATGCAATATATGCCATCATATGCCCTTGCGGTAAAGTCTATATTGGTAAGACCACCCAGGAAGTGCGCCAACGCATAATTCAACACAGATCCAGAATAAACAACAAAGTACTAACAGCACCATTGGTGTCCCATTTTATGAAGAAAGCACACTCGTCAATGACCTCAAATGGACAATTCTTGCAAGTATAAAAAATACCCCTGGAGCGGGTGGAGATCCTGATGTACGATTGGCACAAAAAGAGGCTTACCTCATTTTGAAGTTCAACACTGCCATGGACGGATTGAACGATCTGAATGAACTCAGTAACCTATGACTGTCTGAATGTTCGCCACGTTTGTCTGCTGTCGCACGTTGCTGTTCGTGTGACGATGTGACACCACATGTTTATGTGGTCTAGTCAAAAGAATTGTGTATCGCCAGATTCATGTGCTGATACATCTCGTTGCCCCCAGTAAATGCCTCCCTTTTACTGTAAAAAATCTTGGTATCTAGTGAGAGAAGATATGAGAACTACGTCTCCCACTACACACCACGTTGGGCGTGAGCTTAAATATCTTTAGACACGCCCCCTTCAGTCAACAGCGGTCTGTTCACATGAAGTCGGGTGCCGGAATCTAACTCTGATGAATCGTTTGCGAGAAGTGAGTCTATATGTACTGCTGATGCAGTTTCATACTAAAAAACGGTACGCTACGCTTTTCGAAAACACTTGTCTTGTGTCCTAACAGCGCACAAGTTCAGGCGGCGGCTGCCGCTTCAACAAGCGTCCATGAAGGGACTCATGCCCGTATAACGAAGGTAGGATCCCAGAGTAAAAAACCCCATTCACTACTTTTGCACACTATGGGGCCGATTAGGATGGCGGACGGACTTGCGTCCGTCCGCCACCCCTGAGTTGGAGGGACCGTCCGCATGGGCAGCGGCGGTCCCTCCATAGCAATTAGGATGTGACCGCCACCCTGGCGGTCACATCCTGTATGTTTTACATTGCGGCGGATGCTGCTTGAAGCAGCATCTGCCGCAATGCAAAAAACGAAAGGTGTGCATTTGCATGCACAAAGCGGCAGGCACCGCGCGGTGCCTGCCGCTTCGTGCACGCAAGGGCAGGGGGGTACCATAGGTACCCCCCATGTGCACCCCCCACGCAACCTTCACCCAGGGGGCCCGCAACGGGCCCCCAAAGTGACTGTCCGTATGCTTTTCCACGGCGGAAAAGCCGCCGCGGAAAAGCATGACTCACCCTGCATCCTAATATGGCTGGCGGTGTCTGATAGACACCGCCAGCCATGTTATTGCTTTTCCGCCGTGGTCGCCTTCCGACCGCGGCGGAAAAGCGGCGGACGGATTGGGAGACCCACCAGCCATCCTGATTTGGCGGTGGGTCTTTCAGGCCTCCTCGGCGGATTTCCCGCATACTCCGGGCCGGCGGTGGCCTCCGCCGGCCCGGAGTATGCGGGAAATCCGCCATCCTAATGACCCCCTTAATGTGGTTTACTAACAAGAACCCCCCGTTTTTTTAGTTTTCCGGATTTGTATGTTGCACAACCAACGTGTGCCGGCACCCCTCCTTGTGATCGTTTTTGGCGCACCATAGAGGTATGTCTTGGATGTTGTAGTCCACTTGTCAAATATGAGAGGCATCGTGGAGGCATGATTCTAATCTAGATTTTTGAACACCTTCTTTTGATTGCAGGGAGCGATCCAAACCCCCAGCAAATAAGGTACCCTTTGAACTTTTAATTAAGTGTGTGAGTCCAAGCGAGAGGCTTATACCGATTTGGTCTTCTCTGATATAGTTTTTGTAATTGTTTTTTAGTGACAACGACCCCCCAATCCATGTCCTGAGGAGAACCCGTTAAACACACTTGGGTTCGAAACGCGTCGACGTTCTTGTCCTGCAAAGATACCAATGTTTTAAGGCCCGATAGGAATGTAAATAATACATGTGTAAATCGCAGAATTGCTTCCGTGTAATTCCTATTCGTTCTAGCACTTGGTGAAAAAACGCACTGTGTATCTTTTTGCAGATGACAAACAAGTAGGCCAGGGTTCCATTCTGCTTGACCACTTGTTTGCTTTATATCCAGGATTGGTGCCTCATAGATCATTTAATTTGAGGCATAGCACAGTTGTCTATGAAATATACACTGTTTTGAATTTCATTGATTGAAACCTGCATTTATTTGTATTGTTGTTTTCATTTATGGAATGTATTGTTTGTGAAACCTGTTAAATGTTTGGTTGTGTCTTTTGATGCTATAAAGAAAGCATTGTTCTAATCTTTTTATAAAATAAAAAAGTAATTTCAGACACATGTCTGCTCAACCTGGTAATTCATTGTACTAGGCGTTGCAGTAGTATCTCTGCCTTTCCATTGCGGCATTGCCGCCGCGGAAAGGCCTCTACTTGGTGCCATTGTAATATGGCTGGCGGTGTCCATTGGACACCGCCACCATATTAATCCATTACCGCCGCGGTCGCAAGGCGACCGCGGCGGTAAAGCGGCGGACGGTCTTTCCGTCCGCCGCTGTCCCCTCCGCCATCCTAATCTAGCGGAGGGGAAAACAAGAGTGCTTGTCGGGCGGATTGCCTCCGCCAGGGTGGCGGTGGCCACCGCCACCGTGGCGGAGGCAATCCGCCCATCATCATAATGGACCCCTAAGCGTTTTTGTTTTTTAAACAAAGTGTGTGCATGTTCGTTTTTTTTAATTAAATTCTACACACTTTGTTTATCTTCGTGTTACTGGAGCGATTTTTATGTAATTTTACTGTGTTTCGAGTTTTAATTATATCATCTTGGATTGGGAGAAGAATATGCGTTTTTATTTTAAATTACGTGTGGGTATATTACTTTTTATTAAAAAGGTACCACAGTTCAAAATTTTGGGATTCCTTGGAGCGTTTTTTTCATTTTCTAATTCTTTTCGGGTTTTTTAATGGTTCGATAATTGGATTTGTAATGGATTGCCAAAGGATTGGATGGATTTTAACTGGATGTATTACGTCTTCTTCAGTGACATAAATTGTAAGTATTTTTATATTATATTATTTGGGTGGGCAATGTACATTGTTGATTTTTTGTAATTTTTGATATTATAATAAATATTGCATATTTGTTTACAAATTGTTTTGTAGAAGTTTAAAAATATGTACTACAAATATGTAATATTTATTATGATACCAAAATATATAATGATATTGTATATATCTGACTGTATAGTAATTTTTTAAAGGATATTTTATAGAAGAGATTTTGCTATTAGGGATAGGTACTCTAGACCTCTTGTTGAAGGATATAGTGTGACCTGGCTTTGAAGTAGTCGGAACATTTGTTTTGTTTGTTTTGTTAGTTTTGGCCCTATTTCTGTTACAGATTGTTCCATGCGTAGTTCTTGGTAGCTTTTTTCTTTTAGTAAAGCTTGTATTAGATTGTGGAAGGTAGGTTTTCCTCTGTTGGTGGTAGCTTGGAATGCATTATGCCATCCTTCTACACTGTTGTTGGTTTTAGCCTCCTGATTCAATGTACTTAGCTATACATTCCACCAGGGTATGTGGAATTTAGGTTGTTGTCTGTGTCCAGATCTATTTAACCTTCCCACCCAAGTATCTTCAAAGTAGTCTAGAAGTGGGGCCAATTTATCCTCATATTTTTTGTAGTATGGACTGTCTATTAGTATATTATAATGTTCTGCAACATAAGTTAAAGGGACATAGGAAAGTGCAATTAATTTTTTTACTTGATATGCAAAATTACTATCTGTTGCATATAGGATGCTTAATGTTGATTTTTGGAGATGTCTCCATATGCTTTGGTTAAAATGATAATAGCATCCTTGTATTGATGTGTGGGGAAATGTTTTTAAGATGCTATTAATCATTGCTAGCTCGAAATCAATAATTATTTTCTGGGGAAAATAATTATTGATTTCGTTTTTTATTACATTTAGTATTTCTGTATATGTGTTTTGTTGTTTGTTAGGTAATAAACAGTAAATAAATGGTATATTGGTATGATGGTACAATCCATGTATGGTATACAGTAGGTAGAATGGTTTAGGACATGGTTTAAAAGTACCATCCATCATCTAGTGTTCGCATTGTTGTAGTTTCCTCAAATTAGTAGCAATAGCAAACATAATTATTCTGTTTGTAATGCTTTCATTGTCATATAGTATGAATTTATCCTTATTATGTGTGATGCTCATTTCTGGTGAAATTACAATTTCCTCAAATGTAGTAGGGTTAGGTTCAGTTGTAGTAGTGAGTCTTTTTTGGCGTGCTATTGTCCTTTTTAGGGAGTGAATTGATGGCAGTTGACCTGAAGCATGGCTAGGAACTTTCAAAAGTTCCTCTTTTAGGATCTGTGTTGTTGGTTTCTCACTCCCTGTACTTGCTTCTTTGATACTTTCTAAAGCATCCCTGATCTCTATTTCTGTGACATTAGGGGGGTGGTTGTGTTCTCTAGTAGATAATACATTTGCTTCATCAGTAGTAGCCCTACCATAGCATTTATTTGAATAATATTGCGTACATTTCCAAAATACTTTCGTTCCTGTTTGTCTTTCCTGAGTATAAACATAGCCCATATAGCATAGCAATAGTTTATTTTTTTGGACATTACAAATTCAGCTCCTTCAGTCATTTTTCTATTATTGTTGCTAGGGAAAAATAGTAAGAAAAATATTTTTATGGCAAATACAGTTGTATATGCTTGTTAGAAATTTATATTTAACAGTTTATACTTAAAGTTATATTTTCTAGTGTAGAGGAATGCAGAAAAGCTGTTTTCAAATTCTTTCTTGTATGTTCTTCTTTTGTTTCTGTTGGTAAGAAGAGTAAGAATGTGATTAGTTATTATTTTATAATAATTGTTGATTTTTCTAGGGGAAAGGTGTTTAGTAGGTAGCTTTTAATGGCATTTTAGGAAGTTAACAGAGATACTTACTTGTTAGGATTGTGTAGTCTTTGCTTTAGGTGGGATTTAATTAGGATGTATTCTGAATATCTGTGAAGAAGATAGAATAGAAAAATACTGTTTAGTAAAAGGCTTAAATATTTTAGTGAATTTTAGCAAGGGAACAGATATACTTACTTGGTAGAATTTTGTAGTCTTTGCCTTAGTTGGGGTATAATTAGGATGCATTTTGAATATCTGTGAAGAAGGTAGAATGTAAAAATATATTAATTAGAAAAAGGCATAAACATTTTAGGGCTTTTTAGGAAGTTCACATGTATACTTACTTGTTAGAAATCTGTAGTATTTGAGTTAGGTGTAGTATAATTAGGATGTCTTCTGAATATCTGTGAAGAAGATCGAAAAAAAATATTTTTTACTAAATGGCTTAAATATTTTAGTGACTTTTAGGAAGCCAACAGATATACTTACTTGTTAGAATATTGTTGTTTTTCCTTAGGTGGAGTTCAATTAGGAATTATTCAGAATATCTGTGTAGAAAATAGAAGGAAAAAAAAAGTTTATTATAGAAATTATTTAACATTTTAGTGCGTTTTAGGAAGCCAACCTATATACCTACATTTTTAAGTACTGTGCTATTTTCTTTAGGTGGAGTAGAGTTAGGATGTATTGTGAATATCTGTAAAGAAAATAGAATAAAGAAGAAAAGGATATTTTTAAAGATTTGTAAAGAAATGTATTTAGTGTGTTAGAAAACATTTATATATAATTACAATGAGTATGCAGTGATTAAGAATTTGTAATAGGTTATTTTATGAATTTTATAAATGTTTGTAGAAGGAATAGTAAAGTAGAAAAAAAAATGTTATTTTCACAAGAAAGATACATAGTTATTTTTCAACTTTAGTAATGGTTTAGTTAAAAAATTTGCCAAAACTTACTTGAATTATTAATGTAGAAGTTTTGCTTTCTGTAGTAGAATTCTGAGGAATAACGTTGTCAAAGTGTAGCCTTCTTTTTTCAATAGATTTACCAGCAGGAATTGGCTGTAGGAATGTACTCCTTTTATAGTGTGTATTCAATGTGTTCATTCATTTGATTGGATGTTTTTGAAAGGGAGCATTTTATTGGTTAGTTTGAATTTTGTTTGATTTAATTGCTTGGCTTCTTGTTGTCAAAAAGCAAAACTGAGAAGGATTCAGCATTGAATGTCGTAAATATTTTATTATATTGCAAAATATGTATTTATAATGTTGTAATATATGTTGAATAATTAGTATTTATTAATGTATGTGATGCAATATTTAGATAATATGTGGTAAAAAAGCTACAAACAATTAAAGTGTCTTTCCAAATGTTTATATATATTTTATATGTATTTTGAAGTGTATATAGTTTAAGAAAGCAAGATTTTAAAAAAAAGTATTAAATGTATAAAATCTATAGTCGATAATCATATAATTTCGATATTTTGACTGTCTATATATATGTTGTCGATATTTTTGTAGTGTGACATATAATTTTCCTTCAAACGATATTTTTGTACTCTATATATTTTCAATCTATATTAGTGTAGTCGATAGTCGATATTTAGTCCACGATATTTTTGTAATTTATTAAATGAATATAGGAAGTCTATATAATTGTAGTCGATATTTTGTCTACGATATTTTAGCAACTCGATATAGTGTCCGTCGATATTATGTCAGTGATCCATCATATATATTATTTTTTTAATGTTTCATGCAAAAAGTGAAAATAACAATTGCATCTCATCATTTGAACAAACAATATTTGTGATAAAAAATAACATATTCAGAAACAGAGCAAACACATTTAAAATTCACAAGTCAAAATGACATACATTAATTGAATTTGACACTCAACAAGCTTTGTGTATATGGTTTGTTTTTGGTAAGATACACACATGAGGGTTTCCTGGACCCACAATCATAATGCAGACACTATACGTGGTTCACCTCAGAGGTGCAATGTTCCTATAGTACATATCGCATTCAAAGATCAATATTTGATGACTCCTGTACTGGCTAGACCCATCCAGACTGATGTCAGCGTACATACCAAGCAAGGAAGGTATAGAGCACCACTGGGAATCCAAGGCTACATATGGATTGAAAAGTCAGTATTGTTGAGACCGAAGCAGGTGCAGAGATGAAGAAATACAAAGGAGAACATTACCTCAGAGAGGTCCATGGTGCATGGTGGACCCTGAGCAAGAATTTCATGTTCCTAGATGTTTGCTTCACATTGGGAAACAGTGGTATAATCCCATTAGCTGTGGGTTCTGTCTTCTCTGAAACAATCCTTTCTAGAATGGGTTCTTCATAATCAGTCTACTCCTCCAATAGAGTACAACACTAGACAGAATTAAAAATGGAGTAAAATCTCAAAGGTCCATCATCTATAGATAAATGCTATTACACATTCACCTTTCAACAGAGGAACCAAGAAAAAAAGTGCACCCTACACAACTTGGAACTGTGGAGTGGCTGGTAAAATGCGGGTTCTTTAAAGTTATTAGACTCTGCTTGTAAAGGAATATGTACATACCCCACAGTGCTTAATTTGTAAAAAAAATAAGTGTCAGGCCCTCGTCTAGAACCACCACAGTTTGCACCACACACTGTACATATAGAACTACCAACCAGCACACTGCTACAAGTGTGACAATTCAGACTGTTCGAGGCCGCCAAAGCTTTAAGAATGGCTTGAGTGGCAGGTATTAGTTGCATTTAATGTTTATTGAATTAACAAACAACTGTTTTTCTGCTCACTTTTAAACTGCACAAACAGCACCACTATGTGGCATCTATAATAATGTAATGTAATGTAATGTAAGAGACATTTTTACCGCGCACTTTCACTCCAAGGAGTATCTTGGCGCACACACAACTCAGATGGAAGAGTTGGAGGGAAAGGATGTTCTGCAATATACACCACAGTTACACCAGAGTTCTACATGTAGCATCAGGCAGAGAGAAGATCCAAGTTTTTAATGCTTTCCTAAAAGGGGCTTCTAAAGAGAAAGTACGTAAAGATAAGGGAAGCTTATTCCAGGCCTTAGTACCCAGTACAAAAAGGGATTTGCCCCCTTTTGTGGCCAGCTTGAACCGAGGAAGAGTAAGTAGGTTCTGACTGGCGGATCTCAAACAGCGCGTCGGATGGTATCTTTTGAACCCGTGAAGTAGGTATTTTGGGCCACGCTGGTGGAATGCCCTAAAGGTAATTAAAAGAATCTTGAACAAAACTCTTTTACTTACCGGCAGCCAATGAAGAGTATTAAGTGCTGCTGAAGCTGACGACCTCCGTGGCCAACGCAGTACGAGGCGGGCTGCCGCATTTTGGACCATTTGTAACCTATGGAGAACGCTTTTGTTGGATCCAGCATATACTCTGTTACAATAGTCTAGCCTAGAACTTATTAAGGCCACTGCGACTGTTTTCCTCGCTGACAATGGGAGCAGATCGAAAAACTTCCTCAGTGCTTTGATGATTTGAAAGCATATACCTGCCACTGCTATAGCCTGGGGCTTAAAGGATAGTTGGTTGTCAAATTTAATGCCCAGGTTGCGGGCAGATACAATTGTGTTGGGGGGAGCTTCTGCCTCCGTTGGCCAACATATTTTTGATGAGAACAAGTTATGGTTCCCAACAGGAAGAATTTCAGTTTTTGCGGTGTGGCATTTTAGGTGGTTGTTTGTCATCCATCTGAATATGGCAGTCAAACACTCCTTAAGATTTTCCTCTGCTCCTGGTCGTTCTCTGTCCAGAACCAGTATGAGCTGAGTATCGTCAGTATATGAGATGGAACTGATCTGGAATGACGCGATCAGTTTCACAAAGGGTACCATGTATAAGTTGAAAAGGACAGGGCTCAATCCTGAGCCCTGCGGAACCCCTGAGCTGACGTTTTTAGCTTCAGACTGGTATTGGCCTAACACTGTCACTTGGCGTCTGTTGCTGAGGAAATTCCTGAGCCATGCCAAGACCTGGCCTCCTACTCCTGCGGCAGCCAACCGGTTCACTAAGATGTTATGTGAAACCGTATCGAAGGCTGCCGACAGGTCAAGTAGGATAAGGACGGCCTTTTTTCCTTGGTCCATTGCTGCCCGTAATGTTTCTGCGGCGAAAAGTAGGGCCGTCTCAGTGGAATGTTCTGACCGGAATCCTGATTGATGAGGATGGAGAATGTTATTCTTCTCCAAGAAATTAGTCAGTTGGTTATTGACAAATTTTTCGGTTAGTTTAAACAGGACAGGTAGTAAGGAAATAGGTCGCAGGTTAGTCAGGGTAGTGGGGTCGGCCAGTGCTTTTTTTTGGAGTGGCTTGACAGCTGCCAACTTCCAGTCATCGGGGATGTTTGCCGTGGCTAGAGAGGAATTGATAATCCTGTTAATTATAGGATTAACCAGCTCGACCAAAGTATGCAGCACCGAGGGGGGACAAGGATCGAAAGGGGAACCCGATTTTCAGGCCAGGATAGCTTTAGAGGTATCCTCGGGGGACACTAGGGCAAACTCCTCGAAGCAAGGGGAGGCTGTCATTTCACTCCCTTGTTCAATTTCCACAGTTGTCATTTCTCCTGATGGAAAGGTGTTTACAATGGTAAGAATCTTGTTGTCAAAATAATTGGATATCGCATTACAGAGATCCTGAGATGGTGGAATCTCCTGCGATAAAGCTGAAGGATTCATAAAATCCTTGACAATCTTAAAGATTGCTTTTTGTTCCTGACCTGCTGTGGACAGGGCCTGTAAATAATAGGTTTTTTTTGCGGATTTTATTTCTGCATGATATTTTCGTCTTGCTATTATGTAGATATTAGGTGCGGTGGTGTCATAATGTCGACGCCATCTTCGTTCTAATACTCTGACCTTACCCAATTCAAGTTTCAGAGTCATTGAGAACCAGGGGCACTCTTTTTAATCCTTTAGAATTATTATTTCTAAGCGGACTTAACAAGAGTCCTGCTCTAGTGATCCAATCACAGAAGCTCTGATTATCTCCTAGGGTAGAGTCAGTTAGAACTGGTAGATTGTCTTTAAGTTTATTCATTACATCAGGTCTATTGGTTAAAGATTTCCAATCAGGGGTAGATGTAGTCAAGACTTTATTTATCCGGATTGTAGGGTTAGTGGTGGATCTCAAATTCCATACAATATTAAAAGGAATAAAATAATGATCTGTCCATGTCTGAGGACTGGGAGGTTTAACTCTCAGATTGGGAGAATTGGAACATATGCAGTCCAATAGATGTCCTGCCTGGTGGGTGGGCTCATGATTCAGAAGTGAAAGTCCTAGTACTTCCATGATTTCCATAAAGCAGCCTACTCCTGGGTCATTAGGAGACTCTAGGTGCAGATTTAGATCGCCCAATACTGCAAAATGGGAAAATCTGAGTGCTAGTTCGCTCAGAGCATCACCTACTGATTCCAAGAATTTCGAAGATGGGCCCGGAGGACGATAAATGAGGGCCCCAGAGAAGACAAAAGTATCATGGATCTCCAATGAGAATGCCAAGGCTTCTGCTTCTTTAATCTCCGACAATTCTTGGGATGAACACTTAATAGTGTTATGGTAGATGATTGCCAGACCCCCTCCGCGTTGTTCAGATCTGTCCAGACGTTGGATAAGATAGTTAGGCGGGAGGGCTATGGCTAAATCCGGGTTACACCAAGGCTTAAGCCATGTCTCTATATATAAGTGCATGTTCTGGCAACTAAGTGCCGGTTCTGGCAATCAGGTGCAGGTGCTGAGCACCGGAAACCAGCGGCTCAAATTAAGCACTGCCCTGGTATATCGTAATGATGCTCTGGTAAAGGAATTGTTCTGGTCTTCGCTTGGACTAAATATTTCAGCTAAAGATGACAGAGATCAGAATGTTCCTTTAACGATGGCAGAAGCCATTCATCATACACTACTTTTTGGGGAAAAGTTTTATTTTATTTAATATAAGATCTGCAATACATTTCTTACACAGGAGAGAATATGTGGACAACATCTCATCAAGCAATAAAATATACAGTGATTGACAGGTTACACAGTTTTGCTTACTACGCCTCATCGTCTGAGCCATGGTCTACGGCAGGAGGGGTACATATATGACCTCTGTATGTATTCCATTTGCCCCACACCTTCCCCCATTTCTTGGGGCACCTTCTATAGATATATGTAGCTTTTTCAGCCACCATGATCATGTCCATGTCCCTACACCACTCTGTCACGATTGGGGTTTGTGCTGCCCCCCATTTCTGAGAAATGTTTCGCTTTGCTACTATCATCCCCATTGTTGCCCACTGTCTTCCTGCGTGGTTGAGGTCCGTCGGTTCCCATATGTTTAATAGGCAGCACTTGGGAGAAATCGGAACTATGTTCCTGCTAACCTTTGTGATAATGTCCATTACTGCTGTCCAGTATGATGTGATCTCTGGACACTGTCACAGAGTATGGTAAAATGTGCCCAATTCCTCACATCGGCACAAACAGTACGGGTCGGAGGCTCTGCCTATCTTGTGCATTTTGACTTTTGTGTAGTAGGTCCTAGGCAGTGTTTTTAGTTGGGTGAGGTGCATTCTTGAGGAGACCGCTACCTCTCTAGGCGATGCGATCGCGTCCTGCCAGTCCGTGTCATCCAAGTCTCCAACCTCCGCCCGCCAGGTATCCCAGAGTCGTGTCAGGGAGTCCGTCTGGTTATTAATAATTTTCCAGTATGTAAGGGAGATCGCCTTCTTGTGTAAATAATCAGTCAGTAGTCGGTTTTCTAAGGGGGACGATTCAGGGAGTAGTCAGTCAGTCAAAATACTTTTATTCGATTTTTGATAAAATCATAAAAAGACAAACATTTCGTACATATTAATAAACAATGATACCTTTACAGAAATACCTTCAAATACATTGGTTTAAATAAAATTAATAAAAACGTTTTCAAAAGTATTTACAAAGTTCATTCAACAAAACAATTAATAAGGTCAATTGTGCAAAAAGGCAAAGTGCGGTGCAAAAATGTCAATGTGGGCCTCGGGGGTGAACAGTCATAGAATATTAGCTGATGTTTCATGGCTCAATTTGATACGTGAAGCTGCTGCCAAATAATTTCCCATGCAAAACATGGTACGAATGTTAGTCATAGACAAAAGATACAGAAGTGCCGGTCTGACTTGAGTGAAGCCAGCCTCCCTCAGCATTGGTAACAAATATTTATTACGGGGAACTGAAAATAATGAGCAGAACATAACAAAATGCATGGTATCCTGGGTTGAAAAATTGTCGCAGGGACAGGGGGGGGGCTGATTCTGGTCTTACCCAGGATTGGTAGTTACCCAAATGATAATGAATCAAATTAAATCTAAATTTGGTCAGAAGAAATCTATGAAAAGGTCTAGTAACGATGCTGAGGTAAGGTTCCATAGAAATGGAATTAATTAAGATGTAATGAGACCTCACCGTCGGCTTCTGCAATTCTTTTTCCTCACGAGCTAATCTGGCCAGGATCAGAAACTGTCTCTTGACTAGAGCTACGTCCATGTTACTAATACGTGAGGGAAATTCAAAAAGTTCCAATCTCCCTATTTGCTCAAAGGACTTCCTCAGGTAGTCCATCCAGGGGATCTTTTTATAATGATCTAAGGACATGACATCCTCCATGATTAAATGGTTCAGAGATAACTCCTTGTTAAGCCATGTCCTTAGCCAAAAGATCCACGGGGCCAAGCTAAGCCTGTCTGTAATATAGTCCAAGCCTACCTCCGCATGAATGGAATATGTTGGGGTGGAAGTAGGAACTGTCAATAATGAGCGTAAAAACCTATTTTCTGCTCTCTGTGTGGGCTCTAGCTGGACATATCCCCAAATGGGAGCACCATACATTGCAATAGGGATGCATTTAGTGCTTTAGACCTTCAGGAGGGCCTCCATTGGCCTAGCCCCCAATCTTTTTGAGAAGACCATAAGGGCCCCCGCTGACCTGGCCACTTATAGGCTTTTTACCCTCACCTGGGGGCCCCACGAACCCCTCTCGTCAAAGAGCACCCCCAGGTAGGGGAAAGTTGCCGTTCTAGAAACTACTTGGCCCTTACACCTAAATGTTTTTGGCTTCCCTTTGCGTCTATGGGCTCCGATCACCATCGTGTGGGATTTGCCAGCATTAACCTTCATGTCCAACTCGTCCATGAAGGCGCCAAATGCGTGCAACAAATTCTGCAGTCCATTACCAGTGCGGGCAATGAGGACTGCGTCATCCGCGTATAGGAGAGCAGGGATCTTAGCTTCTCCTACACGCGGGACGTCCCTCTCTGTCTCCTCGAGGTGACTCCCCAATCCGTTAATGTATATAGTAAACAGTAAGGGGGCCAATATGCAGCCCTGCCGTACCCCACGCATGGACTTAAACGGGGGACTGAATCTTCCCTCCCTGGTAACCCTGACCATAGCGGACAGGTCCTGGTGAAGGGAAGCCATGAACCTGACCAGGGCCTCATCTATCCCAATCCTCATTAGAGTGGTCCACAACTTTGACCTGTTCACCAGATCGAAGGCCGAGGAGAGGTCCATAAACGCTAGGAATAAGGACCCCTCCTTGGCCACCGTATACTTAGCTATCAGGAGGTGCAAATTTGAGCACTGCTCCATTGTCCCCCGCTTCTCCCTAAACCCATATTGAATGTTAGCCAACCCACCACAGTTCTCCATACTCTCCCTCAGCTTGGTTAACAGGACTCTGCCTAGAATCTTAACGGCAGAGTCCAGGAGGGATATAGGCCTGTAACACCCAGGGTCGTCACAGTGGCCTTTCTTAAAGATTGGGACTATGATGGAAGTTGCCCATGAGGTTGGAAGGGAGTTACCTGTGGCTGCATTAAATACATTTGTCAGGACTTCCGCCCATAGGCCTGGGGAGTGTTTAAAAAAGTCGGCCGGCACCCCATCAGGGCCCGGTGCTTTATTCTTCGTAGTTTCATGAATAGCTTTTTCCACCTCTCCCTTATCGAAAATCATGGGGGTCATCTCGCGGACTGCAGGCAAGCTTAAAGTGCAGTCCGCTGGCACTGCCTTATATACAGCGCTGAAGTGGGTAATCCATTTTTCATCCGAGATCACACAATCCATGTCTGAATTGGTCGAGTCGGAGAAAAAGGGCTGGTTTATTATGGACCAGAACTGACTACTGTCCCTCAGGACGTCCATACTAAGGAGGCTCTCCCAAGCTGTCTTCTTAATTTCCTCTCTACTTGTTTTAAGGGCCAGCTTGTATAGCTTCCTCTGGGAGGCGATTTTACTTTTGTCCCTCAGTGTGTGTTTGAGTGCCAGCATCAAGGATTTGTGTGCTTTGGAGCAATTTGAGTCAAACCAACGGCAGTGCTTGGGGGCACCTGCCCTCGAGCTGACCGTTAGGTCGAGCGAGATTTGACTACAAATTGCTTCAAAGGCCCCCGTTATTTCCTGGGCCGGGGCCATGATGTTTTGGCACCCCTCTAAGTGTCCTTTGATTTTGGGTAAAATTTCTAGATAAAAAGTATCGGGCATCACGCTTGACCACTTTAGCCTTCTCCCCTGGTCCACTGGGCGTAATAAGGGCAGTGCCTCTGATGGACGGGGCTTAGGCCCCATATGCTGCCCCCAAGCCACCTCCAATACTACAGGGTTATGATCGCTATGAGCGGAGACCATTGTATAGTAAGAAGTTACCCTATTCAAAATCCCTGAGGTCGTAAAAATATAGTCTATAATGGACCCCGGAAATGATCCTTTAAAGGTATGGGATCTGTGTTTCCCTTCAGGGGAGTTGGGTTCGTAAAAGTTATAGACAGCCAACAGGTCTTCTAACTCCTCTCCAGCCGGGGAATGTTCGAAGTGTGGACCCACCAACTCTACTTGCCCCTCATTATGCCTTGTACCACAGAAGTCTTTGCACGGGTGAACATTAAAATCCCCCAATAGGATGAATTCATGGTTAAAACGTGTATTTTGACTGACTGAAGATAAGAAGGAATCTAATAAAGCTATGCTATTATTACCGGAGTCCTTGTTCCTTGAATTATAAAAATTAATGTAAAAAGTACTCTTGGTAGGAGAGACTGACCGTTCGACTATTAATATATTTGGGGAGGGGTTTTTATCCAAGTTTAGGGAACCTTTAAGATTTAAGGAAAAAAGGGTTATGAGGCCTCCCATAGCTCTGCCCGCTCTACTTGGGGAAGCAGCTAGGACAAAACTAGTGAAACCGTCCAACCAAAAACTGTCTGCTGTGTCCCATGTCTCTTGGAGGGCAATAACTTCATACTTAGAGACCAGGTTCACCCACTCCTCATCCTTAACTTTGGTTTTGATCCCTGCCACGTTCCAACTAAGATGTTTGCATACTGTGGCCTCCTCCCGGTCAGGCAGTCCAGTTAGTGGGATCTGTTCAGGGAGTATGTCAGCCGCTGGAAGTGCTGTTTCTAGTGCGTGTACCAAAACTTTTCTCCAGGAGCCATCTCGTAGTGTTCTTTGTCGGTAAGTAAAGGTGACCATCTTACCCTCCTTCCATAGATCCCCCAGCTGGGAGATTCCAATCAAGTTCCACTTCTGAAACCCTTGCTCTTTCCCAGGGTACCCAGTCTACTGGTGTCCCACAATGGGGTGTGTTGCGCGAGCTTATCGGCCCACCGGAGGTGTTGTGTCACTATGTGCCAGACATAAATTGTATGTGCTGTTAGTCCTATGAGCCCTGTTGTTTTTCTCTTGTTGTAGAGTACTCTATTCATTCCGCCAGTTCCCAGGGTTACCAGTTCTAGGCGGTATGCTAGGGTCAGTATCAGGCATGTGTAGCCACTGGTTGATTGTCATCAGATGTGAGGCCCAGTAGTATGCACGGATATTAGGTAAGGCAAAACCCCTGTCGTACCAGCTTCTGACCAGTTTGCACGCTGCTATCCTTGCCGGCTTATTGTCGCAGAGGAGATTAGTGACTTCAGAGTTTATTGCTTTGAAATTTGAGTCAGGCACACAATAGGGTATGTTGTCGAGGGCATATATAAATCCAGGCAGAGCCATCATTTTGAAAAGTGCAGCCTTGTCCAATAGGGTGAGTGGCAAAGCCCTCCAGTGATTAATATCTCGTCTCAGTCTTTGAAGCGATGCCTGAAAATTGAGCACCTGGAATTCGTCTGGGTTAGACGTCATGTATCTCCCAAGGTATTTGAAGCTGTCAGATACTATCTTGACCATACATACCCGGGGCAATTTAGGAGGTGATCCATGTAGAATATAGAGCACCGATTTTTCCCAATTTATCGTATACCCTGATACCAACCCGAACTCCTGACAGATATCCAGCAGTGCGTTAAGGGATCATGCCGGGGAAGCTATATACACCAGAGCATCGTCTGCATAGAGGGAGATACAGTCCTCCCAATCATCCTTCCCTCTACCTTAGGCCTCGGACAACTGGGTCTCTTCTAATCCATGCAGCCAGTGGCTCCAGGACCAGCGCGAATAGGAGTGGCGACAGCGGACAACCCTGCTGCGTCCCCGTCTCAGAGTAAATTCCGGTGATATGTGTCCATTAGCTACCACATGTGCGATAGGGTTAGTGTATAAGAGACGTACCCATGAACAAAACTTAGGCTCAAATCCCAAGTGTTGGAGGACAGCGAAGAGAAACGCCCATTCCAGGGAGTCAAATGCCATTTTCGTGTCAGGTGATAGGACTGCTGCGTCCTCCCGGATTGTATGTTTTCGAGCCAGAACATTAAGGAGGTGTCAGAGGTTTACATCATACACTACTCGTGCAATTGTTAAAACACATTTATTCCCATTTTCAGTGCTGATGTAATCCTTACAGGGTGAAGATCATGCTAAAATGGGTTGTATGTAAAATATTGTGAATATAACTATTGTTGTCAAAATATTGATGACACTCTTTTATCAAGAGTAAGAATGGATTTACTATTCTTACTATTCTTAATTCCACATCTAAATACATTGAAGATATAGATTTAAGTTACGTATACTAAAGCTATATATACATTTCTCGATGATATTTAGACTACAGTATTTTTGTAGGTTGAAATTAAATCCATGATATTCTGACACCATACCACTATGATGCATCCAAGCAAATATTTCCTGGCTCTTAAAGTACCCTCAAAATCTATATTATAACTGATTTAAAGGGGCTTTCAACCCTTTACTTCCATTTGTCTGTTGTAGCATGTGGCAATGGGTTAGCCCACTTCAGCTACTGATGACATTCTTACCTTTCACAAGGAGCACATCCTCACACAAAGTAGTTCCATTTAGTGCCAAGGTCTACCACGGCAATATGTGTTTTTTGGGGACAAAAACATATTTGTGCTGTAAAGTTTTGTTTTTAATCAGTGAGGGCTCAGCTGCTCCCTTAACAAGATGTTTTAAAAAAAATATGATAAAACAAAAAAGCTGGCAGCCAATTACGAACCTATTGGCCTACTCAATGCTTGATATATTTGACTTGAACGATCACCGATTGTGTATTCATTCATACTAAAGGCTTACGGAGGCATAGTATGCATGAAATATGGTACGGCAAGTTAAATTGTTCTCTTTGTGATTGCTTCAGGGAGAGAAGTTTGCTAAAGTCATGCTTCAGGAATTAATTTTAAGTTGTGTTCCAGAAACCTGTTTTTATTGGTGGTCCTGGTAAAAAAAACGTTTTTAACATACACATCTGCAAAGAGACTGTTACTGTAAGAGCATCGGTGCCCATTTTATAAGTAGTATCACTATGCTCCTTTCATCAAGGTCCAGCAAACTTACATATCTTGCTATGTGCATCAGAACAATTAATTGTAATGTATCCTTCAAGTCTATAGTAAAATTTAAACATGCGTTGAAACATATAGAAACAGACAGCATGCTCAAAATGTTTTGTAGCCGCCAAAAGCATTTACAAATGGATTCCATGCATGAGTATTGTATCGCCTGATGCACCTGGAATACTTTGAGTCTTCATTACAGCGCCTGGACAACTATACTCATTTGATAGGTGGGCCTGCAGTACTTCTTGTGCCACCCCACCAAAGTAGCCCCTTAAAGCATGTCCAAGGCCTGCCATTGCAGCCTTTGCACAGTTTTAAATTGCCATTTCGACCTGGCAATTGGATAGGTGAAAAGTTCTTAGCAGTGTAAAGATGGCATATGTTGAGTCACACAGAATGTGGGCCACCAAAATTCCAATTCACTCTCCATAATTATCGAATATGGTACAGCTAAAGTTACAAAATTTACATCCAAAACCTAAAGTGAGCAGTCAGTTCTTTTTACACTGCAAGAAGGTCACTAGGGGACATTTCCAGCAGCAAAAATATATCCCGAACAAAAAAGGTACTTTAATATAATCACGAACATTATAAGCACAGTGCTTAATCATTGGAAGGGCTTTTTTATTACTATAAATGGTTATACTTA
The DNA here is from genome assembly GCF_964261635.1 of Lissotriton helveticus. NCBI lineage: Eukaryota > Metazoa > Chordata > Amphibia > Caudata > Salamandridae > Lissotriton > Lissotriton helveticus. The sequence continues at coordinate 161,864,960 of NC_136068.1, read as the reverse complement.
TTCATTCTGCTAAATGTAACTTTGATTAACATCACAGCAATGAAATTCAGAAACGGCTCTTAATTAAATAGCTTTATTTATGTGGATACAATGCAACACTATAAATAATTACATAAAACACTTTTTAAGTTGCCACCAGCGCGAGAATAATAATTACAATTTATTAAATGGAACGCTTGTAAAGTTCACAGCAGCTCCAGAAACAGATTTGTTTTCCATGTATAATTCAAACACTGAGTCACAATCTGAAAACCTTGAAGTAGGCCCTTGTGAGTTTTTTAGTGTCTTATCAAGGCTTGCTGTGTTTCATACAATTCAGGTACTGGTAGCTTTGCTTTTCGCAGTAAAGCTGCAGGGCTGCAGAGCTAAGCACAGGAGGAGAAATACAGACTGGACGCATGTTTGACATAGGACACCCTGAATTAGTGGAGTAGTGTAGCTCACTGGTTAGAGGCGGCAGGCCTGAGAGCAGAAGTCAGCCTGGGACCAGGGTTCAATTCGGACCTTGGTCAGCGGACTCGATAATTCTCGCTTCGGTGCTTACTCTAATCAGGGGTTCCACTCGGCAACTCTGGGCATTAGCTTGCCTAATCTCCACAACGGCCCCACCAATTCCGGGGATGCCTGGCTCCACCTTGGGGACTCCCAGCAAGGGACCATCCCACAGGGAAAGCCAGGACGGGTTCCCCAGAGTTATACAGCGCCGGGACGCCCCGTTGCTGGGGCAGCTGTGCGCTTTACAAGTATACTACATTTACATTTGTTTACACTGCCGTGAACCTTAGTCGCAGAGTGTCAGGTGTCAGGGGCGTAGCTCTAGGGGGTTGTCAGGGATGCATCCCCCTAATAAAGCTATTTTCTAGTAAATAGGTGGGTACATGTGTTTTCAGTCACATATGGTGAGGAATCTGTTGGATTTCACCTGGGGTTTTACGTACACACCCAGAGCCAAATCCCCCCAACCCTCACTCCCCCCCCTCACACACACACGCACACTGTCTCTCTTCAATGTTTTAAAGGTCTTTATAAATGTTGGTTATTTTACAAAATATTGTATTTTAAGTGACTCTTACAATCTGCACTCCTCTCCCCTTCCACCACCATTTAAACTCCTCTTTTGCGCTGCTTCTCTTATTTTGTATTTTCAGAGATGTTACAGCATGGTTTTCAGAAAACCTGAAGCTCATCCCCAAATCTTACTAACCAAGCTACTCCCCTGCAGACTATGTTCATGGCACGCTATGAGTGTCTGCCCACTCTACCTAATATTGCAACACCTCTGCAACCACGTTCAAACGTAAGTGTGTTGTGGTTTCCTCTTATGTACAGCACCATACAAAGGTCCTTGCATGACTCTTTACAAAGCATCCTTTAATTTGCTTACCTTACCAAAAGTAAACATTGCACTTTGTAACAAAAATGCATGCATATATTGAAATGCAGATAGCTAAAAACTGACATGGAGTGGAATTTTGCTCACGTCTTGAACTCTATTGGCAAAACGAACTTGTTTTCAATCAATAGCCTCACTTAGAAACTAGAGAAAACGCCCAAGAGGATGTGGCATAAAGGCTGGAGTGGTCGGCCTCGATGATGGGAAACTTGGTTTGAGTCCCCGCAGGTTCTCCCAACATCCTGTGATTCTGGACAAATCGCTTAATCTCCCAGTGCCTAACAAAATGAATGTGCCCATCCGTAATGCTACTGGTGCACATGTAAAGCGCTCTGATACCTTCCGGTCGGGTTCGCGCCATATATAAAACTCCCAAAAAATAAATAGGGATTCTGCACATGGATGACGATTCTGAGGGCAGGTTGGACGGGCTTTGAAAGGCAGCTCTGGCAGGCAAGTGTGTGGGCCTGTTTTTTTCTCTGTTATGGGCCTGTTTTAGGATCTGGTGGCCCGGGCTTTACTGTTGATTTCTCTGATATTACCACACACATTACCTACATCAAGTACAAAGGCATGCAGACTCCACTACCATGCAAAACACCTATACAGTGTGTATTTACAAGTTCACAACTGTCCGATTTGTAAACGAGGCCACTTTTTAGGTCGAGTTATACTCGAACCTATTACTACTGAACCAAAGTCTCTCAAACCAGCCGGATTTCGTACAATGCATGTTAATTGTTCATCCGTGACTTCTCGAGCGCGCGCTTGGCCCGTTCCCTCCCACTCGCTGGCATCCCGCCCCCCCCACCAGGCTCACGCTTCTCCAGCGCGCCGAGAGCTTCACTTCAAAGGGATCCGCTCTCCCGCCCCCGCAATGCCGAGAGCTGATTCTCATCTCTTTCTCGTCTTTTTCATTAGGTCGAGCATAATCACTAATACTGAGTGTAATCTCGCCCTGTGGTTGGTTAAGCGTCGCTCTTTTCCCTGCCTCCTAACTCGCTTGAGCAGCTGATAGCTCACTTTCATTTCACGTTGAGGAGCACCGGAGAAGTACAGTTTACCTACGCTTTAATTCATTATCTTCGTTTGCGAGAACTTCTTCTTTTTCTACTTCCGGTCACTGCTTGTTTCCATTTGTGTTTGTGCAGCCCACAACAGCGCCTACTACTGCGCACTGTTTCATGTTTATGCTTATGGGCTCCATTGACTTTCCCTGGCTGCAGCCTCCAGAGTCCTTGAATTCACAGCACACCCGCTGCTGCAGGTTATGCCCGGGTGCCGCACCACATGTTTTAGCACAGCACTCTCTTTCTTCATGTCCCGTTCTTTCCCCCATGCGATCTCTTCCTCTGCCTGACCCTGTTATTCCCATGTTTTTCATCAGTAATTGTCTTTGCCTAAATCAGGGCTGCAGTAATCTGGGCATATTCTTCTGTAAGTGCTGGCGTGTTTGCTGTGCCCGCTCTCCCGTATGCCTTCAGGGGTACTTAATCACCCCAAGATGATCACCGTGGGGGAGGTCAACAGTCCCTGCCCAGTGGTGTAAAAACTTGGCTGTGTCTCTCTCCTTCAGGCAAGTACGAGAGCCATTCATTGCTTTGCGTAAGCCGCTATGGAGACAGTGCAGTACACAAAGATATACTCATATGAGTAAACAAAACACACCCATCCCCTTTCTACACATACAGCTTTCCAGCAGCACCCCAAGCCACCTGGGTCTTCTCACCCTAAGATTGTGATTCTCAGTTTCATTGTGAGGCTTACAAGGCATAATACAGAGCCAGACCAACACCCTCTAAGCACTTCACAGCAGCATATATTATTAATACACTTAATCAAATTCCTGCAGCCGCATCCATAGTGTATATGGACATTCATTTACGCTCTGCTCCTTACTGAGGTCCGTTGCAGTCGATAGCCGTGCAGGAATCTGGTGACTGGCATTCACAGAATCTTGTTTTAAATAAGTAGTTCACTTCTTTACAACTTCATAAAATAACGAATAACTAAAACACTCTTTTTCACATTTAAAACCAATATTTTGTGCCATTTCCGGTATTATATCACTATAGCACGCGCTACTTGTTATGACGTTTGTTGCTAAAGCCTGTTCCAAATTTGAACAAAGTGATAGGAATTGGTGTCCTTTGTTTATGTATACTTTCCGTTGCCACTTTCCAAGCACACACATGAGGACTTTGTAATTAAGTACAGCTGACTTCGAATTGGGTTTTCATTTTTCAGCAAGAGGCGGGGTTTAGCTCTTGTTAATGTGGCATGATTTCGTTCCAGTGTGAACAGAGGATTGGCAACCCTTTTCTTTGTTGTTCCTTGCTGTCTGTCTGGTTATCCTCTGCATCATGTCTCCCACAATCCATGAAGTGCATCACGGCTGCGACCGAACTGGTAATGCCCCAAATACTTCATTCTTACCTTGAACGTGTGACTCAACTTGGTTGTACATTTCTTTTAATCTCACACAGCATCTAACCACACACGTGGGCCGCAGCTGCTATTTGCTATCACTTGTTCCTTATTTTCCAATGGAGCACTGCATAAGAATGTAAAGTTTTGCAAGGCGTTTTCTTTTAATCCATCCACTATCTCACTCAGCTCACAATGTACTTAATATGGCGGTGTTAAATCTCCCCAAGGGCATTAGTACCAACTTACATTACACCCCATCTGTTTCATTGATTTATAACTTTAAAAATACAGCTTTGTTGTAACTCAGCTGAAATGTGACAGCCACAGCTAATTATTAAAGTCACCCTATTGTAATGTTTCTCTGATTTAATTTGCCAAACTTTCTTTTCCTGTAAGCCATCTGCCCAACACACCCATCCCCCCTAACCCTTATATCCCATTCACTTTTTTAGGTCTCGCTGAACCAACGCGCATGCGTTGTTCTGCGAGAGTATAGTGGGCAAAACAGCTCTTGAAACCAGCGAGGATTGTCCCCAATGCATGTGAGTTACTCAAGCGCGACGCTTACCCAGCGCGCGCTTGAGCTCACTTCTTAATCACACCCCATATGGTGTTCCCTCCCACTCGCTCACACATCAAAGGCTGCTGCTCCCCCGCCAATGCGCTCCCGCCCCCCCACAGCAATGCCAAGAGCTTGTTTTTTATTGCCGCTCGACGCCAATGCTTGTTTTATTTACTGCCGTGCGGCCGTGTGCCTTTCACACCAATGCTTGTTTCAATTCCAACGCCAATGCTTGTTTCAATTCCAGTTTCCTCTACTCTTCTTTGCCTGTCACCCTTCGGCATTCTCGGTGTTTCTTAACTTCTTTCTAAACCCCTCTCGTTCTGTCACCGCTTTCCTCCTTCTCTCGGGTTCAGCATGCCCACCCTGTGTCCTTTATTTGTAGATCATCCTATTTGCCCATGTGTTAGCATCTCACCCCTCCTTCTCAGCTTGATACCGCTATTCACGCCTCACTCTATTTTTCACCCCACATCTTCGTCCCTCTCAGAGGTTGTAAACTCTACCCCTTTCTCAGCCTGGCATGCTCTAATTGCCGTTTCTCAGGGCCATCCGCACTCCCAGCATGTAATCTCTCCCCCGCTCTCAGCCCGTCGCACCTTGTTATTTTTATGGACGCATTTACGGCTAAGACTGATTTTGCTCGGGTAAAATGCTTAGGGCTGTTTTTATTTCCTAGTACGGCGGTACTTTGCCAGCAGTAGATTTAATGCATTCATTTACTCAGTGCCATCTTTCGTGCTTCTAGGAGTCTTTAAAAAAAAAAAAAAATTAGAAGGTAGACACAAACTCGTACAGTATGTGTTAGTTAAGGAGATGTTGTAGGGCAGGTAGGTAAATGTCTCACTTGCCCTTACTGCAAATCATGACAGATTGAATGGTAGAATGGAACAAAAGAAGTGTAAGGAAGTCTGTTTCTGTTGTAAAGTACTTGTCTGTCCTGGGCTTGGTTTGCACCATGCAAAACTGCCAAAAATAAAATGCAGATTCTGGCTGACACCCTTGCTCTTATCTCATTCGATATGAATTGAGGAAAACACATTAATATTTGATGTCAGAAAAAGATAACTATCTAATCATTTTGGCTTTTATTTCCAACTTGTATGGTCCCAGTGTCACCAACCTAACTAGTCCAGATAAGAGTCAACATTACGGGAAATGTATCAAAACATAAGCATTGATAGGGTATAACCCAGTACAGGCCCTATATGTGGAACCTTTGAGTAGTAAAGAAATAGCAAATTTTCTACTCTGGATTAAATAAAATGAGGCCCTTGGCCCTAATGGACTACCCAATGCCATATTCCGAGCCAATCGTGATATGTGGGCTGAAGTCCTGAACCCTTTGTATAATGAGGTGCTCGCAATTAACATTGTTCCTGCGTCCTAGCAAGGAAGCATAGCGCAGCCAATTTATAAAGGCGGCCCAGCATAAAATGCCTCAAATTATCGTTTAATTGCTCTAACTGATATAGAGCCAAACCCCCAGATGCATCAAGAATCCATTTTGCTATTCCTTAATAGCGAAAAATAACGATTGGCTATTAAGGAATAGCAAAATGCAAAGCATGAAGAAATCACTAAAAAAATATCGATTTCTAAAAATTCCTTAATTAATTAAGGAATACCTCCTCATTCATTCCTATGAGCCTAGAGGCCCAAAGGAATGAATGAGAAGACATTCTCAATTTGCGAATCGCAATTAGCGAATCGCAAATTGAGAATGCGATTTCAAGGGTGCAGGGGTGTCCAAAGGACACCCTGTTGCACCCCTGAAATTGATCTGTGCACATATGTTGCGCACACACATGCCCTTAGGGCATGTGTGTGCGCAACATGAAACTTTGAAAAATGCACTTTAGTGCATTTTTTAAAGTTTTTGCAAATTACCATGAAGTTCAACTTCATGGTAATTTGCGATCCCTATTAACGAAATCACTATTTTTTAAACTTTAATGCATTGCATTTAAGGAATCTCAATTTGAGATTCCTTAAATGCAAGTAATCGCAATTTTGCGATTTCTTAATTTGCGATTTTTGCATTTGGGATGATGCATCCCAAATGCAAAAATACAGTTCGCAAAGGGGCAGATTCTGAGAATCTGCCCCTTTGCGAGCGGATTTTACCTTGATGCATCATCTATGCCAAAGGTCCTAATTATTGACTGATTTGGAAGAATGGGCAACATCACAGGGAATAATCCCAATTAATCAATTGGGATTTCGTAAGGGTCAATCTACAATCACTAACCTTTTACCCCTAACCATACTGACTGAGTGTGCAGTTAAAAAAAAAACGTATATATTTGTTTTATTGACCTAAAAGCTGAATTGGATTCTGTCTCGAGATCCTTACTTCAGCAGAAACTTGCTGGATGGGCTATTCCTGTAAAAGCTTCTTGTACACAAACACCTGGGTTCAGGTTGAGTAAGGTGATTGGTCCAGTTTGACTCGGAGAAGTAAAACTTACGATGGCCTCAAACAAGGCTGTGTATTGCCTCTGTGACTTTTTAATCTTTTTATGTCTGATCTGTTACAGCACTATGAAATCATTAACGCCCCCTCGTCCAAACTTGAAAATAAACATTTTAAATGTCTCCAATACGCGGATGATACAATTTAACTCACGAAACCTTGATAGGCCTACAAGGATTAATTACCACTTTTGATTAGCACATTATAGCTAATTGTTTGGAAATAAATGGCAAGAAAACGAAGACTATGAAATTGGTCCCGTAAATTCTAAAGCGCGACCCTGGAAAGCGAGAAGAGGGCCAATTAAAGTTATGACGACATACAGACACCTGGGCATTTTATTTGATATTAACATTTCATTTAAAAGTCATTTAAATTTTTCAATAGCAAACACATCATCTCTAATATAGGCTTTTAAGACATTACGTAACTCCTTAAGATGCCAACCCTATGAACATCTTCTTAAAGGCATGAGTGCGAAGTTATTAATGGCTATTGCATATGGTTCACCCATAACCAAGGGAAAATACTTTAAATTAATAGATCTAGGCTTGCAAATCTGTCTTTGGAATTCCTCAATCAATTGGCCAAGCAGAAATCCGCTTGAAGTTTGGTCTTCGAAAACAATCCTTGGTAGCGTAAGGGTCATTTTTGAAATACATACATTCGCTGTCCCTATCCGAACATAGGGGGCATATTACCAACGGTTAGCGATATTTATCGCTAACTAGGCTTAGCAACACATTTTCTATCGCTAAGCATCGCCGGAAAATATCGCTGAGATAACGTGCTATTAGCAACGTTTATCTCCAAAGCGATAAATTTTCCGGCGATAGCGTGAATATCGCTGATAATACAGCGATATTCACGCATTAGCGACAAAATGCTCTTAGCCATGTTATCCACCTCCCATTGGATAACATGGCTAAGAACTGGTCTGAGCAGGCGTTAGTTATTGGAGATATTCGCGCTTAGCGCGAATATTTCCAACGCTACGCCTGCCTTATTAATAGGCGATAGCGACGTTATCGACTGCTTTCAGTCGATAACGGGTTGGGTACGCCCACTTTACATGTCATTAGTGATAAACATCGCTGACATGCAAAGCGGGCCCCAAACCGCTCGCTATCGCCTAAAAGCTGTCGCTAACATCAGTTAGCGACAGCTTGCTAATAGGGCGCTATAATTATCGCCGAAAACGGCTGCTAAATCGGCGATAATTGTCTATCACCCCCCTTGGTAATATGCCCCTTGGCTCCTTAACAAATAACTGTTGGTATTAAAAAAATCGCTCAGAACATCCTGAGGCTTGGCGATTCTACATTTTTTCATGTTTCCAAAGCTTTGAAGCTCAGTTTTAAACGGCTTTTAAATAGAATGATAAAAAGAAACTCATTTATTGCAGAGAAAGAGGCTTTATCTGCAAAGAAGCACGCCTCGACAGTGATCAGTTCACATCAGAATATGGGTTTCCAGCCTTGTTTGACTACTTTCTTTTCTTTCCTTAGGAGAGACAAATACTTGGCAGGTATCCCACTAAAGACGGCACGCCGCAATGGATTCAGCAATGGACAACCAGTGCTTGTACTCTGAATGGGCTTTTGCAAGAAACTCTATTGCACATTGCATCTGCAGTGCCCAATCCAGCTTAATGTACGTCATATTTCTTTAAAACCATCCTTTCTTAATGTAGGTGTGAGATCTGCTTGTGAGGCTCTTATTTTATGTTCATCTGGTGCTTTAATCTTACTAACTTGCCAGTTGTTAACGTTTTTGGCCATTGCGGAAAGAATGCTTTCATCAGCAGTTTAAATACTGTTATTTCTCCTGTTTTTATAATATTGAGTGATTCTTGTCTTACTATACGACTTAAACTTCTTTTCCAGTTATAAATATATGCACTTTCTTGCCAACAGCCTGACTAAACTATGTAATCGAATACTCACAGTTCTATATCGTACCAGGCACATGGCACATTTATTTCATCATGACCAATGTATTCACATGTCTAAAGCTGTAGTGTTATGTTTCTCCTATAAGCTATTTTGTATGTACTGTAAAATGCGAACATGTGGTGCTGTTACTGACCCAAGATTAGGCAGACTATCTGCCCCTAAGCATGTGGCACTTTGAAATATTGAAAACACGTATTTTGTGGTGTTTACATTGACCAAATAAGCACGTGGCATTTAAAATCTGTACGGTCTCCTAATTTCAACATGTCTGTATGTCTCTGAATAGGCAATTTTTGATTAGTTGTGTTCCCTGTTTCAAGCACTTTGCATTTCTATGGACCCTGCTTTTGAATCTATTTTAGGATAAATTAACTCTCATGTTTAACAGGGTTATTTTATGCATTTAAGTTCGTAATTTTGTTTTTTTTATTATGTGTATTTTAAAACATAATTTTGAGTTGCTTTTTATTAATCGGACAATAAATACTTACTACTATTAATCATTTTGGCTGAATTGCACGGTGTGAAACTGTAGAAATAGGGGGTTAATCCCAGCTGCCTGCCTGCCCAAATCATGTGATCATTGGCAAATGCTTTATTTCACAAAGCTGCCTTTTTGTTCATTACAACACATGCGAGAACCTTCAAATACATGAGCTCAGGATGTGTGCTGCGCAACAAACACTCTTATCTTTGATTTAATACCCTGTAATTTAAATAACCCTGAATAGCCCTACTCCTCGCCCCTCCACTGTGATCACTTTGCCTATGAAACCTACTTGCAGCCTTCACCTCATCCCACCTGGCGAACTGGAATCTACAATTAAAAATCACTTACTCGTCCCCCCTCCCTCCCTTAACACCAACGACCTTACTGACCATTACAATAATTCCATTTGTGAAGCCCTTGACCTTATTGCCCCAATCAAACTTAAAAAACAAAAATAGGAGGAGCTTGGCGGGCATCCGAGATGGCCGCTTGAGCACAGCGCTCTCCGGACCCTCGCCGCTCCCGACATTTTATCCTGGCTGAATCCTGATTTCTTGCAAGAATTCGTGTAGGGGACGTTTGGCTGATTACCCTAGCACTTTTCAGAAATCGATTTGGATCTCGTATTCCTGAGATATGGTGCTCTGAACTTTTGGGCTCCGCCCTTGAGGTGCGCCCGGGACGGGGTGCGGTACTGTAGCCGTCCTGCAATTGAACAACAACGGCAGGAGATCTGGCCTTGTGGGTCCCCCCTTCCTAAGTTTCGGTTTCGATTCCGTTCCGACTTGGGCCACGGCTGTGGATGTCGTGTTGCGACTGAGACTTGGAGGCAGATCGGCTGTTGGGCTTTCATGTGACCTATTTGCTGGTTTGGCGACCTCTACCCGAGTTGTGCCCCCTTTTTCTGTACTTTTGATCCTGTACTTTGGGTGTCGGGCCCGTCGGACCTGGTGGCTTGTCCTGTGACGCATCTTCAAAATGGCGGGCAGAGGGGACAGAGAGACGCGCAAGACGAAAACACCTCTGCGCGGAGCTCCAGTTCAATCAAATGTCATGGACCGTTATACCCATTCTAAGGGGTCCCCCGGAGCTGCCCTGCCTGGTTCTAGTATTGCGTCTGAACGAATTTTGGAAGAGTCGGCGGAGCCCTCCTTACAGGATATCATGGGCGCCATCTCGGGTGTGAGGGAATCCATCGGCCTACAGTACGAGGCCTTGGCCCACAAACTTGACACCGTGGCTATTGAGGTGAATCTGATTCGTGCTGACCTCGGCAAGATGAATGAGAGGGTACAATCACTGGATATTAAATCCTCTAGCCTTACGAATGACGTCTCGGAGCTCCAAACAGAGATTGGAAATCTCCGTCGGGGGAACGACTTCATGACCCGTCGCCTGGAGGACTTTGAAAATAGGGCGCGTCGCTGCAATGTTCGCCTGGTTGGTGTACCGGAAAACCCTGAACCCCACTCGGTGGATCTCCTGGTTGAGGATCTGGTCTTGAACCATTTGGCCCCTTCTGGTCTCACAAAATTTTTCACGGTGGAACGTGCACATCGTGTTCCAGGGGGCAAAGTCAAGCCGGGAGCCCCGCCGAGACCCATTGTAGCGAAGCTTTTTCATTATAGAGACCGGGACGCTATCCTGCAGGCCTCGCGGGTGAAGGGCCCGGTGGCCTTTGAGAATGCTACGGTGAACTTTTACCCGGACTTTTCCCAACAGGTTCAGAGACAACGTATGGAGTTTCGTGGTGCCAAGAAACGTCTCCGGGATCGGGGCCTACGTTACGCCATGCTCTTTCCCACTAGACTCCGGGTTGAATACAATGAACGTACCCTTTTCTTTGATCGGCCAGATGCTGTTAATGACTGGCTCGACTCATTGCCTGACTGTCCTCCTGAGACAGACTCCGCCGCTCACCCTGGCGGTGCCGAAGGTGGTGTGGAGATCTAACTGTTCGGCTCTTATGTCTTATTTTGAATACATTCTCAGGAGTGTTGGCCGGCGTCCCTCTACATTGTGATCATTCTGTCTTTTCGTTTGTTATTTTTGTTCTTGCTGAGGTCGGGGGGTGGATGGAACGGAGACCTTTCCTCCTCCGGGGTCTTTGTGTAGAATAGGGGTTCTTGGGCGACAGGCACACTGCAGGTTGGGGTGGCTCTTTAGCTTTTTGCAGGGGTGCAGGGTGGGGGGTGTTTCTCTTCAGTTTGGGGGAGGGGGGTTGGGAAGTTTTTTCTTTTCTGTGTGTTGTTTTCAAGGCGAGTTGCTCCTGTGTTTGCTGCTGTTTCTGATGTCTAGCTCATGGACGAGGGGTCTTGGCTCGGGTGGTTGGGATGGGGGGTAGAGGGTTGAAATTTCTTTCCTGGAACGTTAATGGCCTGGGAGATCGTATTAAGCGCAGTGTGGTCTTAAAATGTATACGACGTTTGTCACCGGACATTGTTTTCATGCAAGAAACCCATTTGATTGGTAATGTTTGTTATGCGATGAATAGATGGGGCTACCGCCTTGTGGCGCACTCAGGGTTTACCTCCGGATCTAGGGGTGTGGGTATTCTTGTTCGAACCTCCCTCCCCCTGGCTATCGATGAGGTGATTCATGATGACCGTGGGAGATATACTGTCCTGGTGGGTAGATATGAAGGCCGCACCCTATCTCTCTTCAATGTTTATGTTCCCCCGGGTTTGCAGGCCTCTACTTTTACTGACTTGGGCCGTGTTCTGTTGGATCTCCCTGATAGCACTCTCTTTCTTGCCGGTGATTTTAATTCGGTGCTTTCCGGCCTTCACGATCGCCATCCCCCTAGAGATACCCCGCAGGCTCAGCAGTGGTTGGGTGGGTTTTTAGATACCTTTGGCCTTGTGGACTGCTGGCGACTGTTGCATCCTACTCAGCTCCAATACACCTTTCATTCTGGGGCCCATGGCAGTCTGTCCCGGCTGGATTATTTCCTGATGCCCGCAGCCCAATCATCGGCGGTTCGTGAGATTTTACACTTGCCGAGGGGTATTTCTGATCACTCGCCGCTCTGGCTTCGTTTCGAGGTTGGGGTAGAGGCGGCGGGCCGAGTGGCTCCCATTAACCCTTGGTATCTTTCCTCCCCTGAGACTCGTACCCTCTTGCTCAAGTCCATGGATGCATATTTCCTGGAAAATGAGGGGTCGGTCTCTTCGGCTGTGTCCCTGTGGGAAGCTTTTAAAACTGTGATTCGTGGACAGGCCCTTTCCTTGATTGTTGAAGCTAAGAGGGCAGGGAGGAAGGAGGTGGTGGACCTTGAGGGGGAGATCTCTGCTTTGGAGGACGGGTTGGAATCTGGTGTCACGCCTGACAAACTCCATGCCCTGGGTCTAAAACAGTTTGCATATAAATCTCTGGTCACTGACGCTGCAAAGGTGATGTTTCGTGAGCAGCAGGGCAGATTGTACGATGTGGGTGACAAGGCGGGCAAACTCCTAGCGTGGTTGGACAAGAAAGAAAGAGTTAATCGTGTGGTGCCCGTGATTCAGTCTGCGAGTGGTGAGAATGTGATTGATCCGACCGCCATTGTTGATCGTTTTGCAGAATATTTCCGTGTGGTATATGCTCCCGTGTCTGTGAGGGATGTTGCCGACTCCCGCCTTCTTCTGCGTGATATCACTTTGCCCTGTGTCACCGACTTGGACCGTATTGCTTTGGACTCCCCTTTTACGAATGATGAGATAGCCAATGCAGTTCGATCGCTCCGTTCGGGCAAAGCACTGGGCCCGAACGGTTTGCCTATTGAGTTGTACAAATTATGCCCCGATAAGGTGGCGCCGTATCTCCGCGCCATGTTTCTAGAATCTCGTGAGCGGAACATGCTTCCCTATGATCAGCGTCTGGCGACAATCGTCGTCATTCCCAAAGAGGGTAAACCGCGTGACCTCTGTTCCTCGTATAGGCCCATATCCCTATTAAATGTTGAACCTAAGGTGTTGGCTAAACTTTTGGCGACCCGTCTCCTTTCGGTTCTTGGGGAGTTGGTCCATCCGGATCAGTCTGGCTTTATCCCGCATCGCAACACTGCTCTGAATTTACGTCGCCTCCACGGCGCGCTGGCGAGGGCGGGGCTTTTGACTGAACCGGCCATTTTGGCGTCCCTGGATGCCTCCATGGCCTTTGATACTGTGGAGTGGCCCTATTTATGGGCGACACTTGAGAAATTTGGATTCGGGTGTGAGTTTATTAGCTGGGTTAGACTGTTGTACGCGGAACCTCTGGCGCAAGTTGTAGTGAACGGTAGAGTGTCGACCCCCTTCTCCTTGGGCAGGGGTACCCGTCAGGGTTGCCCCTTGTCCCCTCTGTTGTTCGCGCTCGCTCTTGAACCGTTGGCGGCCTGGCTCCGTTGGGAACCGTCCCTTAAAGGTATTCGATGGGCCCCGGACTTCGAAGACCGCGTCTCGCTTTATGCGGACGACATCCTCTTGTATCTTACTTCCCCTCGCAAGTCTTTATCTGTTTTATTTGACGTTCTTGCGTCCTTTGGTGCTAACTCAGGCCTCGTCATCAACTGGTCTAAATCCTGTGTATACGTTTTATCTGGTATCTTGCCTCCGTTGCCGAGTAGACTTCCTCTTCAGGTGGTCCGGGATGGTTTCAAATACTTGGGGGTTTTCGTTACCTTGGATCCGTCCCTTCGTTTTGATCGTAATCTCCTTCCCCCGTTGCTTAGGCTCCGTTTGGACGTTGCCCGCTGGCGCAAACTTCCCCTGTCTCCACTGGGTCGGGCGGCCCTGTTTAAGATGATGTCACTACCGCGGTTTCTCTACGCTCTCCAGAATTATTATGATCCTATCCCCAAGACCTATTTTCGGGAGATTGAGAGCCTTCAGAGGCAACTTATTTGGGATGGGCGACCGCGCATTGCTCTCGCGAAACTTTCTATCCCGTGGTACGATGGGGGCATGGCGCTCCCCGATATTAAGAGATACTACTGGGCTTCCCATCTGTCCGCTATTAATCACGCTATGTTCTCTCCGGGTCGTAATCCGGCGTTTGAGATGGATAAACTTCAGCTTCCGGGAGGTGACTTTAATAGAGTACTCTATTCTCGCTCCGCTGGGCGCCATCTTGTGGGACCTACTTTGACTGCTTTGACAGTGTGGCGTGCTGCGAATGTGAGCCTGGGCTGGGAGGATCGCTTGACGTTGGCGACGCCTCTTTATGCTTCAGAACGTCTGGGCGGTCTTTGGTCTTCCAAGGGTTTTGACCGTTGGGACTTGATTGGGATCTCTAAAGTGGGGGATGTATATTCTAAGGGTTCTGTGCGCCCGTTTCAGGCCCTCCAGGCTGACTATGGCCTGAGTAGTCGGGAATTCTTTCGTTATTTACAGATCAGGCACGCTTTGGTTTCGGTGTTTGCTCCTGGTGAGATTCCGCCTGACTCTTCCCCACTTGAAGACCGTATCCTTGACGGACATCTTCCTGATAGCACTATCTCCCTGATCTATAAAAAGTTGATCAACAATCGGACTGACTTATTGGCCCGACTTCGGGAACAGTGGATGGGAGATGGGTTGGAACTTGATGATGAGGATTGGCAATCGGCCCTCTCCTCTCCGAAGGAGGTGGCTATACCGGCTCGACTCCGTCTGGTCCAATTGAAGATCCTTCATCGGGTGTACGTGACGGGACCGCGACTGATGGTGATGGGCTTTTCCTCTGATGGACTGTGTAAGCGTGGATGTGGTTTGCGTGCTACTTTCCTGCATATTCTTTGGGAGTGCCCGATGGTGGCTGCTTATTGGGTGGCCGTGCTTGATCTGATGACTGTGGTGACGGGGATATCCTTGCGACCGGAACCTCGTCGCTGTCTTTTGAATGTTTGGGAGCCCACGGACTATTCGGTGGCACAGACTAGATGGGCCACCCTGGGCTATATGATTGCGAAGCGAGATATTGCGCAACTCTGGGGGGCCTCCAGGCCCCCTGCCCTCGCGCAATGGGAGGATAATATGGATTGGTCCATGTTCCGTGAGAAAACTGTTTATGTGGCCAGGGGTAGACCCAGGGCATGGGTGAAGGTGTGGGGTCAATGGAACGAATACCGTGGCGACATTTGTACTCCTCCCCTTGTGGACACTATCGAGATTACCCTATCTCCCTAGGCTAGCGTTCCCGGAATCTTCATATAGGGACTGAGCTGGTGTCACCGGCTCTTCCCCCCCTTCTTCTTCCTGATCTCTGCCCCCCTCCCCCCCCCCCCGCTCCATACTCCTTAGTGCTTAGGATATTATTACTGCACCTCCGCTGCTGTCCCCCCCTTGCGTCCCTTGGGCTGACCTTCAGTGATACACTCTCGCCTTTTTGTATGTTTGTTCTTTCATATATATAAAACCTGTTTTGGTCCTGTATTTAATGTGGAGTATTGCATTGTTGATTGACGGTTACCTCTGCGGGCTTATGTGATATGTGTCTACTCCTTTTTAGCGGCTGGCCCGTGTGGTTGTAGGCCCATCCTTGTACGTTTCTGCTTGCTCAAATAAAGGTTTTTAAAAAATAAAAAAAAAAAAAAAAAAAAAATACATCCCTCCCAAGTCCTGGTTTAATGCCGAACTTAACTGTGAAAGGCGGACCCTCAGACAATCTGAACGTGCCTGGAGGAGTCATCCCACACCTGATAACCTGGCTCTCCTGAGAAATACTAGAGCCCAATATAAAAAACATATCTTCAACGAAAAGGCCTCCTTTCTCCGGTCTCAACTTGACCAGGCTAGAAACTGCCCCAGAGAACTCTTTAATATCGTCAAAATACAAACTACCTCAGGCCCTCCTAAATTAGAAGCCTCTGTGGATAGATGCGAAGAAATCACCAGCTTCTTTATAAATAACATCAATAACATCGAACTATCCTTCTCTCCCCCCCCTCTCTCTCCAACCTCCCCTTAACCAATGCATCCTCCCTAACATTCTTAACTCACCTTCATCCTCCCCTCCACCACATATTGACCCCTCTCATCCCACCCCTGCCCTCCCCCATCCCGATTCATCTCGAACTGGGCACCTTTTGAAAAACAAGGCTTCATGGAGTGAATTTAGTCCTATTTCTGAAACCACTATCATCAACATCATTTCTAAACTCAAACCATCTTCACACTCCAAAGACCCTTTAGCCTCCCATTTAGTTCAAGATCTCAAATTTATCATTGCCCCAATTTGGACCGATAACATCAACTCCTCACTTTCCACTGGCTGTGTTCCTGACTCCCTTCAGCTAGGGCAAATCTCCCCGATTCCTAAAAACCCCTCTGCTGACCCTAATGACCTTAACAATCTTCGCCCTATCTCTAACCTTCCCTTCCTCTCTAAAGCGCTTGAAAAATGTGTCCTATCCCAACTAGATAACCATATCAGCTCCTTCAATCTCCTTGACATTTTCCAATCTGGCTTTAGAAAGGAATGCAGTACCGAAACTGCTATGCTCAATATTACTGACGATATTCATCGCTCACTAGACAAAGGTGAATCCTCTCTATTAATCCTCCTTGATCTCTCGGCTGCATTTGATACTCTCCACCATCGCACTCTTCTTAACACCCTCAAAGATCGCTTTGGAATTGAAGGCACTGTACTTAAATGGTTCTCCGCGTTCCTCCAAAATAGATCTCAACAAATTAAGCTTGGTCACTGCCTCTCCAAACCTCAACCTATCTCACTCGGTGTCCCCCAAGGATCTATCCTTTCCCCAACCCTTTTCAATCTTTTCATGGAACCACTCACCCTCATCCTCAAACAAGCCAAAATCAGTTATCACCTCTATGCCGATGATACTCAACTTTACTACAAGATCAAATCCTACAATGACATCCTTCTCCTCAATAATACTCTGATGAAAGTCCAAACCTGGTTCCATCTCAACCATCTCAAACTTAATCCTAAAAAAACAGAAATCATCCTGTGCACTCCCAAAAATAACCCCCTTCCCATTCAACTCTGGATCAATGACATCAAAGCACTTAATTGCACCCTCTCCACCTTTAACTCTGTCAAATCACTAGGGATCAGCATCGACCAAAATCTTAACTTCATTCCCCACATTAAAAATGCAGCCAAAAGTGCTCTTTTTACCCTTCACCACCTCAAAAAAATTAAACCTTTTATTCCAGCTGATGATTTCCAAATCGTGGTACAATCACTTGTCCTTTCCAAGATCGACTATGGCAATGCCATGCTTGCTGGTCCACCTTGCACCGATCAAATCTGTTCTCAACCTAGCCGCTAGACTTATTTCTGATTGTAAAATGTTTGACCATAACTCCCCTGTTCTCAAAAACCTAAACTGGCTTCCAGTTGAAGAACAATCCACATATAAGATTGCGTGTATCACGCACAAAGCTCTTCACCAAAACACCCCTTCTTACCTTTCTATCAAGCTACAAAAAGCAGGATGCTCCAGATCCCTGAGGAGCACTAACTCCCTTACACTTATCCCTCCTAAACTTAAACGTAAAAAGACCCAATCTCGTGCATTCTCTGGTACGGCTCAGACGATTTGGAATTCACTCCCCAAAGACCTTCGCTGCAACCCCTCTTACCCTCTCTTCAAAAAAAGACTCAAAGTTCTTCTCCTCAACAAACACTGGGGTTCCTAATGTTTTTGACTCTGACCCTGCTCATTACCACTCTACTGTTACTCACATTTTACCCATCCCCTCTCCTTTTCCATTCTCTCACTCCCCTTCTCTATACCCCCTTCTCTCCCTAATTTCAACTCCAATGTATCCCGCTTTTTATCCCGTTGCTTCTCTGCCCCCCTCACGCATTCAATTCAATGTTTTTCACCTGTCTGTGAATGTTTTTCACCTTTCTGTGAATCTTCCTGCACATTGTAAATTGTTTATTATGTCTTAACATTTCTACCTACCTTGTAAAGCGCTCTGATACTCTTGGGTCCAGCAGCGCTATATAAAACCTCATAAATAAATAAATAAAGAAATTAATACTCCTAATTGAGTGTCATCAACATAGGAACAGGAATCTTTTTCACTTGATGTTTGAAAACACCCTGTAAATATTCTGATGAACTAAGGTGAGACAAAAAGAAAAGAAATACTCCTTTTTGAATTTTGAACATACCTTATCCTATTTTAAAACAATTTTTATGGCATGATTAACTTTCTAAATATTTTCAAGGCTTGCCTAGTGTAGGGGCACTTAGAGCCAGAGCTGGCACTTGACTCGGGTCTGACATGGCTCTCCCTTTTAATCTGTTGGCTTGCCCACCTCTACCTTGCAAGGACTCAGGACATGAGCATCCTCCAGGCCAAACATCTCTGAGCCTCCCTCAGCCAAGTGAAGCATCAGAACAATATCAGTTGTGTGAAGAAAATCTTCACACTTGATACAGTCAGAAACTGAACAAGATCTAACTCAGTACTCACCTAACTATCCTATCCAGAAAGCCCAAAGTTAGTAGATAGTTTTTTATTTGGACCTGGGACACATGAGAGAGATGGATGAAAAAGATCGAACACCTCCACTCATCCTCTGAAAAGATGAAAGTGTATTTAATGGAGAGTTTGAGTTAAGCAGTGAGGGTGAGCACTGGGAATTCAGAAATCCCTTGTTACAACATTACAAACGTTGTGCACTATGATAAAAGCTTGAACTTGGGACCTCCTATCAAAACCTTACTTGACGAATGCTTGCTGGCATTCAGATTGGGTATTATATCGGGCGTTTAGCAGTGCCAGTTGTGGATGTGGGTGGAGCCAACAGAGGAAGTTGGTGAGCCAGGGACACGGGTGTGGCTCTTAACAAAATGTGAGCACCTGCAATTAAAGTTTTACAAATTAAGCACTGACAGAATGAAAGTTTTGAGTGAAGCTATTAGTCAAGAGATTGGAAGAAGAGATGTAGGGTTTCAATTTGGCTCTATATTTGCAAATATTATGTTTCTAGTCCTGGACGTACATGGAATTTTGGGAGTTATTGTCTTTTATTACTTGTTCGAGTTACATGGAGCTCTCTGGCAACCTTAAATTTCTGTTGCTTTTTGCATCTGTTGTTTTGTTTATGTGTGTGCATTGATGGCTGTCTGATTGTTGGTTTTGTATTCATGGGTTCTGTTGATCATGGCTGTTTCTGGAGGGTCACCCATTAAACATTTTGCCTTCACCTCTCCTGTTGTGCTGAATTTGTTTTTGATGGCTTTAACACTCTGTGCACTTTGTCACTGTTAACCAGTGCTAAAGTGCTTGTTTTCTCTCCTTCAAACATAGTTAAACTGACTGACACCCATCTGACACATTTAATTTACATATAAGCCCCTAGTAAAGTGGTACTATATGTACCCAGGGCCTGTAAATTAAATGCTATTGGGCCTGCAGCACTTATAGTGCCATCTCCTGAAGTAGGCCTTTAAAACATGTATCAGGCCTGCCATTGAAGCCTCTTTGCACTTTTAAACTGCCATTTCGATTTAGCAAAATAAACCTTTTGCCAGTCGTAAACCTTCCTTTTTAATACAGATACATGTAGGCCCTAAACAGCAGATAGGTCAGGGTGCAGTGGATTTAAAAAGGTGGACATTTACCTTTAGGTTTTAAATGTCATGGTAGTGAAAACCCCTTAAATGTATTTTCACTACTGCAAGGCTTACCTTTCCCATAGGATAACATGGTAGTGAAAAACCCTTACATGTATTTTTCACAACAGCAGGCTTACTCCTCCCATAGGATAACACTGGGTTACAGTATTGCATTTAATAAGTGATATCCCTTGGTTGGAAGAAGATAGAAATACCATGGTTGATGAATTTCACAGTAAAGCCATATTTTAAGCTGCAATTCTGAAAATGTCACTTTCATCCAGCAAAACCGGTCCTAGGAATCTTGTTTCCGGTCCAGGGAAGGCATGGCTTGGCAGTTCGGGCTGGACTGTTCCCATGAGGCACAGGGTCAGACTGATTTGCATATGGCCATGTCTGAACTGGGGTGGCAGAGTGGGCTAAAGAACGGTGATGGATTAAACCCAGATCTGTTGACTGGGTGTGAGTGTTTGATTGGTTCAGATGCTCCGTCCATCACCACCCCCTTTTGTACCGCTTTGTTCGCCATATGTTGGCAGGGTATGCTCAGACGTGAGTCCCTTGCTCACTTTGCCACTGGATTCAAGCAAGCCTAGCTGAAGACGGCTGTAATGCCAGAAACCGTTCCTAGGAAGCTTGAATCCGGTCCAGGGAAGGCATGGCTTGGCAGTTCGGGCTGGACTGTTCCCATGAGGCACAGGGTCAGACTGATCTGCATATGGCCATGTCTGAACTGGGGTGGCAGAGTGGGCTAAAGAACGATGATGGATTAAACCCAGATCTGTTGACTGGGTGTGAGTGTTTGATTGGTTCAGATGCTCCATCCATCACCACCCCCCCTTTTGTACCGCTTTGTTCGCCATAAGTTGGCAGGGTATGCTCAGACGTGAGTCCCTTGCTCACTTTGCCACTGGATTCAAGCAAGCCTGGCTGAAGACGGCTGTAATGCCAGACACCGGTCCTAGGAAGCTTGAATCCGGTCCAGGGAAGTCATGGCTTGGCAGTTCGGGCTGGACTGTTCCCATGAGGCACAGAGTCAGTCTGATCTGCATATGGCCATGTCTGAACTGGGGTGGCAGAGTGGTCTAAAAAACGGTGATGGATTAAACCCAGATCTGTTGACTGAGTGTGAGTGTTTGGTTGGTTCAGATGCTCCGTCCATCACCACCCCCTTTTGCACCGCTTTGTTCGCCATAAGTTGGCAGGGTATGCTCAGACGTGAGTCCCTTGCTCACTATGCCACTGGATTCAAGCAAGCCTGGCTGAAGACGGCTGTAATGCCAGAAACAGGTCATAGGAAGCTTCAATCCGGTCCAGGGAAGGCATGGCTTGGCAGTTCGGGCTGACTGTTCCCATGAGGCACAGGGTCAGACTGATCTTCATATGGCCATGTCTGAACTGGGGTGGCAGAGTGGGCTAAAGAACAGTGATGGATTAAACCCAGATCTGTTGACTGGGTGTGAGTGTTTGATTGGTTCAGATGCTCCCTCCATCACCCCCCCCCCCTTTTGTACCGCTAAGGGTCACACAGGGCACAGTTGTTGCTTTCCATCTTGTGAATAGGTTGCACTGTGCTTGTGGCACCCCCTTATATTTATATGGGAGCTTTTAGAATTATCAGGAGGGCGCTGGAGCAGTTATTTTGTTAGTTGCACCAAAACCTGCTTGCAATGGTGATTGGTCATTTTTTTGGTAATTTGGTGATCAACCCAGCAGCCAATGTAGAGTACTAGATGACGCTGTTGATTGGCTGTAGCCGCCAGGTAACCCTCAGGTCTTGCCTTGTGTACTTCATTCTCCTTACCAGGACACCTATCCTGAGCGTCACTGCTTCAGCCATAGCAGCAAGGGGCAACTTCCAGAAGAGACTTGTGTAGCTTTGCAAAGGGTCACACACACTAAGAGTGTGTTTTGGTGATGCACGAGCCCGCTGTAAAATCCTATTG
Source organism: Lissotriton helveticus (assembly GCF_964261635.1). Lineage (NCBI taxonomy): Eukaryota > Metazoa > Chordata > Amphibia > Caudata > Salamandridae > Lissotriton > Lissotriton helveticus. The sequence goes on along the minus strand of NC_136068.1, from coordinate 161,843,162 downwards.
CTCCCATCTTGCCAAGCTCGTGGTGCTCCTGCTTCATTTAAAGTTGAGTAAAACAATGGCTTTTCATCAGCGGAGTGTCGGGTAGATCAGCTTCAATTATTGACTTGACAACCACTGGGCTGTTTTGGCAAAGTGACCGCCATTCCGCTCTTTTTAGGTCGAGCATAGGCAGCGCATGCGCTGCTCTGCGAGGCATGCTGTATTGCAGTATGGACTTGAAGCCCCGCCCACTCTCGGCCCATATTTGCCATTGGCTTGAATCATTGTTCTTTGTAAATGCTGGTTTTAATGTGTTTTGAAAACCTGCAGAGGATGTGTAAACCCATACTTTGTACTTATAGTCCTTACTTACGAGAAGCAAGACTGCTAGTAAAAAGGCTGCAGTTACTGTCAGTCTTGCTTCTTGTAAGCAATGACTATAAGTACAAAGTGCTGGAGAAGTGTGGCTCAGTGGTTAGAGGCGGCAGACCCGGAAGCTGAGATCGACCGTGGACCAGGGTTCGATTCCCCGCCTCGGCGGGTCTCGGGCTCAAAATTCCACGGACTCGACAATTCTCGCTCTGGTGCCTACTCAACTCACTGGGTCACACTCTGCGACTCTGGGCAATAGCTTGCTTAATCTCCACTACGGCCCCTCGCGGCGGGATGCCTGGCTTTCACCTTGTGGACACCCTGCCGGGGTTTCTCACAGGGGAATACCAGGACGGGTTCCCTAAGCAAGCGCCGGGACGCTTACGGGCAGCTGTGCCCTTTACAAGTCCAGCACATTTACATTTACATTTAGTTTGGTGTGGGATTTCTCTTATGTGGTATTTTCACTTTATTAATGATTGAGTGCTGCATAAATACTTTACACATTGTCTCTAAATTAAACCTTACTGCTTTTGTACCAAGCAACTGAAAGAAAAAGCCCAGATTATTTCAGTGACTTTTCATGGTTCACCCTGACGAGGATAGTGGTTGTTGCTTTAGAAGGGTTTCACGTCCTCAACTGGTAACCCTATTTCTCACAGGTTTGTTGATGTGTGTGAATGGGTGAGGCTGAGTGTGCCTGTATGCCTGTATGTAGCTTTTCTCTAAATACAGTTGCTGTAAAAAAGAAAGTCAAACCTATTGCCTTTGCCTACGATTGCTTAAAGCAGTAACATTGAGTTTGTTTTTTGGGCTTCAGGAGTAGATAGTAATGGATAGGCTCAGCAAATGGTTGTGAGTATTAAAGATACATATTAAAAAAGCTTAATTGGCTAAGCTCTACTGACATTCACCCTAGATAATGGAGCTCGTACATCAACAGACACTGTTCAGTGCCAAACCTTCATGGCTATCACACAAAGTATTGCTGCGTTGTATCCAAAACCAACATACCAGAACTGTAGACTCATGCAAACTGACCGTTTATTTCTTGATAAGAATTATATTGTTAGACATGCCTAACAAACTCTTAATACAAACAAGAGCCTCTTTTTCAACTATAAAATAAATCAGTGTGTCTCATACTGCTGTAAAGCAATATAATTATAAAGCTCTTAAACATAGAGAGTTTTAAGAATGACATCTTCAAGTTGCAATAATTATAAACAGGATGCATTTTAGCACTGGTCAGAGTGCTGGCATCCAGCTTGTTTGGCACAGCAAGCTAATAGCCAATGAATTAGAAGATGTTTTTTTAGGTCTCGCCTAGCGTTGCAGTGCGCATGCGCTGCTCGCTTGGTGAGACATATTGTTAATGAGGAGATTTCAGAAGGGGACTTGAAGCAACGCCCCTCTTTTTCATTGGCTGGCATCACCGTTTATGCTAAACGGTGGCCTGCCATTGGAAATTAGTTTTTTTTTGTTGCCGTCCTTTCTCCTTTTCGTCCGGCCCATCCGGACAGGATTGTCTGCTTTGCGGCTGTTGCCAAACTATTTCTTATTTTTAGGGGGGCCATCAGTTTCTAATCAGCAGAATCAGGTTACTTGTCATTTTTCGTGTTGCTTCCGAGTCTGCACGCGCAGGAAGCCATCTGTTTTTTCGTGTCTGTGTAATGCTTGTTCTTTCTGTTGCCGGCCTCGTCCCATGATATCATTTCACATATCAATGAGATTTCTCCGCTCATTCCCCACCTACCTTGTGCTGTTTGTGAACTACCCCATGCGTTTTTAAGATATAAAAGTTGGGAGGATGCAAAATACGATGTGGGTTGATCCCCCTTGCCCCCGCTTTCAGTTCACATTGGCACAAATTCGAGGACACGCTCGTCCCGGCTGTTTGTTTTGCCTTCCATTGTCAGTGGAGGTTTGCAGCCTCCATGTGGACAGGCAGCACTTCTTGTGCGTGCACAATGCAACAGTCCATCAACAGCAGCAGCAGCCCCTGCAGCGCCGGAAGGGCCGGCCCCCGAGAGGCTCTCCCAGCCCCTCTGTTGATGCTCGTCATGTTGCACAGGTCAGGTGACTGGGGGTGAGTGCTTGCAATGTTCAACACTTCATCCATCATCCCCTTTGGTTTTGCTTTATTCACCGTAAGCTGGCAGGGATGCCCAGGCGTGGGTCCCTTGCTCACTTTGCCACTGGGATGCTTGTTTCCTGTCCAGGGAAGACATGGCTTGGCAGTTCAGGCTGAACTGTTCCCATGAGGCACAGGGTCATACCGATTTGCATATGGCCATGTCTGAACTGGGGTGGCGGAGTGAGGTAAAGAATGATGATGGATTAAACCCAGATCAGTTGACTGGGGGTGAGTGCTTGCAATGTTCAACACTCTGTCCATCATCCCCTTTGGTTTTGCTTTATTTGCCGTACGTTGGCAGGGTATGCCTAGAAGTGGGTCCTTTGTTCACTTTGCCACTAGATTCAAGCTAGCCTGGCTGATGACGGCTGATTAGCCAGAAACCTGTCCCAGGATGCTTGTTTCCGGTCCAGGAAAGACTTGGCTTGGCAGTTCGGGCAGGACTGTTCCCATGAGGCACTGGGTCAGACTGATTTGCATACGGCCATGTCTGAACTGGGGTGGCGGAGTGAGCTAAAGAATTATGATGGATTAAACCCAGATCAGTTGACTGGAGGTCAGTGCTTGCAATGTTCAACACTCCATCCATCATCCCCTTTCGTTTTGCACAGCTCAGCGGAGGCGCTGTGACTGGCTGCCCAGGGAGTATGGGGCCCGCTGGAGAGAGCCGACCTCCCTCTGTGTGAGGCGCTGTGGAACCGGAGAGCGCCGATCCAGGTCTGCGAGGAGCTAGAGACGCCGAGATCCGTGCGGCGGCCGATGGACAGGGCAGAAGGTGAGTCCTGCCTGCACCAGAGGTTAAGCATCTGGCACCGGCGTGTTTGCCTAATGGCGAGATGACGGAGCCTCTTTGGCCGATTCGATCGTTTTTTTGACCGCCTCCTACAAATTATGTAACAGTGCTTTTTTTCTGAGAGATCCCTGCTTTATAACTTTTCTATGGGAAAATACTTTTGTACTATGCTGGAAATTTGGTGAAAGCCGACAAGCTCAATGAGCGTCTTCTCGATTCTTATGAAGGAGCACCGTCCTGTTGTGAACTAAGCAGCATCCCTCGTACAGCATTGCTCCCCAGGAACCGTTTTTCTTCCTCGCCTTGTACCATATCTCTATCGTTTTACGTGGTCCCTTTGTGCCCTGAGTCCGGATGAGGCCCGGATGAAAAGGGCTGAAACGCGTCGACCGGATATAACAGAGAAGCCCTCATAAAATAAGAGATTGTTGTAATGAAAAAACTCAGCACCTTATAAGAATGTTTAAGGCGTCAAATTAATTTAGCGCTTCTTGGTGCTGGACTTAGGGCTATGTCTTTATTATGTGTTTCAAACCATAATTGATGAAAATAAAGTTTATTTGCAATCCGTTGAAAACATTAGGGCATTAAGGAATATTTCTATTTGTTTATATATGTTTGATGTATGTCACATGTATATATGTATAACAAAAAACACTTTGTATGTAGTCTGTTATTGTTGATTGTTTGTATACTTAAACAACCAGTGCTAGAAATACATGATATGCACATAACCGAGAGTATTGACTGGCGTGTTTTCATATATATTCATTATACATATGTTTGCTTTGGAGAAATGGTCTCCCGAGAGGGATTAATTAAGGTTTCCTTCTTTGTTTAAATGATTTATCTTCATTCATTCCACAGCATCAAAAATTATGTTCTTGCCATTGCACCGGCGGCTGCAGCTTGTGCCCGATCCCCCGGCCAGTGCCCTGCCCCGAAGCCACGTATTCCAACCAACATCGGCAGGGAAGCATCAGAACTCAGACCAGCTTCTGCAACACCACCGACGCCATTTCAAGGTCACCCATATGGCTGGTGACAGTTTTTAATATCTAAAGGTATCGCATGGTCCTATAAAGTTGTCCCATAGTCGGAGACCACAAGTGTTCCCTTTATCCATAATTTGTAATCATGAATGTTCATGGATATGTTTAAGTAATGATTAAACAATTGAGACAAAAAAATAAAGTGTTATGGGATTTATCTTCGGATGAAAATCACTTTTATCATTTAAAATAATTGTGAACAATTGGAATACAACTCTTAAGTTTTGACGACACAAAAGCTGTACTTCCTGGCAGTCCTTTTAGCAGAGACAAGTGGCTTAATCATTACCTGTTGCGTCCCATAATTTGCAGCAGGGCGGGCACACACATGCATACTTTCTCCCACATGCAAACACCCATAATCACACCCATCCACGTGCACACTTCCTCAAGCACACACAAACACCCACCATTTACAAGCACATATACATACACACAGCCATTCACAGCACACATACAGATATTTTCATTCATACATTAATTCAAAATTCATTAGGGACTTACCTTCCACGGTCGTGACAATGGGTGGTAGAAGGGAGAAACAGAAGACTTTGTTGTTTCCTCGAGCTTTGCGTAAGGAAGTGATAGAAGGAAGATCCCACCACATCTTCCCATTAGCTGATCTTGTCATGGGTCACTCAATGTGAAGAGGACTTTCCTTATCTTGTCACAGAGTGAGGAGTCAGTGAGAGCACCATTGATGGACAGTTTGCCCAGGGCACTTTGGGGCCTAAAACTCAACCGTCCAAGTACAAATATATCACTGACACCTCTCCTCGTCATGAGAAGGAGGCTCACAGAAGACTTTGCCGAGATGATGAGGTTATGCACTCAGGCTGTGAAGTCCTTAGCCCCGCAAATATTAGCTGAGGCAGCCATGTGCCTGTGCATTTAGCACATGTACAGCCCCTGGCTGCCTGATCTAAACTTGAGTGTCTGTCAGGCTGACCTTTGCTCAGCCTGACAGACAGTCTTGGTGCATTGGAAAGAGGGGCCACTCCAACCTTAATGATGGGCTGTGGCTGCCCTCTGAGGTATCACAAATGGATACAGAAATATGTGGTAGGTAGGTAGGTATTCCATGGTATGCTAATATCAAGTTATAATTACTATTATAATGAAAATACAACCTGTGTACAACTTGGGAGGAGCGGTTTTATAGTTTTATTATTTCCATCTCGACATTAGAGACTATGATGTGGCACAGCTATCAGTGGTCTCACTCCACCAGATTTTGTTATGTTTAATAATTGAGGTCATTTGATAATATCCTGGTTTAATATTGAACAGTAACTACTTTCTAAATATATATACATGTTGGTCCTGTCTTTAGAACATGAGTAAAATAAAAATGCCCAGTAACAAATTGACATTTCTGAGGAGGTGGCTGGGTTGAGGGAGGCCAGCAGTGCAGCAGATTCCCCAGTCCAATTAAAAAACCTGACCCGTTTTACACAAGACTCTTTTACTGCTACTAAATATTTGGTTAATAGCTATCCAGCCCTTCAACCCCCCCAGTGCCTCCTATTCACAAAAGAATGAACCCATATTTTCCAATATGTCATGCAAAACAGGCCAGCAACTAAAGTTGCTGAGCCCCTTTGCATTAAAAGGAGAGAAAAGAAATGTACCATACATACTACGATATGGCACATTTTTTCTCTCCTTCCAGTGCTGGCGTACTTTTAATTTCCATGTGCCAATGCACACAACCTTGTGCCATAGTGCAAGTGTGTGTGCACTCTCTAAAGCATAGGTTTTGTACTGGAAGGGAACCCTTTCAATAAAAAAACTGTCCTTTAAGACTTTTCCCTATTTAATGTGTGCTGTACAATGCAGCACACATGCAAAGTTGTAAAAATGAAAACATGTCTCCTCATTATGCCTGCCTCAAGGAAGCATAAGTTTTTCACAAATCCCTGTCTACAAATATTAATAGATAGGTATCTGAGTTAAACCCCATGGGTGATTGCATGGGAACACCTATGTACCACCAATGGAACACCCCCTTGAGACAAAGTAGCACAAAGTATCACATAGTGCATCTTCACCTTACTTAGGTGAACTTTCCAATGAAAATGTTGGTTTGTGTTAGATACCAAATCCCACCACAACACTTTGCACCAGGTTTGCAACACTTTTGTGATGCAAAACCAACACAAAACGCAGTAAATAACAAACATGTCACAAAGTAAAGGAAATGTGCAGAAAATAAGATAATTCCTTTGCAGAAGTATACTAGTCAATTTGTTGCGGAATCTAGAACTAATTGCAATACAATTTCTGTGAGTGGATTCTTATTGAAATTTTTCCGTAGAAAAAGATGGTGACAAGTCTACCACTCTATCATGACGCGTTAATCCAATATGGCGGATTTTTCAAAATGGCTGCCCATTATTTGACATATAGGGTATAACTGTTTATATGCCCATGTGTGGTATCATTTTATATGTTTTTAGGGACGGGAAAGTCAAAAATAACATCAAACATTGTTTCTGATGACCATAATATCAAATAATCACGGAATATGTCAGATAGAAAAAGTTTGTATAATTTTTTCGTTGACTTATATCACAAAGTGTGAAGGAACGTATATATTACAATTAACTTTTTAAATAAAAAGTTTGCTATTATTTGTGTTTTGTTTTGTAACTTTGTTGTTATTGTTTGTTTTTTGTTTATCAAAAATGTTTCATTTATGTGTTGCAGGTTCTTGCGAGTTGTTGTGAGATACAGTGAAAATGGACGTAGAAAAGTGTTTCTGTGATGTGGTGTTTCAAGAAGATAACGATGTATCTGTACTCACTGAAAGAGGAGTGACTGGAATTCCAAAAACATGCAAGGAGAGAAAAATATCTAAGTTTCACATTTGTGTTGGGCAGAAAGTTCACAAGAAATGTAGAGCGTGTTTTGTTAACTTGAAAACTCCGTTCCCGGAGAAAGAATCAGATCCCACAAATTCTCGTGTTCTACTGTCGTGTGAAACCCCATTTGATTTTAGAAAAAGTAGTTTTTTCTGTGGTACTGAGTTAAGTTTATACGTCACGGAGAGGAAATAAAATGCGTGGTTTAATGCACGAACAGTTGAATTCAAATCATCAGTTTTACAAAAATGCAACAAACGCAATGATGAATGGGCAGACAAAGTTAAGAGACATATCCAAAATGTGTCTGATTTACATGCTGTAGATGCATGCTACCAAAAACAGTGTTCCGTCAATTTTTAGACTGGAAAATTCATTCCCGGGCAGTTCACTGATAACCCTCCAAACTTTGTCTATCTGACAAATTCCACGATTATTTGATATTATGGTCATCAGAAACAATTTTTGATGTTATTTTTTACTTTCCCGTCCCTAAAAACATATAAAATGATACCACACATGGGCATATAAACAGTTATACCCTATATCTCAAAGACTAGGCAGCCATTTTGAAGCATCCGCCATATTGGATTAACGCGTCATGATAGAGTGGTAGACTTTTCACCATCGTTTTCTATGGAACATTTTCAATAAGAATCCACTCACTCACAGAAAATGTATTGCAATTAGTTCTAGGTTAGCCCATTTTTTAACTAATTTGACTAGACTAAAGTAAAAGGGTGCCTTTACAAAAACATTTTGCCCAAGGGAGAGTAGTAATATCATATTTCTACAGGTTATGAGAATAAATTCTCATTGCCAAGAAAATATGGGCAAAGACTCATACATATTTCTAAAGCTGTAAATAGTTTAGAACTCATTTAAAGTTTAGCAGAACAGAACCCCAAACTCCCACTTACTCTGTCTCACTTAGAGATGGACTAATCACTAGGGGGCATATTTATGAGCACCTTGCAATTTCGGATCATCACTTTTTGTGTTGCTCCAGTGGCACAAACTATGAAATCATATTTATGAGTTAATGCAAAGCCAATTTGCGTGGCTTTGAACAGCCTCATAAATAAGGAGTACGGCAAAGCTACGCTGCCTTACTCTGCACTAGGGAGGCATTCCATGGGTTTTGCTATAGGTGTTCCCATGCAACACCCATGGATTTTGACGCTTACCCAGATTTACAAAACCCTGTAAACCTGGAGATGCGCCAAAACCTTACGCCTCCCCAGGGAAGGTGCAACAAGGAGAAATAACTTTATTTCTCCTCGTTTGATCCTCTCACCATGTGTGCTACATTCTACAGCACACATAGAAGAGGATTACGTCTCCCAGGATTGTGTTTGTGCAGGAAGGTGCCCCTTCAGGGAGGACCTCGCTGGACTGTTCTCCTAAGGGATAGGGCCAAGACTGATTTGCATATGGATGGGTCCAACCTGGGGTGGCATAGTGAGTGACAGAACGGTGGGTTAAAGCCAGACCACTTGTCTGGTGGCGAGAGGTTGAAAAGTTTCAGCATTCTGTCCATCATCTTGTTGTGTTTGCTATGAAAGCCTCTGGTTTTGCCTTTGGAAACCGCTGTCGAAGAGTCTAAATGCCACAAAGCAGTCAGTTAAAGTCAATAATTGTGAATCCGAAAATGCGTTCTTAAATATTGTAATTGCATTTTAGGAATCAGTAAATTTTTACTGATTTATAAAAGGAGGCTGAGACACAATACCGATTGTGTATTTGAAAAGGGCATGTTGGTAGCTTCCCATGTCCAAATACAAATGTTTCGCACAGAAATCAAGCTGCAAAACATTGACAAATTAATTACTTCTGGGGTCGAGCAGCAAAGCAGTTTCAAAAGGGAGGGTGTCCCTTTGGCATCCTTGTCACTTTGTAATAGCAAAAAAAGTTTGTTGGTCAGTAACGAGTGGTCCAGGGGACCACTGCCAACCCTTGGGTAAACTTTTCGAACACAAAAAAGGGATCTTTTGAAATGTAGTCATTTCTTTTAAAGAAATTGGGCTGCATTTTAAAATAAAATGTTTTCTGCATTGAAAGGCCACCATAGAAATGGTGGTCTACTGACACTAGCAGGTCACATCCTTGCGATGAACACTAATTGGTGTGAGTCGCAGTCTGTGGCCAATTTCAATAACATTTATAACATTGGTCGGATTGTGATGCACTAAAAATTGAAATAAAGTGAGTGACCTATTAGTATATAGGTTGGTTTGTTAAATTCTTTACTGGTAGCAAATGTTAGCCCTATTTTTGTGTCCAGTAATTAGTAACATTGACCCTTAACACCTACCCCTCTGACACTGATACACCAAATATATTAGGGTGATGTTAATAGCAATGCATTGGTGTATTATCTTCTCACCTTTCTGGGGCATTATATTAGACAGTGTCCCATATATCATACTGCACTTACTTTTGACACTCGAAGAGCTCCAAGAGAAGACAACATAATGCACAATTTCATGCATTTAACTTGGAAACACATGAAACTGGTTGTCTTGCTAATCCAGGGACAGGAATAAAATAACAGGGGAAGAGAACATGTTCAGAGAACCATTAACACTTACCGCTATCCTAGATGAAAATAAATTATTTTCTCGAATACCCTTCCATCTCCAGCATTCATACAGCTGGAACTCTCGAATCTATTCTCTTTGTAAAAGCCTCTGCTCTTATTATTGTTTCACAGTTATACGCCTGTTTAATTGCCTTTTCCTACTGAAATTGTTCCAGCAGTCATTAATTAAGTGGACATTGCTAGGTGGTTTGTCTGCATTGGATTAAATATTTTGGATACAGTTGATTTATTGCAGAAAGATAAACCATAATAACCCTTATCTTGCAGTATGTGTAAGCTCATGTTTCGAGACCACTGTGACTTTAGGGTGTAGATAAACGGAATGTTTTAGATTAAAAGTCTGCTCGGGGGTGTCCTTTGCCTAAATATGGGAAGGTAATTCCATTCTGAAGAAATCATGCATTTCAAACAGTTTGCTAGATTTTCAGCAACTAATGCAATATGATTTTCAAACTAACTAAATACAAGCCTCCAATAGTCAGCCTCTGAGCATTCAATGCATCTTTGAAACTAAACTTAAGCTTTGGAAATGCTAATCGGTCTGGCTGCGAACCTTTTGGCTTTGTCAATGGTTTTTGTTTTTTTGTTTTGTCACAGTTTATGCAAAACCTTACAGGTGTGGACGTTGCGAGGCCCATCTAATTTTTTTTTTAAGAAAAAGAGCTCAATGCAAAAATGTTTTGGTCTCAAAAAAGCACGCATTGCTCTAGTTGTGCCTGGCTCTGACAGTAACTACTATGTGTGTGGCTGTGCACGTTGTGACAGGGCACATTGCCATCACTCACAGTGAAGCTAGCCAATGGTTGAAGTGGGCTGACCCATTGTCCTCTGCCATCTGCTGTAGTGGGCAGAAGGAAAACGTGAATGACACAATAACAGACCAATTGATGAAGAGGGCTGGCTGATAGCCCCCATAAGCAAGTAGATTATAATTACAATTTAAAAAAAAAAAAAAAAGGTCTTGGCAAACGCAAAAGAAAGCAAATTTGAAATCTTTTTCATTGATCATAATTGTATTAGTAATGTGAATGGTGTGATTGTTTTTGCCAATTGAGCATACTTAAAGAATGGCAGCTACCTAATGCCGGGCATATTTCCTAGATTCGGAAAGGCACCATCAGACTACTGACAGCGCTATGAGATCATGGTAATAACAGCCTGCGTGTCATAATAATGCCAATAACATAATGTGAATTTACTGAAGTATTTAAATATAAAGTGTAGTCTTCTGTCTCACAAACTGTAGAGTGAGAACAGAATAAATCAAATAGGCCCAGATCCAAGCCAGAATTTCAGACTAATCACTATGTGCATAAGTTCCATTTAGATTAATTTTCTGCATATACATCGTGTGCAGGTATCTTGAAAATCTAGCATGGATCCTCACTGATGGACCTACGTTACACATTTCATAGGTAAATGGTTAACCTTCGGTCCCACGTAAGTTCATATATTGGTGTCTTGTGGTGCTGCTTATCCCCCCAGGTCTAGGGCACCTACTACTGTTAAAGGCTTTTAGTTGCAGAAGGTGTGAGACCCACATATGTTAAATACAGATATATGGTTTTCAATTCATTTGTGAAATGTACTTATTAATCCAACATTTTTGCAAGACATGCACATATTACTCAATACATGTGATGGCGTGAACGGGTTGATATAATTGGGCCAAATGAATAAAGCCCTCTGACAAATGCAAACCTTGCAATGCGCAAAACCGCAATGCTTGACACCGTATGAGTCAAGAAATCACAGAGGTTGCGACTGCAAATGTGCTTTTGGAATACAGAGGGGCATATTACCAAGCTATAGCGATAATTATCGCTAAGCTTGATTAGCGGGTATAAAAATATCGCCGCGCTCCGACTATTTTTACCGCTGAGATACCTTGATATTATCAAGGTTTATCTCAAAAGCAGTAAAAATCGTGGGAAATGCATGAATATCGCTGTAAAATCAGCGATATTCATGCATTATCGTGACAATGCTCTTAGCCATGTTATCCACCTTCCATTGGATAACATGGCTAAGAACTGTTCTGGGCAGGTGTTAGCTTTTGGAGATAATCACGCTTAGCGCGATTATTTCCAAAAGTTGGTAATAGGTGATAGCGATGTTAGCGACTGTTTCCTGTCGCTAACATCTTGGCACGCCCACTATGCATGTCATTAGCGATAATTATCGCTGACATGCATAGTGGGCCCCTAAATGCCCGCTATCGCCTATTAGCTGTCACTAACTGGTGTTAGCAACAGCTAGGTAATAGGGCGATTAAATTATCGCCGCTTTAGCGGGAAAAATTCCCGCTAAAGCGGCGATAAGGCCCTTGGTAATATGCCCCAGAGTCCTTTAAAAGGGCTTTTGTAATCCTTTCGAAAACGTAAACTGGCAGAAGGGTGAAAAGGACGTCCCTATCCTATTTCTGAATCAGAAAAGCACCCATCAGTGGTTTGTAGCCACAGTTGCTGTTCCAAGCCATTAGAAATTTACTGATCCCCGAGGAGGGCCGATATCTGATTTGCAAAGGGGAATATGTCACTGTGAGACACCTCCTTTTATAATTATACTGGGCAGTCTCAGGTTAGTAGGTAGTAGTCTAAAAGGCCAGTGTCCTCTCCCCAGATGTGTTCTCACATTTCCTTAAGTGGCATCTCTTCCTTGGATGGACTCTGGCTGCTTAAAAAAATGTATTTCCTTACCCACCCAAGCCGGTCGCAAGAACATGTGCACATGCCACCCACGGAAATTGAATAATACGGCACATCCATGATCTCACACAACAATACAGTGAAGCCAAGGCAACATTCATCTAATACAATGCGTACATTGTCAATGTAACACATTATACCATGACGCATGGTAAAACACCGAAAGTGTACAACACTGTGTTTATTTGTAACACGCTAGAGAACAATACACACTCATAAAGAGATCAACAAAATAAGCAGCTCACGTAAAACCTGCCAGGCAAGAGCACAAGACTGTCAGTGGTGGCTGGCATGGCTCGTGGGTGGCGGAGCAGGCGCATGGGCGTGGTGGGGAAGTGTGCGTGGGTGTTGTGGGCAATGAAAAAAAAAGTAACCACTTACCTTGCCATCGGATCCCACGTCTCTGCTCCTGCTCTCCTCGTCTTGACTCGAGGAGCAGGAAGTACAGCCAGGCTCCCCTGACCAATCACAACGCTGCAATGCAGCTTTGTGATTCGTAAACACCAAGGCTCCACTGACCGATCACAAAGCTGGTTGTGATTGGTCTTTCTGAGCGTCTAGGTTCGCACGCTCAGACAGGGAATGGGGGCCTGGGTATGTTCGCCATGCAGGCTGTAACGCAGCCTGCATGGAGAAGAGGGAAAGTATGTCAAAACAAGAAGAGAGGCAGGGAGAGTAGTGGGACACTCTTACACCCCAGTATGAATCAATAAACAAGACAAGAGTGTTCCAAGGTAGTAACGAACCACCGTTTTGGAGCAGATAAACGACTTCACTTAAGGCGTTAAGGAAAGCCCTCACTCACCACCTAGTGATGACATGCTTCATCATCGGGCCCACACCTTAAAAGTGCAGAAACCGTAAGTTCGGAAGCCTCCTAAACCAGGAGTAATTAGGAAGACATTTTTTTCTTCCTAATTTTTTGCACTTTTCACTTTGTATTTTTCCCTTTCACGCCCCTAGGTAAGGGTGGGCCTTAGAGAGTCCATACCGCCAGGGTTTAATATACACTGAGTCCTGATGAATGCCAGGTAAATTCATACCGTTTCGTGGCTGAAACATGTCGACTGATATTAGGAAACTACCACTTAATTAATTGTGGACGAATTTCCTACACATAATTTTTATCTATAAGTCCTTAGTGATCATTATAATAAAGTTAATTTTGATACACTACTGACTCCTTTTAACCTCTCACCACTCACTTAATTTTCTTTGCACAACACTGCCTTAACCCACCAACCCGCTCCGCAGTAGATCTGGCGTTGAAGCACACAAAAGAGACGCTAGGTCTCTTTTGTGGGGCCCGATGATGAAGCATGTCATCACTAGGTGGTGAGTGAGGGCTTTCCTTAACGCCTTAAGTGAAGTTGTTTATCTGCTCCAAAACGGTGGTTCGTTACTACCTTGGAACACTCTTGTCTTGTTTATTGATTCATGAAGAGGGAAAGTACGCATGACTGGTTTGGGTGGCCGGAGAGGGCTGGCCAAACAGTCAAGTTCACTTAGGAGTGGGCAAACCTGTCCTCCCCTGCCCTGCCCACCTGCAAACTAAGCAGCACAGAAACATAAAATGATAATAACTCAAGTTAATATCATTTTATGTTTACTTTACAATGCACTGCTTAAAAGCGGTGGGGCGACGCTCCTCTGCCATTGCGGAGGTTCTGCCACTGCAGACTGTCAAAGTGGCCAAAGTATTCAGCAGTCTTGTAAACCTTCCCCGGAAATCAGCAGAATACTGTTAATTGAGACAAAAAACATGCAATGAATAATTGTACGTGCATCTTACCACTTTACCAGTAAGTAGTGGCTTCTCTGTCAACCACCAAGTCTTTCCACCACAATCGCAACAGGAAAAAATATCAGTCAGAGATGCTTCTTACCAATGGAACCACCACACTCTCAGCATAACCCAGCAATATCATCCAATCATACAATGAACAGACCCTAATACACAATATTATATAAGGTGACATGGCCCAGCCCTCAACTGTACCTATGTCACAAGGAGTGCTTAATTAGTTTTTAAAAAAAAAGAAAAAAAGTGCCAGAGCCCTTCTCAGGAGGGCACTGCAGCCATCACCATCCATTGCCCCTGACAGCACTGCCATAGCAGAACCAATTAAACTACTAACCATCACACTCCTGCAAGTGTGACAATTCAGCCTGTTCTAGGCCATACAAAGCTATAATAATGGTGTGATTGGCAGGTAATATTCTTCTTTAATGTATATTGACTTACTAAACCCTGTTGTTGTGCTCAACCCAAAATAAGGCAGACAGCGCCACCATGTGGTAGACTGTCACTAGAGGTGGTGCTATATGAAAAAGAAACAATTGATGGACGGAATGCTGGACAATACAAATATTCACCCCGTCACAAGGATCTGGGTTTAATCCATCATTCTTTTGCTCACCACACCATCCCAGTTTGGACCCAGCCATATGCAAATCAGTCATGACCCTGATCCATATGGGAACAGTCCAGCCCGACCTGCCAAGCCAGGTCCTCCCTGGACTGGAAACAAGCATCCTGGGACCGGTTTCAGGGCATCACCCTTCATAAGCCAGGCTAGCTTGAATCCAGTGGTGTAGTGAGCACGGGACCCACGTCTGGGCATACCCTTCCCACTTAGGGCGACATATGCAAAAGAAACAATTGATGGACAGAATACTGGACAATGCAAAAATTCACCCCCAGTCACAAGGATCTGGGCTTAATCCATAATTCTTTTGCTCACCGTCCCAGTTTGGACCCAGCTATATGCAAATTAGTCTTGACCCTGTTCCTTTTGGGAACAGTCCAGCCCGAACTGCCAAGTCAGGTCCTCCCTGGACCCGAAACAAGCACCCTGGGACCGGTTTCTGGGTATCACCCTGTCGTAAATAAATTATTTACGCTATCATAATTTCTATAAATAAATAAATATCAAAAGGGTCAAGCATAAATGAGGAGCAGAGTCCGTGGTATTAGAGTCAATGGGCTTTATTGCATTAACTCGAGTTAAGGGAGAGCTCCTTTCACCAAGCAGGTTCAGGAGAGTTCTGAGCTTTATTCACAGAGTACAATATTTATACATTCTTTGCATACATAGGGAGGAGCCCTCCAAGCAGAAGGAAAGAAAAAGATATGAGCATGTAGGCGTTCACTGTAATGAGTCATAGGTGGGTGGGTGCATAGAGGGGGCAGCAAGGTCAGCTAAAACTCGCAATGCCTGTTTGCGTAACTTTATCAGACTTCTCCATGAAGGCTGTTTCCTTTCTGTTGGCCAGGGAGGGCCCTGGGTATCAGAGTGACTAGCATGTCTGGTCTTATCTCTAGCTCGGGGCAGCATGCAGATTGCTCTCATCTGTAGAAGTGTTGCTGCTTCATACTAGCAGTTGGTTTGGCCCTTCCTGTCCACCCCTTGTGTAACTGTCTTGGAGGTTTCCCTTGACATGGGCCCCACTTATCTCTGAGAGCCGACAGCAAAACTGGGCCTTATCTCTGCAGAGGGGCTTCTGCTCACCTCCTGCTCGGGCCGGAATGCAGCTTTATCAGGTCGACCCTTGTTTGACACTGTTAAGACACCCCGGGCTGGGCCTCTTCTCCGTGACTGCTCAAAAAAATATCTAATGTGCTGCAGAGAAATGTAACGTGTGCCTTTTTCAGGGTCTGGCATGGAGGGGCCTGGTGACAGAGAAATAAGGCCTCTGAATGTGAAGTAATGCAGGGGTTTTTATTCAACATGGCAGATGGTGAGAGGGTAGCGTGTGGGGGCACGAATACATATAAATATGTAATTTTCTTCATTCCCTCCTTGTCCCCAAGCGCACCCCTCTAATACACCTCTATTTTCATCAGGCCGTTAATGTGTTCTTGCAACATGATCTTTTCATTTTTTCTGCTCTGCACATGTGGACGGGGAATGCAGGCAGTGGCGCACAGACCGCAGATGGCCGGGCCGCATTGGATGCAGAGGCAACAACTGAAGATGATAAACAGTATTGATCCTACTACAGTCAACACTTTCCATCCCCATGTTGATACTAATCTCCACAACCAGCTGCTTAAGGACCATTCTCCTTTATCCATGTCTAGCTGACTTGACATCTTGTGTAGCTTGGCAATGGCTTGGTATACCGTAGGTGCGTTATTTGGAATAAACACACAACAATTTGTGGAGATCAATCTGCATACACCACCACGGTCAGCCAGAACGATGTCTAAAACAATGCGATTTTGTGGGGTCATGAGTCTATCCGCGACCACCTCGGCTGTGAGATTAGAGAGGGCACCTGCTGTTGCACCACTCGTGTGAGGTGGCGGATGTTCCTGCTGTTTACCATGGGACCCCAAAATGGAATGACTCCGGCAAAGAAGTCTCCCGCCTCCTGCCCTGCTGTATCTTCTGTATCTATGACCCCCCTTCGCCGTCTGTTATAGACAGTCAGAGGCTCAATTTCATGATAGTCCGCAGGGGCAGTGTAGGTGGGGGGAAGGAGAAAAGCAATGTAACAAGTGCCGGACCAGCCCTGGGGGAGCCATGTATAACCTTTATCCCCACATATGAAGTAGGTGCCCTGTGCGGCTATAAGCTGTGTATTGTTTGTTCCATTCAAATTGACTGTGTGATTGCAGATGCTATCACCCATACGTATCTTTCCTTTACTTTGGACACAAAAAGGGGCTTTCGTTGATGCCACAAAAACAGGTGAAACTGATCTTTTTCTCCTGTCCATATACTGATAATATAACTTATTAGATCTGTTACCGTGGTCAGCATAGGCTTCCTGCTCTAGAGGGGTACCACATGCCCTGTTCTTTTCACCTCGCCAACATAAAATGTATAGGTGATATCTGAGCTGAGACTGCTCTTTTGTATCCGTATTGGCCATATAGGAAGCTTTGTTTGTTTCCCACCAACCGGTACAAGAGCCTTCATAAGAAAAAGGGAGAGTGATGAAAGGCATGCCTTTGGCAACTGTATGGGGAAGAAGACCGCACACCCAGCAGTTGGATGTGTTTATGGCCAGTTGATGCTGTTGTAAAAGGGTGATGAAAGTATTGTTCTTAAATTCATTTCTTCTGTTCTCTAAGTGTACTGGGAGCTCAACATGTGAGTGTACTATGGTGGCGTTCTGTGAGACAGCAGGTGGATAGAGAACATGTAAGAGCCAGCCAATACTTATTACCACAATGCTCATAAAAAGTACAATAATCGGAGACACTATACATCTGCTGTGTAATAGCTTGCAGTATTTCTTTCTCATATTATTCCTTTTTTCTTTACTGTTCACTAGTTTATTCAAGTCAGACATCATGTTCAACCGCTTCACCACCGGGTGGACTTAGACAATCAAACGTCGACTGACCTTCTAGATCTCAGTTTGGAAGTGTACTCTTGCTGGGGAGTCTTTTCCAGAAAGGGGGGCTCAAAGTCTGTACTGTCTTTGTTTTTAGCAAATGTTCCGGTAGTCCCAAAGTATTTTTTACAGTGACTGGCATGCAGCCACCCTTTTCTTCCCTCGACTTTGATGGCCGTCCTCGTCGTCAGCAGGACTAATTTTGGTGCCTTCCACCTGGGGTCCAGAGGGCTCGTCCGGTCGAAATTCCTTATCAGCACCCAGTCCCTGGGGCTATGGCATGGTACTCGACCTGGGTGTTGTCAGGGAAGGCAGCGGCAAACTGCGAACGGCAAGAGAGTAGTGCAGACATCGAGGAAGCCAGGTAATCTGTGAGCATAGTACTGTCAACATCAGTTATTCTTTTAGTTATTGGTGTACCCCACATATTCGGTGGTCTTCCAAAGACCACCTCATATGGGGATAGGCCGGTTCTAGAATGAGCTACCATGCGCATGTAAAAGAGGGCAACCGGTAAGGCTACCATCCAATCCACGCCCTTTTCTGCACAGACTTTAGCTAATTTTGTTTTGAGGGTCTGGTTATGTCTCTCTACTAGACCTGCTGCTTGGGGATGCCTTACACAATGGAACTTCCAGGTATATCCCAACAGAAGGGACACCTGTTTCATGAGCTCAGAGGAGAAGGGCTGGCCATTGTCTGAGTAAATGACACGTGGCAACCCGTATCTAGGGAAGAACTCCCTCACTAACTGTTTGGCTGTTGTAACTGCAGTATAATCTGGGACTGGGTAAGCTTCTGTCCATCTGGTTAGGGCACACACCACTACCAGGACGTACTTGTGACCTCTACATCTGTCCATTTGAATATAATCTATTTGGAGAACCTCAAAAGGGTGATCAGGGGGACGAAATCCACCCTGTTCCACTGAGATGCCTTTTCCAGGGTTGAATTGGCAACAAATCATGCAAGTCTTCACTTTCTGCTTTGCAGCCGCTCGCAAGTGTTTGTTAAACCAGATATTCTGCAGGCCATCCAACATTCTCTTCTCTCCCAACTGTGCCGGGCTATGTGCTGTCTCTATTATCACCTGTACCATAGAGTCTGGGAGGAACCATGTCTTTTTGTTTTTAGTCATCCAACCCTGGTCAGTCTGGACCCCTCCTTGTTCAATCCATTTCTTTATTTCATCTGGAGTGGCATGGGTCTGTATATCTTGAACATCTTTGGAGGGATCCCTGACTGTCATAGTCCTTGTCAGTGGTAATACCTGTGAGTTTGTTATGTCAATTGGAGTCTGAGCTGTCTGTTTAGCAGTTTGGTCTGCCAGGTCATTACCTTGGGAAATGACATCTGTGGCCTTGGTGTGTGCTTTGCATTTCAGGATCGCAATGGCTGTAGGTAGGTGTATTGCTTCTAACAAGGCCTGTATGAGAGGGCCATGCTGTATCTTGGCCCCGTGTGAGGTCAGAAAACCTCTCTCCCTCCATAGTACCCCAAAGTCATGAACTACCCCAAACGCATATTGTGAATCAGTGTAGATGTTAACCCTTAACTGTTTTGCTCGTTTACAGGCTTGCGTCAAAGCAAGGAGCTCTGCTGCTTGTGCTGACAGGATATCTATTCTTTGTGTCTCTATGATCTCATGGTCAGTAGTTACGGCGTATGCTGCCACTAATTCTCCTGCCCCTGTTCTCATGCATGATCCATCTACATAAAACGTTATGTCAGGGTCTGGGAGTGCAACATCTGTCAAGTCTTGTCTCGGCTTCGTCACTACATTTATTACTTCCACACAGTCATGGGGTGTGGTGTCATCTGTGCTTGAGGGTAAAAGAGTGGCAGGGTTGAGTATGTTACATCTTCTAATCTCTATGTGGGGTTGAAATAGTGTCAGCTCGTATCCTGTCAATCTTGCTACAGTCAGATGTTGTGTCTGTGTCCTATTCAGGAGAACTTCCACTGCGTGTGGTACTTGTACTGTCAGGGAGTGTCCCAGCACTATCGAGTCACTTTGTCTTATGGCCAAAGCTGTGGCCGCAACAGATTTCAAGCATGCTGGCAGAGCCTGTGCTACAGGGTCCAGTGTACTAGAAAAATAAGCACATGGCTTGTGTTTCCCTGCTTGGTCTTGTGTGAGGACAGATAGTGCTGTTCCATCCCGCTCTGTCACTAACAGGGTGAAGTGTTTCTTGTAATCAGGAGTGGCTAAAACTGGCGCTTGACATAATGCCCGTTTTAGTTCCTCAAATGCTAAGGTGTGCTCTGATGTCCAAGGGAGGACGTTAGAGGTGGCTGCCTCCAATGTAGTCAATTGTATGAGTGGCTTGACTATGTGGGCATACTGGGGAATCCATTGTCTGCAATAGGAAGTAAGGCCAATGAATGCACGTACTTCTTTCTGTGTTTTGGGTTGTGAAATGTTGGAAATCAATTTAATTCGTTCTTGTGTCAGCTGCCTACCCTCCTTGGACAGCAAGTGCCCTAAGTAAGCCACTTGCTGTTCACAGAACTGTAACTTCGAAGGGGACACCTTGTGCCCCTTGTCCGCCAGAAAATGAAGGACCGTGAGGGAAGCCTCTTCACAGTCAGTTTCTGATCTTGCTGTGATGAGAATGTCATCCACGTACTGTATTAATGCTGTGTTAGTAGGCATACTAATACTGTCAAGTTGTCTCTTTAATGCCTGACTGTAAACACTTGGGCTTTCTGTAAAGCCTTGGGGAGCTCTTGTAAATTTAAAGCTGCGTCCTTTTAAACTGAATCCAAAAAGATATTGACTGTCAGGATGTTTTGGAATGCTGAAGAATGCATTCTTCAGGTCAATGACCGTGAAAAATGTTGCCTCAGAATCAATGGCAGTAAATAATGAGGAAATGTCTGGGACCACTGGGTATTGTGGGACCACACATTTGTTCAGTTCTCGAAGGTCAACTACTAGTCTGTAAACTGGGGGTGCTTGAGGGTCTGTGCATTTAAGAACAGGGAGGACGGGGGAGTTACACACATTCGAGTCTGTCTCCACCACCACCCCCTGTTCAATGAGTTCTTGAATTATTTTTAATAAGGCTGTTTCAGCCTCAGGTGGAATCCTGTACTGTCGTATTCGGGGTAGGACTACTCCTTCCTTAAGAGTGACCTCGTGTGGTGTTATATCCATGTAACCTACGTCAGTCGAACCTTGTGCCCATAGATACTGTGGGACATCCTGAAGTCTGGGATCAAAATCTCTAACCGTGAAATGCCCTTTGAAATCACGCAAAAACAGTCTTACTCCTTCTGGTGAGCAACAGATAACTGCTCCCAGTTCTTTTAGGGTCTTTATACCTAGTAAATTTTCTGGACATGTTTTAGTGAGTAGTAGGTCTGTGGTGCGTGTCAGTGGACCCACCCCTAAAGAGACTGGTTCTGATACTTTGTTGACAATTGGCTTTCCAGAAAATCCCAGGGATATATTCTGTGAGCCCGAGAGAGGTGCCCCTGGGACCTCGTTATGACTGATGGTAGTCCTGCTTGCCCCTGTGTCAATCAGAAACTTTCTATCTTGCCCCAGCAAACGAGCATGTACATAAGGACCCTCTTGGTCCACAGGAACTGGGATAAGGGGCAAGCGAGCTTCCCTCTCGAGGCTGTTTCATGAAAAAGATTGGTATTCTGGGTAGTCTGACTGCGTGTACTGATACATTTGAGGTGCAGCGGCAGCGGGCGTCTGGACCTGCGGCGGGGTGGGGACTTGTGTCTGTTGAGTGTTGTACTGTCTGGGTGTATAGGGCCGTTCCTTTGTTTTACCTGTGGCTATATTGTGCTTTAGGACGGGGCATTCCCTTACAAAGTGACCCTGTTGTTTACAATAATTGCAGGTCCCTTTAGTGGGTGCGGTACCATTCTTGTTCGTGTTTGCAGGTACTGTTTGGGCAACTAGCACCTTCATTTTTGTATCCTTCATGCGCTTCTTTTCTTGTTCTTGCTCTTCCCTTATTCTATTTTGGTGGTGTTGCAACATCTGTAACATTTGTGAGGGGCTATTTGCTTGCCAAGTGCTCTCAACCTTCAGCACTCTATTCCTAATCTGAGGAAGGGCGTTATCTACCAGTTTGGTCACAAAAAGGTGGGGATAGGCCTCACTACTGTGTTTTAAACCACTGTTGACAGCGAAACATTTCTCCAACCTAGTGTAGTAATCGCTTGTGTCTTCCTCTGGTTTCTGTTTACATGCTGAAATTGCATCCCAGTCTTCCTTTTTAGTCGTCAATAGTCTTGGTAAAATTTGTATAAGGAGTTCGGGGAGCCCCTTAATTTTTTCACCAAGGCCATCCCCGGAGCCCTACCTGCATCTTCAGCTTGCAACTCTGCCCACTTCAACATTTTATCTCCCACATCCCAGTCTTTCTCTTTAAGTTTCTCGTAAATGCCTGCTGGTAACAAGACCTTTAGTAACCTTAGGATATCAGGGTAAGTATAGTCTCCTATGCGGAGTATATCTTTTATTTCTCTGTGAAACCCCCCCCCGGGTCTTTATCATGGGAAGGTAACAACCTCTTCATTTCCAGTATTTCTAGCTTGGTGAGAGGGGTATAGACATATACCCGCTGGACAGTGCCATCTATTTTTCTTATGGGGTGGACCTCTCGCAGAGGGTACTGTCCTCTGGGGCGAGGGTCTGGTGTCATTGAGGCGGACAGGAATTGCTCATATTGGAGACGCAAGTCTAAAATGGTGTTAATCAGTTCTGGGCCCTGTTCCATCCATCTATCTAGTATTACCTTTTCCAGTATTTTATATAATTTGCCAGGGTGGTGATATTGGCTCTCATACAACGTGATCAAGTGTTGGACCATATAGATGCTGGCCAGGCGTTGTTCGAGTGGTGGGAGGCTCAGGAACATCTGGGCCACTATGTCGGGATAATATACATGATGTTGGGACACCCACTAGGGGGCCGACCGAGCCAACTCCCTCTCATGTGGCGTGAGGGGTGGCTCGTCGTCCATCCAATGGTCATGGGCTTTTTCAGTTGTTTGGAACAAATCCTCAGGAGAGATGTTTGTTTCCTTGTTAACCCTTGTTTTCTGAGGTCGATGGTGTTTGGCGCCATTACAGTGCCGTGCTATGCCCAGAAAATTCATTTTGTCTGGCGTCTCGTTATTATCCCCTTCCTCTGACACACTATCCCTGCATTCCTTCTCGGCGTTACGTATTGCTAGTATTTTCTTTTTAATCTTATTCGTCATTGCTTCTGTCTGCGCTACCTTATCATGTTTACCGTCATTTATGCTGTCGCTCCACTCTATTAAACTAACCTCCACGTCCCCATCACCCTCATCACGTTCCCTGATCAGACAGTTGACAATAAAACGGAGGATGTTGTTCTTAGCTTTTACTTTTCTATTTTCCATAGCTTGAGCTACGCATTCATGGTTCCGTCCTGTTCTGATGAACTCATACAAGGCATTTAAATGTGTATTCATATCAGGCAGTCCATCTAGCTCTGCGATGGCTTGCCTTACTCGTATTGATATGGCGCGCATTGGACCAGTAATACCTGGCTGTAAATCATATATACATCTAGGGAGTTCAACGTCATCCTTTATTTCCTTATCCCCCCCCCCCTTCCGCACCCCCGGAAACCTGTTGTTGGTCCTGGACTGGCTGGGGCGCGGCCTCTGGTGGGAGCGGGGGAAATGGTGCGTCTATGTAGGCTGGGGGTGGCTCTGCTAGGTAGGCGGAAAGGAACGCCTCTGGTGCCGTTGGTTTAATTTTAAGGGATACATTTTGGGGAACTTCCTCTGCAATCTCCTCTGAGAGTACAGGGTAGATACCAGCAACAAGAGCATTTCTTTCCCTATCCATTTGTTCCACTCGAACCTGTTCACCCTCTTCTAGTAACTCTTTTTCTTTTGCCTGTTCTGACATTTGCCTGCTTTTCTCGGCTTTGTTAAGTTCTTTCAGGGCCCTCCTATTAGCCTCTTTGCGCCATAATTCAATGGCCTCTTTCTGCGAGGGCCTCGACTTCCTTTTCCATAGTTGTTCCTCTACTCTCATAATACATTCTGAATCCCATGTGCCGGTCGCAGGCCATCTATGCACCGTCTCTAGATCCTTTGTGTAATCTACCCAGAGGTCTAAATAGAGAATAGCGCTGATGCCATGTTTGTTATACATAAAATGGCCGGGAGTATCTGTTGGCGGGACATTAACTGCCTCTTCTAATATTCCCTTTTTAGTGCCTATTTTACGCAATTTTGAAAACAACGGCATGCTGGAACCTAACTAAAACAATTTCAAACTCAAAACATATACAACATATACTTATGTACTGGAATACAGTACAACCATACCGGTCTCGTGAAGGAGACACGTCTTTACCGTGTTCATTAAATGAACCCGTCTTTATGCGTTCTCAGTGGTACTCACCAGGAAGCAGAACTTGAAGACCTGGTCATCGGACGCTTGACGCTTGCGCAGGAATGGCGGACCTCTGAAGACCTCGGACTCGGCTCTCTCACGGGTTGGGCTCTGGGTCAGGACGCTCCGCAATCTTCCTCACCGCCTCATGTGGATGTCTGGTCGCAGTCCGCCTCCTCCGTGGGCCTGATGGAGTTGGCGGGAAGTCCCGCTGGCGTGTACACTTGAAGTCCGTCTAGGCTGTAGAAGGGGGCAGGGGCCGGACCTACATCGCCGGCACGTGGGGAAGGGGATGCGTCCCTGTTCGGGGCGCCAGATTATGTCGTAAATAAATTATTTACACTATCATAATTTCTATAAATAAATAAATATCAAAAGGGTCAAGCATAAATGAGGAGCAGAGTCCGTGGTATTAGAGTCAATGGGCTTTATTGCATTAACTTAGTTAAGGGAGAGCTCCTTTCACCAAGCAGGTTCAGGAGAGTTCTGAGCTTTATTCACAGAGTACAATATTTATACATTCTTTGCATACATAGGGAGGAGCCCTCCAAGCAGAAGGAAAGAAAAAGATATGAGCATGTAGGCGTTCACTGTAATGAGTCATAGGTGGGTGGGTGCATAGAGGGGGCAGCAAGGTCAGCTAAAACTCGCAATGCCTGTTTGCGTAACTTTATCAGACTTCTCCATGAAGGCTGTTTCCTTTCTGTTGGCCAGGGAGGGCCCTGGGTGTCAGAGTGACTAGCATGTCTGGTCTTATCTCTAGCTCGGGGCAGCATGCAGATTGCTCTCATCTGTAGAAGTGTTGCTGCTTCATACTAGCAGTTGGTTTGGCCCTTCCTGTCCACCCCTTGTGTAACTGTCTTGGAGGTTTCCCTTGACATGGGCCCCACTTATCTCTGAGAGCCGACAGCAAAACTGGGCCTTATCTCTGCAGAGGGGCTTCTGCTCGCCTCCTGCTCGGGCCGGAATGCAGCTTTATCAGGTCGACCCTTGTTTGACACTGTTAAGACACCCCGGGCTGGGCCTCTTCTCCGTGACTGCTCAAAAAAATATCTAATGTGCTGCAGAGAAATGTAACGTGTGCCTTTTTCAGGGTCTGGCATGGAGGGGCCTGGTGACAGAGAAATAAGGCCTCTGAATGTGAAGTAATGCAGGGGTTTTTATTCAACATGGCAGATGGTGAGAGGGTAGCGCGTGGGGGCACGAATACATATAAATATGTAATTTTCTTCAACCCATCATCCGCTAGGCTAGCTTGAATCCAGTGGTGTAGTGAGCATGGGACCCACATCTGCGCATACCCTTTCCACTTAGGGCAACATATGCAAAAAGAAACAATTGATGGATGGAATACTGGACAATACAAACATTCACCCCCAGTCACAAGGATCTGAGTTTAATCCATCATTATTTTGCTCACCACACCACCCCAGTTTGGACCCAGCCATATGCAAATCAGTCTTGACCCTGTTCCTTGTAGGAACAGTCCAGCCCGAACTACCAAGCCAGGTCCTCCCTGACCGGAAACAAGCATCCTGGGATCGGTTTCTGGGCATCTGCCATCATCAGCTAGGCTAGCTTGAATCCAGTGGAGTAGTGAGCACGGGACCCACGTCTGGGCATACCCTTCCCACTTAGGGCGACATATGCAAAAGAAACAATTGATGGACAGAATACTGGACAATGCAAACATTCACCCCCAGTCACAAGGATCTGGGTTTAGTCCATAATTCTTTTGCTCACCACCCCAGTTTGGACCAAGCTATATGCAAATCAGTATTGACCCTGTTCCTTGTGGGAACAGTCCAGCCCGAACTGCCAAGCCAGGTCCTCCCTGGACCGAAAACGAGCACCCTGGGACCGGTTTGTGGGTATCACCCATTATCAGCTAGGCTGGCTTGAATCCAGTGGTGTAGTGAGCATGGGACCCACGGCTGGGCATACCGTTCCCACCCAGGGTGACATATGCAAAAGAAACAATTGCTGGATGGAATGCTGGACAATGCAAACATTCACCCCCAGTTACAAGGATCTGGGTTTAATCCATCATTCTTTAGCTCACCACACCACCCCAGTTTGGACCCAGCTATATGCAAATCAGTCTTGACCCTGTTCCTTGTGGGAACAGTCCAGGCCGATGTGCCAAGCAAGGTCCTCACTGGACTGGAAACAAGCATCATGGGACCGGTTTCTGGGCCTCACCCATCATCAGCCAGGCTAGCTTGAATCCAGTGGTGTAGTGAGCATGGGACCCACGTCTTGCCATACCCTTGCCACTTTGGGCAACATATGCAAAAGAAACAATTGATGGACGTAATTCTAAACAATGCAAACATTCACCCCCAGTCACAAGGATCTAGAGGTGGTACTGACACTTAAGTGCTGGTGCCAAGCTCCGGAAACCATGGACTCAAATTAAGCACTGGTCACAAGAGACAAACTAGTACAGCAGCCACATTATTTGAGGATGCAAAATGCCTGAGTGACAGTGAAGTGGACATTTTCCTGCTGCTCGATTGAATGAGTGTGTTAGGCAGCTTGTGATGAATGCATTGAAATGCAGTGCGCCATGCAGGATTTTGACATTGGATAGGGAGGAGATGTAGATGTTGGGATGTTAAAGGGTCTGCTTCAGCCTAAAGGACCGGTGGGGGGATGGGGGGTAGGACATACAAAGTTTCACATCTAGAGGGGGCAGCCCCAAAGAGATGCAGCAATCACAAAGAAATAGGTACTGGGCAGGACAAGGAAGCGGACCAACGTGGGCCAGGCACTGCTGAACAAAGGAATGTATGACTTGATGAATTGTAATATTCAGACTTGTGTTGAAGCCCGCACTGATTGCTTTATTTTCAAGCAAACAAGGTGTGTCTATTATTACTACCATAAAACACATTGCAAGAAAAATTAGTTTTTGAAAGAAAACACAGAGGGTTAAAAACTAGGCTTATTTCTCTTTTTACCAGAACTGGTAGATTCCGAGCTGGACAGAGGGATGGCCAATGAGGGCAGGCCGGTGCTGTTTGGTCATGAACATATGAGGAGCAATCTCCGTACCCACCCCAGAAACACACAAAAAACGGAAGGTTGAATGAAGGGATTTCGATGCAAGGGGGAATGGAAAGTTAATCAGATAGTAAAAGTGAGCTGGGGTCTCTTCCATTGAATTGCAATGCATTTTCATGTCAAGGTGAATGCATCGTTCGGTAATGATTTTACTCCATTCTGATGATAAATGTATTCATGATCAGGTCGGACTTGTTAAAAGGATCTCTCAGGAAGGGCATTCAAGAGGATGGGGTACTAGCCATCACGCTACCATGTTAAAATGGTGGCTGCCACTTAAAATGGCATCTCCATCTAGGTGTTCGGCTGCATGTATAGCCCAAAAATAGCCCATACCCTTGTACAGTCCTCTGGACTGCACCACTTCCCCCAGAAACCCTGGAGGCAGACATCCTTGTAGTCAGCTGCCCCCCAAAACCTCATTGGCAAAACACAAGCCCTTGGAATAATGTTAAAGCAAGCTTGCAAGTGGAATCTAGATGTGTTTAGTGTGCAAATGGTGTGCTACCTTTAACTTGCAGTCATAATTGTTAAAACATTGAAAAAGGTTACTTCTACAAGTCTTCTGTAACTCAAGGCAGTATGCAAAGGAGCTTGTAATGCAGCCTTTCAAGTCTTAGAGGAGACTGGTTTCTTTAGACAGCAATAACAGATGTTCTGTGGTAAATTAAGTCTCAGTTAGATTTGGAGAATAAATCACTGAGAATTTACAGAAATGGGGCAAATCAAGACCAAAGTGAAATGAATTATACCCAGGACCAATAGAACA
This sequence comes from Lissotriton helveticus, assembly GCF_964261635.1. Lineage (NCBI taxonomy): Eukaryota > Metazoa > Chordata > Amphibia > Caudata > Salamandridae > Lissotriton > Lissotriton helveticus. The sequence continues at coordinate 161,815,066 of NC_136068.1, read as the reverse complement.
TGATCATAATAAAGAATACAGAGAACAAAACTAAATTTTTTAAAAATTGGAAAAATTAGAGAGTGCAAGGGTAAACTGATGAATGATTAACATAGAGTCAAGAACATTTTCAAATATATATTCTGTTGAAAGATAACATTAAAATGTACCTTAGAAAATTCTAAATGTGAATCTTATTAAAATAAAACTACACTTTGGGTGAAAGGCTGAAGAGAAATGCAATTCTTGTCATTTGAAAATGCAAACACATTCCCTTGTAATCAGAGGGTGTGTGACTGAGACTGTTTAAAAAATATTAATACACCTAATTCACAGACCATGGATAGAGAGAAATCAGTAAAACAGATGGATTTCCTGTTCACTCCCAATCTGGAATTAATCTCCAGTTCAACAGCAATCACTGTCCTACACAGATAACCCTGATTTCCTGTGGACCAATCCTGGTTGTCTCCCTTGCAGAGCCTTCTGCCACCTGGCACTCAATGTTGGAAATTACCATATTTTTGTAGTATACCGCAAATGTTTGTCTTTAATTGTTTTTGCTGGTTGTGGAAGTCTGTGCACATTACTCCCGCTAACCAGGGGTAACGTGCCTGTGCTTCAACTCTCAACATGATGAATTTGGCATTCCCCCAGTTGACATATTTGACTTACCCCAAAGTCCGTAGTATATGGTGCCCAAAGTGTACCTCGAGCCTGTGAGTTGAATGTCACCAATGGCCTGCAGTACTCATTGGGCCACCAACTGCAGTGACAATGCAACCATGACTGGAGGCTGACCACCAGTAGCCTGCTGTGCAGGTTTAAACTGCAAATTTAACCTGTCAAAATAACCCCTTTTTAAAGGCCTACAAACGTCTTTTAAAATATTTATAAGTGACCCCTAAGTAAACCTCATTAGCTAATTAAGACAGGGTCCATAGGATTTAAAAGTATGACATATAAAAGTTAATTTTAAACATATCCTTACAATGACTAGCACCTCATAGCTATTTTCACTATAGCAGGGTTAGTTGTTCCATAGGAAAGCACTGGCATAGAATATTAAGTTTAATGCATGCTATCTCTGCCTAAGAAACACCTACAGATTTCATTTTTGAACTTTTTAAAAAATTCATTAGACGCCAAATTTGTTTGACTTATAATAAATGTTTTGGAAAGATGATTTTCAAAATGTCATCTTTGTACTACCTGAAGCCACTGAAAGCTAAATCTACATTTTGTTTCTTCCTTTTGGCAGTCAGTATTAGAATCTCAATGGGTGTGAATGACGTGTGAACTTGCTCCAAGGACACGGACAAAAAACCTTGTGTGTGGGAGGTATTGTTGGGCCCTTGACAGGATGGCCTATGGGCTGGGCTCAAGGACCTGATTAACTTTAAAGAGGCCTACCCTGTCACAAGCAGATGTAGCAAAAACCCAAGTCTGTACCATTCTTTTGTCCCTCCAGCCAGCCCAGCCTCCATCATAGTGGGCCTCTTGTTGACATCACAAAGTCAGACCCTGCTGGAGGGTCAAGACTAGTAGCCGGCCTGCTGTCCATCACTGTTAAAATCAAATTGTGCATAGGACCTGTTCAGCCGCAACCATGACTATCATTGGCACTTTGTGCTTCTTAGCAATATTTCAAATGAAATCTTTTAGAATACCTACCTCCGTTTCCCCTTACTGGATTTTTGTCACTTTAGTGTCATTGTGTTTAATAAATTTTACTCTGCTTTTCAAATTTATTTTGGGAATTTTATTGTTTTGCATTTTGACTTTATTAGTGATATAGTACTGCATAAATAGTTCACTCATTCCCTCTAAATTAAACCTACCAGCTCTGTGTCATAGGTACTAGGGTTGATCCCAAGCCTTTTTAGTGACTTTAGTGGTTCACCCAGACAAGGATTGTGATTATTACTTAAGGTTGTTATTGACACCCCTCCAGTAATAGCCTAAAATCTTGCACCTACCCATAACCTTCTGCCTTTTTCTCAAGTGCATGCATTATATTAGCACCAAGAAACCAATTCTGTTGTGAGGAAGAGCTTTATAAACGGCCTGTTATGTGTGAAACTTCCTTCTTCATCAGGTAATTTCTACTTTCCAAGGATGTTTCTTCTATTTATATATATATAGAAGAAACATCCTTGGAAAGGAGAAATATATATATATATATATATATATATATATATATATATATATATATATATATTCCAACAACGATTTCCAAAGAAAATCAGCAAAGCCGCCACTCCAGTCACACGAAATGGTGTAGACAACGTTAATTTATTCTTGAATCCATTTTAGCATTTTGAAACACAGCACAACCAACGCGTTTCGGTAGCTCCTTCTACCTTGATCACTTTTCTTTGGAAATCGTTGTTGGAATAAGAAGCGGTGTGGTTCAATCGCAGAAAGCGACGCACCCGCTGAGAAGCGCCAGATGCGGGTAGCCCGGGAACCAACTTGTTGTAATATATATATATGGTTGTCCAGGTGAACTTCTTTACGAGGGAGGTGTTGTGGAGAAAATTTGGAGGTCTACCAGTGACCTGACCTGGACCGCTCGTGACAGCTACAAACGCTCATACTGGTATTGGTGGAGTGATATATATATATATATCACTGAATAAACCATAGGTTTCAGGAGTTATATAGTTAGGAATTAGTTTTTAAAAAACCTTTGAAATTCACTCAAAAAACTATAAGTTTTAGTGGTGTTATAGTTAGCTGGACATTTTACTCATACAAAACCAATGAAATTGCTCCTATATAGTTAGTTGTAGTAACTATATTTCGCGCACCCGCAATCCACTGCTGATGATGTCACATATTAGTTCATTCATGACATGGTCAGTGACATCACTGATGACATCTCAAATGACATCACTGATGACATCACTGATGACATCATCCAGTGAATGTGGTTTGCTTCGTTATTTAAATATGCATTATATATATAGCAATTTACATTGAAGAATGAGTGGATATATATAAATAAATATTTGGATGGAGGATTTAGTAGCAGTGTAATTGACTGTTTACTTGACCAATTTATAATGTCTCACTAAATATAGTGGATAGTGACTAAACTGTGTGAATATCTGTATCACTTTGTCAGTTGTTGTGTAAACTGATTCTACAGTTGGTTACTAGCTATGGGAAAGTCTATATTAGTTGTTTATTAGTTAACTGAGTATTTGTATGGGAGTGTGAAAGTGTGTGTGGTTCGGTGGGGGTGTGTGACTGTCCAAAGATGTGTGAATAGTTGATTCAGTAGATATATGAAGTTAAAACTACATGTTCTAACAGTTTGGGTGAGGGAATCTCTTTATGGGTGTGGTGATGAGCAAATATATTTCTCAAAGGTACAGGTCCAACAAACTAGAAAAATAAAAGGCAGTGTATGTGTCAGTTGTTGTATATAAATAAGTATACATAAGACACAATGATTGTGTGAGTGACTGTATGGATAACTGTATACTTGTAATAATGATTTTATAATTCACTAAGTATGACTTACTATCTAAATGAATAGAAGAAGTGGTATTTGTATAAGTGTTTCGCTAAGTAAATATGTAAGTATGATCCATTGTTTGCATAAGTGAGTAGGATGACTTCATATGTGAATAGGATGCGTGCTGTTGTTTAATGTCGATATAGATGTATAAGTATTTTTGATAGTGTTCTATTGTTCATTGACAGCATGTATGAGTGAATCCATAGGTAAGTGATTAGATGTGTGTATACATCTATGAATCACTGAGTGGATTTTTAGATACTTGTATTGCTGTGACAATGGATTTAAATATGATACTCTGTATTTTACAAACAGTGATGAAAAATTGTATTAGTGTATGAAAAGGTGTATGTGATTGTCACGTGGATGATGTCATCAGTGATGTCATCAGTGATGTCATTTGAGATGTCATCAGTGATGTCACTGACCATGTCATGAATGATCTAATATGTGACATCATCAGCAGTGGATTGCGGGTGCGCGAAATATAGTTAGTACAACTAACTATATAGGAGCAATTTCATTGGTTTTGTATGAGTAAAATGTCCAGCTAACTATAACAAAAACAACAAGTGATGGACTGAATGTGGATCAATGTCACACACTCCCCCAGTCAAAAGATCTGGGCCCAAATCCATCGTTTTTTTGCACTCCACACCACCCTGGGTTAGACAATGGCGATATGCAAATCAGCTCTGACCCTGTTGCCCCATGGGAACAGTCCAGTCCGAACTACAAAAGCCATGTCTTTCCCAGAACGGAATCAAGCATCCGAGGACCGGACCGGTTTCGAGGTAACACCTCTCTTCAGCCCGGCTAGCTTGACTCCAAGTGGTGTGGAGTGCCTGGGACCCACGTCTGGGCATCCCCAGCGCACTTAGGGCGGCAATTGCAAAAACAACAAGTGATGGACTGAATGTGGATCAATGTCACACACTCCCCCATTGCTGTGACAATGGATTTAAATATGATACTCTGTATTTTACAAACAGTGATGAAAAATTGTATTAGTGTATGAAAAGGTGTATGTGATTGTCACGTGGATGATGTCATCAGTGATGTCATCAGTGATGTCATTTGAGATGTCATCAGTGATGTCACTGACCATGTCATGAATGATCTAATATGTGACATCATCAGCAGTGGATTGCGGGTGCGCGAAATATAGTTAGTACAACTAACTATATAGGAGCAATTTCATTGGTTTTGTATGAGTAAAATGTCCAGCTAACTATAACAACACTAAAACTTATAGTTTTTTGAGTGAATTTCAAAGGTTTTTTAAAAACTAATTCCTAACTATATAACTCCTGAAACCTATGTTTTTTTCAGTGAATTTCAAAGGTTTTTTAAATACTGATTCCTAACTATATAAGGCCTGAAACCTATGGTTTTTTCAGTGAATTTCAAAGGTTTTTTAAATGCTAATTCCTAACTATATAAGGCCTGAAACCTATGGTTTTTTCAGTGTTTTTAAAAAAAAATTTGATTGGTTAACTGGCTTATTAAGTGTATCTTAGTGAATACATATATTAGCGAGTAATGTTTAAATATTTAAATATATGCATGAGTGATGTAATATGTGACATCATCAGCAGTGCATTGCAGACGTGCAAGTTATAGTGAGTCCAACTAACTATAACGTGGGAATTTCAATGGTTTTATGCGAGTAAAATTTCCAGCTAACTATAACTGGTGTGAAACCTATGGTTTTTTCAGTGAATTTCAAAGGTTTTTTAAATGCTAATTCCTACCTATAACTGGTGTGTAACCTATGGTTTTGTCAGTGAATATATATATATATCTAAAATTTCTATGGCAAAATGAAACCCCTCATTTTGTTCCTTTTCAAATTAAATGTATTAAGTGTTACCACTTTATTCCAATCAAGATGACTTCAGGTGTGCCATACTTTTGTCATAAGTTTAGAACACTCTGGGACATTCTGTCATTGGGCTATAGTTGGGCTACATCTGGCTGATATTTGGGCTACAATTGGGCTCTTTTGTCTCTGGTGGCCATCTTGGGAGACTGCATATCAGAATTTTTTAATGAAATATAAGAGGATTTGAGAAGTCACTCAAAATATGCCCTAATTTTTCTTTCTTCAGCACTAATCATAATTTCTATGGCAAAATGAACCCCCTCATTTTGTTCCTTTGCAAATTAAATGTTTTAAGTGTTAACACTTTATTCCAATCAAGATGACTTCAGGTGTGCCATACTTTTGTCATAAGTAAGACTGTTAGTACAACTAACTATATAGGAGCAATTTCATTGGTTTTGTATGAGTAAAATGTCCAGCTAACTATAACACCACTAAAACTTATAGTTTTTTGAGTGAATTTCAAAGGTTTTTTAAAAACGAATTCCTAACTATATAACTCCTGAAACCTATGGTTTTTTCAGTGAATTTCAAAGGTTTTTTTAAATGCTGATTCCTAACTATATAAGGCCTGAAACCTATGGTTTTTTCAGTGAATTTCAAAGGTTTTTTAAATGCTAATTCCTAACTATAGAAGGCCTGAAACCTATGGTTTTTTCAGTGAATATATATATATATATATATATATATATATATATATATATATATATATATATATACATATATACATACATACACACACAAGCACACGCATACACACACACAGTCATTAGGTCTGCTCAAGTGTTGTTGCATTTGCCCACCACATCATAGCACAAAGTATGGTCAGCCCATCTCAGCCTTTGGTTTTTTTTCTTACTTCTTGGCGTAACTTGAGACTTCCTCAAACGCCCTACTTCATTGGCAGCGCACAATGTCCTTGGGCTGCCCAATCCCTCGGAGATTAGCCTCATGAGTTCCTTGTTACAGAACTCACATCTCAATCAATAGGACGGAGCCCCATTGTTGTCACAGAAACAAGTTGCTGTAGATAAGGGCTCCAACACAATGAAAAGGAAATCATGTGTAAGGCATGCTGAAATAAAATAAGGAAAAGCTACAGAAACTTGCCAGAAAAGATTAATATTTCGATAAGAGTGCATGGGAATTTATAGGTGGCACCCAGTTACATATATTATAATTGACTAATGTTTCATGACATACCTGGAAAGGAAGGGCCTATTCACAATGGCATATTGGAGTACGTAATGTAGTACTCCTGTAGATGTACATCTTTATGAATTGGCTCAAATACAGTTATATGGCATTACATACGAGGTAGGTACATCGAGAGTCAGTATGTCAGAGGCAGAACATATTGGGTGTACCTTTACATCACAACATTGCAGGTAACTTTATAACTTTATAATTACACACACACACACACACACACACACACACACGCACACACATGCGCACACATCATGGCAGTGAAAATAAATGTCGTCCAATAGCACATTTTTAAATGCAACTGTCCTATTTCAGCGTGAAATAGTCCAAAAGAGATTTATACATACCTGACTCTGGTAGAAAGTTTCAAGACCAAGTAAACGTAAATCAAAATTGGGGCTGTTCCAGTTTCGACCAGCCTATTTTTTCCTCGCTTATTTACTTATGAGGGAAAATGTAGAATACTTTTTTTTTATTTAAAAAGCTCAACATTCATCTGCCAAAGTTAACAAAAGGTTGTAACGCGCTATGAAAATATTATACGCCAGCATAGTACTTTGAAAACATTATAAATATTAAAAGTCCGATAGAAGCTATCATGTGGGTATATATATAAAGCGCATTTTTAGATTAAAACAACTTTGAAGTTCGCAGCAAAGAAAACCGTATTTCTTTATCAAAGTGTTTATGGCATTAGGCATACTACTTTGGAAGAATGTTTAATAAAAATATCATTATGTCTGCAACGGCCCACGTCCAATGTAAACTACTCAAACCAGCAGGAATTGATGAACGAATTCTGTCAGCTTATCGCACAGAAAGAGTAAACACGTGCAATGAATATTATGAGACACGCCCCCCCCCTGTATCTCTGAATATGGTTCAGTCGTGCCTGCAGCGTTCACAGGAGGCTGCGGGATTAGTACTTAGACGCAATACATAAGTGCTTTTTTTAAAGACGAGAGGCCGACAAGCTGCATTTTTTTCTGAACCCGGCTCTCCTGGCATCAAGTCACAGACAAGCCGACTCTCTGGAAATATATGTTTCGAGCCAAGCATAACTCCACAGGAAGCAACGATTTCTGCTCTGGCATGCTTTCTCAGTGCCTAGACTTCTACTGTGTTTGATGTTCTTTTCGGTTGTTTTCTAATTGGGTGTTTCACTTTAGTTATTAGTTTCTGCACATTTTATGTGAAATGCAGGAACCCTCGTTTTAGAAGTAGTCACTACTGTTGCGACAGGTTTGCACCGTCTAGTGTTGTGGAGAAAATTCAAATACAAGCAGCACTCAAGACGATGGACCTTTAGGGGTGAAACAACAAATCAAAAGCATTTAAATAAAGCGAAGCACATTTGGCCCCCCCTAAAAATTATGGAGAGTGGTAGATTTCAGCCGCGGTCCGTGCATGTAAGAGGGTGTGACGGAAATTAAATAAATAATTTTCCCTGGTCGTCGTCTGCTTACCTGCATGGGCCGCGAATGGTAGATTTGCAAAAAGAGATTAGCAAATTGCAAATTCCAATCATTCAAATTAGTTTAAATCAGTAATCAATCCAAACATGCATTAGTTAATATAATTCAAAGCAATTCAAGATCACAAATACAAAGACAAATTGTTTAAAGTTGTCATAAAATAAATCAAAGCAGGCACAGTTTCCCACAAAGGAAGTTCCCTAATTGGCTAAGCTAGAGAAGTCACAGAAGTTTAGGAGTAGTCAGGCAGGAGGTGTCAGCATGAAAAGCAAAATTAAATAAATTAAATAAAGATTCAGTAAAGCAGGTCAGAAAGGGAGTCTTTTGGGCCAGATCATGGAAAAGCATCTCCTCTAAGGAGAGTGGAAAGGGCAGGTAGGCTAACTCAGCAATGCACAGTTTAGATCATGTCTTCGATGACAAAAGACAACTCCTTAGGATTCCCATGAAAGGAACCAACCAGGGTTGAACATGTTGCAATAACAGAGATTTGAATCTTCTTCCCGACTTCCACACAGTGGAGTCTCTGCTGTGTGACCTTCAGCTGAATATCTGTAGTGGGAGGATACAATTTGATCAGGGCGTTCCCACTCTCAGGTGCAGTCTCATTATTACAATCTTCAAGGGACATACACAGATAAACATTCACATGGAAACCAAACAAGAAATACATTTTAATTAATGTTGGCTCACACAGCTTGGCTCCTGCACAGAGAAAGAGGAAAAATACATGGAATACTGGTGAAGATTTGCTCCAGCAGCCTATCAGTTGTGCCCTGACCCTTAAGAGATGGGTCAAGACTACCAAAGCCAGTACTTTGAGTACACACTGCCCTAACACTCAGATAGTGTTGCAGATTTCAACATTTTATGTTTGGTCAGTGGGGCTTAAGGAGCAAACCAGGTATTAATAAGCAATACAGATTAAATACGTTTAAGCTTTCCTAGTGCCACACAACGGTATCTCAGTGGTGAATCCCAGTAGCTCCACCCCCCAGAGTTACCAACACTAGTATAACTGGTAACTTTGGGGGCGGAGTTAATGGGGATTGTAGCTGTGTTTCTGAGTGCAACCTTAAACATGGGGTATGGGGAATCTGTAGTTCATTTCATTCATTTGATAATCCCACATTTCCCACACCCTCTAGGTTCACCCTGAAACTCTAGCTTCTAACGCAGACGCCGCATGAAAATGAACAGGTCTGTGAAATTATTGCTGAGCTTGTCATTTCCACAGGGCAAGTAACTCTGGCTACAGTCCCTTCAGAATTGAAAGGGACCAACTAATAAGGCCCTGAAAGATATTGATCAAAGTTCAATATTGCACTTTGACCAGCTATCTACCCCAGTACAACAAGAGCATTAGTTTCTAGAATAGACCACTAGAAACACCTTACCAGTTAGAAGCAATTCTTGATTCAAGTACAAACAGGTTCCAGCTTACATAGAATTACAACTACCTTGAGAATAGCACATTCCTGATGTTTACCCCATCTCTCCCCCTTTTACCAGGCAATGTTGGTGAAATTTCCAGATGGCAAATGACCTGAAAAAGGGAATTTACCAGTGGAACTGGACGTGGTGATCCCAATTATCATAGTGATTCTCTAGGTGTTTTGGCACTTTCAAGGTTTTAGACTGTATACCATATCATTCTCATTACCAAAATTACTGATGCTCATTATAATGTTGGTAATTTTGGAAGCAGGATTACTGCATCAGTACTTCAGCCCTGCTTGTTAGAAGGGCCTCTGTATAGAGAAGCAATGCTAGGGTTGTTCAGGCTCAGTGCTGACTTGGCCATCCCCTTAGCAAAACCAACCAATGTAGACCAGGGTGGATTTTTGCAGGGAAGAAATGTAACGTTTGTGAAGATGAACACAGCAAGAGACACTGTTACATGAATTTCTGGAATGAGGGATATCCTGCTTTACCCAAGGATGTTGATCTTTGGTGAGGTAATTGCCATGGAAAGATGCATGTCATTTGACATAGTTTACACCTATGGGACTGATTTTAGCAGTTCCAGTTGTACAATAGCTCATTAATTGCAGTATTGATGTCCTTCCCGCCTAACCTGACATTTTAGTAAGCCCTTTCATTCAAGAGTTTTCACCTAGCAGAGGCAATCCAAAAGTACATGAATGATAGCAGGACATAATGGACTGTGCTCACTACTCTTGTCTCTCTTGGCTAGTTGTGAGCACTTTTGTGCGATTGCTCCATAGTGGAAGATATTTGTTTCAAGGCCCTAGAGGGATTCCTGGGATCTTCTTACTTGATATAGTCAATAGTTGTTGACACAATGCAACATTCCTCTTTGCCAACTTGATGGCACATTCAGGGTGGGTTTGGTACTTTGCTTATCAACTCATGTATCATTCCTTTTATTCAATCAGCGATTGCCAATATTGTCAAAGATTTAAAAATGCTCCTGCCAGATGGGAGCAAACACAAGTTTCCATGCTTGTCCTGGTTCCTATGTAACAGCTTACCTAACTATAACTACCCAGAGGCGATCACCACTTGATTTTATATATATTTGCCGGAGTTGGAGTACAACACACGAGAGCGAGCAGAGCCACTGCGGTGAAACGGAGAAAATTGCTCGTGAGCGTGTATACGCTAAAAATTGGGAATAAAAACACCGGTCTGTGCACCAGTATGGACGCCGACGACGTGGTCAGAAAGAGAAACAGGGAAGAGGCGGCAGTGAGCTTGTTCGACGACAGCCCTATAACAGAGGTTCAACAGGCGGGGGAGAACACAGCAACTGGTCCTGTGAATAGTCCAATTAAAGATCTATTTAAACAACTGGAGAAGGCCATGAAAGTAGAACAAGCAAAGTGGTGGGAACAGAAATCACTTACAAGGTATTTGGAAGTAGGGAGAGTTCCCCGTGGCCTGAGGATCATGTTGGCCCCTAGCTTCGAAAACCCTGACCCAAAAATGCTACATGACTGGGCGCAGTGCAATTTAGATAACTCCAGCCGCCTAATGAGGATCCTTGTGGGTTACGCCGAAAGTGATGGAGCCAAACTACAGATCCAAGTGAAGGAATTAAATAATCAAATTAAAGCACTGAACGAGGGTGATATGGAGAAAAAGCTAAGAGAGGCTATGATGTCTAGGCTATCAAAGGAAGAAGACATCATTATGAAAAGGAAAGCCTTTAAATTTCAAAGGGACAAACTCGACTACCAAAATGGTCGAATTTATACTTTTTCAAGGAAATTTGACCCTCCAACGCTGAATAATTCGTCAAAACAACTTCAGGCGAGTACAGGACAGAAAACGCCCTCAATTTCATCAACTGATGTAAGCACGATTCCAAGCAGTGATTCCGAGGTTGAACAAGGTGCGACTGCGGCGCCGGTGGTTTTTACAAAGCGGTCGTTGGGACAGGAGGTGGAGTGCCTTCAAAACGACCGCAAAAAAACATTAAGGTCCCATGTCTTAAAACCAAACGCAAACAAAGGAACAACGCCAAACGCAACCAGCGAAGGAAACACAGGGCAGCCAAATCAAGGGGCGAAAAAGAAAACTTACAGGAGATGGAATCGGCGTTAAATTCACAAGTAAGTGACAGTATGACAATTGTGAATCTAACAAATACTCGTCTAAGTCCTAAAGAACAGCAACTGTTATCACTAGGGTTAACATTTTGCCCACCATGTATGTTTGATGACGCCAGAACCCGAATGGATTTCTTTAAGTTTGTGAGAAAGTTGAAACTTAGAAAACTATTTTTGGTTAACAAACAAAAGGCGCGCAAACCTCAAGAGATAGACATGGGGAAGGAAAATATGTTATCGGTGAGGGAATATGAGCTACAATGCGACCTGCAAGATCTCCTAAATGAGGGAAACCTAGAAAACATTCAGGAGGTAACAGATACAGCAGTAACTAATATTCCTGGGAATACAACATTTAAACCGAAGTCAACATATAACCCAGTGATGGCACATGATAATATCGACGTGTTCAGTGATATGGTAACATCAGAGTTAAAAAAATTAAACAAAAAAACTCTGTTGAGAGACAAAGACATGACAAGGCAAAATAATTCTTTTGGTAGCCTGATGAAAAAACTGCAGGAAGATGATAAAACTGTGATCAGGCAATCGGACAAGGGGGGCAATATTGTCCTGTGGCCCTTGTCCTCGTATCTGGAGGAGGCTCTAAAACAATTGGGTGACAGACTATGCTATGGCAGGTGTGATCGGTCAGTATTCAAACAGGCATGGGAGAGGTTGAACTCAAAATTATACACGTGGAGAGGACAAGGTCTTCTAAGTGGGGATGAGCTTAAATTTTTGAAAACTAACCATCCGATAACTCCAGTGTTTTATCTGATCCCCAAGATCCATAAGGACAGTGCTAAGCCACCTGGGAGGCCCATAATCTCAGCATGTGGGGGGACATTTGAAAAAGTGTCGAGGTATATTGACCATTTCCTCCAAGACTTTGTGAAATCTCTACCATCATATATCAGAGACACTATGGATTTTTTGCAAAAGATTAAATCTGTGAAGTGGACTACAGAATACTTATTGGTGACATTGGATGTCACTGCCCTCTACACAAGTATCAACCATGTAGACGGAGTGAGGGCAGTGAAACATTTTCTGAGTAAAAGACCAATGTGTATGCTGGAACATAATAATATGTTGGTGGAAATGTTGGAAATGTGTCTCAATAACAACTACTTTTTATTCCAAAACCAAATGTTCCAGCAATTGCGAGGAGTGGCAATGGGGGCCTGCTTCTCTCCCAGTTACTCATGTCTGCACATGGGGCTGTGGGAGGAGCAGGTCCTAGGCAATGCATTTAGTGAAATCATGTCCAGTAAGATAATATCTTGGTACAGATTTATAGACGATTTGTTTATAATCTGGAAGGGGACAGTAAGTGAGGTGGAACAATTCATCAGCAATATCAATCAAAATGAATTGAATTTACACTTCACAGGTACCATCAGTGAAAGTACAGTAAATTTTCTTGATGTAGAGGTCTATGTAGAGGAAGGCGAACTGCAGACTAAATTACATCGTAAAAAAACTGCAGGGAATACAATCCTCCATGCCTCGAGTCAACACCCCAACCATCTAATCCGCAGTATCCCCTACGGGGAGATGCTGAGGATTAGACGTATTTGCAGTACAGATGTAGCCTGCCATGAAGCACAGAAAGAAAGCAAGGAAAGGTTCCTACAGAGGGGCTACACAGCTAGTGTGGTGTCTAGAGCAATTGAAAGGGCTAACGCGGCCACAATATCCCAGATAACATCAATGGGGGTAGAATCTATAGTGTCAAGAAAAGCAGAGGGACAACCAAGACTAATTCTGGGCTATAGTAGCCAGCATAGACTGATAAAGAACATTGTTAAAAAGAACTGGCATATAGTCACAGGGGACCCTGTGATTGGCAGAACAATAGCAGCCTTTCCGGCTATTACGTATAGCCGTGCAAGGTCTATGAACGACATGTTAGTCAGCAGTAGCCCGGAAATACCAACTAAAGGCAACTGGCTGGGTAAAAGTAGGGGGTTCCTCAAATGTGCCGTATGTAAGGCGTGCACCATAGGAAAGAACAAAACATCATACAGTTCTCCGTTCAGTGAAACAGAAATTCCTATTTCTAAGAAGATAACCTGCAAGTCAGATTATGTCATCTATGTCTTAGAATGCATTTGTGGACTTTGCTACGTTGGTAGCACGAAATTACAAGTCCACAGGCGCATATTGCAGCATATGAGGGCAGTTACAAACAAGGATGAAGCTTATCCTGTGGCTAGGCATGTTAATTTATGCCACAAGGGAGATATGAACTGCCTGAGATATTATGCAATAGATATGGTGCTGCCAGCACGCCGGGGTGGAAACAGAGAGGCAAAATTGAGAGTTCTGGAAACCCGGTATATTCTTGAACTTGACACTAAGACACCATCGGGTCTTAACGCGACTGAAGATTTGTATACTTGCTTACATTTGGAATAACAACAGGAGCGAGTATGGTCAATCAGTTGGTAATAATGCACAAATACATCAAGATATGGGGAAAATCGTAACAAGCTGTGATATCAAGTCTGCCAGATTTTAAAATAACAATAGTAAGGACACTTAACTAGGTAACAATCACATTACTTTTTTCTTTTAGTGGTGCTTGGATAGAACAAGAAATAATTGCAGGCAATGTAGTAGCAGTGGTCCGGAATTTCATTGACAATGCCCACTTGGGCGGAATTATTTTTAAACCTCATAAAAACAATAGACTTCCCCTTTGGAAATTTGCACAATGCACTTTATTGTCTTGCTATTTTGCACAGAGAGTATTTTTGTACAGTGATTATTTATGATCTCTTGTATATAGGTGTATTGCAATTTTGCACATGTATGAATATTTATTTTAAATATTTATTGTATTTATTGCGGAAGTTTGCACAAATCCAAGGGTTGTACTATTATAATGTTGAAACGAGGTTTGAAAATAACATGAACACAATGTAAATATTGGCTTGTCACAAAAATCCGGTCTAGGCTGAAGTATTTTTTTCATTTCTATAGGCTTGGAATCATGTGACCGATCCAGCACTACAAATCACTGGGTGTGTTTTGACCTTGTCATGTGATCAAGGGCTTCAGGGCCCGAAACGCGTCATGGCGACCAAGAGGGTGCACAGAAAATAAAGCGTTAAAATCATCCGAATGGGTCCGTTCCGTTATTTGGCATGCATGCTGTGTTAGTTGAATTTTCGGAGTTCCTGACATATATATATATATATACACACACATATATATACATACATATATATATACATATATATATATGTGTGTGTGTATATATAAATATATATGTAATATAAATATATATGTATATATAAATATATACATTAATCGGAAAAAACAAAGGTTACAGCAACGTTATAGTTAAACTCAGATTTCAGTGGTACAAAACCAGTTAAATTCAGCAATTATAGTTACCTTGGCTAACTATAACTTACAGCCCTGCAATGCACTTCATATTACCTCACACATTACATCACTCAAGACATGGTCAGTGACATCACTCATAACATCTCAAATGGCATCAGTGATGACACACTCTACAGAACCACTCACAGATCTACTCATGCATCCACACAACTGCTCATACACCCCCGTACACATCCATACAACCACTCACACATCCACTCACTCTTCCATAGAGCCACTCACACACCCAGTCACTTACCCATACAGCCACTCCCACACCCACTCACGTCCCATACACCTACTCACACAGCCATTCACTCACCCATTCAGTCACTTACACGGCCATTCACTCACCCATACAGCTACTCACACACCTACTTATTCACCCATGCAACCACTTCACATGCAGTCACCCACCCATACAGCCTCATACAGAGCCACTCACTCACCCATATAACCACTCAAACACTCACTCACTCACCCTTACAAGCACTCACATGGTCACCTACTCACCCATACAGGCACTCAGATAGACACTCACTCTCAAATGCAGCCACGCACACAACTAATCAATTAACCAAACACCCACTCAAACAGTCATTCAGTCACACATATAGCCACTTACATACACACTCACTCATGCACCCACTCACTCACCAATGCAGACACTCACACACCCACTCACTCATCCATAGAGCCATTCACATACCATCTCACTCACCCATGCAGTCACTCACTCACCAATGCAACCAGTAAACATCCACTCCTACACCCATACAGTTACTTACACGCACACAAACATGATATATGTTATACAAAGTATATTCATTTAAATTTTGTATTGCGTTAGTATATATGTTTAACACTCCTAAACATTTAGAAAACATTGCATGATGTCATCAATGATGTCATGAGTGATGTCACTGACCATGTCATAAGTGATGTAATATGTAAGGCCCAATCGGTGCATTCTGGTGGCATTAGTTATAGCTAGTTCAGGTACCTGTAACTGCTGAATTTCACTGGTTTTGGATGAGTGAAATATGAGCTTAACTGTAACATTCCTGTAACCTTTGGTTTTTTCTCAGTGAATTTCAAACGTTTTTTTTATTCTATTTCCTAGCTCTAATGTCCTTGGTACCTTTGTTTTTTTCAGTGAAATTCTAAGGTTTTTTAATGTTAAGATGCCCAATGCAATGCACAGTGGACAGTGGTGGGGAGGGTTGAACGCAGGGCCTGGCCTGGCATTGTGCTACCCCACTTCCAAGCTTGCTGCTCTTGCCCCCTTCCTCCTTGCCATCTATTGTCCACGTCCATGACCCTGCTCCCTCATTACATCTGTGTGTGGCAGTTGTCCTACCACTGCCCTTTCCGCCTGCCCTAAACAGTTAGCTTGATACCCCATCCACCTCCTCCCTACCCTCTGTGTCAAGTCCATGCACCAGTCCCCTCTCTCCTGCCCTGCATGGTCCAATGTGCTGCACTTTCCTCAATTTAGCTTGATGTTCCTGCCCACTCCTCCTCTCTCCATTGCCTAATTCGATGCCCCATAGTTGCCCTCTTGCTTAGCCTCTGTGCTTAGCTTGCCTGCCCTACTTTCCTTTCCCCCAACCTCTGATGTCTGTGTGCATGCCCCTGCTCTCTCCTTTTTGCCCAACATATTCCATGAATGTTCCACTGCCCCTCCTATCTAGTGTTATTTTGAGCTGCCACTGCCTCTCCCACCTGCCTAGCATGGTTAGCTGGCTACTGTCTGTCCCTGCCACCTCCACCCTGCCTGTCCAGGTTCCATGCCCCTATCCCCTCCCTCTGGTCCACTTTGCTACCACTCCCTTCAGGCCTCCATGCTCTGTTGTGCTGCAACTGCTCCTCAGGCCTGTCCTGCCTGGTCTTTTGTTATTCCCCTTCCCCAGCCCCCTTCTGTCTTACATGGTCCTTTGTACATGCCCTTGCCCCCTCCGTCTTGCCCACCATGGCCATTGTGGTGCCACTAACCCTCCCGCTTGCCATGTATGGTCTTCTGTGCTGCCCCAGCCCGCTCCCACCTACCCTGTGTGGTCAGCTTCCTGCCCCTGACCCCTCCCCCTTCCAATCCAGTGTCTGGGTGTATGCCATTATAATCTCACTGTTGCCCTGCATGGTGTTTTGTGCTTCCAGTGCCCATCACACTTGCCCTCAATTGTGAACTTGCTGCTTCTGCCCTGCCCCTTGCCTACAGCCCTCTGTTTTCCATGTGCAGATCCCTATCCCCTCCTTCCTGCACTGTCTGGTCCGTTGTCGTGCCCCTGTCCCCTCCCTCCTGCCCTTCATGGTCCATTATGCTGCAACTGTCCCTCCTATCTGTCCGGTATGGTCAGCTTGCTGTCCTTGCCTCTTTCCCCTCTGCTCTCTGTTGTCCATGTGCATAGCCCTGTTCCCTCCCTATTACTTTCCATGGTCCATTTGTGCTGCACAGCCATCCCGCTTGCCCTGTGTAGTATAATGTGTTACTGCAACCCCTGACACATGTCCTGCAAGGTCAGTTTGGTGCCCCTGCCCATCTCCCTCC
The DNA here is from genome assembly GCF_964261635.1 of Lissotriton helveticus. Classification (NCBI taxonomy): domain Eukaryota; kingdom Metazoa; phylum Chordata; class Amphibia; order Caudata; family Salamandridae; genus Lissotriton; species Lissotriton helveticus. Next base: position 161,797,467 of record NC_136068.1, on the reverse strand, counting down.
TTCCCTCTGTTATCCGAGTCAAATGTCCCTACCTTATTCCTCCTGCCATCCGTGATCCAGTGTACCTTACTTGCCAACATTTTAAACTTGGTAAGAGAGAGATTGTAGAAAAAACCTAGGGAATTGATTTTACCTATCAACTTCTATTGAAAAAGAGGACATTTTATGCAGGAGACAGAAAAAAGTAAGACTTTTTGGGCTTAACCCCTTGCATGCGTAGGGCCGCCGGGAGCTGTCCCAAGCCACAGTGCTCATCTGCGTAGGACGGCTCCTGGCCGTCCTCACAGGTGGTACAGGAAATCCCTCTGGTGCAGGTACCAGAGGGATTTCCTTTCAGTCAAACCACCCTTGGGAGCTGGGAAAGAGCTTTCTCAGCTCATGATGGTGTTCTGATACTTTCTCCAAAATGACGATCGGCGCTCAAGTCATAATTACGTCATTTCAGTGAAACAGAAACTGAAACTCACTTTCAGTTTCACTGCCTCAGTGCTAAGGGGGCTATCCTGACCCCCTGAACACCAAGGCAGACAGGAGGGATATTATTGGAAAGGGGATCCTTGCCTGGAGATCACCTCAGGAGGGCAATACCAAGCAGGGATCCACCACTATACACCAGGGAGGAGGGAGCGGCCCCTTGGGCAAGGGCCTTTGTTCCCACAAATGATTTGGCTAAATTGAGTCTTTCTGCTATAAGTGGGGTGGGGGCTGGCCACAAATGGCAAAACCATTTGGGGACAGTCTTTTTAACCCTCCTGGAGGTTGGATGGGGGCAGTAGCCCCCATCTGCCTCCCGGGGGCAAAAAGCACACTAGATACCAGGGATTCTTTTTTTATGGTATTTAGGGGTGGGGGCTGCCCTAAATGGGCATGCCAATGCCCCACCCCCAAACAAATTCCAAAGTCTATCCTCCCCCCTCAGGAGGCAGAAAGGGGGCAATAGCCCCTGATCTGCCCCCTCCGGGGGGGGGGGGCAGAAAGCCCACTAGGCACTAGGGATTTTGCTTTTTTTTATACGTAAGAGTGAGGGCTGCCCAGAATAAATTGCTACAGCCTTTCTGCCCCCGGGAGGCAGATGGGGCAATAGCGCCTTATCTGCTCCTCCGGTGGGCAGAAAGTCCACTAGGCACCAGGGATTATGTTTTTTATGTACAAAGGGATGGGGTCTCTCCAGAATGGCATGCCAATGCCCCCATGCCCCCAAAATGTGGCCACAGTCTTTCTGCCACCCCAGGAGGCAGATGGGGCAATAGTCCCTGATCTGCTCCACGGGGGGCAGAATGCCCACTAGGCACCAGGAAATATGTTGGGTTTTTTATACATAGGGGTGGGGGCTGCAGAGAATGCCCCTCAAAACGTTTTTCTGCTGCCTCTAGAAGGCAGCTTGGGGCAATAGCTCCTTATCTGCCCCCAGGGGGGCAGAAAGCCCACTAGGCACCAGGGATATGTGGATTGGCATGTCAGGAACAATCCCCATAGGCAAGGGTTGCTCTCCTTTTTATAGGCACACATTTTGTCTGTTTCAGTGATATTTTTAGACTTATCTGTCCCCAAGCAGGGTCAGAAAACCACTAGAAACCAGAGAGACTTTGTGTGTGTATGAACTGGAGTTTGGCTGACGGTCTGCATGTACTGACCTTTGGCTGGCATTTTGCTTTCGATGTGTGTAGACCTGGACTTGGTTAATGGTGTGTGTGGACTCACGCTTGATGATGGTGTGTGTAGATTGGTGCTTGCCTGTTGACTGTGTGCATGGATAATACTTGGCTTCAGGGCGTTTCAACGGTGGGCCGGAGGGGTGGGGGACAGTTTTCTGGCTGTGAGGGCCGGTTTTGTCACTGGGGGATGGTTTTGCAGCACTGCTGCAATATTGGCCCCCAGTAACAAAAGCTGTGGCTGTGCTTTTTACTGGCACCCCCCCCCCCCAAGTGCCGTTTGAGTAGCAATCTGCCAGGCTGGTTGTTGTTCCCGGTTCAACCCTGCTTGGCTGGCAGTGTGCATGGATGGCATTTGGCTGGTGGTGTACGTGGATGGCGCTTGGCTGGCAGTGTGCCTGCATGGCGTTTGGCTGGTGGTGTGTGTGGATGGTGCTTGGCTGGCAGTGTGCATGAGTGGCGCTTGGCTGGTGGTTTGCATGGATGGCAGTGTGTGTGTACTGGCTCTTGGCTGTCGGTGTGGCAAGCATGGATCCCCCAGCATTTTCTTACCCATAATACCCCGCAAACCTCAAATTTACTTAGAAACTCACATTTTCCTCCCATTTCTGTGTGGGTATGTTGTTGGATCACCGCGCAGGCACAAATTTCCTACCACACAGCATTCCCCTTGCTCTCCCTAGAAAAATGATATCTCACTTGTGTGGGTGCCCAAAAAAGCGTCAGCCTGAAAACGGATAAACAAACTGCCTTTTGGACTCACTTTGGGCTCCCCCTCAATCTCTACATGTTTTTGGCACTTCCATGTAATAGGCATTTGGCCCAGCCACACAAGTAAGGTATAGGTTTTTTTTCAGGAGACTGAGGTGAATGCTGAGTGGTAGGAAATGTGTGCCGTGCGGTGATCCCACAACTTTCCCACACATATTTTAGAGAAAATGTAACTTTTTAGCTAAATTTGAGGATTGCAGCAGATTCTGGGAAGGAAAATATTGGGGGATCAATGCAAGACACACCTCCCTGGACTCCCACAAGTGTCTAGTTTTCAGAAATGTCTGTGTTTTTTAGGTTCTCCTAGATGTCTACAACCCGGGACCAAAAACACAGGTGCTCACCTATATATATCACAAAACAACCTGTTTTTTTAAGGGGGTCACCTGCGTTTTTAGTCCCGGGCGCAGCAGGAAACCTATCAAACCCAGACATTTCTGAAGACTAGATGCCCAGGGGAGTCCAGGAAGATGTGGCTTGTGTGGATTTTCCAACATTTTCTGACCCAGAATCCCCTGCAAACCCTAAATTTAGATAATAAAATCACATTTTCCTCACTTTTCTGTGTGGGAAAGTTGTGGGATCAATCGGCCGCCACAAATATCCTACCACGCAGTGTTCCCCCAGGTCTCCCGATAAAAATGGTACCTCACTTGGCCCAAAATATATTGCGGAGACATCAAAATTACCTATCACAAATAAGGCTCCTTGTTTTCCGTTTTTACGGATTATTACAGAGCCCTAATCATAAAACAACCTGGTTTTGCAAGGGGGGTCAACTGGGGTTATGGCCCCGGGCTCGGCGGCCATCTAGGGAAACCTACCAATCCCAGACATTTCTGAAAACTAGCCACCCGAGAGAGTCCAGGAAGATATGGCTTGTATGACCCCCCAACGTTCTCCTACCCAGAATACCTTGTAAACCTCATATTTAGCTGAAAAAATCAAATTTTTCTCTCGTTACTGTGTAGGAAAGTTGTGGGATGTCAGCCTGGTGATAAGTAAATAATTAATTTTCCCTCGTGGTCGTATGTTGAAATCCCCCCCACCGGGCCCCACAGCTCTCACCTGCACGGAACACGGCTGCCCTGGACTCCCCCAGGTGTCTAGTTTTCAGAAATGTGTGGGTTTGATAGGTTTCGCTCGATGGCCGCCGAGCCCAGGGCCAAAAACCCAGGTGACCTCCCTTGCAAAACCATATTGTTTTGTGATTGGTAGTTTTGATCTCTCCACAATACGTTTTGGGCCCTTTCCTGCCACGGGTACTTGGCCCACCCACACATGCAAGGTACCATTTTTATCAAGAGACCTGGGAAAATGCTGGGTGGTGGGAAATATGTGTCAGCCCGGTGATTCCACACCTTCCAACACAGAAATGTGACAAAAATGTGATTTTCTTCAGCTAAATTTGAGGTTTGCAGGGGATTCTGGGGAGGAAAACATTGAGGATCCACACAAATCATACTTCCCTAGACTCTCCCTGGTGTCTAGTTTTCAGAAATGTCTCAGTTTGGTAGGTTTCCTTAGAAGGCCGCCGGGCCTGGGCCAAAAAACCCAGGTGACCCCCCTTGCAAAACCAGGTTGTTTTGTGATTGGTAAATTTGATGTCTCCACAATATGTTTTGGCCCTTCCCTGCCATGGGCACTTGGCCCACCGACACGAGTGAGGTATCATTTTTATCAGGAGACTTTGGGGAATGCAGGCTGGGTGGAAGTTTGTGGATCCACGCAGATTCCAGAACTTGTTTCTGTTTTACAAAGTTTGAGGTTTGCAAGGAATTTTGTGTATAACAGAACCTTGTGAAAGGCACACAAGTCACCCCATCCTGGATACCCCTTGGTATCTAGTTTTTAAAAAATGTATAGGTTTGCTAGGTTTCCACAGGTGCCGGCTGAGTAGGGTTCAAAAGCCACAGCTAGGCACGTTGCAAAAAAAGGGTCAGTTTTTTTTTCCAAAGATCAAGTACTTAACTGTAAAAGAATAGTTGCATGCTGATAACAGCCACGTTTGCAAATAGCCCATAGCCCAAGAAGTTCAGGGATTTGATTCTATTTGGAAAATATATCTCTTTGAAGTTCTGTATCCAGAGACTTCAAATGTATATGATCCTTTTGGCCAAAAGAGAAATATGTATAAATTGACTCCAACCAAATCCACCCTCAGTTAATAAGTGGCTAACATCAATACAATCCATATGTAAAGTGGATACTGATTGGAGAACTAATAATAATACAGACAGTGTATGACATGGTATACAAGATGGGGAAGCAACATAATAATGAGAGAATGTTCAATGATTAAACCAAATTGTGCTGAATTGGACAGATAGGAACCTACCTTCGGTCAAAACTTAACCAAATCAGTCTGAAATGGGCCAGGTCAGTTTCCGCTAGATTTCATTTACATATGACAGTTACATGAGGACAAAAAATAAATAAAAAGGCTATAACAATAAAAAGGGTAAATTCACTGCATCTAACTTACAATATATTTGTTCTTCCGATCACTCCCTTGACCATTCTGATGATACATTGTTTGGTCCAATGCGTAGGTATCAACCCAGGCCAAATTACAAGACAAACACTGGCTATTTAAAGACAAAATTTATGCAAAAAATTATGAACTATAACACAGAAAAATATACTGTTGTAAAAAGTTTTTTTTTTTATTATATTGATAAAAATAGATTAAACACATACATCATGTATACAAGATAAATTGATACAATAAAAAGATTTTTGTTAATGATAAAAATGAAACATTTGTTTTAAAAAAGGCTCGAGGGAGTTCTATATGTTATTAGCGTGGCTGTAGTCTGTCAACGCGTTTCGACACGTCGTAGTGTCTTCCTCAGGACAATATTTTTTGCAGCCAAATTTTCATTATATATAGGATGAACTCAAAATCGCTTAGATAGCTGTAATTTCTGCGATATCAGGCTAAAAAACTGTCGATATTCATCAAGCCTGGAGTGGCTTCTTATATGCCATTCAGTCTTCACAATAACCACGAAGAATGAGGCACCTCAAAAGACTCTTTGTTTCGGTATGTGAAATCTTTTTTTGAAGATTTCACTGCTCACTTCTCATTCTTCGTTTCAGAGATATATAACCACTTTTTTTCTTTTAAAACCAAAGTTCGCCACGAATGATGTTTTAGCTTTGAGGTCGTGTAAAATGCTGATACTGGAGGAAACGCTCAGGACGTCATGATAAGTCTGGATGTTACCCCTTACACCTTTTGGAATTACGCTATAGATATAAAAATGATGATTTTCTATTGTTGATTTTATAGTGTGAGACTACAGCAGATTAGCTGAGTCTATCTTTTGGCGTATGGCTGGCAGGGGACACTCTTTATAAGCTTCAAGATGTGAAGACATTAAGATGCGAAGACGTTCCCAAAGCGAGGGTTTTGAGAAATCTCTAAGGATTCTCCTGCTCTAGTAATTCTGGCGTCTGCTGGCTGGTTCGAAAAGCAAGCTTTTATCAGCATTTTACACGACCTCAAAGCTAAAACATCAATCGTGGCGAACTTTGGTTTTAAAAGAAAAAAAGTGGTTATATATCTCTGAAACGAAGAATGAGAAGTGAGCAGTGAAATCTTCAAAAAAAGATTTCACATACCGAAACAAAGAGTCTTTTGAGGTGCCTCATTCTTCGTGGTTATTGTGAAGACTGAATGGCCTATAAGAAGCCACTCCGGGCTTGATGAATATCGATATTTATTGATATTTGATATTTGTGGGTATTTGTAAAGCGCGAGCGTTCGCTCCCAGGGGAGCATCATGGCGCTGGGCGAGTTACGGAGGAATAACTGGAATACGTGGTAAAATAAAAGATGGAACTAGATGGCAGCCAGGACAGAGGAATCGGAGAGTTTGTAGACCCATGTCTTAAGAAGTTTCCTGAAGGTGTTCTCATTATTGATGACTCTGAGGTCAATGGGCAAGGTGTTCCAGGCTTTAGCTGCCAGAACATTAAAGGACTTTCCTCCTCTGGTCTTATATTTAAATCTGGGGATTTGGACAAGGTTAGTCCCAGAAGATCTCAGGCAGCGCGAAGGATTGTAGCGCTTGAAGCGGTTTACAAAATAGCGGGGTCCTGTATTTTGCATGGTCTTATGGACTGTGAGAAGCAGTTTGAAGAAAATTCTTTTGTGTAGTGGCATCCAATGAAGTGAATTCAGGGCTGCAGATGCAGATGACCTTCTGGGGAGTTGCAAAACCAATCGCGCTGCAGCATGTTGTAAACTCTGCAGCTTCCTGAGGGTAGATTTTTTCACCCCAGCCATAAGGCCATTGCAGTAGTCAAGTCGGGAGAGTAGAAGGGCTACCGCGACTGACTTTCTGGCTGCGATTGGGAGGAAATCAAAGAATTTCCTCAGAGATTTTATTAGTCCAAAACATCGACCAGCAGTGATCTTGACGTGGTCGTCAAAAGTGAGGGAGGAATCAAATTGTACACCCAGATTTCTGGCTGCTGTAACTGCACTAGGAGGAGCCTCGGAGCCTGTGGGCCACCAGTCTTTAGGGGAGAAAGAGATATTCTTACCTATTGGAATAATCTCTGTCTTTGCGCTATTGCATCTGAGATGGTTAGTGTTTAGCCATGCAAAGACATCGGATAGGCAGTTTTTAAAGCGAAGCTCTGCGTCCGTACGCTGTTTGTCGATGGTGACGACCAATTGTGTGTCGTCAGCGTAGGACGTAACCAGGATGCCATGCGACTCTATCACAGCTAGGAGGGGTGCCATGTAGATATTAACTGATATATATCGACTGTTTTTTAACCTGATATCGCAGAAATTACAGCTATCTAAGCGATTTTGAGTTCATCCTATATATAATGAAAATTTGGCTGCAAAAAATATTGTCCTGAGGAAGACACTACGACGTGTCGAAACGCGTTGACAGACTACAGCCACGCTAATAACATATAGAACTCCCTTGAGCCTTTTTTAAAACAAATGTTTCATTTTTATCATTAACAAAAATCTTTTTATTGTATCAATTTATCTTGTATACATGATGTATGTGTTTAATCTATTTTTATCAATATAATAAAAAAAAAACTTTTTACAACAGTATATTTTTCTGTGTTATAGTTCATAATTTTTTGCATAATTTTTGTCTTTAAATAGCCAGTGTTTACCTTGTAATTTGGCCTGGGTTGATACCTTCGCATTGAACTAATTTCCCTGACCCAGGAACTTTATCCTTACCAGGGGGTCCTTGATATATCACATGATACATTGTTTGGTGCTACGCTATGTTAGTTTATTTAAAACAAATTAAGCAATACATACAAAGGCCCGCTTATCTTTCTTAAATCATTCAGTTTAATATCAAAGTTTTAAGGATCAGATTGCAACATTGTCTGTTAACAGCACAGTGGCAAACAACGTGTATTCAATAACATTACATATTACTTCTAGAAACAACATATATGACTAGCTGTCTCTGATAACTTTCTAACACAGGCATATCTTACTGATTCATATTACAGATCTAACAATTAAGGACTTTTCTAGACTTAAAGGAATTTAAAGACAGTCTTAAGCCTATCTGACCTAACATAGGAAAAATAGCATGATTTATTAAGGGTCAGCCTTTGGCTAAGTCAGTCATATCAGTGCTGGACCTTATTCATGAAGGCATTCCCCTGGTTTAGGACAGTCTCATGCCAGTCCACATGCTCTTTCAGTCTAGTATACTAAGATTTGTCCCTGGCAAATGGCAGACTTTAGGCTGCCTCAATCCAGGAAACACAACATGATATAATAAGCTTTATCCATGATAAATGTAGTAAAACAGTTAACTTAAAGATTGTCGTAAGACTGCATTAAATCAAAGCATCTTTAAGAAAGTTTCATGGTGTTCTTATTTAAGGGGCAAACCATTAGTAAATTAGACCATGTATGTTTCACAACACTCTTTGAAATCATGCTTCATAACCCTTAAGAAATGTGTGAAATTAATTATTTTGAGCATGCAGAGACCACTGTTTTTGTCCTTGTGTCCAATGAAGTTCCTGGAAAGAGAATTGGTATAAATTCTACTGTGCTTCTTGTCTAAATCCCTTTCTAAATTAAAACATTTTGCCTTAGAGACATAACACATGCAATAAATAAACCAAAACTCAAGATCTCCAAATATTTACAATTTTAGAAGAAGCTGAGTAGAACATTTAACCCATCCATTTGATATCATGCCTGTCATTGTGTACTAGTACTTACAAGGGATTGATTGGATAGAAATATTTATGTTTCTATTGTGTATACTGTTAAATGGAAAGAAATTCCTGCGGGTGGATGCTGCTTCGTCATTAGAACCTTCTCACATACACCATCCAATGTCTAGAGCTGATTAGGGGCAAAGGTTTTAAGTATTATATTCTATGTTTCACAGGGAAATAGTACAGTTTATCATGCCCAGTGTCAGTGTAATTTCTATTTTAGAAAACTGTCTATGGAATACATCACGTCCACTTTTGGTGAGTTGCAAAAAAACCAAAATCTTGTGTGCTGAATCTCTTTGATGGTTTGTACTATGAATGGAAAAGCAGGATGTAAAATTGTAAACACATCTTTCACTTGGTATGTTGCTGCTCGTGTAGAGTTGGATAGGAATCTCAGCATAATAAGTGACTCACTCCCCCAGTGATAAACTAATGTAGTCAAAGACTAAAAGATGAAAGACTTTCTTCAGGAATGCCAGATCAAACATTAAAAATAGATGCCAGGAGGCCCTCCTTTTCAGTGACTGTGGTATTAATAAAGAGGGCCTTTTTCATGATAATCACATCACTAGTTTCATATCCACACATTTTATGGGCACTGAGTGGATCACAACACGAGCTCCCAGAATAATACAGACATTTTTCAATGGTATTCCTGGAACTTTTTTTCCCACCTTAACAGCTGAAACGTAACATTTGGCCACCATCATCTTTCTACATCTTTGCTCATCTAAAACACTTTTCAAGTTGATGAAAGGCAAATGCTACCTTGCTATTTTATGTGGATGCATTTGTCTTGTTATTCTCTGATACTTTTCAAGTAGAAGAATGGCACTAGTTACTTTGTCACTTTATGTGGTCAACTCATTTCGTAATTGAGATTCCTGCAGGCCACATATTTTTTCTTAAATCTACCACTTTTCCTCTTCTAAAATGTTGGCATGTATGGCATTTTGACTCCCTTGTGCCTTCTCGGTCTGGTATTCCCCTTGTTTGTGGGTTCCTCCAGAGCTTCTCAACTCTGACCTCGAGTCTGTCCTCCCCTTCATTCCATTCCTCTTACTCTCTCTCCCTGGCTTCTTCCTCTTCTGGCTTTGATTGTAACCCCCCCTCCCCAGGCAGTTTCCGCCTCCAGGGACCCCATCCTCCGTGGCCCAAAGTTTTTTTCAAGGGGAGGATGTGTGAGGCCCCCTCCCCAAGCTGCTTTTGACCCCAGGGACCCCCATCCTCCTCCGGGCCTCATGTATTTTTTAAGGGGGGGGCACATGGCCTCCTCTTCGAGCTGTATTTGGCCCCTGGTGCCCACTGTACTTTTTTAAGGGAAGTGGGTGGTTCGGTCCCCTTCTCTGAGCTCTTAAAAGGATCTGGGGACCCCATCCCCCAGGGCCATCAGTACACTTTGAAAGGACAGGTGGCCAGAACCTTCAATGGCCCGAGGACCCATCTGGTGCGGGCAGGGAAACTAGTGTTTGCTCCCGTCTGGTGGGTGCATTTCTAAACTCCTGCCAATGAGAACAAAGTCTGCTCCCAGCAGGCAGCAGCTTTAACATTCTTCTGCCTGCTGGGAGCAGACTTGAGATCTGCTGAAAAAGATCAACAAATTGCCCCCACCTGGAGGGACCAGTATAAGTAGCTGCTCCCTCTGGGCAGGAGCAATGGTGGCTCCTGCAGCATGCGGAAAGCTGGCTGGGGCCGCGAGGGCCCTGGGCCTCCCACTGAGGCCCCCAACATTGTGCATGGTAGGTGCCCTGAGTGGGCACCAGGGCACCCACCTTGAAGCAATGCGGGCCCCAGGGGATGTGGCCCCCAGGGCCATAAACGGCTCAGGAGGGGGTCACTGGGGCCCTTCCCCTTTGAAAGAGATACAGCTCTGGAGGTGGGGTCCCCAGGGCTTAATGAGGTTATGTGAGGGATCCACAGGGCCCCATCTCCCCTTTAAATAAACAAAAAATAGCCCTGGGGATGGGTCTCCTGGGCCTAATAAGGCTTTGGAGGGAGGGGCAAATGGGCCCCTCCCATTTAAAGTACATAGGGCTCTTGGAAAAGGGGTCTCCAGGGCTTAATAAGGCTTCTGTACATGGGTGGCCCCTCCCCCCTTAAGGCCCTTGTGATGAGCTTCCCTGGCCGTAATTAAGCATGGTCACCTTGGGGTTGGCTGCCTTGGGGTGGTTGGCCAAGATGGCCAGGCCCTTTGTCCACCCCCTGTGCACATTGCCAAAGGCTGAGCACAGCGGTTGGGGGGGGGGCTGTTAGCCGCAGGGCCTGATCACAAGCCAGGCCCTTTGGCCAAACCCCTGCCGTGCACAACCGAAGGCCCTGCTCAGGGTGGGGTTTGCTGCCTTTGGTAGGGGTTGGCTATTGGGCCTGGCAGCAGGGCTTGTAGTCAATCTCCCACTGCACATGGTGAAAGGCCATGAGCAGAGTAGGGTTAAATGGTGCATGGCGGTTGGCCACAGGCCCTGCAGCCATGCTCCCCATGGGCTCTCAAGGTCGAATGGCGTGCACAGCACATGGTTGGATTTACGTATGGTAATAAAATATTTCTTCACATAAAAAAAACCTAGAAATTGAGTGTAAGAACAAAGCTTAAAGTAACACTATAGTTAGGTGAAATGTTCAGTAACAATGCAACATTTTAAACTCTAAAAATCACAGAAATGCACCAGGTATAGTTATTTCAAGTAACTATAACTCATGCCCTAAAGTAAGTATAACTTGCGTCCTCATGCACTGCCAATCACCCCACATATTACATCACTCATAACATCTTCCATGACATCCTTGATAATATCACTTCAAAATTTGCAACAAAATTATTGATAAAAAAACTGTTCATGGCAGGGGTGCAATTTAAACTTACCGTAGGGCGCAAGCTTTTTAAAAAAAATGCTCCTGTGGATTCGAATTTGGGCGAAAATTTAAAAAACATTTTGGCCCTCGGTGGGCCTAAAGGGCCAGGGTATTCCCAATCTGCCCCCTTCTGTTTTTTTTCTTTTTTCCCGGGACTCAGCTGAGTCTGAGGCTCAAGATGGCTGCCAACACTTCCTGGTTGAAGTGTCGGCAGCCAATCAGATCTCACCTTGAGCTCTGTCTGATCTTTTTGTTTAATAAATCAAAAACTACTGAATGAATTTACACCAAAGAACATAAAGTGCTCTTTCTGGAGTAAGAGCTAGCTTTCTGTCAAATTTGGTGTGGGCAGGGAAACAGACATTTCGGCAGCCTGGAGGGAGTGAGCATAAAGAGCTGCTCCCTCTGGGTGGTAGCAATGCTGGCTTCAGCAGTATGCGGGAAGCCGCCTGGAGCATCAGGGGCCCTGAGGCTACCCCCTTTAGCCCCCCAATGGGTTCAGGGTGGGTGCCGGGGCACTTACCTATTATTTAGAGAGTCCCCCGGGGATGAGGTCCCCGGGCCACAGTAGACTCAGGGAGGATATCTGTGGTCTCCCTCCACCTTTATAATAACATGTGGCCCTGGGAGATGGGGGTCTCTACAGGACAAGTCTTGACTCAATAATCTACCAATGAATACTCTGCAATGTGTGAAAATAAACATTGTAAAAGCAGAACCCTGTCATCAAAAAGTTAGACTTTCCCACACTGCACTTTATTTTCTCTCTTTTTATATGTCTTGTTAAACCTATTCTATAGAGTCAATGTTCTGCAAAAGGAAATCACATTTAAGAGTACATGCTTTTAATTTGCTTATATTGCGCTTTGCATTAAAAAGTTGATTTATAATAAGGCATTTGTTTGTATAAAATACATTTTAAATATTAGCACATTATCAGGCCTAAGCGAGTTTTGCTACGCGAAACTCTGCGAAGTTACAGAAAACTCTGCCAAGTTCCGTGAGTGGCGGAGTGCAATACGAACTGCAGTTTGTGCTGGTATTCCTGCTGCTCGGGTAGAACTTCAACCCGAGCTGCAGCTCGCGCTCGCGAACTTACCGTTCGCGATTGCGAGGGGGGAAAAAACTCCGCTGCACATCACGAAGCGGAGTTTTCTGCACTTCAGCTTCAAAAGATCCACGACCCACCACCACCCGCAACAGGTACCTCACAGGAATTGGAGCAAGATCACCGCAGACCAGCTCACCACCTCCCTCAGCCAGAGCCCACCCGCCAACACAACGGACCCCAACGAAGCAGCCCGCAACTTCACACAGTGGCTGACCGCCTGCGCCGACGACCTCGCGCCACTAAAGAACCCTCCCAGCAGACCAAGAAGCAAGAAGGCATCCTGGTTCACCAACGACCTCAAGGACTCCAAGAAGACCTGTCGCTCCCTCGAGAAAGCCTGGCTCCTCGACCGGACCACCGACAACATGACTGCCCTCAAACACGCTACCCGCAAGCACCACCAGCTCATCCGCACCACCAAGAAGAAATCCCTGAAGGAACGACTGGACAACAACGCCCACGACAGCAAAGAGCTCTTCACTATCGTCAAGGAGTTCTCCAACCCCAGCACCGGCACCAACGACATCACTCCATCACAAGACCTCTGCGACTCCCTCGCCTCGTTCTTCCACCGCAAGATCGCCGACATCCACAACAGCTTCGGCGCCCCACCCACGCACCCAACCGTCGAACCAACGCCCCCCACCGCCACCCTTCGCACCTGGACCACGGTGACCACCGAAGACACAGCCCGCACGATGAACACCATCCACTCCGGATCACCGACCGACCCCTGCCCACACCACGTCTACAACAAGGCCGACTCCACCATTGCACCCCAACTCCGGAACATCATCAATGCCTCCTTCAACACCGCCACCTTCCCGGAGAGCTGGAAGCACGCCGAGATCAGCGCCCTCCTGAAGAAACCTACAGCGGACCCCACCGACCTCATAAACTTCCGCCCCATCTCGCTCCTCCCTTTTCCTGCTAAAGTCATCGAGAAGATCGTCAACAGACAGCTGACCGCCTTCCTCGAGACGAACGGATCCCTCGACCCCTCGCAGTCCGGCTTCAGAGCCAACCACAGCACCGAGACCGCCCTCATCGCAGCCACCGACGACATCCGGACCCTGCTCGACAAGGGGGAAACAGTGGCCCTCATCCTCCTGGACCTCTCCGCTGCGTTCGACACGGTCTGCCACCGCACCCTAGTCCAGCGCCTAAGCAACATCGGTATCCAAGAGAAGGCACTGGAGTGGATCATCTCGATCCTCGCCGGAAGAACACAAAGAGTCCGCCTCCCCCCGTTTTGCTCCGAGGCCACCGAAGTCATCTGCGGCGTCCCGCAAGGATCTTCACTCAGCCCCACCCTCTTCAAAATCTACATGAAACCTCTCGCAGCCATCGCACGCCAGCACAACCTCAACATCATCTCTTACGCCGACGACACCCAGCTGATCCTCTCCCTCACCAGAGACCCCGACACCGCCAGAACCTGCCTACACGAAGGGATGAAAGACGTCGCCGAGTGGATGAAGGACAGCCGCCCGAAACTGAACTCGGACAAGACGGAAGTCCTCCTCCTGGGATCTTCGCCCTCCGCCTGGGACGACTCCTGGTGGCCCCCAGCCCTGGGCACCGCACCCAAGCCAACCGACCACGCACGCAACCTGGGCTTCATCCTGGACCCCTCCCTCTCGATGACCAGACAAGTCAACGCCGTCTCCTCATCGTGCTTCAACACCCTGCGTATGCTTCGCAAGATCTTCCGCTGGATCCCGACCGAGACCAGGAAGACTGTCACCCAGGCACTCGTCACCAGCCGACTGGACTACGGAAACGCCCTCTACGCCGGAACCACAGCCAAGCTACAGAAAAGACTCCAGCGCATCCAGAACGCCTCCGCCCGACTCATCCTGGATGTCCCCCGACGCAGCCACATCTCCAGCCACCTGAGGAACCTGCACTGGCTCCCCGTCGACAAGAGGATCACGTTCCGGCTCCTCACCCACGCACACAAGTCTCTCCACGACCTGGGCCCCAAGTACCTCAACGACCGCCTGACCTTCTACACGCCCATCCGCCAGCTACGGTCCACCAGCCTTGCCCTCGCAGCCGTACCACGCATCCGAAGAGCCACCGCCGGAGGAAGATCCTTCTCTTACCTGGCTGCCAAGACTTGGAACTCCCTCCCCATCCACCTTCGGCTGACCCAGGACCATCTCGCCTTCAGGAAACAACTCAAGACCTGGCTGTTCGAGCAGTAGCATACCCCTCCCCCCAAGCGCCTTGAGACCCTCCCGGGTGAGTAGTGCGCTATACAAATGGCATGATTGATTGATTGCACTCCGCAAACTCCGCGGAGTTCGAAGTACAGAAAACTGTGCAAACTCCGCGAACGGAGCAAAGTTCACCGCCCAGGCCTACACATTTTCCTAAAAATTAACAACACTAGTGTATCCATTATAAAGTCAAACCATACGACCATAATATTTAATTTTCAATCAGGATAACAACATACAGCTGTAACTGTTTGCTTTATGTGCATCTAAGGGAGACACCTGTGGCAGTCAGGGAGGTGCAGGGGAAAATGGAATACTCCTTAAAAATGAGTGCTGGAACGGGCATCTATGGCAGGCAGGGGATCCAGAATAAAATTTAACAATCCTTAAAAAATAAATGCTGGTGTGTGCCTATGGCAGGCAAGGGGGGGCAGGGAAATGTAATAATCATTAAAATGCTGTGGTGCAGCTATGACAGGCAAGGGAGTTCAAGGGAAAATGGAAAAACCCTAAAAAATGAATGCTGGTGTGCATGCAAGGGGGACCAGGGGGAAATGCAATACAAAAGAATGCTGGTGTGTGTGTACCTATGGCAAGCCGGGGGTCCAGGGGAAAACTGAATAATCCATAAAAGATTAACGTTGGTGTGCAGATGTGTGTATATGGCAGACAGGGGTTCTGCTGGTATGCAGCAGGAGCCTATGGCAGGTAAGGGTGGGGAAGAAAAAAGTGTACGAAAATCTTATTCAATTGTCATTTGTGGGGGTAATTAATTGCTTGTGTACAAGGGGACTATGAGAACCCCATTGGGAGGCAAGGAGGTGCAGGGAAAAATGGGAAAAAAATGAACAAAAACAAAAAGGCATAACCCTCTCCTATCAATCTCCCTAGAAAATGGTGTTGAAAACTGGAAAAAAGTGATTTACACAGTGGTAGGCACAAAATGGCAACTGACCACATGGTCAACCAACAACATAATAATAATTGTAAAGCGCGAACATTTCACGCGTTAAGGATTTCAAGGCGCCGTGGGCCGTTGGGGAAATTAAGTGAGCTATTGTCCGGAGTCACATGGTGCTGAGCAGAGCTGCCGCCGGTGATCGAACCGTGAGCCCCGCGCTTCACGGTCAGCTGCTTTGGTCGCTGAGCCACACAAGGAGCAAGAAGGTATGGCCGCAACAAAGAACATCTGCAGGCCTATGGCAAAATCACACTGACTGGCTACACAAAATGGCAACCGGCCACATAGTCAAACAACAACAGCAAGAAAAGAGGCTTGACCACAACAAAGAACACATGCATGCCTATGGCAAAAGCACACTGGCTGGCTATACAAAATGCTTGCTGGCCACATGATCAAACAACAACAGCAAGCAAGGAGGTATGGCCCCAACAAAGAACACATGCAGGCCTACGGCAAAAACACAATGGCTGGCTACACAAAATGGCCACCGGCCACATGGTCAAACAACAAGCACAAAGGAACGGACAGCAAAGAACACATGCAGGCCTATGAATACACACACACTGACCAGACAAAGGAGGCAAACACTGAGGAAAACACTACCATTAATTCAGCAATGCCAAAGACAAAACTTAAGTGAGATATTAAAATTGGGGTGTGTGGCTGAGCCAAGCATCAAGATGGCTGCTCTACTGTGAAGCTCCGGAGCTGTCACTGATGAACTGCAGCCTAGCTCCACTCCACCCGTGCTGCGACAATGAGGAGGGTGACCGGAGAGGCCGCCTGGGCCATGGAACAGTCTGGGCCATGTAGTGGCGAGCTAACCAACTCAGTGGTGGCATGGCAGCCCTCGCTGTCTGGGACCTGTCGTGGTCCTCGGAGGCCCCGTGCGTCAGGGGCCATGGGTGAGCCTGAGGGCGGGGTGTCAGGCTTGCTGAGCAGCCTCGCTGTAAGTGAGGCCAAGGCGGCTGTAGGCCTGAAGATGCGCAGCAGAGTATGCTGTGCTCCACGCGCTGGAGCGCTGCACAACGAGAGGGTTGCGGCGGTGAGTGCTTCCTCCCTGCTCTTTTCTACCTCACGCTGCCACTCCCTTCACTTCTGGGCCTGCTGATCCCCTGGGGAAAGGAAACCCGACACTGATGTGCCCCATTGCGTAGGTTGCTCTCTTCTGCCAGCATGGGACTGGATCCCTTTGTTTGATCTTCAGTGTGCCATACACCGCCCGCCTGAAGCTTTGTTTCTGCCTCTACCTACTGCACTGGGGGTCTGGTGCCCAGGAACCCAATGGACTCGGTGGGCGCCGCAGTGGACGGACGCTTCAGTGTGCTTGCGGCTTTCAATTCCCAATGTGCATACCTGCTGCTGGTTGATGACTGAGCTACTCCATTGGCATCATTAAACGGTCAGTGCAATATCAGTCGCTGACCCAGACCTGCGCCACATAACATATATCCTTTGCCGCGCTGCTGGTCTACACTCTGTTCCTCTGGGCATGGCCTTCCCTCGCTCCGCAAATGGGTGTGGTGACCCTAAGCAGCACCGGCTCTCCTTTGATGCAGCCAAGATGCCCCGGCACGAGGAGAATGATTGCCCACCATGTGGAGACGGTTGTATGTCAGCACAACGCGGGCTATTACCACGCGTGCCATTACAACGCTGTTTTTACAAAGCAAGTCGTTACAACGACTTGCGCTGTAAGCGCTGGATAGTGGAATAGTTTAATTTTCTATTCCAACTCCAGCCCACGTTACTGGAGGGAAAGTGTTGGAATAGAAAATTAAACTATTCCTTGTCCAACAGCGCCCTCTAGCGCAAGTCGTTGAAACGACTTGAGTTGTAAAAGCAGCGTAGTAATGGCAGCTCGTGGTAATGCCCGCGTTGTAAAGGCTGTTCCCCTGTGGGGACCCCTCTGGCACTCTGAGTAAGAGCCTCTGCCAGCTGATGGGATCACAACCATTATGGCGGAACTGCGAACTGGCTTTAAAACCATTGACGCAAGATTTGATACCTTGATGGTCCGCCTAGATGAAATGCATGGCTGCATCTAATGACAGGGAACCCATATACCCCCAGATGCATCAAGCATACATTTTCTGATTCCTTATTTGCGAAAAATAAGGAATCGCAAATAAGGAATCGCAAAATGCAATGCATCAAGAAATTGCTAAGAAAATTGCGATTTCTTAAAATTCCTTAATTGCGACTCGCAAATTGCGAGTCGCAATTAAGGAATAACTCCTCATTCATTCCTATAGGCCTAGAGGCCCATAGGAATGAATGGGAAGGCAATCTCAATTTGCTAATCGCAATTAGCGATTTGCAAATTGAGATTGCGATTTCAAGGGTGCAGTGGTGTCCAAAGGACACCCTGTTGCACCCCTGAAATTGATGTGTGCACATATGTTGCGCAACATGAAACTTTGAAAAATGCACTTTAGTGCATTTTTCAGATTTTTTGCAAATTACCACGAAGATGTACTTCATGATAATTTGCTTGCCCTAATAGCGAATTCGCTATTTTTTTCACTTTCATGCATTGCATTTAAGGAATCTCAATTTGAGATTCCTGAAATGCAAAGGATCGCAATTTAGCGAATTCTTAATTAGCGATTTTTGCATTTGGGATGATGCATCCCAAATGCAAAAATATCGCTCGCAAAGGGCCAGATTCTCAGAATCTGGCCCTTTGTGAGCGGATTTAAGCTTGATGAATCTGGCCCATAGAGGCTACTGAACAACGCATGTCTGAGTTGGAGGATGCCCACCCTGCTATTATCAAGAACTTGGAGCAAACTGAACAACTCCTCAAAACTGTTTCCTACAAGGCAGAAGATTTGGAGGTTCAATTGTGCCGAAACAATATCTGCATAGCTGCGGTGGCTGAAACTACCAACAACGGTCCTATAGATGGCTGTGTGGAGCGAGCCTTGGTAGACATGTTCGGCAGAAATGCTTTTTCCTCAACATTTGCAGTCAAACGTGCCCATAGAGCACTGGCACTGAGATCAGCTCCTGGCCTCCTCCACATTTAATTATATCCTGGCTGTTGAATTATCATGGCTGTGTTGCCACTCGTTGGCTGGCTTGTGAAAAGGGATCCATTCACCATCAAGGCATGCCGCTATACTTTTTTCCAGATTTTACCCCTATTGTACAAGATGCCCATCGCAGGTTCCAGGACATAAAACAAATACTACAGAGGACGAATGTCCGGTATGCAATGATGTACCCGGCGAGATTAAGCGTTACTCTAAACGGAAAAACTCACATCTTGGATTCACATGCGGACGCGATGGACTCCTGGAAGCGGCATGAGCTGAGCTCCCCCTCCCCCACCAGCCGGGGTTGGCCATTTCTCCACACCTTTCCTCTGTAGACCTGTAGGAAACCGGCTATTTCGGGTAGGCTAAGGCTGACGCCAAAGCCAGGCCGAAACCACCATTCCAGTCAGGGCAAGGAAGTCACATGCCAAGATAACCCCTGCTCACCCTCTAGGTAGCTTGGCACGAGCAGTCTAGGCTAAACTCGGAGGCGATGTGTAAAGCATTTGCGTCAGCGCACAACAGCAACAACATCCTAGGTACACCACAAAAGAGACTCCACACAAGGTTATATTAAAATAACTTTTGTATTGTCAAAACATATCAGATAGAAATTACACATGTACATTGTGCCAACTGGCACGGCAATATTCACAAGGGATTATTTACAAGACAGGGCCACATGGGCCACTGTCTGAATCAACACTTTGCAGATATAGAAATACTTGTCAGTAATTAGAATAAAAGTATATAAACTTCACTGTAACACAAAGTAACAGTTATAGATCACACCCAGTAACTACTGGGAACAGGTAAGTACCACCTACGCAACCCTAAACCCCCCTTAGGAGACTGTCACGCAGGGGACCAGGACCTCACTAGGACCACCTGTACTAAAAAGAACAACACCCTAAGTATCACACAGCATTTAGGGGTCTAAGAAAGAACACATCACCCATGATGCATAAATATACATTCAGAGGAGTAGTAAAGGAAAACCACCTAAGTAGCACACAGCATTTAGGGGTCTAAGAAAGAACACATTACCCATACCCATGATGTATGAAACACATTCAGAGGAGTAGTAAAGGAAAACCACCTAATGTATAAACCTACACATTCAGCGGTGTTAAGAATAAAGCACATGATGCAATAAAATTACATTCAGAGGTACCAGAACAATACAGTAGCGCAATAGTCACATGATGTCTAAAAACATTCAGAGGTGCAGGAATAAGACATGATGCAAGAAATCACATTCAGAGGTGCAAGAACCATACAATTGCGCAAAATCTACATAAGCCACCACCTGTGGCAGTCCCTAGGCCAACTGGCCTTGTTGGGGCTAGAATGCCCTGAGTCTCAATGTCAGGGGCCTAAACGATGCAGGGGCCCACTACTTGCTGGGCCCCTGGGAACACTCACAAGGGCCTAAACGTTGCAGCTGGCACTAAGTGCTGCACAGCTGGGAAGGCCTGGCACCACGGTGCTCTCGCTGTCCCACACAGGGACTCTCTCCTGAAATTGCGCCTAAACGGTGCAGCTGCCCGCTAATTGCTGGGCAGCTGGAGACAAACTGCGACAGGGCTCTCGCTAGCCCTTAGGAGACAAAACTGCGCCAAACTGTAGGAGCCACACAGGCTCTGGGCAACACTACACAGACGTTGGAGCCACACAGGCTCTGGGCACCCCATGCCCCCCATGCGTTGGCCACACAGGCTCTGCAGGCAATGCCCCCACGTTGGAGCCACACAGGCTCGGCGTCACGTTGGGGCGACCCGCTGCCAACCGGGGTCGCCCTTGAAGCCCTCGGGGCTTCCTCCTGGCGATGCTCGCACCACTGGGGGCGGGGAGTCCCTCTCGGGGGACTCAGAACACAAGGCCCCTTGATGCGGCCGCTGGGCTGGCAACCCAATGCCCCCTGGACGTTGGAGCCTCGCTGGCTCAAAGCCCGCAATGCCCCATAACCCTTCTGGGGCTCCATCCTACGTTGGGGCGGCCCGCTGCCAACCGGGGCCACCCTTCCCGTACCTCCATCTCTACGTGGGAGCGGTCCACTGCCATTCGGGACCGCTCTGGACCTGGTGCCCCCCCACCGGCACCGCCAGCAGCCTCACGGAGCCCCCAGCCCTCTCACTCACCGGGCTGTCTTCGGCGGGGCTCCTCTGCTGGGCTCTCCTTCGCCGGCGCTGCTCTCCCGGCTCCTCTCCTCGGCCGGACTTCCTCCGCGCGGCAGCTCCGGTCACCTGGGAGCCTCGCTGCTCCCGCGCCGGACCTCTCTCTCTCTCGGCAGGGCTCCCTCGGCACACGGGAGCCCTGTCAGCTGGCCGCCACGTTTCTCTGGGGCTCCCTCAGCCGAGAGGAGCCCCGTCCACCGCCGCCATCTCCCGCGCCTTCTTCGTCCTCTCCCCGCCGACCGCGGGGGGCGGGACTTCCGGCCGGCCGCGCTGAGATTGGCCGGCCGGCCGACCACTTCCGGGTCGCTGCGGGCAGCGCAGCGGCCCTCCTCTTTAGGCAGGCAGGCGGGGAACCACGATCCGAGGGGTGGCACCCTCGATACAACCAGCCCCCCTAAAAGTTGAAGCGCTATTAAGCGCTTGGGGCCAAGTAGCGCTGTGAAGACAAATAAAGCGCTCTCCAGCGCTTGGGGCAATAAAGCACTCCAAAGCGCTAGAAAAATAGGCAAAGCGCTTCTAAGCGCTATTGACCAGCAAAGTCTTCCAAGCAATGCAGCAGGCAAGGGGACAGTCAGGAAGAGTCCCCCAGCAGTCCATCAGCCTCCAGGGGCTGGGCAGCGCCCGCCCCGGGTAGATTCCCGTCAGCAACAGAACAAGACAAGAACAAGTTGGAAGGGAACACAGCCCCTTCTTATACACAGAAAAGGCTTTGAAGTCTTTTGAAGTCTTTGTGTGGGCGAGCCCTAAGCCCTGGGTGTATCTGGTTTCCCTCTCCTGTCAGCCTCAGGTCAGAGGTGACAGTGGGCCATCCGGAGGGAGAGGCAGCAGGGTGGGCTGACAGGCACCGCCTGGTACCACCAGAGCTCTTCCCTCCCATCCGTGACAGCAGATGGGGGCCTTTCATCTACGGCTGACTCAGACCCCCTCCTCCGGGGCCCTGCAGACCCCGTCCTACTCACCAGACAGTCCATCTACCAGCAGGCCCAGGCATGCCTGGGCCAGGCCCATCAGCCAATCACGTGCCAGCAGACTCACTACACAATTATGCCAACTTCTAAAAGTGGCGCTTCTAGACTAGACACAGCCATGCCGCATATACCATTCTGCAGCATTCCTTACCACGAGTTCACACATATCAAACTCGACCCTGCACTCCCCATGCATCAGGAATCTACCATGGGCATACATATTCCCCATTCATTCCTACGGGAGGGCAGGTCACTCACCATCCATACACAGAGAGCACACGCACTTTACACTGTACCACAGTGAAAAAGTGCGCAGAGGCCTAAAATCACCACTCCAGGTTCCAAAAACAGGCTAGGAAAAAGCAAAAAGTCACGGGGTGAACCTGCCCAAAGGACCGGGTCCAACAAGACCCATGACCATTGATAGGCCTATTATCAGACACCATTATCGCTTGCTGTGTATGGAACTGATCCTTCATCATAACCCTTCCTCGCAGTACCTTGATTTAGCTGACTGTGCATGACCCTCTTCTTCTTTTCAGCAGTCTACAACTTATCTGCAGCAGTCTTCTTCAGCGTTGCCCCCACCATGGAGATCTCCTACTGTTTATTAGGGATATAATGGGATTCACCGGATACTGGTTGGGTTACTATCCGATGTGGGTGAGGTGTGAGGGGGTTTGGGTTGTTATAGTTTGCATGTTTTATAATTGTTTTCTACAGGAGAATGAATATATTAAGTTTCACCTTGGCTTCTTCCTACACAGTGTTACCATGTCCATATTCACATTCATGGTCCAGATGACATTACCGGTCAAAAGTCCTACGGTGATGGAGCTGAAGTGCATGTCCTAGAACGTGAGAGACCTTCCTAACCCTCGTAAGGGAAGGCAAGTGGTATTGTACTTTACTCGACATACAATCCAGGTGGCGTTTCTGCAGGAGACCCACTATGCCCCCAACTCTGCCAATCGGTTTGCCTCCAACTCGGACGAAAACTGCTTTTTCGCTAGCTATAGCACATACTCCTGTGGAACATGCATACTTATCCACAAAACAGTACCATTTCAGGCAAACAAAGTAGTTGCGGACCCTGAAGGACGATGCTGCTGGTGACTGGTAGCTTCGGGGCAGATCACATACTGCTGATCAACATTTATGCCCCTAACACAGACATGCCAGAGTTTTTCACCAATATTGCTACACATATCTCTCGGCTCTCTGTTGATTCTATTATAATGGGAGGTGATTTCAACATTACGTTGACCCCGACCCTTGACATGATGGGCCTGGGACAAGTCACTAAGCCATACTCACTCCAGGCGCTCAACACTTCATTGCACTCCTCACTTCTGACCGATGTATGGCATACCCTACAACCCTCTGACAAAGGCTTTTCTTTCTACTCAGCTCCTCATGGGACTCCAGGTTACTGAACAATGCCCTCTCAGTAGAGCACCTCCTCCAACTCTCTCAGATAATCTGCTGGTACTGCTGACGCTCTCTATCCCTAGTGTTACAGGTCCATCTATACCCTGGCATTTCCCAGCGGAGGCCCTACTTGACAGTGTGTTTCGGACTGATGCCAGAAACGTCATAGTAAAATACTTTCAATTAAATGCGGGCTCCATACCCCATTATGCCACACTTTTGGATTCCTTCAAAGCATATATATATGGAGCAGATGTATTGCCAAGCAGGCGTGATCTCTGGACCACAGAGAGGGCTTTAAGAGATCTTGATGAACGTGCTCTGGACGAGGATCCTCCCCCTACATTACATCACCAGGTGAAGCTTCTCGCTGAATTCCAGGACCTTGCTGCACGCGAGGTTAGCTATCTTGGCAAGTTCACAAGTGTGGGAGTTTACGGTGTGGGAGAGAGGCCGAGCCGGACATTGGCCGGGCTTCTCTGTCCTCGGCCCAATCCTCTTTCATTACGCAGTTACAGCTTGATGATGGTACCTTGCTCACACCTGGCACTGATATTGGCTCCACCCTCCTCTCCTACTTCTCTTGTTTATAGGTCACCCGTTCCCCCTCCGATGAGGCTCTCACCAATTACATGGCGGAGGTGGCGATGGTTTGGTTTGAAGACTGTCAACGTTAATTTTGAACGTCATCTATCATAGCAGATGAATTCTCACAGGTCATTGACGTACTCAATGGAACCCGCTCTTCTGGCACTGATGGCCTAACTGGAATCTTTTATAATACAGATAAGTCACTCTTAATTCATCATCTTTTGGATGTGCATGCTGAGTCTCTTGAACGCGGACAACTGCCCCTATCAATGCGAGAGGCTGTCATTTCTCTTCTCCTTAAACCGGGCAAACCCTCCCACCGATGCACCTCATATAGGCACTTAACGCTGCTAAATCAGGACTACAAAATTTTGGGTAAAGTTCTCGCAACACGTCTATCATGATTAGTGGACCAAATAATTTCCCTGCTCCAATCCGGCTTCATCCCGAACCGATCCACATCTGTAAACCTTCGCACAGAATTTGCAATTATTATTCAAATAGACCCCAACCTTCCTGCTGCAGCTGTACTACTTGATGCTAAAAAAAGCAGTTGATTCACTGGAGTGGTCTTTTTTATATGCTACATTACAGAAGCGGGGCATCCCCAAGGGTTTCTCTGATCTCATACACTTACTTTATATGGATCCACTGGCCAGGCTCTGTGTAAATGGCGAGCTCACAGGTCAATTCACTTTATTGCGGGGTACCCTACAAGGCTGCCCCCGATTGCCCTTATTGTTTATTATTGCTATCGACCCCCTTGTGCACCCCCTTGTGTGACATCTACAGTCATTTGCAGCATGGGTTATGATTCCATTGCAGCCCCCCTTTTGGCTTTGTAATGTGCAGATGATATTCTGCTGTTTGTCAGGAACCCCACTATTAATCTTCCTCCTCTCCTCCGCGAGATTGTGCGATTCAGGGTGTACTCTGGGCTAGTTATAAATTGGAACAAATCTGAAATATTTCAGTCCCTATGGCCCAATTCACTCCAGACTTCCCCTTATGCTGGTGTGATTAGCTCCCCCCGCTATCTGGGTGTTTTTCTGCATTGTACTTCATCAGAGGTTATCCGCCTAAACTATGGGCCCGCTATAGATTGGCTATCAGCTCAAAAAGATGGATGGATAAAACTCCTGCTGTCCATTGCTGGTAGGGATGTCATTATAAAAATGGTAGTAATGCCCTGTTTTCTGTATCTCTACCTTAACATCCCTACTCCACTCACTTCTAATTGTTTCAATATGCTCCAGGCAATGCTCATAAGATTGTTTTGGGCCTGCGGTTAAATGCGTATCAAATGGCAGCCATTGATGATGCCCTATCGGCGCGGGCGTTTGCCGTTCCAGATTTCTATTTATACTATCTGATGGTACAGGTGCACTTTGCGTATTATTAGTATCACCTGGACATGAGACTGCAGTACCCAAAACCTGAGTGGTCGCAGGCTAGCCTTTGTTCACTTTCTACCGTTATTCCACATGGTCTCTCCAGAACAGCCACAGAAATACAGACACTTCAAACCATATATTGGCCTGAGAGAGGTTCCACCGCTAATTGAACGCTGGACTCCGATACTTCCTGCACTTGCCACTCCATGACAACCCATGGTTATCCCGTACCATGGAAATATCAACCAAAAGGACTCTTACTCGAAATGGATGACATACTATGGGGGATCTGTTCCACGACACCCAGCTGCGTTCAGTCATTGACCTAGTAGGAGGGCAAGATGTGCCCTACATGGATAAGTTTCTCTTGCATAGAACACGTACATCTATGTGCATCGCTGCTTCACTCCTCCACAGTGAAGCCCGCGGATTTTTTTCTGTTATCTCATGTCATTACGTCTGCAGATGGTGCCCATTTGGTCTCCCGCTTATACAACTTGGCCCAGATGTTCTGACCACCAGTGGGGATGGGAGCACACGCAGCATGGGAAGAGAATCTAGGACACCCACTATTGGATGAGACATGGACTTTTTGCACACAAAAAGTAAATTAAAAAAAACATACTTTAATTGAATCCAATGCCATTCCTGTCCTAAATGATGTTTTAAAATAACATATACCACAGAAACAGTTGTTTCATATACTCATGACTCAAAGTAGGCTTACTGGCTGGATGGCCCATGGGAAGACTTGGCCACATAGTAAAATAAATGAATATTGCTAATTTAACAAGCATGGAGAAAATTTTCTGAACTGTGCAAACATTTTCCCTTGTAAAAGATTAAAAATTAAATGCAAAAAAATAACTAGGCCCCTACTGAAACTGCAGGCCAACCGCCACAACAAAATTAAACAAATCAAATAAAACTACAAATAAATACTGGTGCATGTCCTCTATCAAACAGATGACACACTTATACAAAAGTTGTTGTACTTACTTCTGATATCACAAAAGCCTTAAATCCAATCGTATATATGCAGCAGACAAAGAGAGTGATCCTTCCACCTCTAAATACGAATGAAAAGTGACCAGGAGATAGACAAAGCACTAGGAGGAGCCTGCTGGAGAAGAAAAAGATGTTGGAATCTCTGGGGGAATTCCTTCTAGTTGAAAAAGAAAGAAAAATGCTTCTCGTATTAAAAAACAACCTGAACGCTCCATTGGAGTAGAATATTAACCCGCAAAGGTCTTTTTGAGTAGATCCAGCTGGTTCTCAAGTAGAGAATATGCTGAAGATGCAGCCACTCGTGCTCGCCAGCATCACGAAAACTTGACAAGAAGGCGCCATGGCGACCAAAAGCTGCGCTAGCGGGCAGCAAACCTTGCTCGCTAGTGGCCGGCAAATCTCTTCACGCTTGCCAGTGCGCACCAAAAAAGGGCTTGTGCACCCCCCATGGAATTAAGTGGAAACTTCACATTACACACATAGGGCCTGATTACGATGTCGGGCGGACACAGTTGCGGATTGGATACCGCCGACCATAGGTTGGTGTTTCCCACCATGCAATTTGATGGCCATACAATTTGATGGCAACCACCCTATAGGCGGTCAGAAACATCGATTTTTCAATGGCAGCTTGTGTAGCAGGTTGAAAAGACCCGCAGCACATACTGCCATTTAAAAATTGATGTTTCTTAACATACCTGCGCCGTGTGGCAGGTACCATAGCGGAGGGCCAGGGGGGAAGAGGACCTTGCTAGGGACCCCCATAGTCACTTTCCGACAGCTTTTCCATGACGAAAAAGGCCGACATGGAAAGGCTGTCGGAAAGTGACATCATAATCCCGATGGCGGAGCCGGGACTGACTCCGCCGTCATTATGGGATTGTGATTCTTTCTGATGCACTACAGCGGATGGTCCCTCCACCCATTGCCTCCACCCATTGCATCATTTTGTGGCAGGCGGACCGCAGGGGCAGATGTCAGGCTGATCTCAACTGACGGTTGGTTAGTTGCAGTCTGCCCAACATTGTAATCGGGCCAATAGTGTCAAGTTCCTGATTTCCACCAAATCTGTGAGAGGAATTATACTTCCACCCAGCTCGAAACTTAGGTGTCTTGAATCCTTATGTGACTCCTAGTGCATGTACTCAATGAAAATGACATTCACTGCTCTGCTCTACAGGACAGTTTAATATGGGGAAATGTGCCCTTAAAAGGCATAGGGCCCAAGTCACAAAAGTTAACTGAGGTGAAAGTCTAACTTTACGACTTTTGGTATTCACAAAGGGCATTTACTACTCGTAAATGCACTTTGTGTATACCAAAAGTTGAACTTTACGACTTTTGGCATTCACAAAGTGCATTTACGAGTAGTAAATGCCCTTTGTGAATACCGAAAGTCATAAAGTTAGGCTTTTGTCTCATTTTACCTTTGTGAATCGGGCCCAAGGTGTCCAAAGGATAAACTTGAAATGTTTAAAAAAAATCTGTGATTTGCAGACTAAAAGAGGGATACCTGGTATGCTAAGAATGTGTACATGCAAGATTGTTTTCTGTTGAGAATAATATTGTATAAACTATTTTTAGTGGCAGTTATAAAAGACACGTTTATTACAATTGAATCTGTGTGTTCCAATGCAAGTTAGAAACATGTATTGTTGATTTATAACATTTTGAACATTATCTACAGTGTTTATAGTTTTCTTGCTTAAGAAACGAGTATTTGCATCCCTTTTGCATCAATGCATGTTAAATGCCAAATCAGATAGACAATTACAAATAGAATGCATCCCATATTCTGCATATATGGGACATTAAGTGCACAATTCTTTCTTTGCAGCATAATGTAATAAACTCAACCATGTTTTTTATTCTTCTTTTGTGCCATAATCCCAGTAGGTCTGATTATATTACGTAACATCAATGTCCCAGTTTACAAAGCGACAGCTCGGTAAATTGGATACTTGCTACTAAAGCGCTACTCTCAAAGTTTGGAGCACATTTCTGACAGAGTCCTAGAAGTACTTCTAGAACTCTTCAACAACTAGTTATTTCCAGGAGTTCTCACAAGCGTAAATTGTAGGCCTGGTACATCTGCATATGTACATTTAACGCTTGTATGCATTAGAAGAGTTATCTAATTCCTCTGTGGGAAAACCAGTACTTACCAATCCTGAAAATGCACTTGATCCAGCTTATGGAAATGTATGTGCATTTCAATGCTGTGAGTCAACATCTTTTGCAGGGTGACACACCCAGAACTGTCCACACATCCACCCTGAGCTTAAATTTGTGATTGCCGAAACTCCACCCGACTTGCAGAATTTCCATTTGCAAATACTTTTTGTAATGCTAAAATTCCGCCATTTCTAATTCTGAGAAGCAGTAATGAGATGTCATCCCTGTAAATTGATTTTCTTAAATTGAACTGAGGTGTTGACATTTTTTTTTAACCCCTTCCATGCGGGGCTGTTTCCCCCGCTGTGCTGGGGGTCGGGGGGCGCGCACAGCGCCCCCATGCTCATGACGAGGTCAGCTCGTCATGAGCTACGGCGCTCTGGTGCTCATGACGAGCTGAGCTCGTCATGGCCACACCCGTTCCAATGGAACGCTCAGCACTGCAGGGGAATCAGCCCAGCATGCGAGCGATCCACGGAACGGGCGCGGTCATGACGAGCTCAGCTCGTCATGAGCACCGGAGCGCCGTAGCTCATGACGAGCTGAACTCGTCATGAGCGCTGAAGGGGTTAATTGAACCCTTAGGCACAATTTGTAGTTTGCGGCATATTATGTTTACACACTATGGGGCCGATTACGATTGCGGAAGGCCCGTCACCGCCAGCCATGCACTGACGGTCCTTCCGCAATCGGACCGCGATTTTCCCCCACCACATTATGATGGCGGAGGTAATCATGCTTGGACAACCACAAGCAATCACCATCCACCAAATTAGGATGCTGGCTACAGCCGGCCTTTCCATGGCGGCAATACCGCCATGGGAAGGCTGGTGAGGATTTGTTATGGTGGCCCATTGCAGGCCCCACTTCTGTTGGGGGGAGGTGTGGGTGCACTGGGAGGTACCCATGGTACACCCCTACATTTCACAGCACTAAGTGGCAGGCACTGTGTGGTGTCTGCCACTTAGTGCAGTGAAATGCACATCCTGCCTTTTTGGCATCGTGGCGGGTGCTGCAGTCAGCAGCACCTGCGGCAATGTTAAATGGCAATTTGGTTTGCGGGATCGCCGCATGAATGGCGGACGGTCCCTGTCACCACCACTATAGCAGACGGACTCCAGTCTGTTCGCCATCTTAATGACTCCCTATGTTCCAATTCAGTGCTTGTGACCATTTAAATGCTTTTTGATAAGTACTAATCCCATTTTAGTAGCTGGAAATGTTTTTAGACTCCTAAAATGGGCTTCAGAATGGGTACCAAATCAGTATCTGAATGGGGCATGTTGTATGTGTGCCTCCCAAATACTCAATCGGTACCTTGTATTAATGATTTCCAATCAAAATCTGGTCGTAAAGCATTGAGGGGCAGATTTACAAGTCCGTTGCGCCACTGGTGCGTCACTTTTTGTGACGCACCAGCGGCGCATTTAACTGCCACATATTCACAATGACAGGAAGAGCCACCCTGCATGACTTTTCCTGTCCTTATACATAAGGCCCCTTTAGACGCAGCACTTTGCATGAAAGGGGCGTTCCATGAGTTTGTTTTTAAATCTTTTTATTATTATAACACAAGAGGAGAAATATACATATCAGATGTCATTATACGAAATACAACACAGCTGTGGACGGGCAAATGAAATGGAGAAATACCGTACAGTCAGAATCGGCAAAGAAATCAATACCAGCGTAAAGCAGCAGCAAGACAATTAGATAGCAATGACCGCAGGCACCCGCCCACCTGGAGTACAGGATATACGAAGCAGACATATGACACCCAGATACGGTTAGGCAAAAATCAGGAGAATACGCCACATCTCTTGTGAAGAAGGGAAAAGGGAAATAGAATGGTCATAGAAAATAACAAAGGAAAAATTTAACAAAAAAACACAACCCCCCACCCTACACCCCTGCAGATGGCTACGACCTAACCCCACTAGCAGCGTGCCTGTCGCCCCCTAAACTACGCCCCAAGGAAGGGAAAAAGTTGGAGGAGGAGAATGTTGCAAAGCGATACGAGCTCCCAGACTCCCATCCCCCGCCAAAAGCAGACACCCCCTACCGTAATGTTAAGCAAATTGTAGCAAATCAAGAGACAGTTCGTAGGGGAGCCGCAAACAGAAAAAAGGACCATCCCGCCCGACCCCCGGCACCACAGAGGCAGCAAATCCCGTCCCGAGCATATCAGACCAACAATAATCAGACAATCAGATTCACATCTGGCCCTCGCTCCCACAGATACCATCCAGCAAAGACAAAAGAAACAGTACATCAGAGTCCAGTCAAGTTCAGCCCAAACCCTCACGATCCATCACGATGACCCCGTCCAATACAAATAGGCCGCTGCGTTTCTCCACGTGGGCTCTGTCCATCCGAACCGCCATCACAACAAAAATAATAGAAGATAGTAGTTTGGCAAGAACAAGTCGATAGGAGGGAAAACAGGATAGACGGCCACAAAGTCCAAAAGTCAATGCAAGTCCACTGCTCACCAGCGATAAATCAGCAAAGCGATTTTGATCACTCACAGAAAGAGGAAAGGATGTAATCCGACAGACGTTGGGGAAGTCACAATGGCTTACGAAGATAATCAAATCCATCTCGGGCGGGGTCGACATAGGGCTAAATAAACGTCCAGTTCTTTCGGGCTCGATCGCCGCCATTTTAGGGGCGCAGTGGATTTCCGTGTCGGTATTCTGCACAGGGTCCTTGGTAACAAGCGAGGCGGTCCCCGCGGAAGAAAGATCTCGGCTCTCCAGGAACAAGGGGCCGGACTCCGGTCCCGAGCCTATATGGTCAACAGTTGTGATCATCTCCTGGAAGGTGGCGGTGAACCGTGTGTGGAGCTCCAAAATGGCGGCCATTACAGTGCGTTGCGACGGTGTAGTTTCAGCCCGCTCCATCGCCCCTCAATGAGCGACCGGGCGGGTGTCCGAGCCTCGGAGGTCGACTATTCCGGGGCACAGGGCAGAAGCAGCGTAGAAACCACTGTTAACACGTCCAGAGCACGATAGCAGTACCGTCGCCGCCCACGAGGAACCAAGCCCAGAAAACCCCGGGAGCTCAACGGGGCCTCCGGGCAGCGGACCCCCGAGCAAATAATCGGTACAATAGGCCACCGAAGTTACTGGGTAGAGCTGTCACCAAATCACCATCCAGAACGGGAGATGAAAAACGCCACTTCGGGAGACCGGAACCGCCCTCGGTCTGCGGCCGATGTTGTTCAACTCCAACCCAGCCGGGTTAGAACTCGAGGCCCCAGCTTCAAGTCTGGGATAGGCCAAAAATGGCACACGACATATCTTGGTCGTCCGAGCAGCTGGAAATGTCTGGAGTGCACCTTTCGAGTCAGGCGCAGTTCACCAGCACGGGAGTCCGGTGGGAAATCAGGATGGGAGTCAGGATTCATGAGCCTCTGGCGGAGGTCGGCGGAGCCGGGAGCTTATGCGGCCATCTTGGCTACGAGCGTAGCTCCTCCCCTCGCGTTCCATGGGTTTTGCTGTGGGTGTTCCATCGCAACATCCATGGAACTTGAGACATTTCCAGATTTATGAGGAATCTTAAAACTGGAAATGTGTCGGAATGCTATACCACCCTATGGGTGGGGTAGCGAAGCACAACAAGGAGAAATGTTTTCATTTCTCCTTGTTTCTTTCCTCTTTCAATGCGTGCTGCATTCTACATCACACATTCAAAGAGGAAAATGCCTCTAGTGATTGTTTTTGTGCAGGAAGGTGCACAAAAACAACCTCCCTATGACGCAGGCATCCTTGCACCATGGTGCAAGGGTGCCGGCGCATGGCAGCTGTTTGTGCACCAGCATAGGGGAGAGCGCAGTAATGTCACATATTCTTGTAAATATGTTGCATTCCTGTGCTTTGAAAGTGCCACAGCATGGCGCAGCCAATGGGCTTGCGGTGCTGCGCTGTGGGACTTTCTTGTAAATCTGCCCCTGATATTTTACCAGTGCTGCAAAGCAGGGGGATCTTGCTGGATCCTGGTTCCGCCAGCTATTTCTGGGTCAGATCTAGGATTTGGCTGACCCTAGGAAATATGCTGAATTTTTCCTGGTGTTATTTCCGACACCAACACATAATTCAGTAGCGCACACACGTTATGTGCATTTCATTTGTTTCAGCAACCCGCAAGCAGGAGGGAGCTTTCTTGTTTTCACTTCCAGTTTGGCACCAACAAAGGCCAGATTTAAAGAGCCATCAGCCCTTCTTTTGTTAAAGTGTCATCGTGGCAGGGAGCTATATGGAGGCTAACACCTAGAAGCCAATGCAATGGAAGGAAACAAAGACACATAGCTTATCACTTCACAAGTACTTTAGAGAAACTGTGACTTGGAGGCAGGATTTAGACTTTGGTCAAGGCCTCCTATGTGGGAGCAGTAGCGGTCGGTGGTGGAAGTAGCTGCCGGGCGGTGACGTGGGGAGGGGGAATGGCGCGGTGGGGGCTAGTAATCTATGAATTACGGAGGATTACAGGTAAGTAAACATATAGATATATAAAACAAATTTTGTTGCGTGCACTGCATTTGTTTTATTTATTTATATGTTTACTTACCTGTAATCCATAGATTATTACCCTCACACTGCCCCTCACCCTCCCCACGTCACCACCCGGCAGCTACTCCCACCACCTACCGCTACTGTGTGGGAGATGTGCATTCACTGTAAGAATGCAAGATTTATTTGCGCTTCTCATCGCAGTGTACGATGTCAGAGCACTTTAAATCATACACAGAGAAACAGTAAATCATAAAAGTGTGTAAATGAATGTACATAAATTGATACTTCACGTATCGTTCATACTTGGAGGCCTTATGTGTTAAGACCGAATGGTAGACCTATTAATACGTAAGTCTGTTCTTAAAATTCTTAAGTGGTCAAAAAAGTACTACTCGCAAAGTACGAGCAATATTTTTTGACCAGTAAATAGCACATCTGGCCCTCTGTACCTTTAGAGGACGACAAGCATGAAAGCTCAATAAAAGTACTCATCTTTTTGAACTTTGCAGTAATGGCCTCAATCCCTCGGCATTTGTTTGGCCAGAACAACTCCACGAGTCAAGCATATTTCATGTGAAATGTACAGAATATGAAAAAAACTGCATCGCTGATTCTTTTCGTTCATCATAACTTTAATACCAACAGAAAGACTTTTGCAAAATGAGTATTTTTTCCACAATTGCACAATGAAGTTATCACCTCCTCGCCAGGTGTGTTGCATTAGAGAGCACTCAGTGGCTATAAATATGGTAGACAGCAAGTGTATGATATAAATTCATGGTAGTTAACTCAGAAAATGTTGTACTTGTCGGGGCTTTGTACAGTCTGACACAGACATTCTTAGTAAGGTATGTTTCCTGCAGTGCCAAGGGTCACAGGTGGTTTTCAGTAGATGTTACCCCATAAAACGTCACAAGTATAGCATGAACTGGAAATTCCTTCAGAGCACAATGTGTGAAGATGAGACATCAAGACAGGGAAAGTAGTGAAGCAGGAAGAACAAAGATGGCTTCTTCCTGTTGTCCAGGCAATCGTGGAAACAGCAAAAATATTTAAGTAATTTTATTTTTACGTATTGCACTTTCCATTGAATGTCATTTTTTATTTGCCTATGCCTTTGCCAGATGGACAGATGTGCGCTAAAAGCGGCACTTAGCATAGCAAGCTAAAGTACATCATGCTAGATTTTGTGCAGTGCAGTCCACGGGAATAAACTTTAAATGATGGGAGGTGCTGGGGTAAGGGGCATTCTGATCAAATACTCTTGTCAAAAATCTCGTGAGACATAAAAATCATGTCAAAAATATTGTGATTCTAATAATGTTGTGGGGCAGAACATAGAAATAAGAATAGTTGGCTTTGGGGTATTTATTACTTTTAAAAAAAGAATTGAGTTGTATATAATTTCGTTTTTTTAATTCGTTTGATATATTTTGTTATTAGTCTTGTCATAATATTTGTGTTTAATTCGTTTAAGCATACTTTATAAAATGTATATGACATCTAATTTTTTTTAATGATTGCTCATTTCGTAGTGGGTTTATAGATGTGTATGGCATTAGTACGTTTTTTTTTTAGGATGTAAATTGTTATTTGTAAGTGATAATTATTTTAATTTACTATATTTGTGTTATTGATAAATATGTAAATGAATTAATTGACAAATTGTTGTTTTAATTATTTGTTCATTTTTAAATAAGTGTTAATTGGGTGATCAATGTACTTATTTTAATTGTGTTACTTTTGATTAATTATAAATATTTATTTAAGTTTTTAATTCAATCATAATTATTTATATTCTTATTTTTTTATTAATTTTAATTGTTTATATGTTTTATGGTAGTATGGTCACAGTGTTTTAATTTAATTGAATTTTGAAGACCCTCTATTTTATTTGTATTATAAAATGTGTGAAATTCAATTTTGTTTGTTTTATATTGAAAGAATGTGTTTATTATTTTGGAGATATTACAATTGTTTAATTTTTTAGATATATTTCAATGTTTTATTTAAAAAAGGTAGGAGTGGTAACAGTGAATCCTACCCTTCCAAAATCCAACACTTTCCTTACTGTTGTGCAGATTGGAGTGGCAATAGTAAATCTACTCCTCCAAAGTTCCACACTTTCCCTACTTTTGGTTATGTTGGATTTGGAATAGCATATTTGATTCCCCCAAAGAGCAACACTTTCCCTTCTGTAGCTCATTTTGGAGTGGGAATAGTACATCTGACCTCTTAATTCCACCAGTTTCCCTACTGTTGCAAAGATTAGAATGGGTAAAGTACATTTCACACCTCCAGAGTCTAACATAGTCCCCAGCGTTGCTAAGTTTGCAATGGGCATAGGAACACTTTCTCTACTTTTGCTTACCCTGGAGTGTGAATAGTAAATCTGACCCATCCAAAGTTCAACGCTTCCTCTAATTTTGCTTGCCTTGGAGTAGGAATAGTAAATTTGACCTCTAAAAAGTCCAACAGTTTCCCTAATTTTGCTTACATTGGAGTGAGAATAGTACATCTGACCCCTCCAAAATGCATCACATTTCCTATTGTTGCTTTGATTGTTTTGGGAATAGTAAACCTGACGCCGCCACTTTCCCTGCTTTTGCTTACATTGGAGTAGGAAAAGTAAATTTGACCCTACTAAGGGACAGCACTTACTCTTCTGTTGGTCATGTTGGAGTGGGAGTAGTAAATGTGACCACTCCAATTTTTTTTAAATCTTTTCTTTCAATTGGTTTAGTGTACGTTTTTGGTTCTAATATCAAAAGTTAGTTTAATACACATTTTCATAATTTATTTTTTGTAGTAGCATATATAGATATATATATATATATATATATATTTTAAATGTTATTCTGTATATTTTCTGTTATTTCAGTATCTAGTGTTTGTAATTATAATTGATGTTAGTAATGCTTAAATAATAATTGTATTTTTTAAAAGTTTATGTTAATTATGTGATTATTTCAAGTATATATTTTATTTGATGTTTGTAAGCTATGCAATTTTTTTGTAAATTTTAGGTATTTTTTAAATGTAATTTATTTACAGTTAATATGATTTAAAGTTCCCAACTGATCCACTCCGACCAGTGCGGATTTATCCCGGGTCGTAACACGGCGATGATTTTGCGCCGCCTAAATCATGTCCTGCATGAGGTACAGGGAAGAGAGGGTCCCCAGGTGTTGGTCTCAGTTGACTTGGCTAAAGCCTTCGATACGGTACATTGGGGATATCTAATGCAGGTGCTTCAGAAAATGGGGTTCGGACCTGGATTTCGCGATTGGATCCGGGTGCTTTATGGGGCGCCCCGAGCCAGGGTGCGTTTAGGATCGGCCCGTTCGGACGAGTGGTCATTGGAGAGGGGCACCCGCCAGGGCTGTCCTCTCTCCCCTCTCCTGTTTGCTCTTGCAATTGAGCCTCTTGCCGTTTCCGCCCGCACTGAACTTCAGACCTGGGGGATAGTAGTGGGAGACACTACCAATGTAGTCTCCCTCTACGCAGATGATGCGCTTTTCTGTCTGACCTCCCCCGCTGAGGCCCTCCCCGCCTTGTTGCGGCTCCTAGACTGATTTGGTGCAGCCTCTGGGTTGCTTATCAATCTTAACAAATCTCTGATCTTCCCGCTGACGAGCTCTGTCCCAGACCCGGACACGGATCTTCATTATTTGGGCCTCCGCTGGGAGCGCGTGGCGTTCAGATATCTGGGCATTCAAGTGGCCAGATCTGAAGAGACTCTGCTGACTCTCAATGTCGACAGGATACTCAAGGCCCTCCACAAATCTGTTACCTTTTGGAACACGCTTCCTCTCTCTCTCATGGGGCGATTGGCAATTGCCAAAATGGTGATGCTCCCTAGGGTCCTATATATCTTGCAGAACACCCTGTGTCCGTTACCTCCCCGAGTGTTTCGCACGTTGAACTCGCTCCTCACCTCCCTCCTTTGGGCGGGTGGGCGCAACAGGTTAGCTTTACGCACAGTGACGAGGTGTTGGGATGAAGGAGGCCTCGAGGCCCGAGGTTAGACCTGTATTATTATGCAGCGCAGCTACTCCCGGCCGCTAGGTGGTTCGCCGAGGATGAGAATTGGGGACTGGCACTACTGGCTGGCACGGCAAATGGCAAGGCCCTACAAGAGGCCTTGATGCAGGGTCGCGGCGCCGATAACACTCTGCCATATGCGGTGCGTCACACGGCCGGAATTTGGCAGCGCTTTGTCGAAAGAGTGTTGAGGCGCGCACCGTTTTATAGGGAGCTCCCAATTTGGATCTTGGCCCCGATAATCCGGTTGGAAGAACATATGTCCTATCGGGAGTGGCGCTCTGGCGGATGCGAGACTCTTGTGGACCTCTACCCGAACGACTCTTTCGTGTCCTTTGAATGTGCCATGGAGTCCTTTGAGCTAGGCGGGGGGGCAATACCTCCACTACAGAAGTCTTCAGGACGTGTGCCAGGACAACATGGCCCTAGTTTCCAGAGGCGCCTCCGCTCACCAATACTCTCAACATAATTTTATCCTGTGGGAGAGGCAAACGGTTGATCTCCCTTCTCTACTCGGCCATGCGCCGAGACTCGACCCCCCTGATAGCACCGGCTTGGGCGGCTTGGGAGACGGACTTGGGGGTGGAACTGGACCCTGATCAACAAAATCGTATCGGGCTTTTGACACGTGCGGTCTCCTGCAATGCACGGTTTAAACTCATACATTTTAACTTTGTCCATCGAACCTATATGACACCTGTCTCCTTACATCGCATATCAGCGGATAGACGTCACGATTGCACTAGGTGTGGGGCACAGAGAGCAGGTTTCCTACACTTGGCGTGGGAATGCCCTCTTGTTCAGGACTTTTGGCGAGGGGTGGTGACCCACATTGCTCGAGCTACGCACATTAAGCTTCTCTTAGACCCACTCCACAGCCTACTGGCGCTGGTACCCAAGCCCAAAAACAAGAAGCTATCTTATAAATTCCTGCAACTCCTGCTAGTTCTGGCGAGGAGACGCGTAGCTATCACTTGGATGGGTCAGAGGGCGCCCGAGATGTCCCCTTGGCTGAGGGATGCGAGGGAATGGGCCTTGGCCGAGGAGACACACATGCAACGCACTCGCAGAGATGGGAAGCTGCAGGATGATTTGCTTGCCTGGAGGATGTTGTGCATGGAGGGGCTAGCGGAGGATGATTCGGATGCTACCAGCGCTGAGCTATTTACTCCCGCCGAATCGGAGTCTGACTGTGCTGGGGAGGGGGTTGATGTGGAGTGACTGAGTCCGGTGTAGAGCCCCTACGTGGCCACGCCGATATTCCTTGATATGTATGTCTGCACATACCTGTGATTCCCATGGGCCCATACTGCATTATAAGGACTGTGCCTTAGGTGGCCCTCACATAAATGTCCTACTTCGATCGGATCTGTATTAGTGATGCCATTCACGGGGTAGTTGGTTATTGTTAAACTGTTAAGTAGTATGAGAATGCAATATGAGAAACCTGGCGAAGACACTGATAGTCTCATATCCTTAGAGCACAAATGCAATTCTTCCTTCTCTTATACATGCTTTACTCCTACACCGCCCAGCCTCCGGGATGTGGGCCATATATGGCTGTGTATTGACCTTGGAACAGCATGCTACCACCAGTTGCATGTAAGCAATATTGATGACTATATACTTTGTGCCTCTTTTATATCTTCGCAATAAAAAATATATTTAAAAAAATATATATGATTTAAAGTTAATAAAGTCTTCAAAAGTTAAACTTTTATATACTTTCCTATTTTCCAACGACATTGTGGTCTTCCATATGTTTACTATCAGTATTTTTTACTTTCCATGCAAAGTATGTACAGTCAAAAATTGTGTCCTCAATATACTTTTTGGTGATATTTATATCTTTGATGCTTTTTTCCTCGATATTTGGGCGAAGAGAGGTTGTCAGGGATAAAAAGATGTTTTTCTCATTTGAACTCCTAAGGTAAATTTTGCTCAACTTACTGCAATAATGATTCCATAGAATAGATTATATACTATCGAGTACCACCCTATTTTCATAAGTACAAGGCATTAGTATATGAACTATCATTGCTTCAGATCATGCATTGCTGCAATTAACTTTACGATGGAGAATTGAAATGATAAGAGGAGACCGTTGGATATTTAATTCAATCCTTACTTAGAGATCCAGTGCTGAAAGTTAAACTAAAGGAGCATATCAAACAATTCTTTGAAGATAACCTGATCCCAGACACCAGAACAGTTGCAATCTTTTAAGAATAAAGCAATTTAGAATAGACTCCCCTGGAAACTGAACTACACTTGTGGAAGCTGGCACCAAGCCAAGCACTCACAGCCTTTACCTCATAAAAAAAGTCATATCCATTAGGGGTAGACTCAATGCACATCTAGCTAACTAAGTCAAACTTACCCTTTTGTGCCTTAAATAATAAAGTTGGTACTTATCTCACCAGACAACTCAGGGCCTGATTACGACTTTGGCGCTGCTAAAGCGATGGTCAGACCGCCCGGCAGATTAGAAGTTTTCGCCTGTCTAATGGGTGGTTTTTGGCAGTGCATCAGAAAAAGGGCCCAAAATCGGAACGCCAAAAACAGTTCCTCCATGGCATGGATGTAAAAGTCCATGCCATGCAGGAACTGAGATGCATGCCCACAGGGGGGCACATATTGTTCCCCCCTTCATGTATTTCCATGCAGAGGTGGCGCGGGGGCCCTGCAGGGCCCTCTTTGTTTCCTCTCCCCCACAGTGTCCATGGAGTAGGAACCTCTATGACACTGTCGGTGGACAGGAAATTCATATCATGTTTGGTGGGATCCTGATGGTCCCTCCAAGCATATTGAGCCCTCCAGACAGCTGCAACCCCAACAGGGAACAGCAGTTTCCTGGCAGCTGCGGCAGGGGAATGGTAGTTCAACCCCCCGAATCATGATAGAGAGGTCGGGAGACCGTGGACCACAAGACTCTTAATCGGCCCCTCAGAGAGAAACTGGAACACAACTATATCACAGACATTCATCTTCCCTCAGGAAGGTGGCAAGCACAGGGACCGATCCGTTACTAGCTTTTTAGGACTTTTCCTCCTCCTTGTACTCCAAAAACCCACTGAAACATCAATACAAGTAGCTTATCTCCAATCAGTAGACTAAACACAGATTTCTAGGGACGACATGGAAACTTTGCGCTCCACCATTACACTAAAGGTGAAGCTAGCGATTAAGAATTTCACCCTATACAAAGTTCAGATCCAGATGGATGATTCACACACACTTTTATAAAGCATTCAATTATGTATTGGCACCACATTGACCTATTTTAATTATGTCCGGAAGGAGGGTAAGGTCACACCTTCTATGTCTGAGCCCAGTATTTGTTTATTACTCAAACCAGGGAAGAACCTGCAACTCTGTAAATCGTACAGATCCATCGCTTTGTTAAATCTAGATTCTAAACTCTGCACTAAGATCCTAGCCATTAGATTAGAATATTTATTCCCTACATGAATCAACCCCGACCAACCGGGCTTTATAAGAGGTGGGAAACCCATGACAACATAAGCAGAATTATACATCTAATCCAAAATGTACATATTGCAACAGTCTTAGGTCTCTTGACACATAAAAAGCATTCTAACAGTTGACTGGAACGTTTTAACCCTTAACTTTTAAGCTCTGTGAATTTGGACATGTGATTCTGGCCACACTTAATAGCAGGAGGTCGACATATTTTCCACACCATGGGGAAACAGGTAGTGATGCCCACTATTACCCCTCCTGCTCCTTGCCTTTGGTATAGAGTCATTTGTTGCTAAAATTAGGGAAGATCCAAATATCTAGAGCATCCCATGTGCAGGCCAAGATCCTAGGATCACCCTTTTTTCCTATTTTATGCTGTTCTCACTTACCTTACCACACTCCTAGCTCACCCACGTGGAGACCCACTTAGCACAGTTTGAAACGGTCACAGGATATACGGTTCATACCAATAAATCTGAGGCTCTCAACTTAACGCTGTTTCAGGCAAAGTGACCACCTTTGAAAGCAGCAACCCCCTCCAAATAGACAACTAACAGGCACATGCATCAAAGGAAAAACAGGTCGCAAACGGGCAGATTCTCAGAATCTGCCCCTTTGCGACTGGTATTTTTGCCTTTGGGATGCATCATCCCAAATGCAAAAATTGCAATTTAAG
Organism: Lissotriton helveticus; assembly: GCF_964261635.1. Taxonomy (NCBI): domain Eukaryota; kingdom Metazoa; phylum Chordata; class Amphibia; order Caudata; family Salamandridae; genus Lissotriton; species Lissotriton helveticus. The sequence continues at coordinate 161,756,152 of NC_136068.1, read as the reverse complement.
GAATCTCTAAATTGCGATTCCCTAAATTGCAATTGCATTTAAAGAATCCCAAATTGGGATTCCTTAAATGCAATGCATTAAAGTTAAAAAATTAGCGATTGGGGGGAGGAGCCAAGCCGGCGACCAATATGGCCGCCTAGGGTTTCGGCTCCGCCAACCTCCTTCTCCTGCCCAATGATCCTGGCACTCATCCTGCGCCTATGCCCCGCTCCCGCATAGAGGAGTCGAAGCGACGTCAGTGCGTCTGATCCCGAGTGGCCCCCGAGCTCCGACGGCGGAGAAACGCCGTTGAAAAGATTGCGGCCTGCTCCGGCTGAAGAGCCGGGGCCCCAAGTGGTGGCGCGGCCAGCGGGCGAGTGAACAACAGCAGCCACAGCGGGCCGGGAAGGGCCGGTCGGCTCGGGTGAAAGTCGGGATTGGCTCGATGTTGCCGGCGGACCCTGCAGCCTGACCACAGCGACAGAGGCGTAAGTGAGGGGCATTGACATCAGAGGCTGCACCTGGGGAGCCCTGGAACGTGGGAGCTCCAGAGAAATTGGCTGCCCCGGTATATACCTGGAAGAAGCTGCAGGCCGGCCGCACAGATGCATCTGGAGTGCTGTTCGGGGCACGCCCGGGGCACACTTGGCCTGATCGGTACAGGCAGGAGCACGGGGACAACCTTGAGGGGCCCGAGGAGCGGGCATTGATCATCGCAAGGGCCTGCCCGGGAGATCCTGAGAGTGGTGTGGCCCCGGAGTGAGGAACCGGTTGCATTGCCTGGAATAGGCATACAGGTGACGGGGCAGTACTGGGACCTCGCAGGGGGGAACCCTGACATTGCTGCATTGGGGGAGGACCCTGCGGTTCTCCCCGTCTGGAAAGAAGCCGGGAGTGGTTACCGGGGTTCTTCTAGGAGCGCAAACTGTGGGAGAGACCCATGGGACACTGCGGTTGTGGCCATATAGAAAGGTGATGCACTGTTGGTCCTCTGCTCGGGGGTGGCAAGGAGTCGCCATTGGAGCATCTCTGGCGCCATTAAAGCCAGCCAAAACACTTGCTAAGTAATGCGGAAGACCCAGCAAAAGGGGGGAGCCCACTGCCTCGGCGTTGGTTGTGTGCCAGGACTGGAGGGCACCTTCAGAAGCGATACAGGACCCTTGGCAGTCCCAACACCTCCCCGGGAGCTGGGCAGTGTGCGGGGAACGGCTCGGACCAAGTGACTGAGGGAGACCCGGAGGAGGAGAGTTGGATCAGATTAAAGAAGGCCTGTACTTGACCATCGGAGTGGGGTGAAGGAGCGGAGATCTTGCCTACAGGCGTGGAAAGCAGACGTTGGGGCTCAGGGGGTGGGATGGTGACTAAAACAGACCTGGATAAGACCCTGTCCCGGTCCTCCAAAGGGGCTAGAAATGTCCAATCCAACAAACTGGATCGCTACGCCCTGCCCAAGAGATCTCCGGTGGAAGCAAAAAGGGCCATCGCGGGGGGGGGGGGAGATGGCGCTCGCTGGGGACGAGCCAACACTGAAGGATCTCATGGCGGCTATCACTGGAGTTCAGTCCTCCCTGGGCCAAAAGATGGAGGCCCTAGACAATAAACTCGACACTGCCACAATTGAGATGGGGCTAATAAGAGTGGACCTCACAAAGGCAAACAAAAAGGTTAAGACGCTGGAACTCAAAACAGCTAGCCTAATAGACAATGTGAACCTATTGCAGCAGGAGGTGCGTGATCTTAAGGCCTCAGGAGTTCTTGTGGATCGCAAGTTGGATGATTACGAAGGACAGGCACAGTGAAACAACGTTAGAATACATGGGGTGCCAGAAAAGTCAGAAGGCCAAACACCGGACCTGTTTGTGGAAAACCTCATCTTAACCGCCTAAAACCTAAAGGGCTTAGCAACTTCTTCACAATTGAGTGCGCTCACAGAGTTCCGGGGAATAGACCCAGACCTGGGGCGCCCCTCCGTCCGATGATCGTGAGGGTTCTAAACTATCGGGACCGCGATGCGATCCTCCAGGCGGCTAGAGCTGGGGCTCCGTTGAGGTTTGAAAACGCGACTCTCTCTTTCATCCCGGATTTTACCCAGATGGTTCAGAAACAACGCCAGGGCTTCTTGTCGGTGAAAAAGAAAGTGAGAAACAAAGGGATAAAATATGCCTTGATGTTTCCGGCCCGCCTCCGTGTGGAACTCAACGGGAAAGCCTGGTGTTTTAACAATTCCGACGTGGCGACAGATTGGTTGGAAAGTGTCCACATGCCTGATCCGGAGAGCCAAGACCGAGGAGAGGCAGATGAACAATGACCTTGGTGAAAATAGTGGCTGCACGGGCCTCAATTATATTCTATTGTTGCAGGAGTGGGGGCGGGCAAACACTTGATCCCCTGACCTGTAGAGTTCAGCAGATATTTTAGTGGATTTATATGTACAGGGGCTATGATGGGGTGGCAGGGGGGGAGTGGGGAGGGGGGTGAGGAGCTTGTATGAGGGCCCTCCTCCATTTTCTACTTTTAGTTAGCTGTAGATTAGATTGGGGGCGACAGGCACACTGCTAGTTGGGGATGAACATAAGTTACATGCAGGGGTGCCGGGTGGGGGGAGGGGGGTTTGAGCGTTTTTGGGTGTTTTGTGTTTTTGTTTTCTTTATGCGTGCAAGTATTTGCGACTTATTCTGGTTTTAATCTAGCATCAGGTGACCTCAACATGCTTTATCATCATTATGTCTATTGGTAGACAGGGTCTGAGGATCACGGCGCTTAGTTGGAACGTGAATGGTTTAGCAGAGGAGATTAAAAGGGGGATGGTTAGTCAGATGATCAGGAGGCATTCCCCGGATGTAGTGCTGTTGCAGGAAATGCACTTGATTGGCAACCGTTGTATGGCCCTACATGCTGGATTCACTACAGGGTCTAGGGGGTGGGTATCCTGGTTAGGAACTCCTTCCCGCTGATTGTTCGGGCCACGTGGCAGACAAGAGAGGCAGGTACATTGGCATTTCAGGATTTTTTTATCCTTGTCTGTGGGACTGCTGGTAGTGGGGGGGGGGACTTTAATGCTGTGATGGATGGCGAAATGGACAGATACCCGGCCAGAACGCTGATGCCATCTCAGGGGTGGTTGTCGGACTTTGTAGAAACCACCGGTCTCGTTGACGGGTGGAGACTTAGAAACCCAGCTGGAGTGCACTATACACACGCCTCTGCTGGACATCACTCCATCTCCAGAATAGATTATGTTTTGGTGCCGGCACTACAGGCGGCATGGCTCCAAGAGGTACGGCACTTGGGTAGAGGGATTTTCGATCACTCTCCGGTCTGGCTCAGTTTGGTAGTGGGACAGAGACATGTGGGCAGGATCGCTCCTATCAACGCTTGGCATTTTAAAGACCCTGATACCAAGAAGGAAGTGGTACAAATTATGGACCGGTACTTCCAGGAAAACGTAGGAATGGTGGGGTCGGTGCGGTCCCTGTGGGAGGCGTACCAGATGGTTATCAGAGGGGAGGTATTGTCGTTGGTCTCGGGGAAGAAGAGGAAGGCCCGAGCTGAAGTGGATAGGGTGGAGGCTGAACTGATAGCACTGGAGGGGGAGATCTCGAGGGAGGCCACTCCAGGGGGGTTGCAACGACTGAAACTACTTCGGGACGAATATAGGAGTCTAGCTAGGGACAGGGCCAAAGTTCAGATCGCCGACACACAAAGTAGGGGCTATGAACATGGCGATAAGGCAGGAAAATTGATAGCGTGGTTGGAGAAGGGGAATGGGCATCACGATTAGTGCCGGAATTGCAGACGGTGGAATCAGGATTGGCGACAGACCCGCAGCAGATTGCAGATGAGTTCTCAGTTTACTATACACTAGTGTATCAATCGGCGGGCATCTATACAGAGGCCGAAAATTCGGCTATGATACATGATATCCCAATGCCCAGCCTCTCAGAGGAGGACATGAAATATCTGGATTCCCCCCTCACGGATGATGAGGTGGCACAGGCTATCAGGGGTGTCCACTCTGGGAAGGCCTCCGGCCCGAACGGAATCCCCATAGAGCTTTATAAACTTAATGCGAACAAACTTGCACCATTTCTCCGTGCCATGTTTGTCGAAAGTAGAGAAACGGGCCAGCTTCCCTACGACCAACGTGTAGCAAACATCGTAGGTATTCACAAAGAAGGCAAGTATGTAACGGCGTGCTCTTCCTATCGGCCGATCTCACTACTCAATGCTGAACCTAAAGTGTTGGATAAATTATTGGCGACTAGGCTGGTTAAGGTCATATCGACCTTGGTCCACCTGGACCAGTCTGGCTTTATGCCACGCAGAAATACAGCCCTTAATCTCAGGAGGCTGCATGGGATTCTGGGTGGCGCGTCGAGCATACATGAGACAGCAGTCCTGTTGTCATTAGATGCAACCATGGCATTTGACAGGGTCAAATGGCCCAACTTGTTTGCAGTTCTAGCGAAGTTGGGTATCGGCAAGGAGTTTATCGACTGGGTCCGTCTTCTCTACACTAGTCCCCTAGCCAGGGTTGTAGTAAACAACCACAAATCTGCAGACTTTCCCCTAGGAAAGGGTACAAGACAGGGATGTCCCCAATCCCCACTACTATTTGCGTTGGCACTTGAGCCACTTGCGGCATGGGTCCGATGGGACCGGTCGATTAGTGGGCTGCGCTGGACACCCGAGTGGGAGGACAAGCTCTCGCTCTACGCAGATGACATCCTGCTCTACCTCACCAACCCCCGGGCTTCTTTGATCACTTTTATGGACATCCTGGCCATAATCGGTGCTTTTTGTCATTAGCGGTGACCCTACGGTCGTCCCGAGTTTCTGCCCGTTGCGGATTGAAAATTTGGGTTTTCGGTATCTGGGCATATTTGTGACCAAAGATCCGAAACTGCGGTACAAAAACAACCTGGAGCCCCCACTGGCCAAGTGCAGTAGAGATGTGGCGAGGTGGAAATCACTGCCGCTCTAATTGTTGGGCCTTGCGGTGTTATTTAAAATGATGGCTCTCCCCCGCTTTTTGTATGCTCTCCAAAACACAATGGATCCGGTGGACCCCTCGTATTTCAAGGATATAGAGTCCCTCCAGAGACAGCTTCTCTGGGAGGGCAGACCCCGTATTGCTTTCTTCAAGCTTACTCTTCCCTGGTACAACGGAGGGATACGTTTACCGGACCTCCGTAAGTACTATTGGGCTTCCCAGTTGGCGGCAATAAATTATGCTACTTGTGGGTCCCCCTTGGACCCTGGATATGCGATGGACTGCGGGCAGATGCCTGGGGGAGATTTCACTAGGATACTGTATGCTAGGAACGGGCGGTTTCCGCCCGACAGACCGGCTGCTCATGCGATTCATGTATGTCATGCCGCTAATCGATGTCTGCAATGGGAAGGGAGACTTACTATGGCGACCCCACTGTGGAGCTCGGAGAGGCTGGGTAGCTTGTGGAAGACGAAGGGCTTTGATAGATGGGAGCTCATTGGGATCTCACAAATAAAGGACATATGGGGGAAGGATGGGGTACTTACGTTGCCGCCTTACAGGAAAGACATCAGATGCAGGAATGCAAGCGTTTTCGATATCTCCAGGTTAGACACACCCTGCTCGCAAATATTCCCCGGGACACTGAACTCCCGGAGGCCTCCCCACTAGAGGACCGAGTACTGGATGGAATTTTACCGACTAAAACCATATCATTGATATATAAAAAACTGATCAACCACATGAGTGACCCCACTGGTAACTGGAGAAGTGGGGCACAGATGGCCTAGTCTTGGATGATGAAGACTGGAGAGAGGCGGTTTCCTCCCCAAAAGTAGTAGCCATCCAAATGCGACTCAGACTGGTGCAGTTGAAGATTTTACACAGAACATACATTACAGGTCCACGATTGGTACATATGGGTTTGGCGGACAGCGGGGAATGTAGGAGGGGATGTGGGAAGACTGGAACATTCATGAATGTTTTGTGGCACTATGCGGCAATACAGGAATACTGGGTCAAGATCCACAAGAAAATCTGAGAAGTAGTAGGGGTGGAACTTGCTGTAGAGACCCTACGTTGCATATTGAATGTCTGGGAGCCAACTGATCCGACTTCACACGGGAAGCAATGGGTGACCCTGGCATGCATGATAGCCAAGCGTAATATAGCTCAGTTGTGGGGGGCTAGTCAGGTGCCACAAATTGGGAAATGGATGGAGGATCTCGACTGGTGCATGTTCAGGGAACAATCGGTATACATTGCTAGGGGCCGGCCCCAGAAATGGGGGAAGATCTGGGGAGCTTGGAACGGCTACAGGGGGGATATATGTACTCCACCAAGTGTTGGCGAGGAAACAATAGCGTTGGTGCCCCAGTGACCCTCACTTTTATCCTAAATGTATTCTGATATATGGAAATGTATAATTAATCACTGTGAAAGAGATGTATGTCACCTGATGCTTTTTCTTTTGTTTACACTAGTAAAAAGATTTACAGTTGGAGTAGCAAATTTCCATGAAGTTGAACTTCATGGTAATTTGCAAAACCTTTGAAGAATGCATTTTTGTGCATTTTTCAAAGTTTCATGTTATACACACACATGCCCATAGGGCATGTGTGTGTGCAACATTTATTTATTTATTTATTTAAAAAGTTTTATATAGCGCTGCTGGACCCGGGAGTATCAGAGCGCTTTACATAGTGATGAAACATGAACAGAGCAAGTAGATATTGAGTAATATACACAATTAGAAATGAGCAGGAGAAATAAAAATAAAATAAAATGTACAAAGTGGTAGGTTAGAGAAAGGGGTCAGTAGAGCAGAGTAGAGGCGGTGCAGGGGGAGTTGAAGATAATGCTAAGGAAGAGGTGAGGAGGGGGCGGGTGAGATGAAGGGGAGAATGTTGGGAGACAGAGGGAGAGTGATAGAAGGGTGATGAGGGAGTTCAGGATCAATAAAAATAATTAAGAACCCCAGTATTTATTGAGGAGAAGAGCTTTGAGTCTCTTTTTGAAGAGAGGATAGGAGGGGTTGCAGCGAAGGTCTTTGGGTAGTGCATTCCAGATAGTGGATGCATTACCAGAGAATGCAAGAGATTGGGTCTTTTTGCATTTAAGTTTGGGAGGGATAAGGACAAGGGAGTTTGTACTTCTCAGTGATCTAGTGCTCCCTGCTTTTTGTAGTTTGCTTGACAGGTAAGAGGGGGTGTCTTGGTAAAGAGCTTTATGGGTAATGCATGCAATCTTGTAGGTGGAGCGACCTTCGATAGGGAGCCAGTTCAGGTTTTTGAGGACAGGGGAAATGTGGTCGAATTTGCGACAGTCAGAAATAAGTCTGGCGGCTATGTTGAGGCCAGATTTAATTGGTGCCAGGTGGACTTTGGGGGTGCCTGCCAGAGTGGCGTTCCCATAGTTAATCCTGGATAGGACAAGGGATTGTACGACGATTTTGAAGTCATCTGCTGGAATGAAAGGTTTAACTTTTTTGATGTGGTGTAGGGTGGAGAGAGCGCTTCTTGCTGTATTTTTGATGTGGGGGATGAGAGTAAGGTTCCGATCAATGCTGATACCCAGGGATTTGACCGTATTGGAGGTGGAGAGGGCGCAATTAAGGGCTGTGATGTCTTTAGAGTTGAATGGGAAGGGAGTTGAGTTTAGGGGTGAAAAGGATAATTTAGTTTTTTTTAGGATTGAGTTTGAGATGATTAAGGTGGAACCAGGCTTGGACTTTCAACAGAGTGTCATTGAGGTGAAGGATGTCATTGTGGGTTTTAATCTTGTAGTATAGTTGGGTATCATCGGCATATAGGTGGTAGCTGATTTTGCCTTGTTTGAGAGTGAGAGTGAGGGGTTCCATGAAGAGTTTGAAAAGGGTTGGCAGTGGCGTCACAAGGGTTGGTGTCACCCGGTGTGGGTAGCTCATGGTGTCACCCCCTCACGACTTACCGCATGGACTTCCTCCGCTCCGAGTCCGCCAGTGGACACAGATGGCAAATTCCCAGAGTACTGACATGACCACCACAGCATTTTCATGAAAAGTTACGGCTTCTCAATCAGAACGTCAATTAAGGCAGTACCATACCAGGTTTTGCAGTACCCCATTGACTGACTGGAAAAAATGCTCCCTCAGCAAGTAATTTTTTATTTTTAGTGCATAACGGTCCAGATATCACTACCTTTTATGAAAAATTTACCCCTTCATAAGCACACCAAGGACTTATTTCAACAAATATTTCTTAAACCTGCAAACAGATTTACCATAAGTAATAGCATTCCTTCTGAGTAAAATCCTAACTTCTGCCAAGTTGTTTTTTTCAGTATCAGAGAACAGTTTCCAATGGGAATTAAAATGGAAAATCATTGTTTTTAGACTTCCCTTTTCTCTTGTACCAGTACCACGTTTAACAGATCAGTGGGAAACCTTCTAAGAAAGAGCCAAAGCAAGAGAGCTTGTTTTTTTGGAGCATTTTGTGAAGTCACACATAAATAATGTAGCGAACACCAGCTCTGAAATAAATCATGATTAGAGATCGCTCCTTGACACGTCTCTTTAAAGCTGAAGCTCCCCTTTTTAATAGCACTGTGTGTGTGACTGTCTGTCTCTTCTTGGGATGGCCTTGGGGACTGTCTGGGGGAAACAGCCATTACAACGCGGGCTTTACACCGCATTACCATTACGATGCAGCTGTCACAATGCAATTCGTTGCAACGACTTGCGCTGGATGGCGCTATATACTAAGGAATAGCATGATTTACTATTCCAACACCTTCCCTACTGTTGCGTGGGCTGGAGTTGGAATAGTAAATCATACTAATCCTAAATCCAGCGCCTCCAGCACAAGTCGTTGTAACGACTTGCGTTGTGAAAGCTGCGTCGTAATGGTAGCGCGGTGTAAAGCCCGCGTTGTAATGACATACATCCCTGTCTGGGAGTAATGCGATTGCCGCGATCTGAATCTGATTGTGTGCCTTCACTGCCACATTTCTAACCAGGGCCGCCATTAGCACTGGTGGCGCCCTGTGCGACAATGTTTGTTGGCGCCCCCCAATGACCACATTTACCACAGATTCCCTCACTACCACCATTTGATAGTGCCCCTCAAGTCTCCATAACCACTATCTCTTAGATTCATTTCGTTTTATAGCACCACTCATGCCAGTTTAAGATGTCAACATTTTTTACATCACACATGCATTGCACAGGGACAATCATCGCTGTGAAAATCAGTATATAGGAAATGTTACATAAGACAGAGACCTACAAGGGGTAGGAGTCACATGTCATCTATACTGGTAGGCAATATAGTTTAAGAGTCCTTGGACTGGAAAAGCACGAATTCAGAATTTAAAATTTAACACCATTGTTAGGGGTTTTAATTAATAAAAAGTAGTGATTTTTACCCAAATGACACCCTTTTGCAATATTAGGATAACGAAAGTCTGGGCAAAAATGATATTGCTTTAATATTTTCCTTGCCGTTTGCATGCAGCTTGTGATGGCAGTTAATAGGTCACTGCTCTATATTAAGATTTTAACTTATAAACTGAAAGTAAGAAAAGGATCTCACACCAAACTGGTAACCCATTGACCTATTTTTTTATTATATGCACTTTGTGATGTTAATGGGATACGCACTTTGCAGCAGGCATGTTAAACCTCTGCCCTACGATCTGTCAATACTTTCAGTAGAAAAGGCTCCGGACTCTCTCCAGGAAGAACATTAATCACTGGAGTTGTCATTTTTATTGCAGGGACAAAGTATGGGGCATCCGGTGCTTTGAACATGGTGCCCCCACACCAAGTCAGCGCCTGAGCCAGCCAGCATAACTAACCAGATTGGTGTCACCCCATGATGGGGTGACACCCGGTGCGGTCCGCACCCCCCGCACCCCCCTAGTGACGCCACTGAGGGTTGGAGAGAGGATAGACCCTTGGGGGACTCCGAGAGCAACAGGTTGAGGTTTAGAAAGGCAGTGACTGTGTTTAATTTGTTGGGATCTGTTATGGAGGAAGGAGGTGAACCATTGGAGTACAATGTCTTTAAAACCAAAGCGAACTTTCAGGGTGTTCAACAGGGTGGGATGGTATACCGTATCAAATGCCGCCGAGAGATCCAGGAGGATGAGTAGGGAGGATTCGCCCTTGTCAAGAGATCGATGAATGTCATCAGTAATATTGAGCATGGCTGTTTCTGAGCTGCATCCCTTTCTAAACCCAGATTGGAAGATGTCAAGTAGGTTGAAGGAGGAGATATGGTTGTCTAGCTGTGACAGAACACATTTTTCAAGGGCTTTAGAGAGGAAGGGAAGGTTGGAGATAGGGCGTAGATTGTTCAGATCATTAGAGTCGGCAGTGTTTTTTTTTTAGAATAGGGGAGATTTGACCTAGCTGAAGGGAGGCAGGAACGCAGCCAGAAGAAAGAGAGGAGTTGATGATAGTGGTCCAGATTGAGGCAATGGTGTATTTGAGTTCTTGAACTACGTGGTCGGGGAGGGGGTCTTTAGAATGTGAGGACGGTTTGAGTTTGGAGATGATGTTGATGATAGTGGTTTCAGAGGTTGGAATAAATACACTCCATGAAGCGTTATTTTTAGGAAGGGAAAGGGTAGAGGAGGCATCCTGCAGGGTGACAGAAGGGAGGGGTTGGGTGGGGTCGGCGTGCGGGGGGGGGGAGGAAATAAGTGAATAGGGAGAGCTGGGGAATGAGAGTTGGATGGGGGGAGGTTGATAGGTGAGATTAGAGAGGGAGGGGGAAGGAGGTGAGCTGGGTATATTAGGTAAGGTGGGTTGGGTGGAGGGAGGTTGGGGAGAGAGAGGAGGGGAAGAGAAGGATAGTTCAATGGAGTTGACTTTGTTCGAAAAGAAACTGGCAATTTCTTCGCATCTATCGACAGAGGCTGCAAGTTTAGGAGGGCCAGAGGAGGTTTGTTTTTTAACAATGTTAAACAGTTCTCTGGGACGATTTCTGTCCTGCTCAAGTTAAGACCGGAGGAAGGTGGCTTTTTCATTAAAGATATGTTTTTTGTAATGTGTTCCTTTGGATCTCAGTAGGGCAAGATTTTCAGAGGAGGGGTGATTCCTCCAGGCTCGTTCTGATTGTCTCATGATTGAGCTCAGCGTTGAACCAGGACTTTGGAGGGATGTTTTTTTGTTTTTTGAATTTAATGGGGGCAATTAAGTCAAGGGCGTCAAGAATGGAATTGTTATAATGATCAGTGAGATCATTGGTGCTAAGAGAGGGGGGAGGAGTAGGCGAGTTTTAATTGCTGATTCCAGTACGTCAGGTGGGATGAGGTGAAGGTTACGAGTCGGTTTCCTGGGAAGGGGGCTGATAGGGGCGGGGGAGTGGGGGGGGGCAGTTCAGGGTGAAGAGGGTGAGGCGGTTGAGGAGGGAGTCTGTTCGTGTTTAAGAGAACAGGTATTGTGGACGAGCAGGGGATGGTAGGCGAGGATGGATAAGGGGAGTCAGGGGAGTTAATAAGAGAGTTGATTCCCAAGATTAAGTTGCAAGTATCACGATGAGGCGGAGAGGAAGTGTTACAGTTGCTGGGTGGGGTGCTTAAGGGGTAATCATTATGCTTAGCACGGGTTGTGAATTTACATGGGAGGAGAGGGGTGTCGGTAAAGGTCGATACAATAGGAGGTCTGTTAGGGGGTGATTTGAGAAGAGTGTCATCTTGTGTCGGGACGGTGTGATTTGACGTCATAGAGGTGTGGTCAGAAACAGACGGGTGAGTTTTAAGGAGGAGAGAGATATCAATTCTGAGTGAGGAGAGTTCTAAGATGAGGGAGGAAAGTAAAAGTTCGACTTTAAGGAGTGACTGGGATGGAATTGAGGCGTAAAGTGTATCGGATAAGTTAAAGAGACTGGTAGGGTATGGGTTATCAGGGTGGGGGGAAGCATGGGGGGAAGGGGGGGGAAAGCCTGGAGGGGGGTGCAATATAGTGGGGTGATCGAACATTAATAGAGGTAGGGGATGTATCTGAAGTAGGTGTAAGGGGGGAATTCAATTTACTATGGTTGTTAATGGAAGAGGTGGGTATATCGGAGGTAGGCATAAGATGACCAGCTTTTAGATGACCGATAGGTGAGTGAGGTGGAAGGTCAGTAAGGGGTGGAGTGCATGGGGCAAAGTGGAAAGAAGGGGGTGACAGAGGAGGGTGCATGGTGGGCGTCGATGGAGGAGGAGGTAGGGTGGTGAGGGAGGGCTTTGGGGTGGGGGATAGGAGATGAGGTGCATCAAAGGGTGAGGAAGAGTGGGGGTTAGTTGGGGGGAGGGCGTTAAGGGAGAGGGAAGTATTAGAAAAGGGGGATGAAAGAGGGTAGTTAGGTGAAACTGGAGGAGTAGATGCGGGGTTGGATAAGGTTGAGGATGTGGGGGGAATGGTTGAGAGGAGATCGTCAGGTGGAGCGTGAGTGGATGTGCATAGGAAGTGAGGGGTTGGGGAAAGAGCCTGAGTAGGTGTGGTGGTATTAGTGGATATAAGTAAGCTCGGGGGAGCAAAGGGTGAGTCGGGGGCAGGGGGTAGGGTAGAGGAGAGAGCATTGTTAGGGAAGGGGGTAAGAGGGGGTCAGTAGGTAATGCTGAGGGTGTGGTTAAGGTGTTGGAGAGAGAGGAGGTAGCGGATGTAATAATCGAGAGGAGATCGACAAGTGGTGAGTGAATGGCCACAAATTGGAAATTAGAGTTTAGGGAGGAGGTCTGAGAAGGTGTGGAGGAATCAGGAGGTAAAGGCGATTTAGGGGAAGTCAGGGGGGTTGAGGGGGGGACAAGAGTTGAGGGTGGAGAAAGGGGGACAAGTATATTGGAGGGCTGGGAGACACTCGAAGGTAGTGAGAAAGTTAGGGGTTGGACGACAATCGGGGATTGGGAGATGTTAGGGGATAGGGGAACAGGGTTGTCATAGCAGTTAGGAGGTGGTTGAGGGAAGTCAACATGCTTGGGGGCGGGGGAGAGTATGTTGGGGGGAGGGGATCGAGGTGGGAGGAGAGGTGGGGGATCGTTATTTGAGATATTGAAAGGGACGTGGGAGGTCGGGAGTTGTTGGGAGGGATCTATGCGGTTGGATGTTGTAGAGGGGGATGGCGTATCAGGGGTAGGAGAGAGGGGGGTGGGAGTGATGATGGGAGAGGAAGGGGCTGTAAGTTGGGTGGGGATGGGAGACAGGGGGGGCGGGACAGATTGTGAGAGGGATTGTGATAGAGAGTTGAAGTGGAGCTCAAAGATGAGTAGGTGGTTTTCAGAGGATTGGATAAGAATTTTTCCGGATTTAAAGATGGAGATATCGATATCACCCAGAAAGGAAGGTGAGGTATATGTGGAGAGTTTCACACCGTAGGGGATATTTCGGAAATAGGGAGGTGACAGAGAAAAAGGCTTTTCCATTTAGAAGTGCGTTTTGTGTAGAAGATGTAGTTGGTGATGATGGAGGAGTTTAGGGTATTATGATGGTCTGCAAATAGGGTTTCAGGGTGAAGACAGAGAAGTTTGTGTTTGAGGGTTTTCTTACCGTGTTTGGAGAGATGAGGGGGGTAGAGGATAGACCAAGAGTGCAGGCCGGTTTTAGAAATGGGTGAGGGTGAGACAGGGTGGGGGCGCGCGCGAGGAGACATGATTAGGAGTATAGGAAGTAGGAGCAGTTAAGTTTGACCAAATAAATAACAGTACAGGATACTGTTGTGTGGGAGTGGGGGGGAGTGGGGTTGGGTTAGATCTAGGCAGATTCAGACAGTAGATTGAGGTTAGTCCAGAGCAGGATAAAACAGTAAGAGTAGTGGGTGCCTGCCGACTGCGGGACACAAGTGTGGAGGGTCACGGAAGACTGAAAAAAATACATGAAAACATAATCAAAATAAAAATGAGCCACCACACAGGAGCTCGATAATGCTTCGTCAGATTAGAAGTCAACCGTGAGAGAAGGGGGTGAAGCAGGTCAGCGTATGAGGGAGGTTTGTGCAAAACAGTCGGAGCAGGGAAGACAGTACGGAGAGGAGGGAGGGGCTAGGGGAGGGGGTGGTGAGGGAACTTTGATATAGCAAGGAAAGGGATATCGAGGGTATATGTAAAATTAAACATGAAGAAACAGAAAACAAATCTTAAAGATTCTAGAATCCATAGTGCAGGATAACATCTTGGCTAAAGTAAGGGATATAAAAATGGTATGAAGTGCAAAATAACAATTCTAGCAGCAATAATCTGAAAGTCCGATAAATAAAACTGAATTAAGGTGATTACATGAGGAAAAACAAGCTAATCAGATAGATATAAAAGACAGAGTGTGCAAAATAATCCAAGGAGGAATACAATATGAATACAAAAGTCATATATAATGGATACGCAAAAGTTTCAAAAGGAGCACTCTTTTTGCAAAATAACATCATGGCTGAAGTAAAGGATATGTAAATGGCATGAGGTGCAAATAACAATTCTAGCAGCAATAATCCGATTAATAAAACAGAAATTAAGGTGTAACATGAGGAATAACGAGCTAATCAGATAGATATAAAAGACAGAAAGTGCAATATAATCAAAAGAGGAATACTATATGAATATAAAAGTTATAAACAGTAGATAGCGAAAATTTCGAAAGGAGCACTCCTTTAGGAATGACTGGGGAAGCTCACTGGAGGTCTCACTTCAAAGATGGATGCCAAATTTAGTCCTATCTCAATGTCAGTATCTCTATGACCATTTCAAAGTGAGGCATGAGGAAACAACCAAAACAAAAAACAACAAAATGGAGGCTCTGAAGGCAGTCCACTTGATTAACGAAGTGAGAGGGGGGTTATGTCCTCAGTAGGCGCTATCTTAGGGTCGGGCACCGGAGGGTTTTATGGAAAAAGAAATGATCCAGGCGAAGCAGCTAATTTCTTCCATAACGCTGTTTCAGCCCACATATGAGTGACAAATAAATAAATAAATAACAAACAGTATCACCCTGGCAAGTTCAGCGCAGGTGGGGGGGGGGGCTGCGGCAACAGGCTCAGAAGTATGTCGTCACTTCGGGATTCCCAACAGCTTCCATACCTGTGAACTTGCGCCGAGCACCGCGCCTCAGGCACCCAATCGGATGAATAAACAAATAAATAAAAGAAAGAAAGAAAGAGTAGTATCACCCTGGCAAGCCCAGCGCAGGGGGGGGGGGGGGTTGGTCTGCGGCAACAGGCTCAGAAGTGCGACCTCGGGACTTCCAGGAACTCCTGCCGAGCACCGCGCCCCAGGCATCCCATCGGCTCCGCTCACGGCCGGAACTCCCATGTTCACAGCATAACCCGCCAGATTCAAAAAGGCTTCTTCTTTTATCCTTGGTCTTCTGAACTCCGGATGCTTCCCTCTTCACAGCAGTAGCAGATTCATTCCGAGGCAGTGAGAGGTCGTGGTGTGACTCGGTGATGCACCCACTGTCGGCTGAGAACGCGATGTCCGAGCTCCTTTTCACCCGTCTTGCCGTTTCTGCCTGGTGATGCGCCGGCACACGACCAGCGGGGGGCGGGTAGCGTAAACCTCGGAGGAACCGCGGCAGGGCGAGGAAGGCAATCCTGTGGGTATGTCCCCGTCAACATGTCCTGTGCTGGCATCCAAAACTGTGCCAGGAAGGAGGTCAACAAGTCGTGGTCTGGAAGGAGCCGTTCGGAGCGACGACGCCCTGAAGCGCTTAACAGCGATTCAGCGGATCGGCAATCGTCGAAGGTCCTGGAGAGGCGGACCTAGGGAGCGGCAGTCGACTCGAGCAGGCCGGGATCATCAGAAAGGCAAGTCGACACTTAGTCCCGAAGAAATCACGAATGTCCGTAGCTTATCTGGAGGGAGGAAGGCAGGGTTAAACAGGGATTCAAACCGCAAAGGTTATCCCGAACCCAGGAGCTCTTTCCTCAAGCTCCTCATTGAGCGGCCATCTATTCACATATGTGCACAGATCAATTTCAGTGGTGCAATAGGGTGTCATTTTGACGCCCTTGCACCCTTGAAATTGCATGAGCAATTTGTGAGTACCTACTGGTAGTCGCAAATTGCTCATGTAATCTCCAAATCATTCCTATGGGCCTGGAGGCCCATAGGAATGAATGGTACAGCATTCCTTAATTGCGACTAGCAATTTGCAAGTAGCAATTAAGGAATGTGTAGGAATCTCTATTTTTATAGCGATTCCTACATGCATAGACTTTTGCGATTCTTTAATTGCGATTCCTTAATAATCGTAATTAAGGAATCACAAAAGCCTACGTTGATGCATGTGCCAGTTAATCTATTAAATATTTGGGCATTCATATCACAACAGAACTCTCAAACTTATATCAATCAAACAATCCTCTCCTTATACAATACAAAACAAATTATTTAAGGTGCTGGTCACCACTGATCCTTTTGTGGCTAGACCAGATTAACAGCAAGAAAATGAATATTTTAACAAGAATAGTATATCTTTTACCGCCTCTCCATATCTCAGTTCCATCAGACTTCCTTACAGCTTTAAAAACCACAATGCTATGCTTTGTCTAGCAAGAGGGATGACCATGGCTCATTTATAAGGTGATGCACAGGTAAAGACCTGTGGGAGGATTGGAACTTCCAGATTTTCCTCCACATAATAGAGTATTGTAACTAAGGCTCCTTGCGGCTAGGCCCCTTCATATTACAGACAAAATTTGGATCAGCTGGGTAAGGCAATTGTGGGAGGGACGATTAGGGAGATCTTTATTTTAGCACTCCCACCCACACTACTCTGAAGGTCTGAGATTACCTTACTCGACACACTTCAGAGGTCTCATTCCCTATCTCCACATACACCTTTCTGCCATAACCCTGCTTTTTTCCAGCACTGTACTCAGGTCCCTTTGATAAATGGAAAGCTAGCAACAGCTTGACTGACTCAGACCTCTTTTCCTGCCCACAAATAGTCTCCTTTTTTGAGCTATTGCGAGAAGTTTTACTTGGGCAAAGCAGAGCATTACAATTAAGTCTAGCTGAGACATTTTGTGATGCACCCTGAAATTAAACTAGTGGCTAATCAAGACCTTACCCCCTTTGACACACTTTTTAAAAATCGGGGGGCTACAAAAAGCCATATAACAATGCTTTACTCCAGTCTTTTATTGGCCTCTAATCTATCTCCATTGCTCTAAGGGCCCATTGGTCAGTGGTTTTTGGGAAGCCAATAGATGACAGGCAATAGACCACCCTGTGGAAGGACATAGCCAAAAATAGGCACTGCACCATCTCAGATGTGGACCCGGGGAGCATGGGCCTTGAGTCAGTGAGTGCTGGCCTGCTGTGACCAGTTTGGGCGTGCTGCTCTGGGAGTCCTGTGGAGCCGACATTCAGGAGCCCTGGACGGTGACAGCTCCCTCACCCTTGGTATACAGTTTGCCGAAGGAGACAAATGGCAGGCCCGTCGGTGACCTTGGCATCCGGTGGTGGGCGGCCATACTGAGCTGGCAGCCCGGAGTTTCACTCTAGCCATTGCAGTGAGTGCACAGTGAGTGCGCCAGCGGGCCCATGACAATGCCAGCCTCACCCTGCTCCGCTTGCTGACTTGGTGGCCTTTGGAGGCAGACTGGTGGCGGTTGCGGCCTCAAGAAGACGCGGCTGCAGGGGACGCCTGATCTTCTTGTCTGGGGCCTTGCCAGCCTGTGGCGGTCACCGAACGCCCTGTGGGGTAAAATCAGCCACAACCAAAGCACCACTAAAACCTGGCAACTCTTTGCTGGTTCCTTGCTGCACCTCCCCCGGGCTGTTTTGGTGAACTGGGCGATTTACAGCCAGGCCCCAAGAAAGTGATCCAGAGAAAGTAACTCGGCGAGAGGCCTGGAGGGCTCAGCGGGCCGCACTGGAAACTAACGCAAGAGGTGAGAGGTGATCACGGATGGAAGTTCTTGGCCCCCGATAGTGTACCCCTGCAATTTGAATCCCTCACAATACTTCTGCATAAACCCAGTAAGATTTATCATTTGCATCGCCTGATGGAACCTGGCATGGATACTGTGCTTTAAGGCTCTGAAAGGCGACCCCTCACCCTCACAACACAAACACTCTCTGCTGCTGTGCTCTGTTGCTAGCTGAGTCAGGAGTCTTCAGATCCTGGCAGTACAACCCCCTGGGAACTGGGTGTGGAACAGTGACAACAATTCCCTTTGTTGGGCGCATGACTCCCTTCTTCCCCACTTGGGGGAGAAGGGAGTCCGATCACAACTAGAGCGCACCTATCACACCTCCCCAGGGGGTCTTTCTCCTTAGCGATCAGAGTCCACATCACAAGGACGTCTGGCATGAACTTCCAACAGGGGACCTTCGTCAGCACTCTGTCTTGTTGCCTCTCTTGTTTTGCAATGCTCCTTGGCATACCCTTTCCTCTAGGATAATATGCTTGGACCCTTGATCTGCAGTTGCGCTGGCATTTTGTCATATTCTTAGCTTCCGGCCATTCCCTGAGGCAGATCCAATAGGCTCTTGTCTGGTACTGCAAAAAAAAGCATATCTGTCACCTCCCTCTAGAGTAAAGCGAATACACCATCAATGGAGCCTTAATCAGCCGGTGTGGGGCTCTCTTCGGAGGCGACCCCATCTGCACCCCTTGCCCAAGCTTATATGGACAACTTCCTCCAGGAGATTTGAATGGAGATTGGCTCCCTCAAGTCTGTATTCAAGTTCTCCATTCATGAGATTTGGAGGGATGTGGAGGGGCTCGGTGAATGAGTCAATGATATGAAGCAAACACTGGACTCCCACTCTGAGGACCTTGAGGCCCTGTGGCGTTGGATGGTGATTCTGGAGGACCAGCAAATTGACCTTCTGATAAAGCAAGAAGATACTGAAAACCACAGCCGGAGAAACATTATTTGCATCAGAGGTATCTCAAGGGGCATGGAAGTTTCAGATTTTATGGCCTTTACAGCAGATCTTCCCCATGCCATTCGGGAAGACCAAGCCACCTCTCTGAGTGCCGTACTCTGTACAGAAAGAGACAATACTGCAGGCCTTTTGAAAGAAGTCAGATCTGGTATACAAGGGCCACACCATCCAGTTGTTCCAGAACTTACCACCTACCACCTACCACCTTGCAACATCACAGGGACTTCCAGCTGGTCAATAGCAGGCTTCAGGACCTCAACAACCATTACCAGTGGGGACACCCCTTTGCTATTATCTTTGAATGGGAGGGCAAATGCAAGACTATAAGATCGCTTCAGGGAAGCTCTGCGCCTTTTGAACATATTTCCAGCTTCTAGGGGGTGGCCACACCACCTTCTCACAAGCTCTCCTGCTTGCACAGCCTTGTTCCTCGCGTGGACTACAGTAGCTGCCAAGAACGCTTCCAAATGCAAGAGTGATTTCATGTCTTGCGAAGCAAGAAATATAACATTCAACACCTCCGCAACCAGGAGAAGTCCTCTACTCCCCCTCCTTCGACATCGGAGTCAATCTGAAATGCTGAACCCTTCGGTTGTGCACCCCACCAGGGATGATTGCTGTTGTACGCTATTTCTTCTTTCATTAACAGATTATATGCCTTTTAGACATGTCTCTGCTAGACAGCTTCTTCAATTAAACTTCCGTGCCCCAGGGTGGGACACAGTTGGATCTCATCTGGACCAGGTGTTACACAGACTGCACTGTACTTTCTTACTTCTCATACGGCTTCCCTGTAGACATCGATCTAGCCTGGGTGACAACATGTTTTACTGCTGGCTCTGACAATCATGGAAACTGGGGGCTGGATGGCCTTGAAGGATTCAAAATTAATCTAGCAGGCTATACTCACCAATAGCCCATATATGTTTATTCCTAATAATAATTCAGTCGGCAATGGAGAAGGTTCAATTGTTTATTCATCGAATACAAGCCCTGGCAGGGGAGCCTCAGTCTACACGACCCTCGGAGGTGCGCAGAGGAGACTGATTACATGTTCAAAATACAAAGCATATATACGTTTCATGCGTTCAAGATGACACCCTACAAGGAAAAATACAACTGGTCAGTAAGCCAAGAGGAATACCCATATAAGGCACAATTGATTGCTAGTAGCCCAGGCCCAAGCTATTCCGGGGGCAGGTCAGTAAGGTGCCTCCCTGTCTATCTGTAGCCCGGGGAGTACAGGAACGGGCTCTGCTAGAATGTGCGCATCCCACCAGAAGGGCAGATGTGACCTTGCGTTTCCTTGAGCTACCAGCTAACAACTGCAGTAGGCAGCTTGGCTGCCGTCGTGGTTTCGAGCAGAAAGCGTAATCACGTGATTTCGGGGAAACAGCACTTGCACATAGAGAAACGAAACAAAATGACTCAGTTTATGCCAAAAGGAGTCAATAAGTCAAAAATGAATCATTGGTTAATAGGTGATCATAGTGAACTATAACTACATGATTATATAATTACGAGGTAATATTGTATATACTAGGCCAATAATGCATGTTATCAAATTTCGATCACAACAGACGGCCCTTTTGGCCTATTATAGCTAATATAGCTAGATTCATTCCACGAAAACTCCTTCATCGATCTGCATGAGGTCTGACACCTCCTTTTGGATCATCTGCTTTTCGGCCTTTGCATGACGAGAAAAGTTTAAAGCAGATGTTATCCTTGCTGCACAGAACGAACAGCAGGCCGGGCCACATTGGAGACACAGGCAACACGTAAATATTACTCCAAAAGCTCCAGCAAGCACCATAAATATCTTCCAACCCCAAGTAGCTAAAAGACCCCAAAACCAACTGCTAAGGGACCAGGTGCCGTTATCTACATGTGCTTCGCTGGCTAGTCGATGCAGCTTTTGTATGGCAAGATGAATGGTGGGGGCTGAGTCAGGAATAAACACATAGCAAGAGCTGCCGATCACAAAACAGGCTCCTCCCCTATCGGCGAGGATGACATCAAGAACCATCCGGTTCTGAAGCGAAACAAGCCTCGTCGCCTGAAGCTCTACGGTAATGTTAGTTAAGATCCCCGTGGTGGTCTGGACCACGTTCTCAACTATTCGGGACAGGCGCCTTATACTGCGGCTATCGAATATAAGTCCCCAAAAGGGGGTGAGACCCTTGGCAAAATCCTCAAATTGCTGCAGGGAGGTGTCTGTTTGATCAGTACTATCGGTGTCAAAGCTCCTAATATTTCGGCTAACCACTCACTACCCCCTTTTGAACTAACTGATGAGTTCTGTGATAATCGGGCGGAGCAATATACACAGGAGGGTAAAGGAACGAGAGATAACAACTTCCTGCCCATCCCCGTGAGAGCCACGTGTATGCGTTCTCACCACAGACGAAATATACATCTGGTGGAGTAATCATAGGTGGGGTACTATATACCTGTAAAGTGTAGGTATAATTACATCTGCTCTTTCCTACCTTAACATGGCCTCTTCCCTGTATGCAGAAGGGAGAGGTAGTATTGATAATGGGGATCGTCAAGGCTTTGTCATTCGTAACATTTCGTTCTTTAAAATGCTGGAAATACATAGTGTCATTAAAAAGTTCAAAATCCTGCATTTCCTCCATTAACCACGTAATATTTTTATAATCTGTATATACATTCATGCAAGCATTGGGGTCCAAAGAGCCCTCTCCCCCATTTCCTGCTGCATCAAATCCTTGATGTTGTTCTATATACTTCAAAATGGCCTCATAATCTTTTTCAGTATATATCTTTGGTTCGGCTACATAATGTGAATACATCAACGACAGTAATTGGAACCAGGCTTCACAGCTAGCTAAATAAGACATTGGTAAGGAGATGAATAGTTCATGCTGATGCATGACTGAGGGAAGTAGCCCACATGCCCAACAATTCGTTTTGTTTGTGGTGCTGTAAGTCTGATGCAACATTTCAATAAAAGCATTTTTCATATAGGTTTCTCTATGTCTGGCCTTATGAGGGGGCAAAGAATAGAAGATATGCTCTTCCGGGGCAACAGTAGTTCCTAACAGCTTCTGTACAGGATGCTGAAATTCTAAGTATACAAATACACTCAACATAATTACTGTAATGATAACAATAAAAGCAACTAATGCCACCTTCACTCTGGTGGACCATCCAGAAAACATATGCATATTATCCACATATCGCCGAGGGGCTAGTGGCCTTTCATCCTCCATTGCAAATCGAGCAAAAGGAAACATACCCTCTATAAGTCCAAATGTAACTCGGTCCCTCTCTATAAGTCCAATAACTATCTTTGTATCTACAAAGCACGCACGCCACCAGAGGGGATCTTCTTTCCTGTGTCCGTTTAGAGCCTCACAGGCAGACTCTCGTCATCCATCAAAGAAAAAGACGGCAAACAACTTCCTTCGTCCTGTAGAACAACTGCAGCCCTCAACTCAGTCTTTCTTTCTAAACAGAGCTACGTAGCACAGTGTTCCAAGCTCTCAACGGGTTCAGTCCAGTGTCTCGCTCAGTACCCCAGTGTGTCTATCCGATGTTTCTCAACTCAAGTCTTTCCCTAATAAGAATCTGGTGTACTGCGTCGTTTTCGGGGCCGCAGGTCGTATTTACAGCGACCAGGTTGCTCCTGGTCAGAAAACAACTCGGTTGCAAGGGCATCAGATGCATTCGAACCCTGTGATGTACCAGAAACAACGGCCTCCGCTGATTGAGCCGCCGCCCTGTCACCTGGGAGCAACGCTTCACTTGGCTGCCCCTCTTCTCGGGCTTCTGAAAAAGGTACAAGGCTCTGAAGCGACTTTCCTTCTTGGCTTGGGATTCCTTCACGGTTTTGAAAATCAAAGGGCAAAGGGAGCGGGAGGCGCTTCAGATGGCTGACATGGATCCAATGCTTGCGCCCATGCACCTTCACAGACGACCTTGTGGCAAGTATGATCTGGTAGGGTTCGGACCACTTCGGTTCCAAACTCGATTTCCGTTGATAGTTCTTCACCAGAACTCACTGGCCTGGTTCCAATCGATGTCCAGGACCCTCTGGTAGCGGCCGCAATATCTCGGATACCTGTTGATGAATAGAACACAGATCTTTAGTCAAGGCATACAAATAATCTGTCATCAAAGGATAATCAATATCTCTAAAGGACCTGGGCCTAGGGACTCCCCACACATTGGCAGGACAGCCAAAGATTACCTCATAGGGTGATAACCCCATTCTTGTGTGTGGTGTTGTTCTCAGAGACAATAATGCTAAAGGAAGGGCATCGGGCCATTTTAATCCAGTGCTAGCACAAATTTTGGCCATCTTCAGTTTCAATGTACCATTATATTTTTCGACTAAACCAGCTGACTGGGGGTGCCTGGCTGCATGAAACTTCTGCTTAATCTGCAAACCATCACAAACACTCTGCACCAGCAAGGAATTAAAATGTGTCCCGTTGTCAGACCAGATAATCCGGGGCAAAAAGTATCGGGGGAAATATTCTTTAATCAAAGCTTTGGTAGTTGCAACTGCAGTGGCTTCCTTGGTGGGGTAGGCTTCAACCCATTTACTGAAAGCGCAAACCACCACCAATACATATTTCAAATTGTTCACTCTCTCCATTTGTATGTAATATATCTGTATAACTTCAAATGGCAGAGATGGCGGTGCAAAATTCCCACTCAGAACAGATTCTCTGCCCCCTGAGTTGTAACGCAAACACACAGGGCAATACTTAACCACATGTACTGCAGTTTTGGGAATATTTGGGTTTTTCCAGACTGGGTCTAATACTGCACAAATACCCTTTGCTCCTATGTGTGCTGGACCATGAGCCATGGTCACTACAGCATATAGCAATGCATTAGGAAGTAACCAACCCTGCTTCTCAGTTCGATCTATCCAACATTCGTTCTTGTCCAGTTGTCCCACTTCCTGTTCCCATCTCTGTGCCTCGTCTAGGGTAGCTTCTTTCTGTAACTCTTTTACGCTTTCAATGGTATTGTCAAACACAGATGTTTCCGCCACCCACCGGGCTGAAGCACTAGGAAACATGGGAGTCATCTTAGTTTGTGCTGTTTCCTTAGCTACTGAGTCAGCATAGGCATTTCTCTTTCCCGTAGAATCAATGACTTTCTTATGAGCACTGCATTTGATGATGGCAACTTTATCTGGTAGTGTCAAGGCAAATAGCAAACGGTCAATTAAAGGCCCATGTTGAATTTTCTGGCCATGTGTGGTAAAGAAACCCCTTTCCCTCCCCAGCCTCCCAAAACTATGGGTAACGCCGAAGGCGTACTGGCTGTCTGTGTAAATATTTACTCTCAGGCCTTTACTGATCTCACATGCTCGTAACAAAGCTATTAGTTCAGCTGCCTGGGCTGAGTGATGTGAAATCCTAGCGGTTTCCACCACCGTTTTTAGAGTAGTAATAGCATACGCAGCTGTGGCAGTACCAACTGGCAATTTAAAACAAGAACCATCAACATACAATTCTCCTTGGGGCTCTGGTAAAGGGGTGTCGGTAAGATCTACACGCCCTTTTGTTTCCTCTTCAGTTCTAAATATACAATCATGAATATCATCCTTTTTATCATTGGAAGGGAGAGGCAATAATGTTGCTGGATTCAATGTAGCACATCTTTTAATTGTAATGTGGGGTGCAAATAAGGTTAGTTCGTATCCTGTTAAACGAGCACTCGTAAGGTGCTGGGTCTTAGTTCTATTCAACAGAATATCCACAGCATGCGGTTCCATGACTGTGAGCTCTGTATTCAAAACTATACCTTCTGATTGCTGGATGGCCACTGCTACCACCGCAGTGGCCCTCAGACAACTGGGAAGGGCTTGTGCGACTATGTCTAGTACTGATGAAAAGAAAGCACAGGGTCTCTGTTTTCCGCCAAAACCCTGTGTTAATACTGAAAGGGAACAACCGTCCACCTCGTGCACATAGAGTGAAAAAGGCTTCCGGTAATCCGGGGTACCCAAGACAGGTGCAGAACACAAAGCAGATTTCAAAGAGTCAAAGGCTTCTTGACATTCATCCGTCCAGGGTAGGGGTTCATGCACATCTTTGGTAGTCAAATACAACAAGGGTTTAGAGTGGAGTGAATAGTTAGGAATCCAAGAAAAGCACGGACATCACGTTGAGTACGAGGTACAGACATGTTAGTAATTACAGATATTCGTTCTGGTGTTAGTCGTCTCCCCGCTTTCGACAGTAAGTGGCCAAGGTAGGTCACTTCCTGTTGACAATATTGAAATTTGGACTTTATTTCCTTTATCAGCCAAATGATGTAACAATTTCACAGTTGCTTCTTTGCAGCCTTCCTCTGTATCGGAGGCCACCAAAATATCGTCCACATACTGGATAATAGCATTACCCGCAGGCAAAATTAATTTATCCAGAACTGCCTTCAGAGCCTGGCTATATATGCTGGGACTTTCTGTATAGCCTTGGGGTGCACGCGTAAATCTAAAGCTTCGGCCTCCTAAGGAGAATCCGAAGATATGTCTGCTATCAGGGTGAATTGGAATGCTAAAGAAAGCGTTCTTTAAATCTATTACAGAAAAATATCGGGCAGTAGGGGGAATCATTGTAAGAATCGCTGTACTATCCGGTACCACTGGGTATTGAGGGACTACTATCTTATTGACCGCTCGCAAGTCAATCACAAAACGATATGCAGTCTTATAATCAGGGGCACCATCAATTGGTGTCTTTTTCAGAATCGGCAAAATTGGACTATTACAAATGTTAGCAGCGGTTTCTTCCACCACTCCCTTGTCAATGAGGTCACGAATGATATGCAGCAAGGCCTGTTCACCTTCTGGTGAAATCTTATACTGGGGAATGCGTGGCATCTGTGCATTTGGTTTCAATGTTATTGACACAGGGGCTATTCTTAACAGACCAACATCGGTGTCCCCTGTCGCCCACAGTGTCCGAGGAATGGTAGAGAATTCAGGGGGCAAGGTCTCATTTTTAGCAAAGTATTGAGTCTCTTTCACAGGTGGTTTCTGCATTGTCAGAAAAACACCATCAGGAGAGCAATAAATACGTGCATGTAATTTCTTCAAAATGTCTAACCCTAAGAGGTTTTCACCACAATTAGAAGTTAGAAGAAAGGGTGTATGCATGGAGATGGGACCTATCGTAAAAGGCAGAGGTTTTGAAACGGGGCTCACTACCGGTATTCCAGAGAATCCTACTGATACATTATTTTGGCCAGGCAGAGCTGCCCCTGGGACCAGTGTATGGGCGACTGAACTACTCATCGCCTCAGTATCCACTAAAAACTTCCCTGATGTACCCAACAGTTCTCCTTTTACATAAGGTCCCTCTTGGTCAACTGGTACTGTAATATGGCCCCCGCTCTGTCCATGGCTATCTCATGCATAATCCCGTTCATCATACCTGTCATCCTAATAAGTCTCATTGTAGTATTGTCTGTTCTGAGGGTCATCAAAATGATTCTTACGAGAACCTTCATGTTGTGACTCCTCCCTTCTCATGCTATTGCGATCTATGTTCCCTCGACCTCTCCCTCGCCCTCTACTAGGTCCGTTCCTTTCCGACAACAGAGGGCAATCCGCCCTCCAATGACCTTCCTCTTTAGAATAGGAACATTGGTTTATTCCAATATTCGGAGGGCCTCCTCTATCTCTTCCTGTCATCTGGTCTCTCTGAAATGTGCCTCGCACTCCCCGTCCTGAACTTTGCCCTCTACTGACTTGCTGCAATAGTACTCTTGTTTTTAGATCTTTAGTCTTTTTCTCTGATTTTTCCTTACTCTGATTTTCGCGATGCTCATAATATTGGGCCATACTAAGAATAACGGATGGTGCAGCCGTAGATCACGTGCTTTCAGCTGATTGGAGACGGGTCATCCCCTCCGGGAGCAAATTTGTAACAAATCTATTTACAAACAATCGAATTCCTCCCTCTGTAGAGAGGTCCTGGCCACTGAAATCTATGAAAACTTTCTCAAACCGAGTAAAGAAATCAGACACACTTTCATCCTTTTTCTGTTTACACGCTGTCAATTTATCCCAGTCTACCTTCCTAGGAGGGAGAAGAGTCTTCATGTATGTAACAATTTTATCTGATATGGCTAATATTTCATCCCAGGGTTTTTCACCTGGCTTTCGTTCCTTATCCCAATTTTTTAATTGATCCCATGTTCCTCCTAACTCGGGGACATGGTCCGTATCATGTATTTGTCTCCAAATATCCACCGGAATCAGGAGACCAACAAATAGCTCGATATCAGCTATGGTCATGATGGCGGAATTGGTGGCTTCGGCCAATTCTTTATAATAAGCTGTAGGGTTTTTACGGGGGTCAGGGAGCTGGGCTTTTAGCGTAAGGACCTCACTTCGTTTCCAAGGGGTGTAAACCCATTGTTACTGAAGTCTAGCGTCCACTCGTGCTCTTGTGACATTACCCCCGTTATCCTTTATTTCAGGTAATTCCGGGAAGAAAAGAGGATGCACCTCTCTCATGGGGTGCTGCGCTCCCCATTCAGCATTCTTTCGGTGCATCCTTTCCCGATAATGCAGAAGCGTCGTCACATTCTGATACACTTCCTCAATTTGGAGATGGAATTTATGAGCATGATCCCTGATGTCACGCGGTATTTGAGGAGGCAATCCTTCCTCGAAACACTGTTCCCATAATGAAATCAATCGGATTGCCATGCTCTCCAGAGCCAGCTGCTGTGCAACGGGTTCAAAATCCTTCATAGTACTCCAAATATCCTCCAACGTATAAATAGGATTCCGCATCCACTGGGATGCCTGAATTATAATAGCTCTCCTCTCCTCCTGTCCCAACAGCGACCGAGTGAAAGCTCGCTGATCACTCAAGTCAGACAACGGTCGCTTGGGCGTGGCACCCGGACTAATTGCATTTCGGAGATCTAAAGTAGTCTGAGTCGGAGGGGAGAGAAACACAGGGTGCAAGGGAGAAGGGACAGCCGCGTCCGGCTGAAGGGATATTAAGGGTGAGGTAGTTGGTCGAAGAGAAGGAGGGGAAAACGGAACATCATGTCCTGATCTGCCAACGGGGGCCGTAGCGACCACCCCTATCTGTGGTTTGGTGGTCGAAGCGGCTCCCGTCTGATCAACTCGTACCACTGGCACGGCCGGATACAAGACTTGCGGGGCATAAGGAGGAGGTGGTCGGGCTTCCAGCAATTCTTCTAATTCATCTCCTGTCTCTGGTCTAGCCACATAGCTTTTATCGGTCTCTAACCGAAACTGCCTATCCATTCGTTCAATATTTTTTTCCACCTTTTCCTTATCATACGCTACTGCTTTCTGAGTGACTGTCTGACCTGATTTCACCTTCCCCAGCTTCTCCTCTCGAATTCGTCGTCTTTTTGCTTCCTTCAACCATAAGTTCAAGGAATCAAACATCGACTGACGACTTTTCTTCATAAATAATTTATTCTGTATATAATTAATCTTTTTCTCATCAAAAGACCCCATAAGAGGCCATTGTAAATCCGAATTATCCTTAGTGTACTTGTTCCAAAGGGTATTAAACAAAATTGGTTGTAGACCATGTTTGACATACATATCGAAACTGGGACTGCCCTCAGGAGGGGCCGGCTGTCTTTCTTCAAGCCGTGCTCCTCGCCGACAACAGCACCCGAAGCATATTTTACTAAAACAAGACATTATGATGATTCTTACACGTTTTGTCTACACAAAATCATAAAATACATGCCCATTCGGACGCGTCCCTTTTCACCGGTCATTCATACACTGTCCATTCAATCGTCACAACAAAGTACTGTAAAACAGTGCAAGGCAAATACTTCTCGGAACCTATTCTATGCAAATGACGTCTTCAAATACGAACAGAGCCCGTCGACTCTTGTTCGGGGAATCGATTCAAAAGAATTCCAGACCAACAAAATCTCACCAAAAGGGAACAGTCTTCAGACTGTTCTGAGAGCACCTGATAGGCGAACCACAAACTCTCTTACAGGCCATCCCATGGTCCTTTTCTGGTTGGGCCGGGAATCCGGACACGTCTCCAGAACCCTAGCTTACCCAGTTGCTCCCAGGGCTTTCCCGGAGAGAATTCGGCCAAGCGAGCAACACCGTACTCTGCTAAGGCATCAGGTGTAGTCTCCATTATTCACCAAACAAGTCTGTGGGGTCTCTATCCGCGCAGCCCCTCCGCCATAACGGTAGATCCCCAGATTCCCTCGTGGTCCGGCTTCCCCGGCCACCTTCAAACAAAGACAGTTAACTGTTATCCAAAAAGACACACTTCCTCTGAGTGATCCTTATCCAATCCAATCACAAATTTCACTCACCTGGTAGACACAGGTCGATTGCGAATTCTCCACTGCCGACACTTAGACAGAACGATACAGTTAAGCCCGTAGGACTCCGGCGTAGGGTCTTCAGTAGCTGGGAGGGATACTGGGCTCGAGAGTGGAACGGCTTGCTTTCATACCACAAACGGGTGTTTCGAATCAGGATCCTTTTTCTGTCCATCCCCTCGGCCAGAACTCCTCTTTGTCCCATCACCCCTGTTTACAGGAGGGGACGACCCTATCGTGGAGTCCTGGCGGAGTCGCAAACTGAAGGATTCAAAATTAATCTAGCGGGCTATACTCACCAATAGCCCATATATGTTTATTCGTAATAATAATTCAGTCGGCAATGGAGAAGGTTCAATCGTTTATTCATCGAATACAAGCCCTGGCAGGGGAGCCTCAGTCTACACGACCCTCGGAGGCGCACATAAGGGTGGGCGTAAAATCCGTTTCACGGGTGAATTTGCAAATTTTCCGCAATTTCGCGATCCGCGAATCTCGCGAAATCGCGGTAAAATCCGCAAATCAGCGGGGACGAATTTTCAGCCAAGCAAGGGTTACAGCAGCAGGTGCAAAAGTTGAACCTTATTTCTTTGTAACCTTTTACAAAAGGGTTACAAAGAAATTAACTTCAACTTGGGCACCTGCTGCTAAGTGCTTCGGATGCTTGATTCCGGTCTGGGAAAGATATGGCTGTTGTAGTTCGGACTGGACTGTTCCCATGGGGCAACAGGGTCAGAGCTGATTTGCATAAAGCCATTATCTGACCCAGGGTGGTGTGGAGTGCAAAAAAACGATGGATTTGGGCCCAGATCTTTTGACTGGGGGAGTGTGTGACATTGATCCACATTCAGTCCATCACTTGTTGTTTTTTGCAATTGCCGCCCTAAGTGCGCTGGGGATGCCCAGACGTGGGTCCCAGGCACTCCACACCACTTGGAGTCAAGCTAGCCGGGCTGAAGAGAGGTGTTACCTCGAAACCGGTCCGGTCCTCGGATGCTTGATTCCGGTCTGGGAAAGATATGGCTGTTGTAGTTCGGACTGGACTGTTCCCATGGGGCAACAGGGTCAGAGCTGATTTGCATAAAGCCATTATCTGACCCAGGGTGGTGTGGAGTGCAAAAAAACGATGGATTTGGGCCCAGATCTTTTGACTGGGGGAGTGTGTGACATTGATCCACATTCAGTCCATCACTTGTTGTTTTTTGCAATTGCCGCCCTAAGTGCGCTGGGGATGCCCAGACGTGGGTCCCAGGCACTCCACACCACTTGGAGTCAAGCTAGCCGGGCTGAAGAGAGGTGTTACCTCGAAACCGGTCCGGTCCTCGGATGCTTGATTCCGGTCTGGGAAAGATATGGCTGTTGTAGTTCGGACTGGACTGTTCCCATGGGGCAACAGGGTCAGAGCTGATTTGCATAAAGCCATTATCTGACCCAGGGTGGTGTGGAGTGCAAAAAAACGATGGATTTGGGCCCAGATCTTTTGACTGGGGGAGTGTGTGACATTGATCCACATTCAGTCCATCACTTGTTGTTTTTTGCAATTGCCGCCCTAAGTGCGCTGGGGATGCCCAGACGTGGGTCCCAGGCACTCCACACCACTTGGAGTCAAGCTAGCCGGGCTGAAGAGAGGTGTTACCTCGAAACCGGTCCGGTCCTCGGATGCTTGATTCCGGTCTGGGAAAGATATGGCTGTTGTAGTTCGGACTGGACTGTTCCCATGGGGCAACAGGGTCAGAGCTGATTTGCATAAAGCCATTATCTGACCCAGGGTGGTGTGGAGTGCAAAAAAACGATGGATTTGGGCCCAGATCTTTTGACTGGGGGAGTGTGTGACATTGATCCACATTCAGTCCATCACTTGTTGTTTTTTGCAATTGCCGCCCTAAGTGCGCTGGGGATGCCCAGACGTGGGTCCCAGGCACTCCACACCACTTGGAGTCAAGCTAGCCGGGCTGAAGAGAGGTGTTACCTCGAAACCGGTCCGGCCCTCGGATGCTTGATTCCGGTCTGGGAAAGATATGGCTGTTGTAGTTCGGACTGGACTGTTCCCATGGGGCAACAGGGTCAGAGCTGATTTGCATAAAGCCATTATCTGACCCAGGGTGGTGTGGAGTGCAAAAAAACGATGGATTTGGGCCCAGATCTTTTGACTGGGGGAGTGTGTGACATTGATCCACATTCAGTCCATCACTTGTTGTTTTTTGCTAAGTGCTTCCTGGCGCCTCGTTGCCTACTTGCAACTATTCTCTGACCCTGCTCTGACCCTTGAAGCAGGATCAGAGAATAGTTACAAGTAGGCAACAAGGCACCTGTCCCAGGAATTAAACCTCATCAGGAAGCACTTACAGATATAAAAAAACAGGAAGAAGGGAGAGGATGGCAAATACACCCATTTTGAGTTGTCAGGAGGGGTTAAACTAAAAGAGACCTTTACAGCACAATTTTCATATGCATTTTGCTAAAAATAAAAAGCTGTATGTTCTGTAGGGGCAAATCAGGAATCTGGCCCTTCAGAGATCTGGCCTCTCTTTCTTTCTCTCGTTCTCTCTCTCCCTCTCTTTCTCTCTCCTTCTCTCTATCTATCTCTCTCTTCCTCTCCTTTCTTGCTCTATTTATCTCTTTCTCTCTCTCTTTCAAGTTCTTCCTCTTTCTCTGCTTATCTCTTTCTTTCTCCGTTGTTCTCTCCCTCTTTCTCTCTAACTCCCTCTCTTTCTTTCTCTCTCTCTCACATCCTCTCTTTCTCGCTCTCTCTTTCTCTCTCTTTCTTTCTCTCTCACTCTCCCTCTTTCTCTCTCTCTTTCTCTTTCTCTCTCTCATCCTCTCTCTCTCCCTCTCTGTGTGTCTTTCTCTCTCTCTTTCCATGTCTCTCTCTCTCTTTCCCTCTCTATTTTACTTTTTTGCTCTTTCTTTGGCTCTTTCTTTCTTTCTCTCTCGTTCTCTCTTTCTCTCTCCCTCTCTCCTCTTCTCTCTCCCTCTCTTTCTCTCCCTTTCTCTCTCTCACATCCTCTCTTTCTCGCTCTCTCTCTCTCTCTCTTTCTTTCTCTCTCACTCTCCCTCTTTCTCTCTCTCTTTCTCTTTCTCTCTCTCTCTCATCCTCTCTCTCTCCCGCTCTGTGTGTCTTTCTCTCTTTCTCTCTCTCTTTCCATGTCTCTCTCTCTTTCTCTCTCTCTTTCACTTTCTTGCTCTTTTGCTGTCTCTCTCTTTCTTTCTCTCTCATTCTCTCTCTCCCTGTTTCTTTCTTTCTTTCTTTCTTTCTTTCTTTCTTTCTTTCTTTCTTTCTTTCTTTCTTTCTTTCTTTCTTTCATTCTTTCTTTCTTTCTTTCTTTCTTTCTTTCTTTTTCTCCCCTCTCTTACTCTCTCTCTCTCTTTCTCTCCCTCTCTTTCCCACTCTCCCTTTCACTTTCACATTCTTGCTCTTTCTCTGTCTGTCTCTCTCTTTCTTTCTTTCTCTCTCTCTTTTCTTTCTTTTTTCTTGCTTTCTTTCGTTCTTTCTTCCTTTCACTCTCTCTCTCGCTCCCTCTCTCTCTCTATCTCTCTCTCTTTCTCTTTTTTGAAACATTGCAAAGATCTCGTAGATGAGAAAGTAGAAACAAGCATTTGCAATGCAATAGGTCTTGCATGTTTTGTATTTACGTGACTTAGCTGTATTGATATTACAAATTACAATGGCTTTTAATTTTTAAATAATTAATACTTAAATAAAAGTGATTTTAATATATAATGGCAATAGCTTAAACTTTTGTAAAACACTTTTGTGAAGATTATGTTCAGTGTATTTTATTGTGACGAAAATCCAAGAACAGAAGTGAAATATTAACATCTTTTTGTGACATTTGTAATAAAGTTTGAAACATTGAGAGAACATATTTGAACCAGTTGTTGTTGAATGGTTGCGCAGATTGATGCAGGGGTGGTGCTGAGTGGTGCTGTGGTGGTGCTGAGTGGTGCTGTGGTGATGCTGAGTGGTGCTGTGGTGGTGCTGAGTGATACTGGGATGGTGCTGAGTGATGCTGGGGTGGTGCTGAGTGGTGCTGTGGTGGTGTTGAGTGATGCTGTGGTGGTGCTGAGTGATGCTGTGGTGGTGCTGAGCAGTGCTGCGGTGGTGCTGAGTGATAATATGGTGGTGCTGAGCGATGCTGTGGTGGTGCTGAGTGATGCTGTGGTGGCACTGAGTGGTGCTGTGGTGGTGCTGATTGGTGCTGTGGTGGTGCTGAGTGATGCTGTGGTAGTGCTGAGTGATGCTGTGGTGGTGCTGAGTGGTGCTGTGGCGGTGCTGAGTGATGCTGTGGCGGTGCTGATTGATGCTGTGGTGGTGCTGAGTGATGATGTGGTGGTGCTGAGTGATGCTGTGGTGGTGCTGAGTGGTGCTGTGGTGGTGCTGAGTGATGCTGTGGTGGTGCTGAGTGGTGCTGTGGTGGTGCTGAGTGATAATGTGGTGGAGCTGAGTGATGCTGTGGTGGTGCTGAGTGGTGCTGTGGTGGTGCAGAGGGCAGAAAGGCACAAAAAGCAGTCTAACTAAGGGCCGAAAAACAAGGGAAAAACGAGTCTAACAGAGGGCAGAAGGTCACAAATAACCAGTCTAACAGAGGACAGAAGGGCAGAAAAACAAGGGAAAAACGAGTCTAACAGAGGGCAGAAGGGCACAAAAAATGAGTCTAACGGGGCAGAAAGGCACAAAAACGAGTCTAAAAGAGGGCAGAAGGGCACAAAAACGAGTCTAACAGAGGGCAGAAGGGTACAAAAACAAGGGAATAACAGAGGGCAGAAGGGCACAAAAAACGAGTCTAAAAGGGGGCAGAAAGAATCCCGCCCTGCATGTTTGTCCACGAAGCTGCCACCTTTTTGTGCAATACCTCTACTCAACTGGAGTACTTTTTACTGTCTAATCAGTGCTCCCTCGTTGGCTAAATGTATAGGGGCAGATTTACAATAACTGGCGCATCCCCAGGGATGCGCCAGTTATTGTGCGCCTCAGCTCCGCCACCCATGGTGCGCCGCATTTACAATGTGGCGCACCATGTGGCAAAAACGGGACAGATGCGTCACGCATCTGTGCCGTAAAAGCAGCGCATTGCTGGAGCTGCGTCGCGCTTGCGACGCAGCTCCAGCAATGCTCTGGGGGTGCCCTATCTCCCCAATGCTGCATCAAGCCTTGCGCCTGCTTCAAGCAGGCGAAGGGTTTTGACGCAGCATTGGCCTAAAAGTGACTGAGTGAAATCTTGTAGATTTCACTCAGCCACTTTTAGGAGGCTGAGTCGGAACGCCTCCTGATGGCGCAGGGCTTTACAACGTGACGCATCTCATAGAGAGATGCATCACGTTGTTAATACCCAGCACCATGGCGCATCTTTTGTGCTGCCGCTGCGTCACAAAAGTTCTCGGTAGAGGGTGGCAGTGGTGAACCAGAGGGTGGCAGTGATGAACCAGAGGGTGACAGTGATGAACCAGAGGGTGGCAGGGGTAAACCAGAGGGTGACAATGCTGAACTAGAGGGTGGCAGTGCTGAACCAGAGGGTGGCAGGGGTGAACCAGAGGGTGGCAGGGGTGAATCAGAGGGTGACAGTGCTGAACCAGATGGTGGCAGTGCTGAACCAGAGGGTGGCAGGGGTGAACCAGAGGGTGGCAGGGGTGAACCAGAGGGTGGCAATGATGAACCAAATGGTGGCAGGGGTGAACCAGAGGGTGGCAGTGGGGAACCAGAGGGTGGTATGGGTGAACCAGAGGGTGGCAGAGGTGAACCAGAGAGTGGCAGTGGGTGGCAGTGGCAGTGGTGAACCAGAGGGTGACAGTGCTGAACCAGAGGGTGGCAGGGGTGAACCAGAGGGTGGCAGGGGTGAACCAGAGGGTGGCAGTGGGGAACCAGAGGGTGGCATGGGTGAACCAGAGGGTGGCAGTGGTGAACCTGAGAATGGCAGTGGTGAACCAGAGGGTGGCAGTGCTGAACCAGAGGGTGACAGTGGTGAACCAGAGGGTGGCAGTGCTGAACCAGAGGGTGACAGTGGTTAACCAGAGGGTGGCTGTGGTGAGCCAGAGGTGCTGTGATGAACCAGAGGGTGGCAGTCGTGAACCAGAGGGTGGCAGTGGTGCACCAGAGGGTGACAGTGCTGAACCAGAGGGTGGCAGGGGTGAACCAGAGGGTGCTGTGATGAACCAGAGGGTGGCTGTGGTGAA
The DNA here is from genome assembly GCF_964261635.1 of Lissotriton helveticus. Taxonomy (NCBI): domain Eukaryota; kingdom Metazoa; phylum Chordata; class Amphibia; order Caudata; family Salamandridae; genus Lissotriton; species Lissotriton helveticus. The sequence goes on along the minus strand of NC_136068.1, from coordinate 161,720,805 downwards.
CCAGAGGATGGCAGGGGTGAGTCAGAGGGTGGCAGTGGTGAACCAGAGGGTGGCAGTGCTGAACCAGAGGGTGACAGTGGTTAACCAGAGGGTGGCAGTGGTGAACCAGAGGTGCTGTGATGAACCAGAGGGTGGCAGTCGTGAACCAGAGGGTGGCAGTGGTGAACCAGAGGGTGACAGTGCTGAACCAGAGGGTGGCAGGGGTGAACCAGAGAGTGGCAGTGCTGAACCAGAGGGTGGCAGTGGTGAACCAGAGGGTGGCAGGGGTGAACCAGAGGGTGGCAGGGGTGAACCAGAGGGTGGCAGGGGTGAATCAGAGGGTGGCAGTGGTGAACCAGAGGGTGGTAGTGCTGAACCAGAGGGTGGCAGTGGTGAACCAGAGGGTGGCAGGGGTGAACCAGAGGGTGGCAGGGGTGAACCAGAGGGTGGCAGTGGGGAACCAGAGGGTGCCATGGGTGAACCAGAGTGTGGCAGTGGTGAACCAGAGAATGGCAGTGGTAAACCAGAGGGTGGCAGTGCTGAACCAGAGGGCGACAGTGGTTAACCAGAGGGTGGCAGTGGTGAACCAGAGGTGCTGTGATGAACCAGAGGGTGGCAGTCGTGAAACAGAGGGTGGCAGTGGTGAACCAGAGGGGGACAGTGCTGAACCAGAGGGTGCTGTGATGAACCAGCGGGTGGCAGTGGTGAACCAGAGGGTGGCAGGGGTGAACCAGAGGGTGGCAGTGGTGAACCAGAGGGTGGCAGTGCTGAACCTTAGGGTGACAGTGGTTAAACAGAGGGTGGCAGTGGTGAACCAGAGGTGCTGTGAATAACCAGAGGGTGGCAGTCGTGAACCAGAGGGTGGCAGTGGTGAACCAGAGGGTGACAGTGTTGAACCAGAGGGTGGCAGGGTTGAACCAGAGAGTGGCAGTGCTGAACCAGAGGGTGGCAGTGGTGAACCAGAGGGTGGCAGTGGTGAACCAGAGGGTGGCAGGGGTGAACCAGAGGGTGGCAGGGGTGAACCAGAGGGTGGCAGTGGTGAACCAGAGGGTGGCAGTGATGAACCAGAGGGTGGCAGTGGTGAACCAGAGAGTGCTGTGCCCATACACGACTGCATGGGTAACTTCGCCATGCAAGCGGCCCGCGAACGCGCAAAAAGCCCCGCGAACATGCAAGAAACCCCGCGAACACGCAAAAAACCCCGCGAACGTGCAAAAAACCAACAATCCGCAAATTCGCACGAATTCGTGGATTTTGCGGATTGCGAATTCGTTTTTGCGCGAATTCGCGGAACGCGAATTCGCAAATTTCGCCCATACCTAGGTGCGCAGAGGAGACTGATTACATGTTCAAAATACAAAGCATATATACACGTTTCATGTGTTCAAGATGATACCCTACAAGGAAAAATACAACTTGTCAGTAAGCCAAGAGGAATACCCATATAAGGCACAATTGATTGCTAGTAGCCTAAGCCCAAGCTATTCCGGGGGCAGGTCAGTAAGGTGCCTCCCTGTCTATCTGTAGCCCGGGGAGTACAGGAATGGGCTCTGCTAGAATGTGCGCATCCCACCAGAAGGGCAGATGTGACCTTGGGTTTCCTTGAGCTACCAGCTAACAACTGCAGTAGGCAGCTTGGCTGCCGTCGTGGTTTCGAGCAGAAAGCGTAATCACGTGATTTTGGGGAAACAGCACTTGCACATAGAGAAACGAAACAAAATGACTCTGTTTATGCCAATAGGAGCGAATAAGTCAAAAGTGAATCATAGGTTAATAGGTGATCATAGTGAACTATAACTACATGATTATATAATTACGAGGTTATATTGTATATACTAGGCCAATAATGCATGTTATCAAATTTCGATCCCAACAGCCTTGACACTCAACTGTAATTGACTCGCCCCACAAATGCAGACTTTTGGGAAGTGATTTTCCCTGCATGGCTGGCATTGTCTTGCGTAGGCCTACCTAGTTCTGGGTCAACTATTTTGGCCTGGTTGGCCTTTGACTCTTGTTCACATTAACACGCATTTTTCTTTCTTTAGGTTGCTTGCCATCCCTGGGAGTCATCCTCTCTACCCTCCTTTGTAATTACCTCAGCATATACTCTTCATGCTCTTCAAACATGTTCTAGCTGGCCTGGGCCTCCCACTTGATCATTTTCTGATGTCTGCCCGGACTGTGGGCTATTGGGGGATTACCACTTGGCTCTCCCCCCTTCCACACTCACTGTCTCTTGCTGCTCCTGTAACACCCTTCATGTCCACCTCTTGGGTATTTCCCTTAGTCCACTCCTATGACAAATAACTCAGAGGTTGAATTTATCATCCTCAATGTGCGAGGACTCAATGCACCAAACAAGAGAAAACAGATATGGCAATATTTTCCTCCAAGAGACTCACCTCCTTCGACATGACACTCCCAGCAATGCACACCCTATGTACCCCTTCTGCTACTGGGTGTATGCCTCCACCAAGACAGCTGGAGTTGTGATCCTATGTAAGGCTACCTTCTGTTCTGGGGTCTCGTGGGTGGTTCGGGATGTAGAAGGTCACTTTTTTCAACTAATGGTACAACGCAGCTCACGCACCCTCACCCTTTTAAGCGTCTATGCACCTAATCAGGCCCAAGAAATCCTTTCTCAGGGGCTTGCTCCAAGATCATTTACCACAGAATGGGGGATGTGGTTTTGGGGGGAGGCTTCAACCTGGTCTGGGACCCTGACCTTCACCGTAGTGCCGCCTCCTTCCAGGAAATGAGTACTATGTTTGCGGCTCTTAAATGTGACATCGCTGACATGGGCTTAGTTGATGTGTGGCAATACCGCCACACATACACCCAGGACTTCTCCTTTTTTCACATGTCCTTCAGACATATTCATATATTGATTACCTCTTTCTCACCCACTCCCTACTATGTGACCTGGATACTGTCCTTATATCAGACATTTTCCATATCCGATCCAGCTCACTTGGTCTTGATTATGGGGAAAACTCAGTTGTGTCTATGATGGTGCCTTCCTCTGCAGTTACTGCATGATACGGTAGATGTTTAGGACATCCGACAAGCAATAGCAAAATACTTTGAACTGAACACACACCCTGACATCTCAGCACACACTCTTTGGATTAGGTTCAAGGCTACCATTCAAGGAGCCATTACTACTATATCCATTGCCTGGACACGAGAGGCCAGGTTGGATGAGACGAGCCTTGGAGCTGACATTAAAGAGCTATAATGCTTCCATCACTTTGCCCCATCCAGGCACAATAAGTGGCACCTAGCCTTGCTGAGGGGCCAGCTAACGGTGCATCATACTAACAAAGTAGAGCGATTCTTGCAAGCACTCAGACAAAAATACTGCGAGGTGGGAACAAGGTGGGAACCCTCTTAGTAAGGAAGCTCCAGCAAAAATGAGCCTGCACACATATTCCTGGCCTTCAGACTGCTGGTGGCACCTGGGAAGCCTCAGAAATGGCCCAACAGCAGACGTTCCAAGACTTTTAACACAATCTTTATAACGATGAAGGCGCCTCCCAGGTGGCCATTGACAGCTATCTAGAGGGCTGTAGGTGGGAAACTCTGGATCAAATGCACTTGGAGGTGCTTGAAAATCCTGTCTCTACGGAGGAGCTCCAACTCACCCTGAAGGGCCTCCCCCTGGACAAGACCTCCCAGTGGTCTTTTATGGTACATTTCTGCCCCAACTACAGGAGCATTTACTGTTTAACACCTTCACAGACACTTTAGGCCTTACTCCCACCATGTCGGAGGAAGAGATTACATTGATTCCAAATCCAGGCATGGACCCCTCTCTTTGCGCCACCTACCGTCCCATTGTGCTTTTAAATGTTGATGCCAACCTCTATACAAAAATCTTAGCAAACAGACTGAAACCATAGCTCCCTGGTCTTATTGACCCAGGCCAGCTCGGCTTTATTTGTAATGGATAGGGGCGGATAATGTTCGGCAATTGGCCCACTGTTGTAACCTAGTGGAGAAATCACACCATCATTATATCCCGTCTTGCCTCCTCTCGCTTGATGCAGAGAAGATCATTTTGACAGGGTCAGTTGGCCCTTTTTAACGGGGTCCTATGCAGGATAGGACTGGGCCCCTCGATGATCTCAAGAATAATGGCCTCCTCCTGTACCTTTCCCACCAGTAGAATATGTGTGAAAGGACGTTTGTCCCAAACAATCCATCCCCGGAAGTGCACAGGACAGGGCTGCCCTCTCTCACCCATTCTACTTGCCCTCATGGGGGATTCCCTGGCAGTTGTCATGCGATAATCGGAGCACATTGTGGGCATACCTTTTGGACGCTGAACACTCAAAATCGCTTTGTTTGCAGATGACCTTATGCTAACCCTCGTCCAGTCTGAGTCATCCCGACCGGTATTAGTACTGACACTGACTGCATTTGAAAACTTTTGGGCTTCAAAATCAGTATGTCTAAATCCAGAGCCTTATATCTAACCATCTCCCCCGCTGCCATATCAGCGATACAGTCCCTCATGCCTTTCCAGTGGGCCTCTCACTCTATTAAATACTTGGGTCTCAACCTTATGCCAACTTTAGCTACATGGACCTCTGCCAACTGGCCAGAGTATTGAAAATTTATTTTGGAAGACCTTCACGGTTGGAAGCCACTCCAGGTTTCCTGGCTTGGTCACCTAAACGCGGACGAGATGTTTCTCATCCCAAAATTATCTACCTCTTTGAGACCCTGCCCACTCTGATCCCTCAAGATGAGATTATGACCCTCCAGCATCATATATGTACCTTCGTCTTAGGGGTATAAATATATTAATTCATGTGCATGCACTTCAAAAGATATCATGCTTATATAAGATCACATTAACATGAGGCCTGGAGCTCAAAAGGGCTTCCTATCTGACCTTGACTGTACAAGCTTCAACAAGCTATTCTGTACCCCCTTACAGGTCACCTTGCTTGTCTTGACTGCAGAGCCTGCCTTTCTGGTCTGCCCAAATCTGGCTGTTTTGCATGGTGCAGGCATTGCACATCTATGTCAGCCATATTAGGCTTGGTGCCTTATTCTAGTTCTGCTAACATGGACATTTCATAGAGTATATAACACCTAGAAACTTGTCACTCTGGGAAGAAGCGGTCTGAGAGCCCCTAAGGTGGCAGATCTGACTTCTTCCTTGCTAATTAGCAATGATGCATGCTTTTGGTACCAATACATACATTTCATTCTGTTTCTGAGCAAACCTGCTATGTCTGGTGAGTTTCATTCATTTGCTCCTGGGAGGGTGCCAGTATTTCCCCATCAAAAAATGCCCTAGCTTTTTAACACGGTATTGATGCTGCCCCAACCTCCTCGACCACTATTGGGCGGCCCAATTATGATATATTCCTGAGTAGGTTGTGAGGGAAAGCGACAAAAATTTGGTCTACATAGACCAGGCTGTGGCTTTTCGGCCCCTCTAGAGCTGGTGTGGCTCCCCAAACACGTGAGGCAGCAGTGATCATATATTGCCATCCCTATGAAAACAGTTCTGGAAATATGGGATAGGGTGGCCCTGAAACAAGGCCTTACCCCCTTCACCCAACACCCCTCTAGCGCGTAACCTTGATTTCGCCCCAATCTTACAACTACACTCTTTACATCATTGGAGGGAAGGGGAATGCCACACCCATAGGAATTTGTCAGACGGAGACTTCTATAAAACGTTTGCCTGATGTTGGCAAAAGTTTCATCTTTCTGCATCTGCTAAGCCTATATTTAACTTTGCCACTGTGCCCTCTCCACACCTAACACACCGGAAGCCATGCACCAGCCTAATCTCTCGCACTCTCCAACACTCCACCCCACCCAACCCACATCCTTACCAAACACAATGGCATGTAGATGTTGCTGATATAAACACAAAGCAATCGGAACAACTTTGGCAAGAAAAACCCAGACTTCTAAATGGGACAAATCTGATATTTCCACAGAAACTTGTGATTTATGTAACAGAGGATGGCAAGATTTCTTAAATGCGTTGTTAGTCTGTCCTAACCCTATTCTGGTAGACGCCCAACGTCAGTATATAAAACCTATATGTTTTAGACATAATCTTTGCACTGCAATAAGCTTAATTGAGTTTTGTAAATCTCCGCTTGATGAATTTGCTTGTTATAATCTCTATACATTTTTTTAAAGTTTTTTAAAAAATTTTAATATCTGAATAGCATAAAGGTTTTACTATTTACTAATCATGTATTTGTTGACCACAGTTGAGGACTGAATAGTAAAAAAAATTAAAAAAATTATTAATCATGTACTTGTTGACTTCTGAGGTCTAAATCAAATTTAATAAATTCTGAATATGTACGAGATAGCCCTCGAAAACACAAATGTATAATGCAACTTGAATGGGCATACAAGGTAATGACACACTGGTATCTCACACCTGAGCGGATCCATGCTATTTTCCCTGCCTCCTCACCACTCTGCTGGTGCTGTATGATGGCTCTGGGAAATTTCATACACAGATGCTTTTTCATTGCTGTCCTTGTATGCGGAAACTGTGAATAAAGAGATGTCTGAGTAAAAAAGAATTATCACGAGAATGGTACTGTTTTACAAGACAAATTCTTTCTGATGTCAAGATTCACTTCATCGCTGAAAATGTCCCACCGGCCCACGCTCCAGGGAATATTTACTGTAAAAGGGAAAACATTTAGATTACTTTTCTTGAAATGCTTGAAGCTTATAATTCGTTATAGTGACAACAATTTCTCTGGTAGTCTCCATACACAGGGAAGCAGCTCATCTTCATGTTATAAATATGTACATTAAGTTTTTTTTTTTTTAAATGCTAAATTTTTTGACAAAGGAAAAAGAGGTCAGAACTGCATTCTATTACAACATTACAACATTAATAGAGTTTTGTTAAATACATCCTTTAAACCTTTGCCATCTAGAAGTTGAAGGATACATTTGTGGGTGTGCACTTTATATTTATGTGCATTAATACTAACAAACAGAAAGTGGATTTACTCGCGAATTTACATGTACACACTGACATAGATTCCTCGACATAAGGCACATAAAAAATATGGTCAATGAAATAAGGGCAGGCTCAAAAGTGGAGTTCTAGAGCAGAAAAACGTTTTAAAGATTTATTACAATAGTGGCGTGTGTGCTTGTTATCTAAACATAGATGCAACAAAGTCTTAAACCACAGAGTGAGATTTCAAGTGTACACATTTCTCTCTTGTGACTACTGCTTAGCATGACATCGTGGTCAGAAAGTAATACCACTTGACCTCTGAGCCCACTGACTTTCGAGGAAGCAAATCTCTAAATCAATGACACTCGTAAAAAAGGAAACAGCAAAAATATGAAAGTAAGAACCCATAATCTGACCGGAATATAAACAAATCATGTATGTAAATCTGACTTGGATGCAAACACAATTTTACCAAACAGAAACAAGCAAGATTTCTTCAAGACTCCATGAATTGAGATGCCCCACAACCCAGTTGAATTGAAACAACTGGCTCAAACTTCGCAAATTGATAGCCACTGCTCAAAATCTTTATATAACCCAAATGAGTATTTCAGGCATGCTGTGCTTAGTTTGTGTCTGTGGTTGCCAATGGGGGCACTCGTTTGTGTGGACTGGCACAGATTTTTACTCACGGCAGATATTGATTGAGACGAAAAGAGAGAAAACACACAAATAGGAAAGCAGGAGGAAGAGATTAGATGGAAAAACTGTAACAAAGGGAACAAGCATTTACAATGCAATTAGTCTCGCATTTGTTAAAGTTGGAGCTATTGGCAATGAAAATGATGTTGTTTACTTTTTTATTTGCAGTAGATTAATATGATTTGCATTGTGCTATTGCTTTTGGTATGACCTTCATAAAATATAACCCTAATATAGAACAGTGACTGTTACGAACTGTCATAAAAGAGCTGCATGCAAACTGCATCAAATAGGTTAGGAAGTTATGTTTCTTTCCCCAGTCTTTCATTATCTATTCCTAATGTTGCTGAAAAGGTTTTGTTTGGGTAGATATACTTTCTTATTAGTAAAGCCAGCCTTTACCAGTAATTTAAAACAAATGAAATGTATGCTAGAGAGGGGCTATGGAGAGATGAGAGGAATTTTTATCTTGCGGTAGTGAGGGAATCCGAGGAGGAGGCCGTGGGCACTAAAAATAAATTTTGCACCGGGATCCACCAGAGACAAAGCTGGACCTGAGCCCAACCCTCTTAATGACATTGAATAATTTTGGGAAAACTAAGAAGATTCAATTAGTTATATTCTTTGTTATTGATCCCTGATTTTGGGACAGATGTACTATTGAGTGGTCTCAAAACATTGTCGTACTTTTCAACCAATATTTTTGCGACCTTCAAGAATTGATCTGTATACTAATCAATTGGTTCTTAAAAATTTTAATCATAGTGGGTTGCATTCCAACCTACCGCATGAATATTAATAACAGGCTTTCAATAAAGTAAATCTTTTTAAAATGCAGGCCAATTTCCTTAAAGTAAACTTGGCTGTGTTTTTTGGGTTGTTATTGAGAGTTTGTAGTGATTACTCCCAATCAAACTTTGATAATGGAATACCACCACAATTTGAGAATCGGTACCTTTTCAGTGGTTTGCACCTGCTATTTCAGTCTTAAACCATTGATACATATTATGGAAAAGAATTCGTTTTTTGAGGGAAAGCATACATCGATCTCTTTACAAATAGTGATTCCTTATCCATTTCTAAACCCATTTAAGGACTTGGTAAAACGTTACTGACTCATAAAATCTGTTTAGTGCACTGCTAAAAGTAGGTTTTCTCTCACAAATTCCAAACTGGAGCATTTGTTACTAAGCAACTCCTTTGTACATCTGGCCCTTGATTCCCTACCCACAAGTCTCTGAGAAATGTTTAAGACTCCAACACCAGTTCAGCTATGCTCTTCTCCTCATCAGCAGCCTTCATTGTTTCTCAGGTCTGATTCTGTGTAGAGTCATCATTTGAATCATTAAAGCGAAATGGTTTTGTCATATGACCTGTGCATAAATATATATCGGTTCACAAAAAAAGGATTCAGAGTGGGTCACAATCCTACCTGAACTTGGAGGCAATGGGGTCAGCAGATCACCGTGGTTGCGATTGCCTCCCAATAAACATAATTTTTTTTTATAAAATAGCCCATTTTCCTTAGAGGAAATAGGGATGCGTTTAAATGGAAGTTTTATTTTTTTAATAAAAGGCTTGTTTAAGAATTGGCAGTGGTTCTCTTGACCACTTCCTTCTCTCAAACAAACTTAATTTAAGACTCACAAAGCTTCATAAAGGGGAAGGGGTCCCAACGTGACCACTTCCATTTTATGAATGTTTTGTGACAGGATATAGGTTGTAAAATATTGATACCTCATACAGAATCACAATTTGGAAGGAACACCTGCAACATTTCCCTCACAAATAGCGATTTTAGGAGTTATGGATTTAGTGTAGTTAAAAAAGCATTTGAACAATTGAAAACAGCAAATGGAAATGTTTGTGATTGTTAAAATTCTTTGTAAATCTGGACCTACGTCTTTAGGAGGCCACTGGTAACTCATGTGTGGCAATTGCATGGGTCAGGAATAATTATAGTTATAGTATAAAACCATTAAAGCTTTTGTGATGATAATCATAGAGGCAGTTTTGAAACAATGGAGGGATTGTGAGCCCAGTTTACAGTTCATTTGCATGACTTGGAAGTAAACATCCTTATCTGGCCAGCGTTGGAATTAGTTACAATTATTTTAGCAGAACACTATATTCCTTGATTTCAAATTAAACAAACAGTAGGGCTCCAGAAACCCTCTGCCAATAAAAGCAAACATGATCCAATGTGAGCATCTGCAAATGTTTTATTCATTCCTTTACATGTGCCAAGTGCCTTTGCCATTTACAATCTGCCTTCCTGCTGCTATAAAGTATACAAGAAGTCTCTGTTGCCAGGCTGATTCTGTAACACGCAGGGGCAGATTTACTAGGATTTCGCGATTTTGTGGCAACGGGAAATCATTTTGGTCATTTTCTAGGCCATTCAAAGCCCCTATGCGTGGCTTTGTGTTGTTTAGTAAATACAAAGTAACGCAGCATAGCGCTGCCTTTTGTTACTTTGCGTCGGGTAGGCGTTACATGTGTGGAGCATGGACAATCCCATGCATCCACTCATGTATTTTGACGCAAACCAACCTTGGGTTGAACCAACATTGTGCGCCTAACTGACAAAGGCATTACGAGGAGAAATATCTTTATTTCTTCTCACTATATCCTTGTTCCATGTGTGCTGCATTCTGCAGCACACATAGAAAGAGGAATTTGCCTCTAAGGGTGGTTTATGTGCAGGAAGGTGTCCCTTTCTGTACAAAACAATCCTGCCTGTAATGCAGGCACTCTTGGACCATGGTGCAAGGGTGTCCGTATGGTGCTAGGCAGCTCACAGGGCACCAGTGCTGTGAGAGAGCAGTGGTGCACCATATCGTATCAGATTTGCCGCATTTCTGCTCTCTCACGCAGTACTGCGCTGCAGCTTACCCATATGCACTGAATTGTGTCAATTGTTAATAAATCTGCCTCCTAGGTACCAATTGCTTTAGTAAAATTTTAGGATATATGCTTGACACATATATGTGAGACCATGAATAGATCTCCCACATCCAACTTGCTCTTTTAAAAAGATTCACGTGGGATAGGATTTAATATTGTGTTAAGCTGGTGGGTGTTGTCTGCTGCTTCCTCCTTACTCCTTGCCTGATCAAAAAGACTGGACTGCCTGCAATGTTCCACATGCAAGTTTTAGACACTTTGGTCCTAGAAAGCAAAAATATGGTTGCAGAACAGTGAAGTCAGCATCAAAATGGTGGAGGGAGTAATATGAAGTGGAGTATGATAGCAAATGGGTTGAGCCAGACAGACACTCTCAGCACTGGACTAGAGCTCACTGCCGCTGTTGGAGAGGCATGGCAGCAGAGGTGCCGGCCATGTGGGTCTACAGCAAGGACTGAGGGGAATGTTGGAATTAAAGTAGGAGCCAAGAATCTTGGTGCCATTTTGAATAGATAATGGAGAGTAGGCAATGTGTGCATGGCTATCACTCAAAGCAGCCGAAGGCCTTATTTAGAGTTTGGAGGATGAGATACTCCAACACAAGTATGGCGGGTATATGTCTGCCATATTACATGTGCCAGAGGCTGTAATGTACTTGTAATATAGCTGTCAGGATATGTTCCATATTTTTCATGCAGTATCCCCTTCTCCAGCCTCAAAATATCAACTTTAGTGTGAATAGCGGTTTTGAAATCCTGACATTGACTGCTCTGAAATCAGGGTAGTGAAAAAAATGAGTTACATTTTTGTCACTGCTCTGAGGTCAGAGCAGCAAAAAACAGGTGTTCAAAGTCAGTGCTCTGGGTTCAGTGATCCACCACTTCCTCCAGTCCTCACAGATGTAAGGAATGTGGGTATTGCAGAACACACTCTTGTTCCACCACCGCAGTCTCCCCTAATCATGCACAGGTTTTAGCAGACCAGTGTTGGGGTGGAAACAGACATTGACAAGCAGCTCTCACAGAACCAATGTCAGCTTTGTGTAGGAACTGTCAGAGGGTGGTGAGAGAATATGGCAGGATGTCAGGTTCTACCTTGTATTGGGGGAAAGGATAGGGGTAGTGTATTGTCCAATGGCAATGGGGAGCATGAGCGGATGGCAGGTATTTTGTTTTGACTGGGTGGAGGGTGGAAGAGTCTTCCTATCTGATAGGATACATAGCAGCATATTTACAAGCCCCTATCGCCATGGGAGTGTCACTTTTTGCAACGTTCCTGTGGCGAAAGGGGCTTCGCTTTATTTACAAGGCGGCGTTAAGCCACTTAACATGGCTTAATGCTGCCTTGTAAATAAGGCCCCCTTTCACTCTATGCTTAGGGTGGTGGGGTTGGTGGCAGGACCCCATATTCTTTAAGCAGGGCCTGAGTGAGGTGAGACTAAGCTGTGTATGACTGTCCCAATGGGCTGTCATGAAGTTGCTAATCTGATTAGGGGAAGAGGATTCCTTTGAGGGGCACTATATAGCATACAGTTGGAGATATGTAGCGCACTAAAACATAGAGGGGCAGATTTACAAGCCCCTTGCGTCACTTTTGTGACGTGGTTGTGTCACTTTTGTGACGCAGCAGAGGCGTAAAAGTTCCAGCCCATTTACATCGTGATGCGGAGATGCGTCACGTTGTAAAGCCCTGCGTGACATTATACCTGCGTCAAAACCGTTCGCCTGCTTGAAGCAGGCATAAGGAGTGACGCAGTGTATTGGGAATAGACCACAACATGCATTGCTGGAGTTGCGTCGTGCTTGCGACACGACTTTAGCAATGCGTGACTTTTCCGTCAACAGATGCGTCAGAATTTCTGACGCATCTGTCAATCCATGCGCAATGGTGCGCCATATTGTAAATACGGCGCATCCATGGTGACGCCGCAAGGGTTTTGCATGGTGGCGAAGGGAAAGTGACGCATTTCTACAGATACGTCACTTTCTTGTAAATCTGCCTCAGAGTTTTTCATCCCTCAGTTCTCGGTGACATCATACACAACTCAAGGTTTACTCTTCTTGTCTATTTGAAGTCATTTGTGAACAGTTCTGTGAAAAACAAACCCACAATTCACTATTACTGACCTATAATTCTATATATATGAGATAAAATGCTTGCACTGCATATGACACATCAAGTTGTACTACTTTCCTCCCCACGCTCCATCTCTTGGAAGAGGATTGACTGTACATGCCTGAATGAAGGAGAACATTTATCTCACTAAGTACTGGCTTAGTTGAAAAAACATCAGGAGGGGATATTTCTGTGAAATAGCACCTCAGAGCCCCATGATTTATAACACTGAACACTATTATCTCTTCAGGAGAAGTGTAATAAAAACAACAAAGAGAAGAGACCGCACCACCAGGCTCCAATGAAACACCAATGTCTACTAAGGTGGCAGATCAAGACTCCCAGAAGAAGCAAAACGGACAGTGGGAGGGTGGAAGTGGTAGGAAAGAAGCAACACAGCAGTAAGAAGAACAAAAAAAAAAGAAAAACATTACCTTAATCAGAAACACAGGAACCCTAATGAAGATGAAACAATCAGTACTTTGTCCATATACCTCATGAAAGAAGAGGGCGTAAAGCCAAAACGTGCTGGCCAATTGTGAGGCAGCAAATAAGAGTGACAATGAAGCCACGAATGGTAAGCAGTGTGTGAGCTCCAACCCCCTTGTAGAATAGAAAATCTGTTGCATGTGAGCACTAAAAGTTCCCAAATGCATTCTTTTGCCTATTCTGTCCTAAAATGAGGCAATACGTAGAAAACGGTTTGCAGAAACTTTAAATCAATGGTTGGCAAGGTCAAAAATAACCTTGTGAAGACAGATGCACACCTCCGAAGAGGCAGCAACGGGCTTGGCAATAAACACACTGGAGCTTGAAAGATGATCTCATAATAATTTATTGAGGAATGCAAGGATTTGGAAAGCCACTCATGCAGTGAGAACATTCTGAAGAGTGGAATGAACAGCATATATAATAGTTTTCAGATCAGGGAGTTATGTTTATGTTTGGTGTTGCTGAATAACACATACATTGGTCTGTGTTGGTATCCTGGGTGGAGAAAAAAGTTCTCATAATGTGAAAGAGCTGAGAGATTTGCAATATAAACTGCATTACTTCAAAATGAACAAACAACAAATCTTAAGTAGATAAAGAAACAAGGGCCTGATGTATGAAATTCCCATTCCCAACATTTTGAGAATAGAAAATAATTTTGCAAACCGACCTATGAAGTAGTAGGTCACGGTTTACAAAATTTCAAATCGTAGTGGATCACAATCAATATTTATGAAGTAGGTCGCAAACTGCGGCTCACACCGATTGCATTCCAATAGAGGGTTGGTGGCCTGCTGCAGTCAGCAGACCACCATGTTTGTGATACGGCGGGATTTTACCTCTAGAGTCTGCTTACCATTCTCCAAAATCCCGTCACAGGTCGACTGAACCTTTTTACCTGTCATAGAGTGAATTAGGCAACCTATTTACCAATAATCAATGCTTACCACAATTCCCAATTATTTACCCCAAAGGACCACTGACCAAGAATCGATTTTAAGGATTTATTACAGAAAGGAAAATAACTGAAGATACAGACACCTCAACACGAAGTTCAAAAGATAAACGGGTACTAATACAAACATAATCCTACGGAAAAGTCTTAGGCGGCTTATGAATAAAACTAGAATCAGTTCCAGAAGCATCAGGCTAACAAAGATTGCTGTAGCTTGAATTCTAGTATGCATTAGGAAGAAAAGTCAAGTTAATCTGTCCTTACACTGCGCTAAGTGACGTCCCTACTCAACAACAGCCCATCCTAACCAAAAGGTGTCAGCCGTGGTGACTTCCCAGAGAAGTTCGCCCACTCCACTCTTAGACTAGAGTTCCTCATCCAAGCTAAGTTCCTTGCCCAACACGACCACTCTCTCTAACTCCTCAGCCCATCTGCTCTGCCTCCACCCTCGGGGTACTGTCCCTAATACGAAACCCCACAATGTGAGCGACACGCCTTCAGGTACGCCCCTCTCGAAGGTGTTACTTCTGGAAATTTTCACTCTGGCTCATGTCCATCCTTGTCCGTGCAGACGTCCTTGGGTCTCAGACTCTTCATCCTTTCGAGTTGTTTCTGCAGATTCCGAAGCTACTCCTCCATGTCTGGGTTCATACACAATGGACCCTTCTACTCTACAGTCTACTTGGCGATGCACCTGCAAAGAAATACATTTTATTCGGCTCACATTCTATCAATGTTGCGATATTTTCTAAAGGCATCTTCTTTTACCAAACATTTCTACAGTTAAATGCTAAGCAAGACATTTTCGATCAGGCCTGCACAACTTCCAAAAACTAGGCCTCTGCTTGGTTCTAGGCCTAACGTTTACATGAACACTTCACTTTAATTCTCTAGGCCTCTTCCTTTAAGCAAATGCATTTTCTTAACTCAAGCTAATTATCAAGTACATAACGCATGATTATATGTTCAATTAATCAATCTAAAGGTACATTAGTGAATCAGTTTAAACACTCTTATCCGTAGTGAATGATTTCATTTCAAAAGCATCTCTACATTTGTGCAGCAAATATGGATTTGCACTTGGTAACATTGGTTCTGCACATCTGCCAATACCAATTTCTCTAGTACTTTTATCCCATGTTGCATCTAAACATGATTATATCCTTTATGTATATGCGGGTGCTGACTACTTGTACATATGATGCACCCCTACAAATTTCACTAAAATGGCGCTCTCTCAGTTCCCCCCTTTGATGACCTGTGTCATCACCACCCTCACATCATCCTCAGGGTAAGAACCAAGCTAAACAGTACTTGTGGCCATTTTCCCTAGCTTGAGCATTTCCAACGCTCTCAAGCTGCGGTATTGACTGTCCTGCAGTCTCTCCATTCGCATCTCTTGCGCTCTCATTGATCTCGCCAATCTAGTAGACCTGTACCACTTGTACAATCTCACTAAACCCCACAATCCAATCACACAAGCCAGTGCTATGAGAAGGGGTTTCAGTACAAACCCAAGGAAACCCTTCCCTAAGTTGGCAAACCAGCTTCCAACTTTCCCAAATCCTTTGCCAACCGTCTCCCACGCATTCTCTTGTGTCAAATCCTCGATTTCATAATGGATCGCAGTAATATTGCTTATATATTTCTCCAGGTCTTTAGATTCATCTGGAATGTAAGTACAACATTCCTGGACCTTTAAACGTTTACAGACTCCACCCTCTTTCGCTAGGATGACGTCAAGAGCAAGACGGTTCTGTAAAACCATTGTCCTGATTGACAACATCTCACCCTCAACCAGCACCAATGACTTGGCAGTATTCATTGATAATTCATCCACTACAGTTGCCAATCGCCGTATCTTTATGTCATTCAAAATGACACCCAACATAGGTATCGCTGCTCCAAACACATCTCCCACAATTGCTCCAGCACTCTCCTCTCGCTTTACCCTCCTTTGAGACCCTCCCTCTAAGAGTTCGAAATCCTCAGTATGATAAATCTTGGGAAAAATAATTGCTAGATAGCAAGTTCCATACCACTTTTCTGGCAATCTCACATGCGCATTCTTTCCGCAGACAAAATACACAGTAGGAATCACCTGGACCATGCTCTTCAAAAAGTCTTTTGTGTAGTACTCTAATGTGAAGGTGTGTTCACATGTAGTATGACCTACATACACGTTCTCATAGTACGTCTGTGGTCGGTGAAGACACAACTTCCCTTTCTGTACTTCATCTAAAGCTATTGGACCATAACTCCCTCTTGACTTATGCTGCTTCTCTTCTTCGGTCCAATCTACCTTGCCTTGCCCTGAATCTCTCTGTCGCTTTTGCTTCGTGTACCTATCTTCCACTTGCTCAATGAACTTCTTCTCTATCTCTGATAGCGAGCAGGTCAAGTTGTGTCGGTGTGCATACGGAGTGTCTAGTTCCTGTGTGGGAATGAAAAAATATCCAAGTCTATCCTCTGACTTATAATAGTCCCACTTGTTCAAATGCTTGTAATTCGGGACTTCTGGTAACACAGCATCATCATTTGAAAAGAAATACTCAAAATGATTTCGTCCATAAAGTATACTAATTAGCAAACTACAGGATATTCCATATGTCAATGGAAGGTGATGGTATCTAATACCCTCATCTACTGAAGCTGGCAGTTGCATACACACATAACAGTCCTTCGCATCCATCGCCCCAATGTATTCGTACAACTACTTTGCATACGCATTCTGTCCAAAATTTTCCTTAGACAGATCAGTATGTAACCTACGACTTTCTGCAGCCAGCAAGGCTTTCTCTCTTCGCTCTCTGTTTTCTTTCTGGCTAGGGGTGGTAGGTGTCGATGTCCCCTTAGCCTTCTCTACCTGCTCATGTGGTGCAAAATAAGAAACTAAAACTACTATAGCTATAAAGAGTATCACTCCTCCTAAAAGAGTGCCTACTATGCACTTGGCTCTACGATTCGGGTTTCCAGGCGCCATGGTCTCAGCACAAGGTAGTTCGTTTTCGGAAAGCACCCAAAAGTCTCTTTCTTTGTTGTTTGAGTCTCTCGAACCACTTTGGAAAGCGGAAATCCCCGTTTCAGTTCTTCTTTTGTTTCAACAATAGACAACCTTAACCCTTCTCCGTCCTCTGTGGGAAGTCCCTAAATTTGTTCTTCTTCCACTCGGCTCTAGGTTAAGTGCAACAGCTACTTACAAACAGTTCAAAGTCTTTTCAAAGTTCTTTCAAAACCATTTCAAAGTTCAAAGTCCAAAATTCAAAGTTCTTAATAGTCTATGATTATACTTGCTCCGATTGCCTGCAACACATAATCCAAAAGTTCCATGCGGAGCACAACTGCATCATAAGATGGTATTTCCGGACCAAATGTAGGAAAAATCAGTCTATCCAGAAGTAAATCACGTATCTTGCTCAGGAGAGGGGGCTTTGGAATAGTGAGTGTTAGTACGCCTTCGATTTCAAGTCCAGGTACCAACAGTATCACTTCCAGCTTAACATTTGGGATCGTACTGGTCACCGCCACTGACCTCACCCTCCCGGACCTCAGTACACCTGGCATTTGTGAAAGGGTAGGTCTACTCTGGAGTTGCGTATCTTCGGCAAGGTACTCTCACCCTCCTTGACCTTCTCGGACCCCTCTGTTCTACTCCTTGTTCTCCCTCCTCCGGATCTGATTCTTCGGACACAGGGGCAAGATCTCTTTCGGAAGCCAATCTCACATTCATTCGCCTCCGTCTCTCGGGCCAGTGAGCCTCTGCACTTCTTGCTCTCCGGCTTCTCGTTTGCACACCCTGTTCGTCTTCACTGTCAACCTCTTCTGCACTCAGATCACCTTCTTCACCACTTCCTCCTTCTGAGGCAGATTCAGTGTCACTGTTGTCGTGGTCGTTTCCTGGCTGATCTGGGGAGTCCCCGACTTCCACCGGCACCTCCACAGCTTGACTCGTCCCCTCTGCTGAATCCTCTTCTTCGTTATTATTTTCATCTACGAGAGGAGCTGTTCCTTCTGGGGGTGCTGGGACTCGACGGGTGTGAGAGGCATGGATCCAGTTTGGCAAACCACCACACTTCACAGCAGTAGTTGTGATCAGAATCACTTGGAAAGGTCCTCTCCAACGCACATCCAGGCAGCTCTTCCTCACATGCTTCCGCACCAGGACCCAGTCACCAGGGCACAGGTCGTGACAAAGGTCGCTAGAAGCCGGGATTTCAGCAGCCTGCACCTGAAGGGACACAGAACGAATGACATCAGAAAGTCCTCTGCAGTAATCAAGAATCACATCATCTGTGATATTCAGCAAGGCAGTTGTAGGAATAGATGGCAGTCTCATAGCCCTCCCCATCAATACTTCGTGAGGTGAGAGCCCTGTCCTCCTGTCTGGGGTACTACGCATACTCATTAGTACCAACGGCAGTGCATCGGGCCACTTCAGGGATGTGGATGAGCACACCTTTGCCATTCGAGCTTTCAGGGTTCCATTTATTTGCTCCACTATGCCAGAAGCCTCTGGACGGTAGCTACAATGCAGTCTCTGATCAATGTTCAAGGCAGAGCAGAGCATCTTCACAACTTCGCTATTAAAATGTTTTCCTCTGTCCGATTCCAAAGAGGTCGGAACCCCGAATCGTGGCACCAATTCCCTCAACAACAGTTTTGCTACTGTGAGTGTATCGCACCTACGAGTGGGATATGCCTCAACCCATCTAGAGAACACACACACAATCACCAAGACGTACCTGAGGCGATTGCACCTCGGCATCTCAATGAAATCTATCTGCATTCTGTAGAAGGGTCCGCCGGACATCCCAATGTGACTCAATGTAACTGGTGTTCTCTTCCGAACATTCAACTGTCTGAACACACGCATCATCGTATCCCTTCCCAGATGCACAGGACCATGTATCTGTCGTGCCATTGCACTCACCAGTTCATTCGGCAACACAGCTCTTCCATCAGCCGAAACCCACATGTCCAAATCTCCCTTGACACAGCCGGCTGATTCCCACACTCTTTTTTCATAATCGGACGCTTGTCCTTGCATGTCTCTCAACTCTTCCCATGTGTCCGCCACCTCAAGCATCATGCTTAGTTCGGTTCTTTCCCTCGGTCCCTCAATTGTTTGTTCAGTAAATAAGTATCCTTGCTCTGCACAGTATCGTGCCACTTCATCAGCATAACGATTCCCCATTGTCACAAAATTGTTCCTTTAGTGTGAGCTGTGCATTTTACCACGGCTATTGCTGCAGGTCCTTGCAAGGCCTCCAACAATAACCGGATAAATTCGCCATTTCTGATTGGGGAGCCCGATGATGTCATGTAGCCCCTCTGAGACCACAACCACCCCAAATCCATACTGGCTGTCAGTGAATATGGTGATCCGAATCCCGTTGGCTGCCAAACAGGCGCGCGTCAACGCAATTATCTCAGCCACCTGCGCGGAGTGTACTCCTTCCAGGCAGGCTGCTTCAATTATTCCAGAAATAGTACATACAGCAAACGCTGCTCTCAACTGACCAGTATTGTCTCTTACACATGAGCCATCCACAAAGTAAATTTCATCAGGGTCTGTCAATGGCACATCAACAATATCCGGTCTGGGCTTGGTGCATAGTTCAGTTACATCAAGGCAGTCATGGTCTTCCCAATCATCTTCTATGTCATTTGGTAATGGCAACAAGGTAGCAGGATTCAAGACAGAGCACCTCCTGAGGGTCACATTCTCAGCAGCAAGTATAACCTGCTCATAGCGTGTGAGCCTGTTGTTGGTCAAGTGCTGTGTCCTGGTCCTGGTCATTAACAATTCCACAGAATGAGGTACATGCACGGTCAGTGGATATCCCATCACTATACTTTCACATCTCTCAATGCTGACACCCGTTGCAGCAACGGATTTAAGACATCCGGGCAACACTGCGGCTACTGGATCTAAGGTAGCCGAGAAGTATGCAACTGGTCTACGGACACCTCCATGATCTTGCACTAAGACTGCCAATGCACACCCCTCTCTCTCGCAGCAGAACAATGCAAATGATTTGGTGTAATCGGGCCTTCCCAGAGCCGGAGCGCGACACAAGTCCTCTCGCAGCTCAAGGAAAGCCATCATACAATCTGTGTCCCATGGTACCGGATCACTCACGTCCTTGTGCGTCAGTTTTTGCAATGGTTTCGCCTTCAGGGAAAAGTTAGCAATCCACTGTCGGCAATAGCCAACCATGCCCAGGAACATCCTAACCTCTCTTTGAGTCGAGGGCACAGTCATTCTCATGATTGTCTCAATCCTGTCAGGCGACACTTTTCTCTTTCCCTTCTCTATCCTGTGACCCAGATACTGCACTTCAGACAGGCAGTACTGCAACTTGTTGGGGGACACCTTGTGTCCGTTTTCTGCCAAATGATTCAGCAAAGCAATGGTGTCAATCCTACAAGCATCTTCAGTGTCTGACGCAACAAGGAGGTCGTGTATGTACTGTACGAGAACCGAGTTCTGCGGCAGTACCAGACTCTCAAGATTCCTTTTCATCAACTGATTAAAGATCGATGGACTCTCCTTGTACCCTTGAGGGATACGACACCATGTTAAAACGCGACTCTCTATTTTGAACGCAAAAAGAAATTGGCTTTCCTCATGCAATGGGATGGAAAAGAAGGCCTGACACAAATCAATCACATAAAACCATTCAGCTTGGAACGGTATCTGAAACAGTATCACCGATGGATTCGGTACCACTGGACAGCATAGAACAACTATGTTATTAATCTTTCGTAAATCCTGCACAATTCTGTACTTCCCACTTGGCTTCTGCAAGCCCATGATTGGAGAGTTACAGGGGCTTCCCATAACCTCCTTCAAGATTCCCTGTCTAATCATGGACTCAATCACTGGCTTTATACCTTCTAGTGTTTCGGGGGTCAACTTGTACTGGGGAGTCCTCGGGAATTCGGCATTTGGTCTTACTTGAATTCTAACAGGTTCTACTCCTTTGATCAATCCAATCTCCTCCCCGGTAAAATCCCATACTTCCGGTGAGACCGACTCTCTCAAATCCCACGGGAGTTATAATAATAAAAATCTTTATTCGGCTTATTCACAAAGGAAAAACCATAAAAGAGACAGTAAATAACATTCATTACATTTTTGTGTAGTTAAAAGAAGCATATTTCATAGCCTTTCATACAAAAAACTAGAAAGTTATAAAAAGAGTTAATTATAGAGTTTTCTGTATGGATCTGCACGAAGTATCATCAATAAGGCGATTATAAGTTTTTCCTATGTTTCGTGATACATTTTAAAAAATTACTCACAAAATAACAGACCTTTTCAGTTTCCAACATTTGGAGTCTAAGAAGGGCAGGTCTGCATTGTCTCAGACCCCAATTCCTTAATATTGGTAATAACCAGATTTTTCTGTGTGAACGATGAAATTTACAGAGCATAATCAAATGTAAATTTGATTGTGCTGATACTCCATCGCACGGACAGGGTGGGAGAATAGCTTTCCAACAGTTTTTCAATGGGAACGTGACCAGTCTAAAAAAAGTGTTTAGCCTAAATCTTGTTAGTAGCATTCTCTCGTAAGTCGATAATTGCAGTGTCAAATACGGGTGAATGCCGTAGGCTATTTGGACCATGTTTGCATGAACAACCGCCATTTTCAGTGAGTTTGATGCTAGTCTTAGCGTTTCCAAATGTCTTAGCGCTAGTTGTTTGAGGTCTCTTTTTGGAATGTCCGTTATAGATTCTGGATTAAAATAGCAGTTCTCAAGTCCTAGGTCTTTAAGGAAATTTCTTACGTAGGACAGCCACTTTATGCTAGAGGATTTGTCAAGAGCCATCGAGTCAGCGATGATAGACTGGGTCAGTTTATTATTTTCAGATGACCAGATGCGCCGCCACAGCATCACAGGTTCTGTTTTAATTAGATCCTCTATGTAGAGTGTTCCCAATTCCAGATGCATGGCGTATGTTGAAGTGCCTTTCGGCATTGCCAATAGGAATCTAAGAAAAACATTTTCCGCCTTCTGGATAGAGCTGGTGTCGGCATACCCCCAGACTCCCGCACCATGTATGGCGGTAGCCAGGCACTTGGCATTGTAAATTTTTAATAGCTCCACCGGGGGCCTTTTTCCTAATCTCTGGGAAAAGCTCGTTAGAGCGGCTATTGATCTTTTAAATAGATTGCCCCTTGTGACTACGGCTGGCTTCCATGTTAACTGATCATCGATCATGATGCCCAGGTAAGGATATTGGGGAGTAACATCAAGTTTTTGGTCTTCAAGGTAAATAGCTTTTGTTCTTTTTTGGCCCCTGCCTGCTGTCATGACAAAAGTTTTCTTCACGTTCACCCTTAGATCTAGGTTACTCATGAAGGTCGTGTATCTGTTCAGTGAAGATTGAAGCTCGCGAGGGGTGCGCGCGAGAATGACGGCATCATCCGCGTAGAGCAGAGCGGGAATCAGGCGGTGGTTTATGCGTGGGAGGTCCTGAGCCCCCCTCAACATCTCCCCCTCCAGACCATTTGTATAGAGTGAGAAGAGGAAGGGGGCCAGGACACAACCCTGCCTGACTCCACGCCCTACGCTAAACGGGGCCGTCAACTCGCCATTTACGCCAAATCGTACTCTAGCCGTGGCACCAGAATAAAGTTCTCGTAAGAAATCCAGAAGAGGGTATTCTACTCCCATTTGGGAGTTCCTCTACAGTTATAGCAGGGTACAATTCAATGCACACATGCGTATTTGCAACCTTAAAATCAGCATCATCATCGTTAGTCTGCAATTCCACTCCCTTTGGGGTACAATAGATGGTGCAATTCAGTTTACACAAAAGATCTCTTCCTAGCAGACATACGGGACTGGAATCACACACTACAAACTGATGTCTATCACTGAAACTTCCAATCTTCACAGGGACTGGCTCAGTCAAGGGGTTTGTCATTATTCTGTTGGCCACTCCTACAACTTGTATAGTCTGTCCTGAGAGGGGTAAGTTGGGGACTACCGCAGACCGCACAGTGGAGCGAGAAGCACCAGTGTCAACCAGAATGGTGGTGGGATGTCCATCCACATCTGCCTCCACAAAAGGTCCCTTCTGATCCACCTCCAGCACTGCTCCAAGAGTACAGCCCTCCTCTTCCCCCTCCAGGCACCGTCCTGTTACTGGATCAAAGTAATGGCACTCATCCCCTTCGACTATAAAAGGCATCTGCTTGTATACCTTGTTCCCTGCTGAAATCTTCGGTGGCTGGGGAACCGGAGCCCTAGGGGCTGAAGTCCCCCCTTTCGTCGTCTGGGACTTGGTCACTGTCACCTTCCGTACCGGAGGAGCTTGAACTTCCTCCTCCTCTTCCTCCTGTACCTGATTGTCAGGGTTATGGGGACACTCGCGTCTCCAATGCCCGACCTCGTGATATTGATGGCACCTGGTCGTCTTTTTCAGGGCCTCTATATCTATCCTAGGTCTCGGACCTTCCTCGCCGTCCCTCTTTTGCCCCCCTGATTTCCTTCCCATGGTGCCATTTCCTGTCTGACCCTGTCCTCCCGCTTGCATCTGCACTAACATCAGTTTGTCCTTAAGCTTCCTTGTCTTCGAGTCTATTTCGTCACTGCAGTACCTCGCATACCTCAAGATTTCATCCAGAGGCTTGTTTTGCCAACAGATCAAATGTTGCGGTATCATAAGGCAAATATCAGGCCTCAGTCCCAGAACGAATTTGGACACGAACTGTCCCATGTCCTTTGGATCCATCACATCTAACCCACTATACTGCTTAAAAATCAGCAACAGCCTCTCGTAATATTCATGCACTGTCTCCTTTGGTTCCTGCCTAGTCCGATCTATTTTCACCCAATCAATGTCCTGTGGTGGTACTTTGGTCTTTAGCCACGTGATCGCTTGCTCATACTTTGCCATCACCCTAGGTGACGGTCCATTTGTGGCAGCATCTCTCTCTGGCTCCGCCGTGGGCCATTCAACACTGACCTTGCATGCTAACAACAAATCACCTGGAACCACAATGTCAAACAGAGTGTTCAAATCAATCCACAATACCTTTGAGATTTTCACAAACCTCTCCACCTGCTTGTACCATTCCACTGGACTCTCACGCAACTTTGGAAATGTGTTCGTAAAGGCAGCCAGGTCTCCCCTACTCCAAGGTACATGTACATATCCCCCATGATCCACCTCCCGCAAGGGGTACGCTTCAGTATGCATCAACCCTCCTCCCGGGGATGTCTCAATAACACTTCGTCTAACACTCTTCCTCTTTGACCACCTTTCCTCCCATTTCTCCAATGGGGACCACGTTCGGATTCCCACTATCAGTTCCCTGATGTGGGTTGTTAATCCGATCACCCTCTTTTCTTCTAGATCTTGATCTGAATACTGTAACCGGGGGCCACTCTGCAGTGCTTTTGTTTTCGTCAAGTCTACACTATACTTATTCGCTAATTCAGAAAGTTTCTCATGAGCTGTCCTAGCCCTTCGTGTAACATCCTTCGCTACAAACAAGAGTTCATCTGGTTCGTATAGTTCGATCCTTTCTAGTGGAAATGTACCTTCCACTATTTCCTCCACTTCTGTTTTTAGTCTCAGCACATCTATCCTTCTTGCTTTTATCGCAGCCCTCAATGTACCTTGGCTAGTGGTTCCATTAG
The DNA here is from genome assembly GCF_964261635.1 of Lissotriton helveticus. Lineage (NCBI taxonomy): Eukaryota > Metazoa > Chordata > Amphibia > Caudata > Salamandridae > Lissotriton > Lissotriton helveticus. The sequence continues at coordinate 161,696,023 of NC_136068.1, read as the reverse complement.
AGCCCCTCCCGCCACTGTCCTGACTCTCTCTTCTGTTCTCTTCAGGCGTGTTAGGGGGAACTCTTCTGTTTTCCCAGCCTTCTTGAACCCACTCCTGTCTATTGTCTCCAGAGGTGTGGTGGGACGCCCCCCTATTCCCCACCCCTTCTCGTTCCCACTCCTGCCTGTTTTCACTAGGCACGCAGTGAGACACCATCCTATCTTCCTGGTTGTCAGACCCAAAGACATTCCTGGATCTATCACTCTGAGTGTCCACAATTGTTTCCCAAGTTCTCAAATCCGGCCTTAATTCTCTCATTGATCTCGGTCTCGGTCCCCTCAAATCCATTGGTCCCCTCCAACCCATCTTCTCTTCTGAGGAGTCTGCCGATGCCACCAAGGGAGTGCTTCTTTCTACAGGTTTAGGCAACTGCCGCCACCCTTCTGTCCCATTACTCCTGTCCTCACTGACACACCTCTCACTCTCCATTTGCAGCGGACTCTCGTCTTGTTTCTGTTCTGGGTTGTACACTGATACTATGGGACCTATGGTAACAGGTACCGTAAGAGCATCTGGCAATTTCTGTGAGTGGACACCCTCTTCCACCCGAACCTTTTGTACTGTAAATCGGCCCACTACTCTCGTTACTGGTGAAGGTGGGGGTGCCTTTTCTCCCTTCACTGGGCAAAACCTGTCCTCTGAGGCGCTTAAATCACTCACCATGTTGACCCCACCATCCCCATCTGAAGCTTCCCCGTTCTTGGCTGACATTGGTGTGCCCCCCAACACGGGATTGTATGGGGGTGGTCTTTCTGACAACATCCTCTCTATCAGGCCATCATCTGTCTCACTGTCCTCATCGTCCGTACTTCTCCTCTGTGCATCCAGCAACGGGTACAACCTATCCCCTTCAATGGTCTGTACCCTCCACCTCTTCTCCATGGCATCCCATCTCGCATCTTGGACCGCCCTAACTGATCGTTTCACTCTTTCTTGTCGCCTATCTCTGCTCCTTTCATGGGCTGCCCTGATCCATGCATTTAGCGTTTCAAACTGTGTTGGTCTGGGCAAAGGTCGCAACGCAGCCATAATCGCTTTCAGCTGATACAACACCTCTAATCTAAATGTTCCGTATTTAGGGAATGTCAATTCTTCCTTTCCGTCTGTCATCTTACACCAGTTATCAAGCCACAATATGGTATGTAACCCCACTTTCGTTGCCATGTAATAAGCTGGAGTATCCTCGGGTGGAGCCTCCTCCCCACCGTGAGGTTCTATCTTGTTTTCGCCTTTGAAACATTTTCGCAACACTTTAAAACATTTCATGATGAAGCCCAAAACGTTTCCTTGTTCCGCAGCGCTTGTTTACTTCGTAATGACAATCCACCAATCTCAGCGCGGCTTCACACTAACCGCCCTATCCCAGCGCGGCTCCACACCAACCGACCAATCCCAGCGAGGCTCTTTCTGACGTCACTCGCCTCTGTTTCGCAGCAGTTCCCCTCCCCTCTCCGTTCGTCTCGCGGTCTCTCATGCGTCACAATCATACACTGGAATTGATTACTTCCGACCAAGCAACCACTTCCTTGACTGTACGTCCACAGTCTGACTGTAATTGTCACCTCAACCGGCAAATGTCTGTCCGCTAACGGCTAGACAATCGCCTCAACTGATAGGTTACAAACTCACGGCAACTTCCGACCAGCGTCCGTTACCCACGCACTCACACATTCGTTCCCCCTATCGCAGTCCTGCGGGCGAACAATGGTACCTCATGACCCCCTTAACAATGGTCGACAATTACTATGGGTGTTCGATACACCCGAACCACTTAAACTCTCCTTGAGCTTAAGATTTTCACCAGTTGCGCGCGCTCACAACCTGTTCCTCTTTCACACTACAGGCATTCAACTCCGCAAGACAATACAACGCACAATACAACATAACACCGCAATCTAGCAACGCATGACCCTTTTCATACTCACTCTCCTCCGACCTGCTGCTTTCTGCCGCACTGTCACTCTTCGTCAGTTTCCGTGAAACTCCATCCGCCCTCTGCGATTCTCTGGACACTCATCGTTGGTTCTATGGGACTCGGGGAAATCTCAACCTACTTCTAGGTTACCCTCACTCCAGAAGGTAAACCATCCTACTCTGCTACCAACTGATACGGCGGGATTTTACCTCTAGAGTCTGCTTACCATTCTCCAAAATCCCGTCACAGGTCGACTGAACCTTTTTACCTGTCATAGAGTGAATTAGGCAACCTATTTACCAATAATCAATGCTTACCACAATTCCCAATTATTTACCCCAAAGGACCACTGACCAAGAATCGATTTTAAGGATTTATTACAGAAAGGAAAATAACTGAAGATACAGACACCTCAACACGAGGTTCAAAAGATAAACGGGTACTAATACAAACATAATCCTAAGGAAAAGTCTTAGGCGGCTTATGAATAAAACTAGAATCAGTTCCAGAAGCATCAGGCTAACAAAGATTGCTGTAGCTTGAATTCTAGTATGCATTAGGAAGAAAAGTCAAGTTAATCTGTCCCTACACTGCGCTAAGTGACGTCCCTACTCAACAACAGCCCATCATAACCAAAAGGTGTCAGCCGTGGTGACTTCCCAAAGAAGTTCGCCCACTCCACTCTTAGACTAAAGTTCCTCATCCAAGCTAAGTTCCTTGCCCAACACGACCACTCTCTCTAACTCCTCAGCCCATCTGCTCTGCCTCCTCCCTCGGGGTACTGTCCCTAATACGAAACCCCACAATGTGAGCGACACGCCTTCAGGTACGCCCCTCTCGAAGGTGTTACTTCTGGAAATTTTCACTCTGGCTCATGTCCATCCTTGTCCGTGCAGACGTCCTTGGGTCTCAGACTCTTCATCCTTTCAAGTTGTTTCTGCAGATTCCGAAGCTACTCCTCCATGTCTGGGTCTAGTATTTCTAACATTCATACACAATGGGCCCTTCTACTCTACAGTCTACTTGGCGATGCACCTGCAAAGAAATACATTTTATTCGGCTCACATTCTATCAATGTTGCGATATTTTTTAAAGGCATCTTCTTTTACCAAACATTTCTACAGTTAAATGCTAAGCAAGACATTTTCGATCAGGCCTGCACAACTTCCAAAAACTAGGCCTCTGCTTGGTTCTAGGCCTAACGTTTACATGAACACTTCACTTTAATTCTCTAGGCCTCTTCCTTTAAGCAAATGCATTTTCTTAACTCAAGCTAATTATCAAGTACATAACGCATGATTATATGTTCAATTAATCAATCTAAAGGCACATTAGTGAATCAGTTTAAACACTCTTATCCGTAGTGAATGATTTCATTTCAAAAGCATCTCTACATTTGTGCAGCAAATATGGATTTGCACTTGGTAACATTGGTTCTGCACATCTGCCAATACCAATTTCTCTAGTACTTTTATCCCATGTTGCATCTAAACATGATTATATCCTTTATGTATATGCGGGTGCTGACTACTTGTACATATGATGCACCCCTACAAATTTCACTATAAATGGCGCTCTCTCATTTGTGATAGAATTTTATTAAAGTAAACTTTTTTTCATATGAAGCCCATTTTCCTTAAAAGAAACGGACCTGTATTTAAAAAGAAAACTATATATTTTTTAGGTTTGTTTGAGAGATGTTAGTTATCTCTGGACCACCGCCTACATCCCAACAAACTTTTTTTTTTACATTCACTGGTGGCCGATCCCTCTCTTTGAGCCCAACAAAATGAGATAAACGTTCAGTCACATTGGGAATACCACATAGGTTTGCGCAAGAGGCCCAGCCACACCCTATTGCTACACAAAGTATAACTGCCACAAATGTATCCCTTTCTGTGTACGAAAATTTTACCATACCAAAAGGGGAATAGGTAACATTTAACATTATTGCGACTGGACTAGTGTCACAAAACATTGATACATACCAATACAAATTGCTATATGCAAGGGACACCCTAAATATGTCCCTTCCAGATGGCGATTTTTTTGTATGCCTTTCCTTTAGGAACATGTTATTAAAGCACACAATGGGTTTAGTCGTTTTAAAAAAGCCATTTTGTGGTCAAAAACTCTGTGATTTTGTGAATCACAGGCTTTGTGACCACAGAATGGCTTTGTAGATGAGGCTTCTGGTTCAGTTACTGAAATTACTACTTTGCCAAGGTCTGTTGTAAGTAACTGAGAGGCAATGGCAGCAGCATTCTGGACAAATGTTTACATCTCAACCTTTCACAACAAAGTAGAGGGTGAGAGCCATGTTTCAGGCCTTTTGACCTTGATATTACCTTAAATGAAATGAAATAACCTTTGACTTGATAACATCACAGGGAGCGATATGCGTTTGATGTAGCGGATAGGATCACTCTTGCACATGTAACACAATGCTACAATATTACACAATGCTTAGCTACATATTCAGCCGAAAACGAAACATGCATCTCTTAAAACCCACTCCAGTGGCATTGTCCATCCTTCCTAGCGGTATCAAGTCACTTGAACATGTAGGTTCACAAACATCTTGTCCGGATGTGCCTCTTCCTGCTTGCACCAACAATCAACCTTCTCGCTGTCAAACAATCCCTGAGTAGATGGTCCAGAATTGTCTTAACTGGCCTGCCCCTTTCAGACATACTACTGTTTCCTGTCAATAAGGAAGTGTAAATGCTTGAAGTACAGATCTGATTGAAGAAAGTGAGAATAAGTGAAATGGGAAATAACCCTCCCAGTCTAACAGTTTGCAAAACTTCTTTCTTGATATGAGACGAAAGACACAGTTTATGTAGTGTAAATGGGGAATAACCCAGACACACAGCTCCTCCCCCTTCACTAGCAGAAGAGAAATACAGTGCAGAGAAAAGAAAATGGGCAATAACCTTTAAGACCAGAATGACTACATCTCCAGGTGTCCTCAGCAGTTGAAAAGGGAAGGTTTGTGGTGACAAGATGAAAATGGCGTTTGATACACACCAAATAGTTGTGAGCTGAGAGTTATGGAAGATTAAAAGTCTTTAGAGTTTTCAAGATTGTTTAATTATGCCTCCCTAAAATGACACAACACATGTCACACTTAGGTACTAATTGTGAGTTCTCCTGTGTGGAGTGTGATATTTATCACACACAATGAAATCCAACACCGAGGGGTTCGAGAATTAACTGGTAAGAGAAATAGAACCAAGTAGTAGTTCTTCCTAAAAAATTTGGCATAACATTCTGCTCATTGCACCTAATCCACACACCCCAGTTTTGCCAGGCCTTTATACCCTGATATATACTGGCAGGTTTGATCTGATGGAGTGGAGTTTAATTAACCCATTAATTACTAGGTGTAGTGAACATCACACAACTAGTAACTACCATCCCTACATAAATAGGTGATTGCGCAGGGATCGCAAAAATCTGGAGTACTCAGAATTAAGGGGCACATGCATCAAGATAAGCAATTGCGATTCCTTAATAGCGACGGAATCACTATTTAGGAGTTGCAATTCCTTATGCATGCAAGAATCACAAAATAAATAGCGATTCCTACACATTCCGTGATATTGAATCGCAAATTGCGATTCGCTATTAGGGAATGCATTCCCATTCATTCCTATGGGCCTGGAGGCTCGTGAAAATGAATGGGAAAGCATTCGCAATTTGCGATTACCAAATAGGTCATCACAAATTGCGAATGCAATGGCAAGGGTGCTGAAGGGCCTAAGGCCCCCTGAAACACCCCCAAAAAAAGGTAAGTGTGCACATATGGCATACACACATGCGAATCGGCCCGTTTGCGACCGTTCAAATGCTTGATGCATGTGTCCCAAAGGCCTTAAAGGGTGAGTGCAGCCTAATATGGGAAGGTGCAGGGTTCAAGAAATGTCCTTTGAGAGGTCAGTTTTTTATGGTCTGTTTGCCATTTCAGTCATCTTTGAGGCTAGACAAAAGAACATACCGAACAAACCATCCATATTCCAGGTATCTATTGATATTTGACTATTCCACGACCTCATTCTGATATGTAAAACCATGGTTGGACTGGACATAGAATTGGTCTGAGAGGCAAAAAGAAATGTGGCCCCCAGTAGTGAATTAGAATGCTAAAGAAGTTGCCCAGGTTTGCAAATTGAGGAAGTGTTGAACTTGTGTAAAGACATGCTGTATGAGTGTTTTGCAAGGTATGGAAAGCGTAATGGATTTGAGCCTACTGCGGGCAATTTTTCTATTAATATCAGGGAAATCAACAGAAAAACCCAGCCCTGAAGATCGTAAAACAAGCCCAGTCTAAACGACAAAGAAACGGCCTACAGACTTACCTGTCAGGCCAGCCCATCGGGCACTGCCTGATTGCCCTGTAAACCAGTCCAACCCTGGGTACGACCTCTAAAGTAGGCAAAACACAGATATAGTATCTGCACATTCATGATTACTCTAAAACAATTACAATTTAAGGTACGTTTGAAAGTAATGGCTCAGCACATAATACAAAGTGAGGGGCATATTTACAATAAAGTGACGCATCTATAGAGATGCATCACTTTCCTTGCGCCACCCTAAAAAATGCTTGCGCCACCGTGGGTGCGCTGTATTTACAATACGGCGCACCATGGCGGAAGGATTGACAGATGCATCAGAAATTCTGACGTATCTGTTGGGGCTAAAATCACACATTGCTGGAGTTGTGTCGCAAGCACGACACAACTCCAGCAATGCATTTTGTGGCCTATTCCCACTACACTGCGTCACTCCTTACGCCTGCTTCAAGCAGGCGTACGGTTTTGACGCAGTGGCGTCCTAAAAGTGACACAGTGAAATCTTGTAGATTTCACTGCGTCACTTTTACGAGGCTTTCCTCCGTAGGAACGCCCCCCTGCATACATTATACCTGATGCAGGTATAATGTGACGCAGCGCTTTGCAAAGGGACGCATCTCCTTAGATGTGTCACGTTGTAAATAGGGTGCATTGTTTACGCCGCCAGTGCGTCACAAAGAGGCGCAAGGGGCTTGAAAATCTGCCCAGGAGTACATAAAAGGGCCAATACAGCAGAGTCAGGTAAAAAAACATTACATTTCTTGAATAGACTATTTACAGTTTTTGGCAGGGCAACTCCATCCAGGAATATGTGAGCTTTAAATAACTGGTAGGGCATTAAAACCACAATGTTTGTCTTAGTGGTGTAGGTTATACGATCGCTACAGAGGCAAAATTTAGGGACAATATTGAGTGAATTTTACAACACCCCACCCAAACACCTTTATTCACATTAAAACCTTTGTTGTCTCACCTCTTACTCCCCTCTTAGTATTTGCACATTTCTCAGCCTGTAGCTTTATTAGTATTCAGAGAAAGCTTCTGAAATCCCCCATATTTCAGTGTACCCTAAAATATTCCATGGGGGGGTTGTTGAGTGCGGACAAAGACAACAAACAACAATTCCATTTTCAGGACTATGGTCCTTTACTGGTAATTTGCAGTAAATCTGTGCTAGTAATGTGCAATTACAAGCTAAGTTCGTGGATGCAGAATTGCTACATGGTACCAGAATTACAGGGCATACACCTACACAGAACTCCCAATTCCGTGGAGATTAAGGCATACTTGTAGTATACAATGTGAGCAGGTGGTACATGTATGCTTTTGCCTCAGGGGGAGGGGGCAAAAACAGAGGTTTGGCGATTAATCTAGGAAGAGACAGTTACATTCTTGAATTGGGGTAGCATTGTACCCCTGCCAGAAATAAAAAACAAACAGGAAATGAGGCCTAGCTGCTACTGCAGCCAAAATTGTCACCATAAAAGTGAGCATGTACAGTTAACATTAAAGAGGCATCTTTCTCTGTTTTTAGTTTACTACATACAAGAGCAGTTGTTAAGCAGCTGAAAAGGAATTCTAAAATTGCTGCCTATCAATAGTATGCAATCTTGTAAACAATATGCTATGCCTATGCATAGTTTCTAGTATGCTGGTCATGCACATTAAAGAAAAAAGCACACCCAATTCGAATGGTTATGTATGAAGTAAGTGAATGTGGGGGCATTTAGTAGGTCTAACTGAGAAATGGCAATTAAGATCCACACTTAACCATGAAATGGTACTCCCCTGTGTCTGGCAATAACTTAAATACTATAGTGGGAACATCACTATGGAAACACTGGTGAAAAAATCTATGTACTTGAAACACACACATGGAAAATGTGGTTACAATGTCCAGGCACCAATGGTCCATTTGCAGTGGGGGCTCGCAGAGGGAGTGCTGCGGTGGAGCGAGGTGGGGGAGGGGTAGGGTGGGGGTTAGTGGAGTCGGACATATGACGGCAAGGAGTAAAGTAAGTAAATAAATAAATAAAACTATTTACCTTTTGCTCACTGCATTGCCATCTCGGCAATGCAGCGAGCGCAAGGTAAATAGTTTCATTTATTTTTTTACTTCTTTTACTCCTTGCCGTCGTATGTCCGACTCTACTACCCCCCCCCCCCCCACCCTGCCCCTCTGCCGTCCCGCAGCGCTCCCTCTGCGAGCCGCCACTGCCATTTGGTTTTATGGAAAGCCGTCAATATTCCAATACAAACCTAAAAAAACATTAGAGAAGGCTACATGGAAGGTCGGGGACTATTCTGGCAAGATGTCTTTGTAAATGGACATAAAGGCAGCACTGAAGTCATTGTCAATCAGACCATCAGTTCCATTAGGAGGAGATTGGCAGGTTGAATCACCATCGGCACCAGTTATACCTATATCTTGACCGTGAAAACTTCAACAAGAATGAGTGCTTTGGTTACATAAGTAGAGCTGATGCATTTAAATTTAATGTTCTATATTCAAAAAACCTAAAGTTAAATGCATGAAAAGGGTAGATAGATGTAATCAAAAGGTATGTTACGAGAAGAGGTAGGTTGTGCATTGAGTAAATCAGAATAGACGAGAGAGAGAGAGAGAGAGATAGTTTTAGTTTCACATCTCTGATCCTTGCATGGCTTTGTTAATTAAGGCTTCTTGATATTCCAATATATATGTAAAAATGTTTTGTGACTCTAAGGCGGAATTATGCTCAGAGCCCAAACATTATCATATGCAGAGGAATAATAATTTTGCTTAACAAGTCTGAACAACTTACTAAATCTGAAATTCATTAGATTAATTTGAAAAGTTGATAATGGTCTGTAGGATCAAGGTCAGATCATAGCCAGTATTCAGCCACACAAACACTCATGCACCCTTGGGCCCATGATGTAGCAAGGAATAACAATGGCATTTTTGCCATTTGTTTTTTCTGATCTGTAGGTTTGCAGTGAACTTAGAGAGTGGGTACTGAGAACTTTATTTATTTACATAATTAAAGACTGTTTTTTTAAACCGAGTTTAACTATGTAACACATTCATTTCCAACCAGAATTGTATGAAATGGGCACCATGTAAAAAGCCAATAGGTCTTGTGTTGATAGCCAGCATTGTGTCTTTGCAAATGCTTTGTTTTGCATTGTCATGATTTCTGCAAAACTTAATTGATGGAAAAGCTACCAGGATCTCATCAGTCTAAAAAGAGATGGGCTAAAAGCAAAATAAAAAATGGTTACCAGAAACACACATTGCCTTTTAGTCCCTGTACTGAAGGGTTAGCTGTGTGTATCTGTGAGTTCCCTGTGAAAGTGCAGAATGTTGCCATTCACAGTGAAATTAGCCAATGGGTGAAGTGGGCTAACTCCTTGCCCCATGCTGTATGCTGTAGTTGGCCGAAGAAGAATATGAATGACACAAGACCAGACCAATGAATTAACAGCAATGGCTGAAAGGCCCTTTAAGTAAATATATTATGAATATAATTTCAGAAAAATCAAAATGTCTTGGCTAACATTGGACCCAAAAGTCACATCTTCCTTATCTTCTGGGATGGAGGAGGTGGTAAACAATCTGGTAATATCAGTTTTCTAACTAAGAGCATTGTAAAACTGTGGTTCCACTAAGAGTAATACTAACAGAAACATAATGACATAAAAGGTTGCAGTTAAATCCAATCAGGATCTTCTCCATTTTATTGGTGTTAATTTTCAGGCTTTTATTCTTCATGCAGAGCACCACAATGTCACAACATTGAGGTCAATAATATCAACCTGCACATATGTCGACTCTGCAATATTGAATAAAAAGGCACATATGTGAAAGCACAGAGTTAACATTCTTAACTCAACATCTAAATACCTTCACAATATACTTGGTAGTCGATATGGTGGAGTTGAGGGAAGTGCCGGTCAATATTAAATCTTCAATATTGTGGTAAAACACATTAAAAATGCCGGAAAAAGGTATCCTGAATATTAGCATCACCTATGAGACTTCAAGGTGTAGCAGAGAAAGCAGATGGATACTTTAGCCAGACACAGTGGTAGAACCTCATAGATGATTGCAACCCAGCGAGTGGAACAGTATAACCTTCACCTGTCCATTGGGACCTATCTCTAATATGACAATTCTTTCTGAACATACTTGCGAATCATGGCTACAATATTTAGAACTGGACTCATTGACACTCTGAATAGTAAAATGACTATTTACTCAGTCGATCTTACACCTGGACTCCTCTAGTGTCCGTATGAGCACTTGGGTCCCTACAGAGCGGTGAAGCCTTTGGGTGGCCTGTTACCACATTACAAATTACCCGAATTTACATCTACAGTTTCAATTTCAGTTGGCCTTTCCAGATATCCACAATAAATAAATGTGAGGTACATTTACTCATAATATATTTAAACGTGGATAATGTGCATATTTGGCAGCCATTTTGAAAGGCCATCTGGATTTCACTGTTGGATTAACTCAGCAGGTGCTTTTCATTGGAAACTCCAAAGAGGGTAGTTAGCATCTGACTAGCTCTAGGTAGTTGCTTCTTAAACATGGCAGCTCGAATAATCACCCCACAAATCTCGATTTTCCTATATGTGCTGCCCAAGGGAGCACCAAACATAATTACAAACAAATGGGCAGATTTACAAGCCCCTTGCGCCTCTTTTGCATCACTTTTAACATGGGAAAAGTGATGCAAAAGTGACACAAGGCTTGTAAATCTGCCCCAAAGGGATTCATTTACAAGCCCCTTGCGCCGCCGGTGTGAAACTTTTTCACATTGTTAAAAGTGACGCAGCGGCGGCGCAAGGGGCTTGTAAATAAGCCCCAAAATAGGTAGAATGCACTTAAATGACACCAAGAGAGTAGAAGCAATAAAGTCAGCTCTTGCTTGCCCTTGTATATCAAGGTTCAATCAATGAATAAAGGTCCCTGCAATATAGTCGTAACGCGATGTACATTTTTATAGTCGTCTCGTCATTTTATTAAAAATTGTAGCATATTACGCTAGAATTATTTTATATCGACTGTGCTCTAAAATCCCCCTTTACAGGAAGTCACTGAACTCAAATAGTTAGATTTATGCTAAACTAAAACAAGGTTTTCCTATTAAAAACAACAAACAGCAGAAGAGTTTCTGCTGCACCAGGTTAAAATAGTTCCACATGGTTGTGTCTGCCAGGGTTACTAAATTATGTGAAATTCCAGCGCTCAGCTTGATAAGAAATGAAAATTAAAGCGAACACACACAGCGGTAAAGAAAAGTACTTCTGGGTCAAAGGTCTCGGGCAAGAATGCAGCGTTCGAGAAGCTGTCCAAAGGGCAGCTTACTAAATGAACAGAAGATGTCCTCCCCACGCAAGCACACCGCATTACTCATAATATTAAGGGGCAGATTTATGTTAACTGGCGCATCCCCAGGGATGCGCCAGTTAATGTGCGCCACAGTGCGCCACTGCTCCGCCACCCATGGTGCGTCGCATTTACAATGCGGCGCACCATGGTGCAAGGCAGTGAAGATGCGTGACGCATCTCTCGGCGTACGGGCGGCGCATTGCAGGAGTCATGTCGCAAGTGCGACATGACTCCTGCAATGCACAGGGGCCACCTCTTCAATGCATGGTGCGTCACCCTTATGCCTGCTTCAAGCAGGCGTAAGGAATTGACGTAGAAAGTGACTGAGTGAAATCTCATAGATTTCACTCAGCCACTTTTAGGAGGCGTTCCTGCGCAGGAACGCCCCCCCTGCGCAGGAACGCCTCCTTATGGCGCAGGGCTTTCCAACGTGACGCATCTCCTAGATGCGTCACGTTGTAAATAGGGCGCATTGTTTGCGCCGCCGTTGCGTCACATTAAGTGACGCAATTGCGGCGCAAGGAGGCGCAAGGGCCTCATAAATATGCCCCTAAGGGTTTTACAGACATAAATAATTTTCGTTTGCTGGGAGAGGGGGTTAGTTAAGCAAGACAGGAGTGTTAAACATTCTAAGTAAATTAAATAGATTATTACGACTTCGGTCATTTATATGATTGGGGGTCCGGTGCCATGCAGACCTTCAAACCCATCAACATCACCAGACCAGCTAGAGCAGATCACCGCTCATACCTCAGCCACTGTACACCATTCACCAGAGTGAATTTAATTTCACCAAACTACAGAACTCAAAGACAACCTCAGCAACACCCTCAACATGACATTCTCAACTGAGTGGCATATTTACAATAAGTGGTGCATCCCTGCATATCAGCAGGGATGCGCCACTTATTGTGCGCCATACCTACGCCAACATGGTCGCGCTGCATTTACAATGCGGCGCACCATGGGGCAAAAACGGCACAGATGCGTCACGCATCTGTGCCGTAAAAGTGTCGCATTGCTTGAGTTGCATCGCAAGCACGACGCAGCTCCAGCAATGCTCGGGGGGGCCCTATTATTCCAATGCTGCGCCAATCCTTACGCCTGCTTCAAGCAGGCGCAGGGTTTTGACGCAGCATGGGCACCAAAATGAGTGAGTGAAATCTTGTAGATTTCACTCAGCCACTTTCAGGAGGCGTTCCTGCGCCGGAAAGCCCCGCCCCCCCTGCGCAGGAACGCCTCCTTCTGGCGCAGAGCTTTACAACTAGACACATCTCCCAGATGCGTCACGTTGTAAATACCCCACACCTTGGCGCATCTTCTGCGCCACCGCTGCATCACAAAGTGACGCAACGGCGGCGCAAAAGCAGAGCAAGGGGCTTGTAAATATGCCCCTTAGTACCTACAACGGATCGCACAGCCAGTGCTATAAATGTGCCGGTACTCACGGGTACTGAGTACCGGCACTTCTAAATTTTCGGCGCTTGAGTACCGGAACTTCTCTTTGTCCAAAGAGAGTACCGGTACTCATGGGGTTGTAAGCCAAGCAAAGAGAAATTAGTATTTACAAACAAGCGCAAACTGAGAACGAATGGATCCGTTTTCGTGAAACACTCTGATCGAGTGCTAATCTCCCCTTACAATGTACTAATTGAGTAGCCTTCAGAAGGCATTCATTCAGAGCTGGCTTCCTGCTGGTATAGCAGAGTACAGCCACACTTGTTTGCAACCAGAATGAGGAGGATGGTGGCGATAGTGATGCTGTAGCATGTGGGATCAAGGTTTAGTAAGGAGGGCAACTCTAAAATACATGTTCTGAATGCCCTGTCTGCCTCCATGAATGCTTAAATGGGTGCCCCTGGCCGGATCCCTTTGCGCTGCCCATAGCTCCGCCCTCTAGCCCCACCCTAAGCTCCGCTCCCTAGCCCCACCCCAAGCTCCGCCCCCTAGTCTACATCTCAGTTTGGAGAGTACCTGCACTTATTTTTTCCCATTTAAAGCACTGCCCACAGCCAAATGTCAACTGCCAATTTCAGCCTCGCCTTGAATATCAGTGATGGCACTAATGCCATCTGTACTCCTTGAAGCACATTTCCCCCTCATCTGTGTAAAAGTTGTGCACCGCCCATTTGGCGCACCCTTCCCTTCTGTGCCATTTCGGCAACAACGAACAAGCAAACAGTCGGGTCTCCTATGCCTTTGGTTGGTTTTTCTCGTTTTCCTTGATTGACTGAAAGGATTTAACTTGTTCTTTTTTTATCAGGAACTTATTTATTTATTTATTTATTTATTTATTTATGCATTTTTATATAGCGCAGACTTTACCCGAAGGCGTCAGAGCGCTTCACAATAGGAACAGAAATGAAACATAATGAGAAACATTACAAAAGAACAGATTACAAAAGCTTACGTTACATTACATAAGGTAATAGTGACAATTGTGAGCAAACAAAATACATGAGGTAGTAAAAATTGTGAGCAACCAAAAATACATGAGGTAGTAAAGGTAATAGTGACAATTGTGAGCAAACAAAATACATGAGGTAGTAAAAATTGTGAGCAACCAAAAATACATGAGGTAGTAAAAATTGTGAGCAACCAAAAATACATGAGGTAGTAAAAAGTGCACAAGAGGAAAAGTGACAAGTGTGCAGTTTCAAGAGAAAACAAAGTATAATGTGAGGTATAATACTGCAATAAGTGCCAGACACAAGCGTTACGTAGGCAAAGGTGGCACTTGTGCAAGTATCAAAGGTAAAAACATGTGAGAGGTAGCAACCGTGTGTTACAAGGGCAAAGTGGTGTGTGCATGTTACAAAAGGGCACCGAACACAAGTACATGGAAAATACTGCAAAAAGGCAGACACTCCAACCACAGGAATACACTGGGAAGGCACTTCCATGGTCATGGAAAGTAGAAATTATCAGTAGTGGGAAGTCTTCCTCCAAATAGCAAGAGGACGTGAATTACTTTTGGAGGTGTCTCTGGAGGAGGAGAACTTTGAGGTCCCTTTTGAAGGCCTGGGAGGAGGCCGTGGTCCGGAGCTGAGGCGGAAAGGAGTTCCAGATTCTCACTGCGTTGCCTGAAAAGGATTGGGCCATTGTTCTTTCCTTCTTGAAAGTGGGAGGTTCAAGCAGTAGATTCTCCGCATTGCGTGAAGGTCTAGAACCTCCAGAGAGTTTCAGTTTATTCACCAGGTAGCGGGGAGAGGAGGAGTGCAAGGCTTTGTGGGTGATACAAGCGGTCTTGTAGATAGCTCTAGCCTCGAAGGGAAGCCAGCGGAGGGTGAATAACATCGGTGTGATGTGATCGCTTCTTTTGGCCCCATAAATGAAACGAGCTGCTGAATGGAAGATAGACTTAAGTGGGGACAGGTGAGATTTGGGGAGGCCAGTAAGAAGAGAATTGCAGTAGTCTAGTCTGGAGAGGACCAGCGATTGCACCAGGGTTATATGGTCCTGCTCCGGGAAGAAGCGACGGATTCCCCAAAGAAGGCGCAGTTGGTAACGAGCAGATTTTGCAATAGAATTGATGTGGGGAGTTAGATTGAGTTTTTTGTCTAGAATGACACCAACGCATTTTGCGCTGTCGACAATGATGGGTTTATTGTTTAGTAGATTCATCTGATCCATCCATGATTGAACCGGGGGAGGAGAGAGTGAGGAGGAGAAGAGGAGGAATTCAGTTTTGGAGGGATTCAGAATCAATTGATGAGTTGACATCCAGTTTTGAATGGAGTCAAGAGTAGATCTTAGGATGGAGAGATCATGAGTGGAGGCAACCTTGAGGTAGAGTTGAGTGTCGTCTGCATAGAGATGATAGTGAATCCCGGATTTGCTTAGGAGGTTTCCCAGTGGTTCTGAGTAGAGATTGAACAATGTGGGTGCAAGTATAGAGCCTTGGGGAACACCTTGACCCACCGCCACAGGAGAAGAAAGACTGTTCGCTATTTTGATCATTTGAGATCTGTCAGAGAGGAAGGATGCAAACCATTTAGGCACAGTGCCCTCCATGCCCATTCTCTGTTGAAGAATATTGAGGAGGGTGTTGTGATTAACAGTGTCGAAGGCTGCGGAAAGGTCAAGGAGAATTAGCAGACAGGTTCCCCCTGAGTCGAGTATCCTCAGCGCATCATCAACCACTTGCAGTAGGGCTGTTTCAGTGCTGCAGTTTTGGATGAAGCCGGACTGACAATTGTCAAGAAGATCATTGTCCTTGATATGACGAGAGAGTTGTTTTGCTACACATCTTTCTGTGATCTTCGCAAGAAAGGGAAGGTTAGTGATGGGGCGGAAGTTGTTGAGGTCATTCGCATCAGCAGTGGGCTTTTTAAGCAGAGGGTGACCTGCCCAGTTTTGAAGGAGACAAGAAGGGAGCCTTGCCAGAGGGAGAGGTTGATCAGAGTGGTCCAATAGGAAAGGGAATGGGTATAGAAGTCAAAGGCAATGGCACTGGGGGTAGGGTCAAGAGAATGGTTGGAGGGCTTTGTTTCGCGTATGCACTTGAGAAGGGCATCTTCAGATATGGGGTCAAAGCTCTGCCAAATGGCTAAGGATTTGCGCTCCTCTGGAGGTGTAGGATGAGCGACCTGATCCACAAGTGATTTCAATTTTCCATCGAAGAAAATAGCGAAATCCGCTGCTCTCTTTGTAGAATCCTCCACCTTGGAGGTTGGGGGAGAGTAGCTCGGAGTCTTGATGAGATCGAATAGTTTTTTGGCGGAATCAAGGAGGGTTTTGAAGTGCGTCGCTTTCTCAAGGAAGATGTGCTTGTGGTACTTGGATCTTGCTGTGCGAAGCATGGCTAAATTGTCAGTGGAGGGCAATTGCCTCCATTGCTTCTCCAGGAATCTTAGCTGCTTCCTTTCCTCATAAAGGGATTTGTTGAACCAAGGTGCTGAGGGAGTGGGCCTTATCCTTTTGCTTTTGAGTGGAGCGACGTTATTAATTTCAGCTGCAAGAACTGTGAGGCATTGGGAGGTGAGATCGTCAACAGCTATGTTCGGGTCTAGCCTTGGAAGTGATAGCAAAGCTGATTCACAGAGGGGACCAACATCAATGTTTTTGGCATCACGGAACCAGGAGATGGCCCTCTTGGGTTGGCCAAGAGTTATAGAGTGTGAAAGTTGAAGAGAGAATGGGATGAGGTGGTGGTCAGACCAATCTACATGAATTGGGGTAGTAGTAGAAAGCATGCCTGCTTTAGAAATAAGTGGGTTGTTTCAGTGCAGTGTTGGATAAGATCATTAACTTACACAGAGGCCCACCTAATGCAAATCAGTACTGAAACTGATTCTCATGTGAACAGTGTATCCCAATCCTTTGTCTTCGCTCCACCCTTCGACATACTGTTGTTTAGTTGGGAAATTATTGTTTTAGCCCATACCCCCGAATCTCACTGATTAAGCTGCGCCCCTGCCTAGCATCTGTTGGCGCCAGGTCTCATGCCACATGCCTGATGCAGACCTGGTTCCCTGGTACTCTTTGCTTGAAGGTGAGTGCCACTGCTTATGGACTCTCTGAGGCTGCACTACTTGCTACAATCTTCCTATGCCTTCCCAAGTCATCCACGCCTTTTACATGGCTCTGAGTTCCTTACTCCTAAGCGCCTCTGTTCTGCACCTCCAGCAGGATCAGATTGGCCTTTAGCAATCAGGGTCCAGCTGGGTCGGATTGGCCTTTAGAGCAATAAGGGGCCAGAAGGGTTGATTGGCCTTTAGAGGAATCAGGCAGGGCCAACTGACTGGCGTCACAGCTCAGCGTGTGGGCTGGATTATTAGGGCCTGGTACTTACCTAGGTCCCCTACTCCACTACTGGACTTACCAATCTATGGGGATGGATGGCACCTCCCTCCCCCTAGCTAGATAATTGAAACCACACCAAATTTTGGTTTGGGGGTGTGTGACCCCCCCCCCGGCTGTATTTATTAAAATTAAAAAACATTATGTACAAAATTACGCAGAAAGTACAGATACATTGATAGACAAATGCTGTTACATGGCTAACCTTAAAGTCTAATACACAAGACACTCCTACTGTAAATCTAACAATGCATATATTTACTTTCTGCGTGTCCCAACTGGAGCCTATGGCAAGGTCAAGGACTGGCAGCTCCCCTGATCCCAGTGAACTACCAATACCACTCCCGGAGTAAGGTTGCGCAAGGGGTACAGCTTATCGGACGGATACTTTCCCCCAGGCCCCCTATTCCCTGTGCCTTAAACTCCATCACAGGGGCTGCAGAACTCGGCATACTGGAGCCCTGATGCGCATACGCGTGCGGGGGTGGCCCAGGCCCACTGGGAAGGATGACTCCCCCGGCCCCTACACCCTGACAGCCTGCTTACCAGCTGTCACTGCCCTTGGAGTTATATGGTGCTGACCGCTAAGGACCGAAAACAATGCTTACCAGTCATGACCTTACCACCTGACCAGAGACACACAACTAAATCCGAAAATATTTACCTGAAACAAAATATCAAATACTCACATTACATTATTACATGTTAATTTCAAATCCTTACATTCAATCAGGTTCCCCGTTACCTGCAATAAAAGGTTAGAGGAAACAAAACACCAATTCATTTCAAAACATGCACTTCAAAAACCTGCCTTAGGGGATGGTGGGTGGGGAAGAAAAAGGGGTCATGGGCCACCGCTGGCCTGGTCTTCGATCCTTGGGGAGCAAGAACAAGAGACGGTTTTGCTCCCCACAGCGGGAAACGGCCACTACAACACGGCCATTTCCACGCAAACCTTAACGACGCATGAAATACAACCCATGCGTGGTTACAACGAAAGCCTTTACCATGCATACTTTTACTATGAGATACGTGGTAAAGGGTAAAATGAAAAAATGGAGGCTTGGGGGGTCTCCCCCAAGAATAAAAAAACTTGGGGAAAAAAAGTGGGTTTGGGGGGGTCTCCCCCCCTCAAAAAAAACTCACCTGAAGTCACATCGAGAAGTGCAGGAAATCAGCGTCGTTTAAGAGGAAACGGAAAGAAACTTCCGCTTCCTCTTTACGACGTACGACGTCACCACGGAAGATGGAGAGGAGACGACGTGAAGAGGTAAGGGGAATTTTAGTTTTATAAAAAAAATATATACAAGGATTGAGGGTTAAGGGTAGGGGTAAATATAAGAAGGATTGGGGGCTGGGGGGTCATGTAAGGGTTCAGGGGAGGGGTGTAACCTTTACCAAGAGTATGCCCTTACCATGCATACATTTACAACGAAAATGGTTTTAAAGGTATGCGTGGTAAAGGAATATTCGTGATATAGGTTTTGCGTTGAAATAGCATTCCATTGTAACGCATGCGTGCTAAAGGCATGCGTTGCAACGGAATGCGTTGTAACAAAATACAACCCCCCACAGCTTCCTTTTAAGAGGGCGCCCAGGCTGGCCGGTCTAGACCGGTCTGCCTGAACGAAGGCTGAACATCTGAACCGGAAGCACTGAAGTGCTTCGGTTCAAATGTGCCTCTTCTCCCTGATTGGAAGCCCATGGGGGAGGGAGCGCGGTGTCATTGACTGGCGCGGCCTCCCCCACTCCTGCCCCCGGGGACTAGTGCGACCGCCATAATGGTGTCACGAGCTATAAGCCCTCGCCTTCCCCAGGTCTGGTGGGTCAGATTTTAATGTTTAATTCCCTGCCATTAAGAAAAATATATTGCCTGCAGCAAGCTCAAATTCATGCCGTTTTCCAGACATTGATAAACACCTATACAGCATGTTTTTATAAGTTCAAAACGGCCCCAATTTTCCAACATGGGCTACTTTTGTTTGTTTCTAAATCGCTAATGAGGGCCACTTTTACTTTGGCACCCAGGCCTATTTTCTTTCCCAGTCCGACCTTGACCTATAGGTTGTAACATGAATTATTTTAACCTGATATTTCTCCAAGTTTGTACTTTATTTTCATACAGCACAGCTCACAAACAGGGAAACCTTGCTTACTGTTTCCGAGCTGTGCTGTCTGAAAATAAAGCACTAACTCAAAGAAATATGGGTTAAATTAATTTGATTAACCCCTGTAGACACATAAAGCAGGCACTTGGCTCTGCGCCAGGAAAAGCCCATCATGAACCGGCCAAAGGCTCCTCTATTTGAAACAGCTCTCTCATTCTTTTATAATTTTTTTCTATAATAACGGTACAGGTTTAAATACTATCACACAAGATTGTGGGACCTGACAGGTCCCGGAAGTGCAGAAAGGTCCTCAACCATGAAGTTTAGAAGGGACACGCCCTCCCTAACTCATATACTCGTAACCAAAAAAGTGTCCCTTCGGAAAAACACTGCTCTTTCCTCCAGGGATAGAGGAGGCGGGGGTAGGGTTCCTGAGTGTACGGTCGTAAGTCTCTCAAGTGGGTATTGCTGAGAGAGTCTGATATGTGACCAACCTGTTGCTACGGGTGGGTAGGGAGAGAGCCTCTTTTCTTTATATAGCCCTCACTCACTCTAGTAGTGACATGCTTCATCATCAGGCTTACCCCAACTACTAAAGGTTGGGGTGGGCTCAACCATCTTCCAGGGAGCACTTGGAGATAAGGTGTATGGGGGCATACCATTAAATATAAAATTCCTCACTCACTCCTAAAGTATTCTTTATTGATGGAGTGGGAGGGAAGATTAAAAACACTATAATCGGGTATCAGGATGTGATGGTCCTATGACACTAGAATAGGCACCAACATGTTTCAGCCCTCCTTAATGGCCTAACTAAGTCCTGGGCTTTCGTCAGGGTGGGATGTAGAGAGGTTACTTCCCCCAGAGATGTGAGTGCATGTACGCAACTTGCATAGGGCACATATAGGTGTAAAAGGAGGAACACGCCTAATACTTGCCACCGGTTCCAGATAAGGAATTACCTATATATGGACAAAGAGACATATTTCACAGTTGTCATTATGTACATTTAGAAAAGCACTATTGACGCTAAATTACCATCTTCACGGAGTGCCCTTTGGAGCCGTTGTTGTGATGGAGTTGGAGGTTGTGTTTTGTCACCCCGCAAAACTTCAAAGCATGCTGCTATGGTGTAGTCACACGAGGGTCATGCTTTCCATACCATGCGCACTTCTGTGATGTTCACAAGTGCTATGGGATGTGCATACATGCATTATTTCATTCACAATAAACATACATATTTTGTATCATTTCACCACATCATACAAACTCATATCCAAAACATAGTTTATAAGATCAATGGCACTCGGCCCATGTAATCAGGGCTTTTGATTCTCCAGAGAGCACAGGCGGGAGGCCTTGTGGAAAAGTAAATTCAGCCATGTTCTGTGTCCCTACGTGTCATCCATCATATGTTATGTGTGCATGATTAATATGCATATGTATTCCCTATGTTCGATTCAAGACGCAATTATAGTTGTGTCCACCTCTAGTATGTCAGTTTCCAGTCCTCGTGAATACTACGAATATCAGGCCTATGTAAAGCTACGTTGCCACGTCTCTCAGTGTGCACGTTATTTCATTGTAAAGTCCCCGTTTCTAGGCCTCAAAAGGGCCTGGACACCAGATTCAGCTCCTGTCTCCTGAGCCCTCGCTGAGGAGCGATACAGCCCCCACCTGTATCCTCGACCCTTCACTTACTTCCTGCCTCGCAGTGCCCGGTTCAGCCTGGCTCTGCCTCTGAGTCTGCCAAGAGTATGTTATAGTTTCAGTTATCAGTTCAGTCCTCCTTCTCTGCATTCCTAAGCTACTGAACTGCATCAATAGTTTCCGTCATTGTCTAGCCTTTCCGGCTCCATGTAAGAGGAATACTGTATTTAATGGTCATTTCGTATTCTTCATCACGCACTACATGTAGAATAATGCATGTTCCAGTCTTAGAATCAAGTTAGCCTTTCCCCTTCTGACTTCTAGTTTATATCAACATGTTCTCTAAACATCAGATACTAGATACTGCTTAGGTACATGTCGCCCTGACTCTCCAGACTTCAGTCTCTGCTCCTAGCACAGAGTTCATAGCCCCCAGTTTCTCTTAGTGATACGTCATTGCCAGTTTGCGCGCACCACCAGGTTAGAGGTCCCGGCTCCTTAGGTAGCCCCCTCCATGGTTTCCGCCCCATTCATGACATATTCTGTTACGTTTGCATCACATGTCTATGTATACGCCCTGTTACACCCACTTTCACCCTTATCTTTCGCGACTGCTACGCGTCACACCCTTTGCTCCACCCACTGCTCCGCCTATCATATGTACTGTAATGCAACTGTTTTACTATATATGCTTGTGTATTGTTATTAAATGCTAGCGCGCTCATCCCAGATCCAGCCCCGGCAGCTGCTGGGCCCTGCCATCCTATTCCTATGCAGGTTGTCCTGTTCCTGTCCTTTATGCTGTAATAAACCTGCGAAACTCCTACTACCTCGAATCTTGACTCTTATTTATTGAGCTATCTGTTATTCATTTATACATTCAAAAATAGGGTATTATTTATTTATTTACCACATAATGGCGCCCGAACAGGGACTTGCCCTTTCCCCACGCGCCGGTGAAGCCACGCCGGCCCCCTGACCCTCTGCAGCCGTGACGGAACCATACCGTGCACGTGCAGATATTTCTGCTTCAAGTATCCCTCAGGCCCACGGAGGAGACGGAGGAGGCGGTCCAGCATCCAGACGAGGCGGTGGAGGAATGCGGCGAGTCCCGACCAGAGCCCAAGCCAAGAGTCCAAGGTCCGAGGTATCCGGAGGTCCACCCGTAACTTAAGTCCGAAGTTCGTTGTCCGTCGTCGAAGCAGTCCAGTCCAGTCCGAGGCCTTCCGTTCTTGCTGCCCGGTGAGTACCATTACTGGGGTAGTATCTAGACAGGGTCAATCTAATTGACTCTGGTCCGTGGGTTGGTGGTACCCAGACACACAAACGAAGTGTCCACTTCGGTGGATGCGGGTCCTGACGTGTCTCTTTATGAGACCGGTAAGTTTCGTACTGTTTCAGCAGTGCATCTAGTTTCTGTTCTAGTCAGTTCAGTTCTCGAGAAAAATTCATGCATTCTGTTTTCCTGTAGCCAGTATTCCAGGTGGTATTCTGTTCGAACTGTTATTCATAATGTTCTTCATGTATCTTGATGTTGTGGTATGAGTGAGAAGTGATTTTCGTGTTTATTGTGTATTGTATTGTGTCCAGATTATAGTTCAGTCATGCCGATGTTTTCAAAATTACGTCAGTTAAAAACTAGAAAGGGTTTGTTAGAGGAAGCAGTTCCTGTCCCGCCTAGGGACAGTCCAGGTCATTTTATGTATCAGAAGCATGGCATAAGTGCCATACTATATCTAGATTTATGGGTAGAGTATACAAAACAGTTAGAAGAAAAGTATAGATGGCCCGTATCGGGTACATGGGATGCCGAGTGCATCATGCGAGTAGAAGAGGCATTATGGAAAAAGAAAGCCAGACAATCACAGAAAGATGCCATCGAGCTATGGCGTAAAGAAGCTCATAAAAGAACCGAAAAAGAAATCAGAAAGTCAGAATTAAGTAGAGAATCCTCGGAACGAGCACAAGAAAAAGAACTAATCGAGATAGGTGAACAAGTCAAAGCCGAACAGTCAGACAGACAGAGGAATGCCCTCATTAAGGGTATGTATCCTCTTCTTGCCGAGGGCTTGCCAAAAGCGACCCCGGAGGCATCCAGTAATTTCCCGCCACCACTAGTTCCGATCAAGCTACGTCACAAACCAACCGCAGCTGATATTTTCATCTCGTCCTATTTGGACGACACAGTCCCAGAATATGCAAATCCTGTTCCCGCTCCACCAGTCCCTGTAAATCAGGCACTTCCCGTTCCTCCAGACACCGGGGCACCCTTTGCAGCACCTGCTACGGTCCCCCCGGTCCAGCCCGCCATACAAGTCCAGCCCGCATTCCAATTTCCCACCCTGCCAGGACGAAAAGCATCAGTTGATGATTCTAGTCTAGGGGCCGCAGGAGGAGGTCCTCCTCGAACCCCGCCGCCACATAAGCGTTTAACGGCAGCCGAATTACATATGCAAGCGTCACAACGTACGCCCAGACTGTCTGTTGCAGAAATAAGAAAATCCCTTGCCGAATGCTGCTATGACCCAGTCCCAGGCGAAGATGATATGGTTTTATATTCATTACGCGTAAGAAATGTGGCCGAGTATCTAGTCACCCTACCAGATATGAAGGAAGATCTAGACAGAATATATCGTTTCATCGGTACAGGGGAAGATCCAGAAAGTATTAGTGATGTCATGTCCCAAAGGAAAGCTGAGACCCAGCTCATGATATTAAAGTTTCTGATTAATTGTCTAATAAGAGAACAAGATTACCCGTCCAAAAATCAGGCCGAAATGAAAGCCCTGATGAAGTGGAGTAATAGTATAGCCGAGGGTAAGCACAAGACTATCGGTGCTATGGAGAGTATGTACAAGAAAATCCGTAAAGAAATAATAAAGTTACACGAACAACGTAAAGCAGCACAAGTAAACGAGAAAGAAAGTAACTCTGATACTGAAGAGTTAGACGACGAGAATTCCGCCAGAATAGCGTATGTAGGACAACCTAGATTTCCAGATCGCCATTTACGTCTAGAACCCAAGTCTACGTTCCATCATCCAGTACCAGACCAAGGTTCTCTAGAACAAGTATTTCAAGCTACCGATCACATTCTGAAATCACGAATCGGTTACAGTGAGTTAAGTACTATGCATGAACAAGAACTAGCCCGATCAGCAGTCCGATGGATTACTGATTCTACCACTTTTCCAGACGAAATAGTGGCACAAATGTTTCTGAAAATGCCCCCAGCCGAGCAACGACTGGTGGGTATGTATATGATTCAGCACCTCATTACTCTGTATGAGGGTCAACATTCTGATCCAGGTCCGTTACATGATATCCTGAACGAGTTACTCCAGTATAGATGGAGAGGTCTAGGTACCGATTTAATTAGTGTCATTCTAGAACAGCGCCACAAATATAGAACGTTTCTGAACCCGCATTTTGTTCATGTCTCACCCCCAGAAAGTAAACCATTTTACATAGACAGACAGAATCCGTTACGAGAAGTCCACCCAGTTAGAGGAACGGGTGGCGAAATGCAGCGAGTGTTTGTATACACTCCGATCACAAAGATGGAACTTCTGGAGATGAAGAAATTAATTCCCTGTCATGATAAAGATCCAGCAGGGTTCCATAGAGAATTAAAAGACATGCTCCGTATGGGAGAATACACGTATCCAGATATCATTAAAATGTTAAAGGTTCTGTTGCCCGCAGGGGTGTATGAAAAGCTCAAGGAAAAAGACTGGGAGGTGGGAGAGAAAAAGATCGATTGGGCAGTCCTAGAAGCTGAAGATAAGATACGAGTACCAGGTACCGGTCTCGGAGATAAATGTAAAGAATTACCTGAATTATTGATTCAAGTCTTACCCAGATTATTAACAACTAAAAAGGAAGACTGGGATGCAATCTCAGCCTGTAAACAGAAACAAGACGAAGATATTAGTGATTTTTATTCTAGATTCGAGAAATGTTTTAGCATCAACAGTGGCCTCAAGACAAGTAGTGAGTCATACCCTCACCTTTTTGTTACTAAATTAGTCGAGAATTCAAGTTCACCAATTAAAAATCGAGTTCTGAAAGTCGAAAGTACCTGGCAAGCTAATACCCCGTCCCAGATGTTGCAGATGCTCCAATACCACCAGAATAGAATCAGAGAAGAGCAAGAACATGAAAGAAAACGTATGAAAGACACGAAAATGAAAGTACTAGTTGCACAATCTGTTCCTCAAGACAGTCAGAAGAGGGGTCCGAATCAAGCCAGTCATCCTACAGCTCCCGTTAAAGGGAATTGCAATTATTGTAAACAGCCAGGTCATTTTATAAACGAGTGTGCAGTTCTGAAACACAACATAGCTACTGGTAAAACTAAAGAAAGACCACGTCCGCCTAGACAAGAACAAGTTTCACAGACTCCTCAGTTACAGAATGCACCACAGACAGTTACAGCTCCGCAGCCTATTGCTGCAACACAGCATGTCACACAGCAGATGTACCAGTATGCACAGTCTGAGTATCCAGAGTACCAACAGTATTCATGAAACAGCCTAGAGAGGGAGGTAGGCTTGCCTCTCATCGAGATACCTGTAGATCAAGAAGGTCCCTATGTTCACAGTCAAGTATTAGGGAAAGACAGAAAGTTTTTGATTGATACAGGGGCAAGTAGGACCACAATTAGTCACGCCGAAGTTCCAGGGGCTCCGCTCTCAGGCTCAAGAAATGTTTCCCTTGGATTTTCAGGAAAACCTATCGTAAATGAGATCTCAAAGCCAGTTTCTCTAGAAGTAGGTCCATTGTCCCGCACTACTGATCTGTTACTTACTAAGTCATGTCCAGAAAATCTATTAGGCATTAAGACACTGAAAGAGTTAGGTGCAGTTATATGCTGTTCCCCAGAGGGAATACGATTGTTCCTACGTGACTTTAAGGGTCACTATGTATTACGAGACTTTGATTCAAGACTGTCTAATGTTCCACAGCACTTATGGGCGCAAGGTCCAACTGATGTAGGTTACATGCAAATCACACCCTATCGTGTGACTCTCAAGCCAGGTGTAGTGTTACCACGAATCAGACAGTACAGATTGCCACCTGAGGCTGTAGCAGCCTTATCCAAAATTATTGACGAGCTTATTGCTCAAGGAGTGGTTGTAGAAACTGACTCCAATGTATGTAATTCTCCGATCATTCCAGTCATGAAACGTACTGATCCAAATGCACCCCCAGTATATCGATTAGTGATTGACCTACGAGAGCTTAATAAATGTATTATTCCGCAGTACCCAGTTGTCCCAGACATCTCTTCCCTATTAACAGCCATTGATTCCGAAGCCACGTTCTTTACTGTAATCGACCTCAAGAACGCGTTTTTTAGTGTTCCCATTCATCCAGACAGCCAGTTCCTTTTCGGATTTTGTTTAAATGGAAGGAGCTATAAATTCACACGAGCTCCTCAAGGTTTCACAGAAAGTCCTAGTATTTACAGTCAAGCACTTAAGAGACAACTAGACAACATTCACATGCCAACTGACACTGCCCTGCTCCAGTATGTCGATGATCTACTGATCACAGCCCGTTCTGAACGTGCTTGCGAGCGAGCATCCCTTACAGTCTTGTATTTCCTAGCCGAGATGGGGCACAAGGTGTCCCCTTCTAAGCTTCAATTCTGTGTCCAGCAAGTGGTATACTTAGGACACTTACTGTCCAAGAGGGGTAGGCAGTTGACACCAGACCGTATCCAGTTAATAGCGAGTCTTCCTCAGCCCAAGACCCAGAAGGAGGTACGTGCTTTTATCGGCCTTACTTCTTACTGCAGACAATGGATTCCTCAGTATGCATTTCTAGCCAAACCACTGATACAGCTAACGACACAGGAGGCAGCCGTATCGACTGTTCTCCCTTGGACATCTGAACATACACTTAGTTTCAATGAGTTAAAGAAAGCTTTATGCCAAGCTCCAGTTCTAGCGACACCGAACTACAGTAAGCCTTTTACACTTTTCGTTACTGAACGCGAAGGTACAGCATTATCTGTTCTCACACAAGATCAAGCAGGACAATACAAGCCATGTGCTTATTTTTCGAGCACATTAGATCCTGTAGCCCAGGCTCTGCCTGCGTGCCTCAAGTCAGTTGCAGCCACAGCACTAGCTATCAGGCAAAGTGATTCCATAGTCTTAGGACATTTCCTGACAGTACAGGTTCCACACTCTGTGGAAGTTCTTTTGAACCGAACACAAACTCAGCACTTGACAATTGCACGTTTAACAGGTTATGAA
The DNA here is from genome assembly GCF_964261635.1 of Lissotriton helveticus. Taxonomy (NCBI): domain Eukaryota; kingdom Metazoa; phylum Chordata; class Amphibia; order Caudata; family Salamandridae; genus Lissotriton; species Lissotriton helveticus. The sequence goes on along the minus strand of NC_136068.1, from coordinate 161,668,501 downwards.
TTGACACTGTTCCAGCCACACATAGAAATCAGACGCTGCAACATCCTTAATCCTGCTACACTGTTACCATCAGTTAATTCAAATCCAGCCACACATGATTGCGTGGAAGTAGTTAACATTACGACAAAGCCAAGACAAGATCTGACAGATACTCCGTTACCAGATCCCGACCTGACACTTTATGTGGATGGTTCATGCATGAGAACTAGTACAGGAGAACTAGTCGCCGCGTATGCAGTGACTACTGACACTGAAGTTATTGAGACACACCGTATTGACACCCTGTCCGCTCAAGCAGCAGAGCTAGTTGCTCTGACACAAGCCTGCATACACGCCAAGAACTTGAAAGTTAATGTCTACACGGATTCACGTTATGCATTTGGAGTCGTACACGACTTCGGAGTGCTCTGGCAGGAGAGAGGTTTCATGACTTCTCATGGAACCAAGATTCAGCATGGTCTCCTTATTCAAGCTCTGTTAGATGCCATACACTTACCGACATCTATCGCTATCATGAAATGCAAAGCACATACGAAAGTTACTGACATTATTTCTCAAGGTAACGATTTAGCAGATCGCACAGCCAAGCTTACAGCACAGACTCCAGACATTCCAGTTAATCAGACACATACTCCAGATCCGACTACATGTATGACAGTTAAGGACCCTACTCAAGATGTCATAGACATACAGTTACATGCTACTCCCGAAGAAATTAAGAAATGGTCCGAACAAGGAGGGGTCCAGACAGATCAAGGATGGTTAACGAAGGGTAGAGCAACATGGTTTCTCCCCGACTCTATGGTTCAAGTCATTATTAATACCGCACATAGTCCAGCACATTTAGGAGAAAAAGCTATGATAGATAGTATCCAGAATATTTGGTTCAACAAACATTTACGAGCTGCAGCCAAGCAGAAAGTCCGTACCTGTATGATATGTTGTCAGTTTAATCCAGGTAAAAGTGTCCTGGTGGAACAAGGTGGATTCCAGCCCCCTGACCACCCTTTTGAAGTCCTCCAGATGGATTATATTCAGATGGAGCGATGTCGAGGTTTCAAGTATGTCCTTGTAGTTGTATGCGCTTTGTCCAGGTGGACAGAAGCATATCCAGTCCCAGATTACACAGCCGCGACCACTGCCAAGCAGTTGGTTCGCGAGTTCTTCCCCCGTTATGGACTCCCTAGAGTCCTATATTCTGATAACGGTCAGCCATTCTCATCTGAACTCATGAAGCACGTTTCCCTGTTGTTAGGGTACCAGTGGAAGTTTCATTGTGTACGCCATCCTGAAGCAGCCGGTCTCGTAGAGAGACATAATCAGACTCTGAAAATCCGTATCGCCAAAGTATGCAAAGAAAAAGGTGTGGACTGGCTGGTAGCTCTACCAGTTGCTTTATTTTATATGCGCATGGTCGCACATTCCAGATCAGGTCTGTCCCCGTATGAGGTCGTATTCGGCCGCCCCCCAAATATGTGGGGTACTCCTAGACCCCGAAGTATTACCGATGTTTCAAGTAATATGCTGACAGATTACCTAGCTTCCTTGATGTCTGCCCTCAACTCATGTCGTTCACAGGTTGCCGCCGCATTTCCAGACAATACCGAGGTGGCACCGCATGAAATCGTTCCAGGATCCATGGTATTGGTGAGGAATTTTGACAGATCAAGTCCGCTGGAGCCTCGCTGGAAGGAGCCCCGACAGGTCCTCCTCACCACCCGTACAGCCGTGAAGTTGGAAGGTCGCAAAGGCTGGGTGCACCTTTCTCATATAAAAAAGTTTTATGGACTGAAACCCGTCTTAAAGAACATTTCCCAGGATTTGAAGGATTGCCAAAGCACCATTTTTAAGGACTGTCCCGCAAAAGACAATGTTACTACACCCCCCCTGTTAGAGAAAACTCTGCAACAGGAGTATAAGTTAAAACTCCGGTCTAGTAAAATAAGTCAGTCAGTTTGATTGTCTAAGTCCTCCCCTAGGTGAAACGGTTAGACTGTTTCTGACATGTATAAAATAGACCCCCATAGTGAGAGAGTCAGTCAAAACTCAATCCGATGTATCGTTTTTCTAAGTTTCATATTATTTCTCAGCATTATGATTTCCTGCACCAGTTATGCATTTTACCTGTATCTTCCAGTTCCTCATGTAAATATGTCTTCTAATGCTACTGTAGAGCACATGTTTAGTGACCTACCTCCCCATGAACTCTCTTACCGCCTCGCTATGCGAAATAATTCCTTTATCCGCATGTTACATTACTCACACCAGACCAGCAATGCCACTAATTGTTGGGTGTGTGGTCGACTCCCCCCTTTCCAGACACCGAAGGGAGTTCTGCCACTTTTTCCTTATCCATTTTCACATAATGGTTCGTGTGGAGCATGGTCCACGTTAACGTCATCCTCAACAGATATGTCTTTTCTTAACAGTACATGTTTTCCAGACAAGCAAGGTCTCCCCCACAGAACAGGTTTAGATCTAGAAAATGAAGTGTATAATTTAGGTAACTATTCTTCGAATTTCATGGTCCTGAATGTTCAGTCTGATACTACTCCAGACTTACCTGCTATTTCAGTATTACCAGTCAAAGGCGAATTATGTGTCCGAAATTATGGTTCTGTACATGTAGGACATAGTGATTGTATTACTATTGTCAAGTATAGTGACAGTGGGAAATCTATTTTCAAAGCTTCACGTCATTCTTATTTTATTTGTGGTCAAACTGCATATGTTCGTCTGCCCCTCGATTGGGAGGGAACCTGCTACATTGCCTTCCTACTGCCACCTGTTTTCCTAGCCCCATCTGATTATCACAGAAACACACATCTAGTACACATTAGACATAGAAGGGAGTCCCCAATTGTCGATTATACTGAAACTGCTCTAGAACAATATACAGATTTCAATAGAGGTTTCTTCTTCTTTATAGGACCTATCCAGAATAGTAAACTGATCCGTAGGTTAACAAGAACCCTCGAAGCTGTAGTAAATGAGACTGCCTCTGCTCTAGGTAACTTAACCGAAGAGCAATCTGCTATGAGATTTGTCGTTTTACAGAATCGTCTCGTCCTTGACGTCATACTGGCCGATAGGGGCGGGGCCTGTAGAGTCATCGGATCTAGTTGCTGCATTTTCATTCCAAATAACGCGCCGTCTGTTTATTCAGCTATAACCAGACTCCATAAAATTGCCCATCTGATACACCAAGATCCAGGCACCTGGACATGGTCCGGTTGGTTCTGGAATATAATTTCCGCATGGGGATGGAAAATATTGTCCTTCCTAGGTATTGCAGTAGCGATCATATTCAGCTGCTGTCTCTGTATACAATGTGGCCCTGCGATTTGCGGCATTTGTGCTACCTCTTGTATTCCTAATCCCAAGCCCCGTTCTAAATCCCGTTCCAGGATAATTCGAGACGAGCAAATGATACTGTATGAAATGATAGATGGTATCATGAATATTGATGTTTCCTGATGGAAACGTAGTGACAAGGAGGGAATGTGGAAAAGTAAAATCAGCCATGTTCTGTGTCCCTACGTGTCATCCATCATATGTTATGTGTGCATGATTAATATGCATATGTATTCCCTATGTTCGATTCAAGACGCAATTATAGTTGTGTCCACCTCTAGTATGTCAGTTTCCAGTCCTCGTGAATACTACGAATATCAGGCCTATGTAAAGCTACGTTGCCACGTCTCTCAGTGTGCACGTTATTTCATTGTAAAGTCCCCGTTTCTAGGCCTCAAAAGGGCCTGGACACCAGATTCAGCTCCTGTCTCCTGAGCCCTCGCTGAGGAGCGATACAGCCCCCACCTGTATCCTCGACCCTTCACTTACTTCCTGCCTCGCAGTGCCCGGTTCAGCCTGGCTCTGCCTCTGAGTCTGCCAAGAGTATGTTATAGTTTCAGTTATCAGTTCAGTCCTCCTTCTCTGCATTCCTAAGCTACTGAACTGCATCAATAGTTTCCGTCATTGTCTAGCCTTTCCGGCTCCATGTAAGAGGAATACTGTATTTAATGGTCATTTCGTATTCTTCATCACGCACTACATGTAGAATAATGCATGTTCCAGTCTTAGAATCAAGTTAGCCTTTCCCCTTCTGACTTCTAGTTTATATCAACATGTTCTCTAAACATCAGATACTAGATACTGCTTAGGTGCATGTCGCCCTGACTCTCCAGACTTCAGTCTCTGCTCCTAGCACAGAGTTCATAGCCCCCAGTTTCTCTTAGTGATACGTCATTGCCAGTTTGCGCGCACCACCAGGTTAGAGGTCCCGGCTCCTTAGGTAGCCCCCTCCATGGTTTCCGCCCCATTCATGACATATTCTGTTACGTTTGCATCACATGTCTATGTATACGCCCTGTTACACCCACTTTCACCCTTATCTTTCGCGACTGCTACGCGTCACACCCTTTGCTCCACCCACTGCTCCGCCTATCATATGTACTGTAATGCAACTGTTTTACTATATATGCTTGTGTATTGTTATTAAATGCTAGCGCGCTCATCCCAGATCCAGCCCCGGCAGCTGCTGGGCCCTGCCATCCTATTCCTATGCAGGTTGTCCTGTTCCTGTCCTTTATGCTGTAATAAACCTGCGAAACTCCTACTACCTCGAATCTTGACTCTTATTTATTGAGCTATCTGTTATTCATTTATACATTCAAAAATAGGGTATTATTTATTTATTTACCACAGCCTTGTAGTCACACACTATAGACAAGAAAATTGTGGCCATATTATTATTGGAACTCTGTAAAATTGCCAGAAAAAGCAACAAAACAAACGCCATGGCCTACCCAAAGCCTATACAGTGGTGTCTCATTTTTGCGGGACAGGGATCACTTACTTCGTCAAAGGTCCTGCCCAGCTGTAACCTACTAGGTGCTCTGCTCCCCGGCTTGTCAAAATGATGTGTTGAGTTATCGCCATTAAATGCTGGTGTTCGTGCGCTCTTCCCGCAGGTCCCGGGGAGTGGCTGGTCACGTCCTCCTGTCATAGTCCATCTGATGATTGGGCCCTGGCGGGGGCTCAACTTACATTGTAGCGGCTGCGTCATGACATGCTAGTTTGTCATGCCATGTGCGCCCCTCACCTCTTTTGACAAGACACGGGCGGCTGCATGTACGGGTACTGTGACTACATAGGGTGGGAAACCCCATTTTATCTTTTTACTGCAACCTGCTACACTATCTGATTTGGGGGGTCGCAGTCGAATTTGGAGGAGCAATATTAAAAGGGGTTTGGGGGTGCTTTATGAAGGGTTATTGGGACACAAAATTACATGCTTTCTGGGTAATTTTGGGATGGCTACCCATTGTTATGATTGCTCCCCTCCTCCATTGTGGGGTGCACCACAAAAGGATGGGGCAACAGTGGGGGCTAGGGGGAAAACAGGTTTGTGACAGATTCTATTACCATTCACAAGGGAGCACCATACAATCCTTCTGCGGTTATGGTATTCAAAGGTCCAACAAGGAGAATGTGGGGGTATTTATACCTGCAGGGCACACTAAGATTTTACTGCCACCCTTCCCCTCCATGCGGCATGGTATAGGGATCTTGGGGAATTTCTATTGAAAACAGACACTATAGGGATTCCCGCTATGAAATCTGGGAGCACCAAATTGCCTATAGTCATCCTTTAAACAGAACATGGGCGTTTGAGGGTGTCCGTCAAAAGATGGAAGGGGGTGTTTAAAGCCCTAGCCCAGCCCAGCACCCAGGCTGTACTGTGATGCTGAATCCCTTCACCTGCTGCAGCAGGATTCAAACCATTGTACTATGTGAGCCTATGCCATCACAGGCACAAGACTTACCATTGAGCTATTGCTCCGTGGTGTTTTAGACCCATGCAGTAGTAACTATAAGCAACATACAGGCCTTGGTGTTATTGCCTGTGGATTCCATTTCTGTCAGAAGCACATACCAGAACTTAGTCTTTCACAGGTGCCGAACCGCTGAACTACTCTGCAGCTGATGTATATTTCTCAATTCCCAAACACCACTGAGGGCGAGCAGTTACACTGCCCACTGTTCTGAGGGGGAAAGGTGAATGTGAAGAAAATAGAGACTCCACTGCGGTGCTTCTTAGCGAATTTCCTGAGTCTGGACCTTCCAGCACCTGAAACCACAAAACACAATCTGGCACATGCATCAATATTGCATTTTGCGATTCCTTAATTGCGAAAAATAAGGAATCGCAATTAAGGAATTGCAAACTGCAATGCATCAAGAAATTGCTGAAAAAATTGCGATTTATTGAGATTGAGAATCGCAATTAAGGAATACCTCCCCATCGATTCCTATGGGCCTAGAGGCCCATAGGAATGAATAGAAAGACATTCTTAATTTGCAATTCACCATTAGAAATTCGCAAATTAAGAATGCAATTTCAAGGGTGCAGGGGTGTCCAAAGGACACCCTGTTGCACACCTGAAATCTGCTTAGAAGTACATTTTGCACACTCACATGCCCCAAGGGCATGTGTGTGTGTAAAATGGAACTTTGAAAAATGCACTTTAGTGCATTTTTCAGTTTTCGCAAATTACCATGAAGGTCAACTTCATGGTAATTTGCTCCTCTTATTTGCGAATTCGCAAATTTTAAAAGTTTGATGCATTGCATTTAAGGAATCTCAATTTGAGATTCCTTAAATGCAATCGCAATTTAAGAAATCGCAATTTTGCGATTTCTTAAATTTGCAAAAAGTACAAAAAAGATAATGCATCTCAAAAACGGGAATTGCATTCGCGAACGGCTGAATTTTGCGATTCCCACCATTTGCGAATGCAATTTCCTTTGATGCATGTGCCCGAATATTACTAAAACCCCCAACCAGCCCACGGTACTTCTATTAAGACTTCCTCAAGTTATTCTATACCTGTAAGGCTCAGTGTGTTAGCTTCTATCTTAGCTTTGAATAGTCTTGTAATATTTAGTTATTACTACTTGCTTGCTCTCTCAAGTTCTAAGACTTTCTTCTTCCTCTTTGTTTAAAGTTGCGGTGGACTTGAGATCAGCAGCGAAGTTTAAAGTTGGTAAGTAAAAGTATATATATATATATAAATATATATATATATATATATTCACTCAGAAAACTATAAGTTTTAGTGGTGTTATAGTTAGCTGGACATTTTACTCATACAAAACCATTGAAATTGCTCCTATATAGTTAGTTGTACTAACTTTATTTCGCGCACCCGCAATCCACTGCTGATGATGTCACATATTAGATCATTCATGACATGGTCAGTGACATCACTGATGACATCTCAAATGACATCACTGATGACATCATCCAGTGAATGTGGTTTGCTTCGTTATTTAAATATGCATTATATATATAGCAATTTGCATTGAAGAATAAGTGGATATATATAAATAAATATTTGGATGGAGGATTTAGTTGCAGTGTAATTGACTGTTTACTTGACCAATTTATAATGTCTCACTAAATATAGTGGATAGTGACTAAACTGTGTGAATATCTGTATCACTTTGTCAGTTGTTGTGTAAACTGATTCTACAGTTGGTTACTAGCTATGTGAAAGTCTATATTAGTTATTGATTAGTTAACTGAGTATTTGTATGGGAGTGTGAAAGTGTGTGTGGTTCGGTGGGGGGGTGTGTGACTGTCCAAAGATGTGTGAATAGTTGATTCAGTAGATATATGAAGTTAAAACTACATGTTCTAACAGTTGTTTGGGTGAGTGAATATCTTTATGGGTGTGGTGATGAGCAAATATATTTCTCAATGGTACAGGTCCAACAAACTAGAAAAATAAAAGGCAGTGTATTTGTCAGTTGTTGTATATAAATAAGTATACATAAGACACAATCATTGTGTGAGTGACTGAATGGATAACTGTATACTTGTAATAATGATTTTATATTTCACTAAGTATGACTTACTATCTAAATGAATAGAAGAAGTGGTGTTTGTATAAGTGTTTTGCTAAGTAAATATGTAAGTATGATCCATTGTTTGCATAAGTGAGTAGGATGACTTCATATGTGAATAGGATGCGTGCTGTTGTTTAATGTTGATATAGATGTATAAGTATTTTTGATAGTGTTCTATTGTTCATTGACAGCATGTGTGAGTGAATCCATAGGTAAGTGATTAGATGTGTATACATCTATGAATCACTGAGTGGATTTTTAGATACTTGTATTGCTGTGACAATGGATTTAAATATGATACTCTGTATTTTACAAAGAGTGATGAAAAATTGTAATAGTGTATGAAAAGGTGTATGTGATTGTCACGTGGATGATGTCATCAGTGATGTCATCAGTGATGTCATTTGAGATGTCATCAGTGATGTCACTGACCATGGCATGAATGATCTAATATGTGACATCATCAGCAGTGGATTGCGGGTGCGCGAAATATAGTTAGTACAACTAACTATATAGGAGCAATTTCAATGGTTTTGTATGAGTAAAATGTCCAGCTAACTATAACACCACTAAAACTTATAGTTTTTTGAGTGAATTTCAAAGGTTTTTTAAAAGCTAATTCCTAACTATATAACTCCTGAAACCTATGGTTTTTTCAGTGAATTTCAAAGGTTTTTTAAATGCTAATTCCTAACTATATAAGGCCTGAAACCTATGGTTTTTTCAGTGAATTTTCAAGGTTTTTTAAATGCTAATTCCTAACTATATAAGGCCTGAAACGTATGCTTTTTTCAGTGTTTTAAAAAAAAAATTGATTGGTTAACTGGCTTATTAAGTGTATCTTAGTGATACATATATTAGCGAGTAATGTTTAAATATTTAAATATATGCATGAGTGATGTAATATGTGACGTCATCAGCAGTGCATTGCAGATGTGCAAGTTATAGTATATAAGGCCTGAAACCTATGGTTTTTTCATTGAATTCACAAGGTTTTTTAAATGCTAATTCTATTAGCGGATAACGTTTTTATATATTAAAACGTTTTTTAAATCTCAAATGCCTGATTTGCTAACAGAGATTTTAAGCACAGGCTCTTTTGTCTCTGGTGGCCATCTTGGGAGACTGCATATCAGAATTGTTTTAATGAAATATAAGAGGATTTGAGAAGTCACTCAAAATGTGCCCTAATTTTTCTTTCTTCAGCACTAATCATAATTTCTATGGCAAAATGAACCCCCTCATTTTGTTCCTTTGCAAATTAAATGTTTTAAGTGTTAACACTTTATTCCAATCAAGATGACTTCAGGTGTGCCATACTTTTGTCATAAGTAAGACTGTTAGCGCTCTAGTTGTTCTTTAGAACACTCTGGGACATTCTGTCATTGGGCTATAGTTGGGCTACATCTGGCTGATATTTGGGCTACATTTGTTTTTTTTGTCTCTGGTGGCCATCTTTGGGCTACTTTGGGCTACATTGGGCTACATTGGGCTACATTTGGGCTCTAACATATATATAGCCCAATGTAGCCCAATATATATTTTTTCAAAGTTCGTTTTCGTAAAAACCACTGGAGCACATATCTTGAGACATAGCAAAGGCACATCGGGCTACCAGTCCCTACAATTTTGCCAAGTTTGGTGGAAAACCATTCAGCCGTTCGGGCTAAAAGTGAGTCCAACCGCCCTATGGAAATTAACATGGGGAAAACACGTTTTGGGACACCCCCTTTTATCTCGGCCCCCGCTTGACGAATCCCCCCCAAACTTTCAGGGAAGGACCGGAGCGCTGCGAGGCAAAGTTAAAGAAAATTTCAGGAAGATTCCTCAACCAGCGCCAAAGCTATTCCCTAGAATGTTGCGATTTCCCTATGGAAAACAATCCTAACTATATATACCTACTGGCTATCGCCAGTAGGTAATATATATATATATATATATATATATATATCTTTATATATATATATATATATAGATCGTGCTCGTTGGGGTATCCAAAAGTTTGAGCCGCACTCGAAACCACAGACGCTTCTTTCCCCATTAAAAAGCCTTTATTGGTGCAAGTTGAAACGCACTCCGTCTTAACAGCAAAACCGTCACCTGACACGTTTCGAGGTTAACTCTTCATCAGAGGCAGTCACGGTTAAAAGAACATGAGGCTGCAGCATCCTAATTAACACAATCGTGCACCCTGATTGGGTCGCTCTGAATGAGGCAACACGTTGCATTATGGATGATGCAGTCTTAACTTTACTTCCCTTGGATGGTTGTCCTTTTGCAAATTCTATTGAAAGCTCGCTTTGAGCCCCAGGGTGTCTTTCAGCCTCAATCCAAGTCTGTAGTTCAACATCGAGCCCCGTAACATCGGGCTCCGTCGCCCCATGCTTCTTGGGTGGTGCTAGCTCGATGGCACGACCGCCACCACAAAATATACACTTGATTCATAATACCTTTGGCTAAAATTCAACCACCTCTCTACTTTTTCATAATTCAGCTTGCCCTACTTTCCTAATTACAGTAATTAATCCAAATTTATAACTAAAACCAATTGCCTGTCTAGGTCCTTTGTATACAGAGGAGAATCTATGTTCTGTCTACTGAGGAAAATCTATTTCCTTTAATCTCTGATCTAGACACTTCTATGCTAGAACAGCTATTATGTCGACATCACTTTTCCGCTGTAACCCATTGTTCTCTAGAGCCTTCTTCAGCACCATATGATAAAGCATTCTTATTTACTTTGGGTACAGCTAGGAATGTAAAACCTAGATATATATGGAAAATATATGCAATCAGCCATTAACATACATCGGTTCAATCTTTATTCTTTATTCACATTGTTAGCAACTTGATTTATTTGTTTTATTTCCACAATACATGGCATCAATATTGATTAACTATATACAGGTGTGAGTCTTTGGTTTCTCTATGTATAGCAAATGTAAGGAAATGCCCCTTTTTTGAATGATCACCCCCCAAACATTTTTAAATGAGGCTGATGGTTTTTTGACACTGAAGTGCAGTGGGTCCTGCTGGCCATGCCCCAGTGCATGCTCTCTGACTACTCAAATATATGTGAAATTGGTTAATACCTGATTGGCATATTTACTTACCTAAGTCTTTAGTATATGGTATCCAGTATACCCAAAGCCTATAAGGGAAACGCCACTAGTGACCTACAGCACTCATTGAGTCACCACTAGAGTGACATGGTGAAAACAGGCATCTAGGTCTGCCACTGCAGTCTAGTCAGACAGCTCTAAAACTGCCACATTGACTTGGCAAAAAGCCTCTCTCGCCGAGTCCAAACCTTCCTTTTTTAAATATTTATAAGTCACCCCTAAGGCAGGCCTTAACCACCCATAAGGAAGGGTGCAAGATATTAAAAAGAAGGCCATGTTTATTTTATGTTTTACATGTCCTGACAGAGAATACTCACCATTGTTATTTTCACTGTCACAAGCCTGGCTTTCCAATTGAATAACATGGGGTTACATGTTTATATGTATAAAGTTCTAGCTTAATTTGCGAAAACCTAGACTAGTACTTCAATGTATCAAGTTAACAGTGAGATCAAATCCAAGATGTTATCAAAGTCGGATTTAAGCTAACTAATAATATAAAGGAGACTTCTTACCTAAAAATTGCTAGTAGCCATTTCTGAGTAACTTCAAAGGGTGAGCCACCCGTCACAGGCAAATGTGTGTCACACTTTAGCATGCCCCCTCCTTTGTCTAGGCAGACAGACTGGCATCTCTTCTAAGAGGAAAAACCTATTGCTAAACCTGTTTTGTAGGAGGAGTTGGTCATTATACTGAACCTTTCTCAGAGGTGTGCCTATAGTTCTGACCCAGGGAATATAGGTTCTGACATCTTGGATTTGGGCAGAGAACTGTACTGTAGAATTGTTTAGTGCCATTTCACCAGGAAGTAATGCAAGAGTAGGTAGGGTTTCCTGTAGGAATTTACCCTCATTAGTTGAGGAGTCCCCCCCCACCCACAAACTCTAAAGTGCCATAAAAGTGGTACCCCTAGGTACCAACCTCAGAACACTACTGGACTCAGACAGGAAAGACAAAATACTCCGGCTGAACCTGTGGAACTCCGAAAGAAAGGTTGATTGAGTCATAGCCCCCAAAACGTGCCACACCATGTCCAGGATCCTTAGCTAGAACTAGCCTGGACTATTTTCCCTTGAAGAACTGCCACTTGTGAGACTAAAGATGAAAAGATCAAGTTTTTGGTAAATGAACTAGAGGCTACAACATTACCGCTACTCAGTCAGCACCCATTGTCATTGAAGCTTCCCTGTGCAACCGACTTCAGACTGCACCTGCTAAAAAGTTTTGTCGGTTTGTGGATAGCCTCAAACACCCCTCAAGAACTGAGGGTTCCACTGGACCGCTGGACCTTTTCTGTCCACTGACATTGAGCCCAACACCAGATCCAACCAGAAGAGGACCAGACCGACGAGCCCTGTTGGTGAGGGATAGAACCACAAAAGTGTGTAAGTGTGAAGGTAAACTTTTGACAGGGACCTACAAGGCTTCAGCATCCGAATCAGCACTCCATTGCGGTTGTTCTGAAACTTTGACTTTTGGCAGGACCCCAGCGTTTGAGCCTCATAGACTACAGCTACAAACGAAAAGGTGTGACTTCTGAAACATTTTTGAGGGATTTATGAACACATTTGAAAAATCATAACTCCAGTTCCCTTCATCGATGTTTTGTCATTTTGATGTCTATGTAAAGATAACAAAATACATACTATTTTTATAAATTAGAGTGGGATTTTATTCAGTGTGTTTTCTACTTATTGACTGTTTTAGTACTGGTAAATGCTTTATACTTGTTTCCTTTGAGTTAAGCCTGACTGCTCTGTACCACAGCAAACCAGGACTTAGCTAAGGTTTAAATTAGACTAACCTTACTGGGTGGACTTGATAGAGAATAGTGACATTATTACTTGGTGACACCCCACACCCACCCCAACATACAATCTACATTCCTAAAATATACATTGAATGTAAATATATTTATACGAAATCCCGACACACAAAATAACATACCTCCATGCGCGCTTTGATAGTAGGGTAGGCTATAAAGCATATCGAGGCAAATCCGCTACCGGGACTGGTCCTCCTAACACACTAGTCCTTACAAAGACACTGTTTGTCTGGTTCTCTCGGGGTTTACCCACACTATGAGGACCAATCCAGTCCTCACAGCATAGGTTATACATGCCCCACCCACAAATATACACATGTATATATTCTATGCACCAACCATTGATTCTCAGCTTTGACTATAAGGTAAGTTATTTCTTTTAAAGTGAGGGATACAAAAAGGCCTTGACATTGCTTCCTGGGCGTCACTCCATGTGACTTCATTGTACATTGCCAATGCTAATAACTCCCCCACACTATTCTTTTAGGACCGGTGCCATGATAGACCAAACTGGGGCTTTAGTGAGCTTCACTTCCCTACTGTAGCTACTTAAATGTCCTTATTCTGTAAAGCAGATATTAGTTGCTGTGATGATCGAAAGTCTGTCAGACTAGTGGGTTTTCCACAGCTCTTGGTGAAAATTGTGCAAAAATTCCAAAAAATCCTGAAATCATGATTAAGGACGTGCAATTTACTATCAAATATTTTACTTATGCAAGTAGCACTCATGTACACCATACATTTTGTGAATCAAGCCCTGTGCCACCGACAGGAACCTTTTAAACCAGAGATAAAATGCCATTCCGAAACTGATTCCAAACTATTGCCGTTCTTTCTCAATTTTGGTCAAGTGTTTTGCAAAACTCGTAAATCAGATGAAGTGGTTAGTTAGAATGATTGTGGTCATGGTGAATATGATCTCCTAACCGAAAAGCCCAGGCATTTCCTTTCAGGCTGGCAACACATTCACATTTTACTCTCAAAGCAGATGCATTCATCATGATGTCAACATCTGGTTAAGTACATTCTTAAGAAAGAGTTCCTGTCCTGCACTGAAGTGGATATTTGATCTGCTTTGCTAAGCTGCCCTCTTTGAACTCGTCTTAGAAGCGCATTTCTCTTTCACAATCTTGCCAACTAAACTTACAGCCAAAGGGTTGTCAACGATTTCCTTATGATATTGTGAAGCTGAAATCTTTCTGCTTTCTCTGGTTCATCATGCCACCTTCTCTGAGGCTTGCTTGTGTTATGTATGTTGCCTCTCTTCCCTTCTGAACTTCTTCAGGTAACATCACTTGGTTCAAGTGCCTTTTTTCATATTCTGCTCTTAATAAAAAATAAACTTGCCTTACAACCACATTTGCAGGTCACTTATTTATCTTTTATTTCGTTTTTTCTTTAGTGATTACACTATTCCCTCCTGTAGTATTTGGGTCTCAAACCTCCAGTGAAAATTCTAGAAAGCTGACCTATCTAGTCAATCAATTATCCACCATCGCAGCAGTAATACACTATCTTTAACCTTTAGTGCCAATAAATCATTTTGCAACATTGCACTATCGAAATAAGACATAATATAACATAATGTAACATAACATAACATAACTTTACATAACATAACTTAACATAACTTAACATAACATAACATAATGTAACATACCACATAGTAACATAACATAACATAACGTAACATAACATAACATAATATAACAGAACTTAACTTAATCCTGAAGGATGTTAGAGCCCTTTACAGAGAGGTCAGAAAAACTTACTTTGGTTCATCAAAAATGCTGCTAAATAGTTCTTTAAACAACACTATGGGCCGCTTTTACGAGAAAGTAATGCACAGTGCCGCAACCCATTTGGCTGCGCCATGCTGCGTTACTTTCAGAGCATCATATTTACAACAATATGACGGATCCCTGTACTCTCCTCTGCACTGGTGCACAATTGGCTGTCTTGCGCCGGTGCAGGCACCCTGCGTCATTTTGCAAGGGAGCCTGTGTTGCAGGGATGATTGTTGTTGTGCAAGAAGGGACACCTTCCTGCACAAAAACAATAATTAATGGCTTTTTCCTCATTATATGCGTGCTGCAGAATTTAGCATGCATAAAGAGGAAAAAAATAAGGAGAAATAAAAGTATTTCTCCTCGTTGCGCCTTCTTATGCCTCCCCTGGGGAGGCATGGGATTCTAACGCATTCCCAGGTGTACCAAACCTTGTAAATCTGGGAATGCTGCAGAATCCATGGGTGTTGTGTGGGAACACCCACAGCAACACACATGGAACACCCTTTTCACAAAAGTGCTGAGTGAAAAGGGGACATATTTACAAGGACACGAAAAGCCACGCAGGGTGGCTTTATGTGTCCTTGTAGATATGGAGCACAAAATTGAGCCACCGGTGCATCACAAAAAGTCATGCTCCCGCGGCACAAGGGGCTTGTAAATATGCACCAACATATTTACATTGTAACTGTGGTTAAGGATGACAGTCCAGTTTGACAACATTTTTAATGATGTTGGATAGGTAATACATAAAATAACAGAGAGAGAAAAATATTCAGATACAATGGTTATATAGGTTGGTATGTATTATACATGCAGGCTGTGCAAATTAGATTTCTTACAAGGAGGAGGAAATTATACAAGGTTTTAATGTAAGGGTGAGGGGTAGGGAAGGGAGAGGGAGAACAGAAGGTTGCAGATTGTCGATCATATGGTCTATAGAAGCTCAAATCTCTAAGCCAGGAGAAGCCTTACACCTTCTGGATTCTGGACAAGTCTAGGGCTCTGTTGGATGTTGCGGTTGCAAAGGGAGGCTTTAACGAGGCGGAGAGTGGTGATGATGGGGAAATACTAGCACCCTCCCAGGAGCATATCATGAATGAAACTCACCAGACATAGCAGGTTGCTCAGAAACAAAGTGAACTTTATTACATGGTACCAAAAGCATGCATCATTGCTAATTAGCAAGGAAGAAGTCAGATCTGCCACCTTAGGGGCTCTCAGACCACTTCTTCCCATAGTGACAAGTTTCTAGGTATTATATACTGTATGCAATGCCATGTCAGCGGAACTTAGAATAAGGCACCAAGCCAAATATGGCTGACATGGATGTGCAATGTCTGTACCATGCAAAACAGCCAGATATGGGCAGACCAGAAAGGCAGGCTCTGCACTGTGTAACATTTGCATATCATGTAGTCAAGACAAGCAAGGTGACCTGTAAGGGTGTACAGAATAGCTTGTTGAAGCTTGTCCAGTCAAGGTCAGATAGGAAGCCATTTTGAGCTCCAGGCCTCATGTTAATGTGATCTTATATACTCATGAACTCTTTGGAAGTACATGCAAAAGAATTTATATGGATATTCATATATATTTTGTAACAATCCCCCCTTTTGGATATACCTATCCAACATTAATGTAACACCAAAATATATATATATGTCTATATATGTAGGAAACATTAGTTACATATCTTTGAATGGCATTACACAGTCTTTGCATAAAATGCATATATTGTCACATTGATACATCTTGAGGATATCAATATTATATCAGCAGGCTGTTGTGATACCAGCAGTAAGTGTCCAACAAATATTGTCTCTGTGCAATGCATAGTGCTACAGTGACACATTTTACTCAGTTCCTGGGCATTTTTCAAGTGTCAGTAATTTAAAGGCACGCAGTGAGCGGTCGTCTTCTTCTCTTCCTGGTCCGCAGTCGTCTTGTTCAGGGGCTGTGTCACAGACCTGCCCTGCGTTGTCCTCTTCAGTCTATTTTTCTGCAGGTGCAGGTGCAGACCATCATGTGTACTTCACTCAACAGCATCAGTAGATGTTGACACTTTATGATGGGCTCTCATGGATCGTGGAAATGGTATGGTCTGTCCTCTTCTTGACTGCTGTGTTGCTCAGGTCCTCTGGTGACAGATGGTCATCTCTTTCTGGTACCGTCCTCTCAGGCATTGGGCGCTGCCTTGCATCTTCTCCCCTCAATCCATTCATGGCGTTTGTTCACCGTCTGTGGTCCAGTCCACCTAGAACTAAAAGAAACATCTTTTATTTTTCTCGCAATGACCATGTATCCATAATCACTTTAGAAGTCCTTGCCACATTGCAGGCAGTCCTAAATTCAGAGCACCAGGCCCTTTCAGGAATGTTCCATCAGTTGCTTTTACTAATAATTTATTTATTTATTTTTATTTTTATTTTGGAGTTAATGTACTCCTCCTGCCTCAAGTTGGAGGGTGGTATGGGGTATGCATGTTATACTTTATTCCCAGACATAACCTCTTCAGCATAAATGTAGTCACTGAGTTATCCCCTTTTATCGCTATTTATGCCCTAGTGGGTCCTAACCTTGGAGAGATGGCTTTACTGAAGTACTGCGCCCCAGTTGCTGCATTAATCTTCCCTGTTGGATACACCTCCATTCATTTTGAAAACATATCCACCCACACCAGCAAATATTTAAATCCCTTCACTGGGAAGCAACATGCATCTGCGCATTCATCCTCCCTTGTGCAATATCAGAAGTTCCCTTTCACTGGGAAGCAACTTGCATCTGCACATTCATCCTCCCTTGTGCAATATCAGAGGGTCCCTGCTCCAATCTTGTAAGGGAAAGTAACATACTGCGTGGGGACACAGGCATCTATCTCATCCTGGTAGGCCTATACTCTCTTCATTATTCAGCTCACATCCATCATCAATCCTCCCTCTATATCTGTTGTTGGAGACCATTGTTCTTCCTTTACATTAGCTTACAACAATTGTCTCTGAATGAGCCGTATTTTTGGAATGCTTTATTCATTAGTCCCATCTGCACTGGCTGTGACATTTTCATTTTATGCTGTGTCAGCAATGGCATCATCTCTGGCTAACTTAGTATTAGCTCCTGGGTATTCTTCACATTTTATTACCGCTATCCTAGTGTACAATAGTATTTCCTTTAAAAAGATCATTAATAAAGGACCATTTTTAATAAGGCGCCCCGTTTCTGTTATGAATCCGTGATACTTCCACAGCTGGCCATCATCTTATTGGGTAGATGTTCCAAGAAGCAGAGCTGTACTTCAGCTATTGCTATGCCATACTCTGCTCTGTAATCAGTGACTATCGCTATAGCATACTGTTGGACCCGGTCCTTTGGGCAGGTTTACCCCGTGACTTTTTGCTTTTTCCTAGCCTGTTTTTGGAACCTGGATTGGTGATTGTAGGCCTCTGCGCACTTTTTCACTGTGGTACAGTATAAAGTGCCTGTGCTTTCTGTGTATGGATGGTGAGTGACCTGCCCTCCCATAGGAATGACTGGGAAATATGTATGCCCATGGTAGATTCCTGATGCGTGGGGAGTGCAGGGGCGAGTTTGATATGTATGAACTCGTGAGAATGAATGCTGCAGAATGGTGAATGCGGCATGGCTGTGTGTAGTCTAGAAGCGCCACTTTTAGAAGTTGGCATAATTGTGTAGTGAGTCTGCTAGCACGTGATTGGCTGATGGGCCTGGCCCAGGCATGCCTGGGCCTGTTGGTAGATGGACTGTCTGGTTTGAGTAGAACAGGGTCTGCAGGGTCTGCAAGGCCCCGGAGGAGGGGGTAGATGAAAGGCCCCTCTGCTGTCAGGGATGGGAGGAAAGAGCGTCTGGTGGTGCCGGGCTGTGCCTGCCGCCCACCCTGCTGGCTCTCCATCCTGGCGGCCCACTGTCACCTCTGGCCCTGAAGCTGTCAGGGAGACGTAAACCAGAATCATTCCAGTACTCAGGGCCCCTTGCACGAAAGCTTCAAAGTACTTCAAAGGCATTTCTGTGTATAAGAAGGGACGGTGTCTCCTTCCAAAATGTTCTTGTCTTTGCTCTTGTGGCTGACTGGGATCTACGAGGGGTGGGCGCTGCCCAGCCCCTGGACACCTGGATTCCTGGACTCCTGGGGGACCCTTCTGCCTGCCTGGGCTGAAGGGGGGACTTGGCTTTGCCCTGGGGAAGTTCTGGGACCATGGCAGCGTGGAGAAGCTGCCCTTTTCCTGTGGAGAGCGCTGGAGTTGGTTTCTAGCGCCTAGAGGCGCTGGGCTTCGCCTTGAGCGCCTGGGAGCGCTCTGCCTGCTGTCTAGCGCTTTGGAGCGCTTCATTTCCCCCAAGCGCATGAGAGCGCTGTCGCTGGACTTTCTAGTGCTTAGGAGCGCTTTTGGTGCTCGCTTATAGCGCTGGAGGCGCTGAGGATTCCTGGCCGTATTTACTTAATCAATTACGAGTGCCCACCTCGATCTGCCGCGGTAAAAACAAACCACGAAGGGGCCGCGACCGGATTGGACGAGACCCGAGGAGGGACGCGCTCTGGTTGGCCGGTGGAGAGTCGCGTCATCGGCGAGGCCGCGCTGCCATTGGTTGGCGGCCTCGCGTCATGAGGGGCTCGTCGCAGGAGCCGCGACGCGATTGGCTGGGCCGCCCCTGAGGCCGTGGAAGAATGGGGAAGACGAGAAAGGTGGCGGCCGGTTAACAGGGCTCCCGTGTGCCGAGGGAGCCCTGCAGCGAGAGGAGAGCGGCCGCGAGCGGCTGAGCGGCCCGGCGGGGCTCCGTGGTGGAAGAGGAGCCCCGCGCTGGCCAGACGAAGAGAGCCGCCGCCCGGAGGAGCCGCCCCTGAGGCCCTGTGAGTTGAAGGGCTGGGGGGCTCCGCGTGGACCGGGTGAGACGGGGGCTCCGTGATGCTGCTGCTCCGTGAGGGAGCAGATGGGTTCTCGTGGTGCCGGTAGAGGCACCAAGGAAGGGCGGCCCCGAATGGCAGTGGGTCGCCCCACCGTGAGCAAAGAGCCCGCGAGGGGCTCTTGAGGGCCCGCATTGCTTCGTGTTGGTGCCGGGTTAGAGGCACTGCTTCAGGGCGGCCCCAGATGGCAGCGGGCCGCCCCAACGGTGTGTAGAGCCCGTTTGGCTCCAGAGAGGACCATATTCGAGAGGGGGGGGGCTTCGGGGCATATTGTCGGTGCTCGTCCCCTCCTGCCCCCGAGTGTGAGGACTAGAGTCCGGTGAGGCTCCTGGGGGCATCATTGTTCTAAGAGTCTGTGTGGCTCCAACGTTGGGCACGAGTAATGCCAGATCCTGTGTGGCTCCAACGTGGACATAGGTGTGTGTAGAGCCTGTGTGGCTCCCGTGTGGCGCAGTCTGCGCCTGAGGGCCAGTCAGGGCCCTGGCGCAGTTTTGATGATTCTCCAGCGGCCCAGCAATTAGTGGGCAGCTGCACCGTTTAGGCGCAAGTTGGAGAGAGAGTCCCTGTGTGGGACAGCGAGGGCACCGTGGTGCCAGGCCTACCCAGCTGCGCAGCGCTTAGTGCCAGCTGCTACGTTTAGGCCCTTGTGAGTGTTCCCAGGGGCCCAGCAAGTAGTGGGCCCCTGCATCGTTTAGGCCCCTGACATTGAGACTCAGGGCGTTCTAGCCCCAACAAGGCCAGTTGGCCTAGGGACTGCCACAGGTGGTGGCTTATGTAGGTTTTGCGCAATTGTATGGTTATTGCACCTCTGAATGTATTTCCTTGCATCATGTTTTATTCCTGCACCTCTGAATGTTTTAGACATCATGTGACTTTTGCGCTACTGTATTATTCTGGTACCTCTGAATGTAATTTTATTGCATCATGTGCTTTATTCTTAACACCGCTGAATGTGTAGGTTTATACCTTATGTGTTTCTCTTTACTACTCCTCTGAATGTATATCTAGGCATCATGGGTACTGTGTTCTCTCTTAGACCCCTAAATGCTGTGTGATACTTAGGTGGTTTGCCTTTACTACTCCTCTGAATGTGGTTCATACATCATGGGTAATGTGTTCTTTCTTAGACCCCTAAATGCTGTGTGATACTTAGGTGGTTGTTCTTTTTAGTACAGGTGGTCCTAGTAAGGTCCTGGTCCCCTGCGTGACAGTCTCCCAAGGAGTTTAGGGTTGCGTAGGTGGTACTTACCTGTTCCCAGTAGTTACGGGATGTGATCTATAACTGTTACTTTGTGTTACAGTGAAGTTTATATACTTTTATTCTAATTTCTGACAAGTATTTCTATATCTGCAAAGTGTTGATTCAGACAGTGGTCCATGTGGTCCTGTCTTGTAAATAATCCCTTGTGAATATTGCCGTGCCAGTTGGCACAATGTACATGTGTAATTTCTATCTGATATGTTTTGACAATACAAAAGTTATTTTAATATAACCTTGTGTGGAGTCTCTTTTGTGGTGTACCTAGTATGTTGTTGCTGTTGTGCGCTGACGCAAATGCTTTACACATCGCCTCCGAGTTTAGCCTAGACTGCCCGCGCCATGCTACCTAGAGGGCGAGCAGGGGTTATCTTGGCGTGTGACTTCCTTGCCCTGACTGGAATGGTGGTTTCTGCCTGGCTTTGGCATAAGCCTTAGCCTACCAGAAATAGCCGGTTTCCAACATTGGTGGCAGCGGTGGGATTTGGACTTGCATTTGCCCAGTGCCATAGCGACAACTGGCTACATTACAAAAATTCTGCGTTTTTCAGATAGTCACATATTTGGGATTATTGTTTTTGATTTTATTTTTCCTCAAAAGTGTCATTTTCAGATGGTGTTCCTGCGCTTTATGTTTAGTGGCAGATGAGAGAAAATGACAGGGCGGGACGCCAGTAGATAGGGGAGGTTCCCATAGGTTAGGAATCCCTTGCTGGGTCCAGTGTCCAATCCCTATTCCTGTCCCTGTGTGGGTAGATGGAAGAGAGGGAGGGTGGAGGAGAAATTGCTTGCTCAGGAGGGTGGTTATTCCCTGAGTGTAGTGTGTGTGTCTGGATTCCCCAGTATGGTAGGATCCAGTGGTGGCAGCTTAAATGTGTCCAGTGCGCGAATTCCCGTTCCCATTTCCCAGAGTATGGTGCCTGGTGCTCAGTAAGAGAGTGACAGGTTGAGAGTCAGAGGCAGTGAGGAACTGTCTCACCAGTCTGGAGGGGGAGTGTGTGGATGTGTGGTGTCTTGAACTGGAGGAGTTGGTGTGAGTTTTTTTTAAGGAGCTTGCACGTGAGGTGTACCTCTGGTGGTGTGCAGGAGATCCTGCAGAGGCATTGGACAAGAAGGTGGATGTCTGGCGGTGTGCTGGATGTCGTGCAGAGACATTAGAAAGTGATTCTAAAAGTAGTGGCTTGTGTATCTGATGATCCTGTGTAGGTGAAGAGGTTCATGTGTAGCCCAGCTATGTCCCATTAGGATGATAGGGGTGTAGGGGCTCACGTCCTGTCTCAGTGGAGGCGGAGTGAGTGTGGGACGGTGTGTCCCACGTTAGCCCGAAACCTTGTCTCAGGGCCTGGAGGGTTCCCTAAGGGAGCGCCAGGTCAGGGGCCTAGGCTGTACTCACAAGTCATTTGAGGAGGATCTTTCTGTGTCTAGAGGACGGGGAGTGTCTGTAACCAGAACTCCGGCGGTCCTGGTGTGGGCAGTACCGCTCCTAAGTGGAGGGTGCAGAAGTCCTGGTTCGCTGGGCATTTGACCATCTAGAGTGCTCGACCATTTTTGGGGCCTCTGTAGGTCATTCCCCGAGGAGGGGGGAGGCCAGGTTCAGGTTCAGCCTGACCTGGAAGGAAGGGCATCTGTAGTCAGTGTCCTGACCGGTTGTTGGCTTCCAGGGGTACCGCTCCAAGGTGGGAGGGTGCAGAACTCTGGAGGGGGGTGCAGAGGGACGGTGTCCTTACTTCTGACCCCGGTGGGAGGAGAGTGTGTCGCTGCTACGCCGCTGGCGTGTGCTCTGTCTAGCCTGAGACATACTGTGCCTGTGATAGTGGAACTGGAAGGGGGTGCAGAAGGACGGTGTACTTCTGACCCCGGTGCAACTTAAGGGTGTAAATCCTAGGTTGGGAGATTAGGAAACTTCTAGGTCAAGAGGAGTCTCTACTAAGGTGGATCAACTGAAGAGACTGAGGAGGCGGCCCTTGCTGTGTGTTCTGGGGCCCACCTGCAGTTTGTTGTTTCCACTAAGGTAGAGGAAAGGGGGCTTTGCTGTGTGCTGTGTCCCCCCACCTGCTTGAAGAGGGACTGTGCTGTGTGCTTTGTACCTCAGAAGTGGAATCGTTTCCAGGTGGTAGACCAGTGACGGAGTGAGGTCCTGATCTGGTAGGAGAGTTGTGTTCTGGTGAGTGCTTCGCTGTGAGGGTTATTCCTTCACCCTGACTGGAAGCAAGGGTCCCTACTTGGTCTAAGGTACTTACCTCTGCCAACTGGAGACCCCCAGTTCTAACATTGATGGAGTAGAGGTAGGGTGGGGCATGCTTGTCCGTGACCTCTAGTCAGCCTGAGGGTGTGGTCCCTAGGTTGTAGGATCAGTGGTAGTGTAGCTACCCTGAGAGAGAGAGTGGAGATTGGCTATTGTGTGCCAGGGGCTTCTGCCCCCTCTGTGGATTGGTTAGGACCTGTGATCTGTGGAGGGCCTAGGGCCTGGTCCTGGCTGTGGATGACTAGTGTGTACCAGTGGGGTATCCTAGTTGTGTCAGAGAGCTTTTGTTGAGGGAAATCCCTGTGGGTTCAGAGTGGCGAAAAACTGTAAGGTGGCCCTGCCCTGCAGGCCCGTCTCCGTGGTTTTGTCGCCCAAAGCATTGAAGACCATCAGTGTAGTGATTGGTCTACCCTGCGTTTTGGCTGGAAGGGGGATGTGTTGGACCCGGTCCTTTGGGCAGGTTTACCCCGTGACTTTTTGCTTTTTCCTAGCCTGTTTTTGGAACCTGGATTGGTGATTGTAGGCCTCTGCGCACTTTTTCACTGTGGTACAGTATAAAGTGCCTGTGCTTTCTGTGTATGGATGGTGAGTGACCTGCCCTCCCATAGGAATGACTGGGAAATATGTATGCCCATGGTAGATTCCTGATGCGTGGGGAGTGCAGGGGCGAGTTTGATATGTATGAACTCGTGAGAATGAATGCTGCAGAATGGTGAATGCGGCATGGCTGTGTGTAGTCTAGAAGCGCCACTTTTAGAAGTTGGCATAATTGTGTAGTGAGTCTGCTAGCACGTGATTGGCTGATGGGCCTGGCCAAGGCATGCCTGGGCCTGTTGGTAGATGGACTGTCTGGTTTGAGTAGAACAGGGTCTGCAGGGTCTGCAAGGCCCCGGAGGAGGGGGTAGATGAAAGGCCCCTCTGCTGTCAGGGATGGGAGGAAAGAGCGTCTGGTGGTGCCGGGCTGTGCCTGCCGCCCACCCTGCTGGCTCTCCATCCTGGCGGCCCACTGTCACCTCTGGCCCTGAAGCTGTCAGGGAGACGTAAACCAGAATCATTCCAGTACTCAGGGCCCCTTGCACGAAAGCTTCAAAGTACTTCAAAGGCATTTCTGTGTATAAGAAGGGACGGTGTCTCCTTCCAAAATGTTCTTGTCTTTGCTCTTGTGGCTGACTGGGATCTACGAGGGGTGGGCGCTGCCCAGCCCCTGGACACCTGGATTCCTGGACTCCTGGGGGACCCTTCTGCCTGCCTGGGCTGAAGGGGGGACTTGGCTTTGCCCTGGGGAAGTTCTGGGACCATGGCAGCGTGGAGAAGCTGCCCTTTTCCTGTGGAGAGCGCTGGAGTTGGTTTCTAGCGCCTAGAGACGCTGGGCTTCGCCTTGAGCGCCTGGGAGCGCTCTGCCTGCTGTCTAGCGCTTTGGAGCGCTTCATTTCCCCCAAGCGCATGAGAGCGCTGTCGCTGGACTTTCTAGTGCTTAGGAGCGCTTTTGGTGCTCGCTTATAGCGCTGGAGGCGCTGAGGATTCCTGGCCGTATTTACTTAATCAATTACGAGTGCCCACCTCGATCTGCCGCGGTGAAAACAAACCACGAAGGGGCCGCGACCGGATTGGACGAGACCCGAGGAGGGACGCGCTCTGGTTGGCCGGTGGAGAGTCGCGTCATCGGCGAGGCCGCGCTGCCATTGGTTGGCGGCCTCGCGTCATGAGGGGCTCGTCGCAGGAGCCGCGACGCGATTGGCTGGGCCGCCCCTGAGGCCGTGGAAGAATGGGGAAGACGAGAAAGGTGGCGGCCGGTTAACAGGGCTCCCGTGTGCCGAGGGAGCCCTGCAGCGAGAGGAGAGCGGCCGCGAGCGGCTGAGCGGCCCGGCGGGGCTCCGTGGTGGAAGAGGAGCCCCGCGCTGGCCAGACGAAGAGAGCCGCCGCCCGGAGGAGCCGCCCCTGAGGCCCTGTGAGTTGAAGGGCTGGGGGGCTCCGCGTGGACCGGGTGAGACGGGGGCTCCGTGATGCTGCTGCTCCGTGAGGGAGCAGATGGGTTCTCGTGGTGCCGGTAGAGGCACCAAGGAAGGGCGGCCCCGAATGGCAGTGGGTCGCCCCACCGTGAGCAAAGAGCCCGCGAGGGGCTCTTGAGGGCCCGCATTGCTTCGTGTTGGTGCCGGGTTAGAGGCACTGCTTCAGGGCGGCCCCAGATGGCAGCGGGCCGCCCCAACGGTGTGTAGAGCCCGTTTGGCTCCAGAGAGGACCATATTCGAGAGGGGGGGGGCTTCGGGGCATATTGTCGGTGCTCGTCCCCTCCTGCCCCCGAGTGTGAGGACTAGAGTCCGGTGAGGCTCCTGGGGGCATCATTGTTCTAAGAGTCTGTGTGGCTCCAACGTTGGGCACGAGTAATGCCAGATCCTGTGTGGCTCCAACGTGGACATAGGTGTGTGTAGAGCCTGTGTGGCTCCCGTGTGGCGCAGTCTGGGCCTGAGGGCCAGTCAGGGCCCTGGCGCAGTTTTGATGATTCTCCAGCGGCCCAGCAATTAGTGGGCAGCTGCACCGTTTAGGCGCAAGTTGGAGAGAGAGTCCCTGTGTGGGACAGCGAGGGCACCGTGGTGCCAGGCCTACCCAGCTGCGCAGCGCTTAGTGCCAGCTGCTACGTTTAGGCCCTTGTGAGTGTTCCCCGGGGCCCAGCAAGTAGTGGGCCCCTGCATCGTTTAGGCCCCTGACATTGAGACTCAGGGCGTTCTAGCCCCAACAAGGCCAGTTGGCCTAGGGACTGCCACAGGTGGTGGCTTATGTAGGTTTTGCGCAATTGTATGGTTATTGCACCTCTGAATGTATTTCCTTGCATCATGTTTTATTCCTGCACCTCTGAATGTTTTAGACATCATGTGACTTTTGCGCTACTGTATTATTCTGGTACCTCTGAATGTAATTTTATTGCATCATGTGCTTTATTCTTAACACCGCTGAATGTGTAGGTTTATACCTTATGTGTTTCTCTTTACTACTCCTCTGAATGTATATCTAGGCATCATGGGTACTGTGTTCTCTCTTAGACCCCTAAATGCTGTGTGATACTTAGGTGGTTTGCCTTTACTACTCCTCTGAATGTGGTTCATACATCATGGGTAATGTGTTCTTTCTTAGACCCCTAAATGCTGTGTGATACTTAGGTGGTTGTTCTTTTTAGTACAGGTGGTCCTAGTAAGGTCCTGGTCCCCTGCGTGACAGTCTCCCAAGGAGTTTAGGGTTGCGTAGGTGGTACTTACCTGTTCCCAGTAGTTACGGGATGTGATCTATAACTGTTACTTTGTGTTACAGTGAAGTTTATATACTTTTATTCTAATTTCTGACAAGTATTTCTATATCTGCAAAGTGTTGATTCAGACAGTGGTCCATGTGGTCCTGTCTTGTAAATAATCCCTTGTGAATATTGCCGTGCCAGTTGGCACAATGTACATGTGTAATTTCTATCTGATATGTTTTGACAATACAAAAGTTATTTTAATATAACCTTGTGTGGAGTCTCTTTTGTGGTGTACCTAGTATGTTGTTGCTGTTGTGCGCTGACGCAAATGCTTTACACATCGCCTCCGAGTTTAGCCTAGACTGCCCGCGCCATGCTACCTAGAGGGCGAGCAGGGGTTATCTTGGCGTGTGACTTCCTTGCCCTGACTGGAATGGTGGTTTCTGCCTGGCTTTGGCATAAGCCTTAGCCTACCAGAAATAGCCGGTTTCCAACACATACCCTGCTCTGTAATCAGTGGCTATCAGTCTGCTGGAGGAACCATCAGTGTACCGCTCCTATAGTCTACCTTTTTTAAATGGTGTCTAATCTTTCCGGGGTGCCGTTTTCTACAATCTCAACACCAACTTATATAGGGGTCATATCTTTTCCTAAGAGAATGGATCTCATCAGAATACCCTATTGCAGGTAATACTTTTGACAAATTAACAGGTGGGCATCTTACATGGTGCCATTATAACCTGTGTGCCTGCTAGCATAAAAATGTTGTGTCGATCCAGACAGCAACAACTGCACCAAATATGGCACCTAGACAATACCGGTATAGTCCAACACAATGAGAGCCGTCCTCTCCACCATCACAGCTGCGGATCCCCAATCACTGCAGAAAGCAAAGTCACATAGTTGTGTCCCACAGGCCTTTCTTTTCCAGCTGGTCAGCACATCATTGGCAGCATCACTTCTTTTGCAATGTTATTTTGCTCTGAAACAGAGATGGAAAGGCATTTTGTAGTCAGGCAGTCCACCATTCCCCATGAAGGTGCAGTACACAATGTCTCTTTCAATTTCTTGAAACAGTTTGCAAGTTCATTTTGTAACAGTCATAGCATCTGCATTCATTATCCATTGATGGCAGCAGTTCATCATCCCCAGGAAGGACATCATTTCTTTCTTGGTGGGCAGGAGCTGAATGCCCTGAAACAATTTAATTATGTCAGGTGATATGCTGCGGGTACCTTGGAATATCACAAAACCCAGGTAAGTCACCTCATTTTGGCAGCACTGGCATTTTGACAATGAGGCTTCTCTTCTCTCCTGGAGGTAGTTCAGCAGAGCTACAGTGTCTTTTGTCACAGTCTTTCACAGGCCTCAAGTGATGGAGATGTCACAAGGAGCTTATCAGCTTACTGCAAAACAATCTACCGCCTTCCAGGCATAGGTGGCCCAAGTCTCTCTTTACTGCCTGCGCATTGACATTGGAACTCACAGTGAACATAGTGGATTTGGTATCTCAGTATGATGGCAAAGATTTTTCCACCCAGTGGATGGACTTTAATGCTAAAACCCACTGAGGAGAGAAAAATACTCTGCCTCTACAGGTATAAATAATAATATTGTACTGATGTCAGACACAACAGGCTCTAAAGGGACCACAAGTTCACGGTAATCACTTTATGGGGACAGCATTTTTTCACCAGCCTCTCTCTTTTTTAAAATTTTTTTTATTTATTTACTTTAAATATCACTTTGTTGTGAGGGCATTATATCCTTCAGTATCAAGTTTGCGCTCTAAAAAACTTTATAATAAATACATTTATCCAAAACCTCGCCGTTCCCTATATCTATAAACTTCTTGTTAGTTATGTGTACATCCATCCATTTCCTTTTCAAATGTAACAAACTGCAGTCTAACAGCATCATTCATCATCTCTCAACACATCCATACGTGCACTACAGAGGTTGTATACAACAGAGAATCCTTACTGAAGCTGTAAGCAGTACTTGCCCTGTTCTAACCTATCATTAGGTATTTGTGAATACATTCCATTTATTAAAAATATATATATATATATACTGTTGCAAAATTATATTTATTTATATTAAAGTTGTGAAATGTATCCCTTTATCTCCCACATTAGTGGAAACACCTTCCACTTTAGTGGAACCATGATATTCTCCTTGGGCATGTCTGATATCTTCATCCTGATACACTGTGCAAAAATAAAACTGATACCATACTCTTATCTACTCTATGGTATTTACGCTGCACCCCTTGATAATGTTATTCAGTGGAATAAACCCACCCTGTATATCTCCTGCAAAGTTATTATTTCTCAAAAAAACGGTTATATCCCCATCTGCTACTAAAACAATGCATTTTACCCTTTCGCTAATGGTACCTAAACATATCTTTGGTGTCCAATGTGGTTCCAGGAAGGCTAATGTGATATCCCTGATATTATTACCATGCATTGAGAATTAATTTGGACCCTAATTTCCCTAGGCACATTATATATTTAGACATCATTAGAGCAAAATGTACATGTACCTGTAGTGTTGTACCCTACAATGGTAGAATCAGTATTTTTAATTAATATAAAGGAATTTTAAGTTGTTTAAACTACTCTTGAACATTACAAGCAGCGCATTTTTTGCTTAACACTTATTTGCTGTAGGCCAAAATAGAAACAAATCTACTGAAAATGTATATGTTCCCCCTTCAATCAAACACAGCCCTGTGCACACACACACAGTGGCTAACCTCAGCAAAAAATGCTCAAAACTCCCTGCGTGGACAGACTTCACATTACTTGTACAGGACTGCAGACACTTCTGAAAATTATTTCTTTTAATAAAAGCACCTACAGCAGGAAAATCCCAAACTGCTAATTTTACAGGCATTCTAGTGGGTACATTTTCTTCAAAATCCAAACTATGCAACATCAGCTCTAATAAGCATGGTCAGCTTATTTACACAGACTAGCTAATAAAGCAATGTAGACTACCCATCCTCTCAATAAAACATCAGACAGGATGGGCAGTACCATAGCATATACATATATATATTCATTTTTATTAATGCTAATACTTCGTAAAACAGTATTACTGAATAGCCTATTAAATGTCTCATGGCTATTTCATAGACAATTTAGACATGCTCAAAAGATATTGAGAAAAGGAGAGAGCAACCACATTTTTTCTGACCCTTAACTTGGACAGGAGCTAACCACCTTGCTCCATTTTGAAAGTAGAAAACCTGAAACAGTTTTCACTTGTGTCAAAACTATCACCCCTATATGTAGAAACTGGGCATTAACAAACTCTGAGGAAGTAAATAGCATATTTAAATAGCATTGTTCCTTAGCATGAGTGCATATAGTTCTTTCTTTTAACAAAAATAAAGTACGCAAACTTCTCAGTCTCTCCCTGCACTGCCATCTCCTCTTTCAAACTTTTTAAGAGGTTAAAATGTCAAAGTCACCCCTTGCTCTTGAGCCCTTTTAGGCTTCTAAATGTGGACCTCAACCTTTTAACCCATAGCAGCTGTCTGTCCCAAGGCTTTCCCAATGTGTGTCATTTCTTTAAAGAACTTCTCCAGAAGCAAGACTGAGGGTCCGTGCCTCCGTGGTGATATTTTAAAAGGTACGATCACATTTGAAAGTAACTCTCTAGAAGCATGACTGAAAATCCTGTATGCTGACAAATGAAAGGTAGGGTACAGTTTTATTCCTTATCATTTATTCATTTTCTTAAATTGGCTCAAAGACTCAGCCTTCTGAATGCCATAGTGCGCCCAGAATCCTTGTGCATAAAAGTAAAAGATTGCATAAAGGCTTGCAATGTAGTTCTCATGTGTGTACGGCTACCCATTGCTTTACTTTGTAAGTGCCCTAATATTCAGTAATACTGTCATTGCTAGAGAAACTTAATATTCACCCTTTTAATTTGGTGTAAGCACAAAAGCTTTCACTGAAACATAGAAACTTTCTTTCACCCTTTAGAAATAAGCAATTATTTACTATGAGATCCACAAATATGGAAAAGCAGGATAGGAAGTCCTGACTTGTATTCTTTCTCTTTTATCCACAATAATCAATTTCTATTTTAAAACTTTTCAAGAGTGCTGCAACATTTTGCATCTATTTATATATATTTTGGTTGTTAGATAAATCAATATCCACACTTTTCATGTGGTGCAACAACATAGTTTAACCAGTTGGAGATACATTTTAATGTGCACATTCAAAATCTGAATATATATTTTTATATACTTTGCACAGTGCTAAATATTCCAAACCAGTCTAAATCTATTAGCATTTTTAATTTTACAGCAGCACATCCTCTGAGCAGCCACCATGAGCCGCCACCAATTAATGTGAATGCCTTTTAATATTTAATATCATGTATCTAAGGCCACATCAATGTCTTTTTTTAATATTTGTTATGTCCTAATTTTGTAGAAACAACCAAACACACACATAAATTCGTTTTTCTCCATGAGGCCTATTTTTTCCTATTTATTGCCTTTTTCCATGGCACAGCAGTGGTGCAGCAAAAGCACCCACTCAATCTCCATAGTTATAATTCTACCTCCTACAGAGCAGGAGCTAGCCTACAAATATCTCCAAATACAACAGGATGTAGAGAAAGCACACAAAGAAACATTTCAATTAACTGCCATAGATATACAATACAACAATGTTATTGATATTGCTATCAAAAAGGAGGGATATTGTGGGGAAAAATATATCTATATGTTTGCATCAGCCAAATAAGTGAATCAATCCCATATTCTCCTCTGCACTATCTTGCTCCGTGCTCCTAAACACCCCTCCCTTCACAAATCTATTAAAGCTTGACCCCAGGCCCTCCACTGCCCTTTCTGTCACGTCCTGGGCCAACAGCTGCTGCCAAAATCTTCTTATTCTACTGAAGGTTATTCCAGTGAGGCTATGTATAATGCTCCTAGTAACATGAATATGTATGCTAGTATTTCCCAAAATACTTATATTGGAAAATCAGTTTAACTAGTCTAAATACATTTATAAAAACTATATTAATAAGCATTGCCAAAGCCAGTAGGTCTGAAATTGGAGGTCTTTTTATTTATTCAATTATTTTCAATGCATGACTTTTTCTAAGCATGGTTTTTCTAAACCCATATCAGTGTTGGAGCTATTGGCATCTCACCATTCTAACAAGCATTGGCAAAAGCAAAAATCGTTTTTGGTCTCAAAAAGTACTCATTGCAACAGGAATTCTGTGCACTGTACAAAACTACTTTGTGGGTCTATATGCTCCTTGTGCAAGAGCAGAATACAGTCACTCACAGTGATGCCAGCTGAGAGAGAGAGTGACAGGCATACTTTTAATATACACAAAAGTAATGGCTAACGCCAGGCCTAATTAAAAGCCCACTTAATAAACAAAGTCTCAAAAAGTGCATGCATGGTGTTTATCCTTGCATATATAGGCCAAGAAATAGTACTCCTAGAAAATATTTGTGAACTGCATTTTTCCATGAGCAACTCTGCATGTGTATATTTGCTCATGTGAAAATCTAAATGTTTCCAAGTTCACTTTTCCTGCAACCACTTTTTCCTAATACTGGAAGAACTTTTATGTCTGCCACTGTCAAGAGTACATTTCCAACCCCTCTCATTATGAGAATATTTTAGAAGAATTGGTGCAAACTCTTAAATACGCAAGTCACTAGGTTTGCACAGACTCAAAAGGGCATTCCAACCCTACTTTGTACTTGCTTAACTGTCCATATTACTTTACTTCATATTCTTACCTTCATTTGAATTTGTCTCTCCTGACGGCTTTTTAAACAGCTTTCTAGTGCGCTTACCATTATTTTCATCTAAGATCCTGTCTTGTGATGTCTGCTTTGTACTTACAATGTGCTCGTACCCTGAAAGATAAATTCAAAATATCTCCTGCAAAGAAAAAGTGTTAGGCAATTTCCCTCCCACATGCACTAATGCGCCTTTTTTTTTTTTAATATAAATCATGAAACATAGATATTCAGTACTGAAAATCAATACCCTATTCAAATGCAGTCATTCATCCATGACATTACTACGCCTATTTCAAAATTATTTCCCTGTGTTCCGGTGCAACCAGCAAATCAGTAGCTCCACTCACTATATTCTGGGAGTGTTTCTTTTTGTGGGTAAAATTAATACCTCCTCCTAGCAGAGCTCTCCTGAAATGGATTTTATAAAACTCCCAAAGAGTCTAGCCATTTGTCAATATTTATTGACATAAAGTAACTTAGTTACTTATCAGTCACCTGCTTCACTACTTCTTATATGTGTAGGTGCACATACATTATTCTCTAACCCAGGCTCTCCTGCAGTGTATCATACCAATTAGTTTATTGATACAGAGAATATTTTTAAAAACATTCTCTACAGTCCCCTGTCTATTTTAAATGCCAGTCAATATCCCTTTGTATTAATACTATGAGTTAAATACATATTTGAAAGACTGAAAGGTCACTTGCAGCAAGGCAAGTTAGTTATTTAACTTACATCTCACTTATCAACTGGTGACATCTCAGTCCTCCAATATATCCCACTTCTGACACCATTCTGATGGGGAAATACTGGCACCCTCCCAGGAGCATATCATGAATGAAACTCACCAGACATAGCAGGTTGCTCAGAAACAAAGTGAACTTTATTACATGGTACCAAAAGCATGCATCATTGCTAATTAGCAAGGAAGAAGTCAGATCTGCCACCTTAGGGGCTCTCAGACCACTTCTTCCCATAGTGACAAGTTTCTAGGTATTATATACTGGATGCAATGCCATGTCAGCGGAACTTAGAATAAGGCACCAAGCCAAATATGGCTGACATGGATGTGCAATGTCTGTACCATGCAAAACAGCCAGATATGGGCAGACCAGAAAGGCAGGCTCTGCACTGTGTAACATTTGCATATCATGTAGTCAAGACAAGCAAGGTGACCTGTAAGGGTGTACAGAATAGCTTGTTGAAGCTTGTCCAGTCAAGGTCAGATAGGAAGCCATTTTGAGCTCCAGGCCTCATGTTAATGTGATCTTATATACTCATGAACTCTTTGGAAGTACATGCAAAAGAATTTATATGGATATTCATATATATTTTGTAACAGGTGAGACGGATGGTGCCCAATGCCCATGACAATTAAGAGAGGAACCTATTGTTTCTAGCTATGTTCTTAATATGAGGATTAACTATACGGTTTTTTCTCAGTTTTATTATATGAGGTCCTTCTATAGGATTATACAGACCTTCCTCTGGAAAGGATGCTCTGGGCTTTTTGAAGTTCGAGTGAGGTAGTGTAAGAAGCACATGAAGCATGGTAGTGCATCTACACTCTTGTTGTTAGTTGGCAGCTATTAAAAGTTTGGAAATGTGATTGAGGGTATTTAAGGCTCTTTTGCAATGTGTTCTCTTTCTGTGTCAGTTGAGGACAGTTGTGCATTGCCCCTCTTGTTGTGTAGGAATCTAGGACCCTAGTGTAATTTTACCGATTCATGCCCATATATAGGTAAAAATTACCCGATCCTTATATAGATCATAGAAATCATTACCATATTTAGACTGAGCCTATGCAGCCCAAATACGGCATGGCTACTTCCACTAAGTTCAGAGAATCAACAACGATTTCTTAGAAAAACCCGCCTTCAGCAGCTAGGGACTTCCCCTTGCCTGAGTACTAATTTATCTAGGAAATCATGGAGTTTTCAAAGAACTGAGTCTTTGATGACGTTATTATGTCCAATCATACATCAAACTCGGCACCTTCAAGGTATATATATGCCTACATTTGCCGAGACAAACACATGGTGGTTTGGAGCAGATCGACTAACTACTTGCCCGACGCCCTGCAGCAGCAAGTGCCGAAGGAAGCCGACCCTCCAGCTGACACACTGAGAGACGCTGTCTTTTCTCCTGCCGAGAAATCCAGCTCCAGTGTTTCCAGGCTACCCTTGCGGGTTGCTGGGAAATCGAGTCCTGAGAGAGAGATACAAGACCTCCTTCATTCTAAAACCAAAGGTACGGAGCTGATTAGACTTTTAAGAGAATTCTTGGAATAGATTCTTGGCAAGAATACTAAACTTAAGCTACACCGCACTTACTTCTTTCCTAGTACTAGACTTAGGTTAGGTACACCGGGGTAGGCATGTTTTAGAAGCACCCGTTGAGTACTTTTAGTCATTTTATCACTGTATGTGTTATATGTTATTTTATATGGCTTAGAAACCATACCATGCTTTTACAGTACTACTTTATAATACTTTTTGTATTATATGCCTTGTTTTTTATAACTAGTATTACGATTGTAGCAGTACATTTCTTATGCTTGAGAAAGAAGACTGTTCAATAAATACTTTTATTGAAAACGCCCGTCTCTCTATTTTGTCAGCACCTCTGGTGAAACGAAGCATGCACGATTGACTGAGTAAAATAGTTATCTATTGTTTCCGCGACTCTAGAGATACGTTTCTTATCCTGGGGAAACTAAGTTGTCATGTTTATGCGGTTGTCAGAAACGAATCCCTTCTTGTGAATTCGAGAAAGTTTCTAGTGCCCTCTGAGCTAGCTGGCACTCACAATTAAGTCTAATATATATTCAGTAGAGACCTCGTCGACCTCAGTTCTATGTCTAAGCTACAGGATATATTATTCCAATGCGCAGAGCCTATTGGGAATATAGGAACTACACTACACTCTATGCTGAGTGTGTGAT
Organism: Lissotriton helveticus; assembly: GCF_964261635.1. NCBI lineage: Eukaryota > Metazoa > Chordata > Amphibia > Caudata > Salamandridae > Lissotriton > Lissotriton helveticus. The sequence goes on along the minus strand of NC_136068.1, from coordinate 161,633,458 downwards.
TGCCTTCTCCCCTCGCTGAAGTGGAGGACCACTACGAAGATAGGAGCATAAATATTACTCTGGTTGATTCAAGAAAGATATGGTCGATGTTTTTGATGTAGTATTCTGCTTAAATGAAGAATTAAAATATATTTTAAAATGTGCAACTAAACTTTTGCCTCAGAATAGTGATGTAACAATGCTCACAATATTTTGGAGGCTTTAGATGGCTGGTAGGTGTTGAGATGAAAAGAAACACGTGCCTGGGCCCAAAATCTTAAGAGACTGCTGATAGTCAACCCGGCACTGCCTTGCCCGTTCACTTTCACCGCTGGCACCGCAAACTGCTTTTGATGCTTGCACCACCCCCAGGGGCAGATTTACAAGCCCCTTGCGTCATTTTTGCGCTGCCGTTTCACAGCGGCGGCGTAAACCATGCGCCATGTTGCGCCCTATTTACAACGTAACGCATCCAGATGTGTCACATTGTAAACCCCTGTGCCACATGAAACCTGCATCAGGTTTCATGTGGGCGTTCCAGCGCAGGGTGGGCGTTTCCTCGCAGATACGCCTAGTAAAAGTGACACAGTGAAATCTACAAGATTTCACTGAGTCACTTTTACAGCCATGCTGCGTGAAACGCTGCACCTGCTTGAAGCAGGCGTAAGGAGTGATGCAGCATGTTAGGCATAGGGCACGCCCGAGCCTTGCTGGAGCCGCGTCGAGCTTGCGACGCGACTCCAGCAATGCACCGCATTTCCGCCGGCGGATGCGACACGCATCTGCCCATCCGTGCGCCAAGGTGCGCCACAATGTAAATTTGACGCATCAGTGGGAGCGCACAGGTGGTTTTGCGTGTCGCAAGTGTTCTGGCGCATCCCTGCTGATTTGCAGAGATGCGCCAGACCTTGTAAATCTGCCCCGCAGTCCATTTACAACGTGACGCATCTAGGGAGATGCGTCATGTTGTAAAGCCCATTATACCTGCGTCAGGTATATTGTATGCAGGGTGGGCGTTCCAATGCAAAAAAAAGCCTCGTAGAAGTGACGCAGTGAAATCTGCAAGATTTCACTGTGCCACTTCTAGGACACCACTTCTAGGACACCACTGCATCAAATTCTTACGCCTGCTAGATGCAGGCGTAAGGAGTGACGTAGCACATATGGATAGGCTGCCCCCCGTATTGCTGGAGTTGCGTCGTGCTTGCGACATGACTCCAGCAATGCGCGACTTTTGCGTCAACAGATGCGTCAGAATTTCTGACGCATCTGTCAATCCTTGCGCCATGATGCTCCGTATTGTAAATGCGACGCATCCGTAGTGGTGCAAGGGTTTCTCAAGGTGGCGCAGGGAAAGTGACGCACCTTTACAGATGCGTCACTTTCTTGTCCATCTGTCCTCGGAAGCTTGTTTCCGGTCCAGGGAAGGCATGGCTTGCCAGTTCGGGCTGGACTGTTCCCATGAGGCACAGGGTCAGACTGATTTGCATATAGCCATGTCTGAACTGGGGTGGCAGAGTGGGCTAAAGAACGGTGATGGATCAAACCCAGATCTTTTGACTGGGTGTGAGTGTTTGATTGGTTCAGATGCTCCGTCCATCACCACCCCCTTTTGTACCGGTTTCTGCCGCCATTGGTGTGGCAGGGTATGCTCAGATGTGAGTCCCTTGCTCACTTTGCCACTGGATTCAAGCAAGCCGGGCTGAAGACGGCTGGAATGCCAGAAACCGGTCCTCGGAAGCTTGTTTCCGGTCCAGGGAAGGCATGGCTTGGCAGTTCGGGCTGGACTGTTCCCATGAGGCACAGGGTCAGACTGATTTGCATATAGCCATGTCTGAACTGGGGTGGCAGAGTGGGCTACAGAACGGTGATGGATCAAACCCAGATCTTTTGACTGGGTGTGAGTGTTTGATTGGTTCAGATGCTCCGTCCATCACCACCCCCTTTTGTACCGTATTGTAAATGCGGCGCATCCGTAGTGGTGCAAGGGTTTCTCAAGGTGGTGCCGGGAAATTGACGCACCTTTACAGATGCGTCACTTTCTTGTCCATCTGCCCCCCAGTCTGCAAGCAGTGCCAATAGGGAGGGAGAACAATCCTGGGATTTCCCGTCACCTCCTTGTCAATTTCCATTTCTATTTTATATTCAGATCTTTTCTGTGACGCCTTAATGACTAAGCAGTTATTTACCTGGAGTCTCAAATGTCAAGCTATAAACAGTAGTGTGTTTATAATACTTACTACTCACAAGCAGCTAAATAAGTTACTGTTGGCAAACTTTTTATAACGTTTTTCATTCGCGTCAAAATGCTACGAATGCTGCAAATGTTGCTTTGAATGTGAGAGCCTCTCATACATAAAGGAACTAAAGGTTCCATTTTAAATAATCTACCCGTTCACCAATTAGGTGATGATTGATAAATAACGTGATTAGATGCATGGCTTTAGAACTGTGCATAGTCACAAAAATATAACAGGGCAACTTCACAAAGGTATTTATGAGTATGTGAAGATGTACTCCTCTTGTCCAATTGTGTTAGTAAAAGTGAAAGAGAACCTGGATCTTCTATATGTAATACCTGCATTTGACAGCCTTCTGAACTTTCCAATTGTATTCACCTTAGAGATGTTTTGGGGCCAATTCACAAATATATTTACGAGTATGTGAAGCAGTACTACAGAAGTACTGTACAACATACTCATAAATACCTCTGTGAATTGACAACATAGTATACGAATATATGTAAAATTCGCCCATATACAAATGGAGTTCAGTGATCCATGCGGGTGAATCATGAAGTATTACTTTATTTTTACTGAATATTCTGGTAAAAATTGAGAATGCATAGAGGTGGTGGAATAAAATGCGCTGCTAGCATCTGAGTTGGAGCAAGTTGAGATCTCTTCTAGGCTCATCAAGGCCGGGCTCTAGCGTCAGTTCGTCCCAAGCTACAGACTCCGTTATACTCATAAGTAAGCCTCTCACGTTTACGGGCATGTAACTGTTCTTATGGGGCTGCTGTTTATTATGAATATGTGACGTTACAATGCATGCTTTTACAACGCAGACTTTACATTGCAACTACCATTCCATTGCATGTTTTTACAATGCATGGCATTTACAAAGCATTTTTTAAAACTACCATTGCAACGCATTCCATTACAAAGCATACCATTACAATGCATACCATTACAACACGTAATACTTTTAGGGCAACAGTAGGGTAAGTGTTGGATAGTGTAGGGGTAAAAATGACTATTCTCACTCCAGTGAGTGCAATGATAGGGTAAGTGTTGGATAGTGTAGGGGTAAAAATTACCATTTCCACTCCAGTGAGTGCAACAGTAGGGAAAGTGTTAGCTAGTGTAGGGGTAAAAATTACTATTCTCATGTACCCCAAAATCCATACCCACCCTAATACTAAATAATCTCCATTACTTACCTTATAATGCATTGTAATGGCATGAGGTGTAATGGCATGCGTTGTAATGGCATGAGTTGTAATGGCATGCGTTGTAGTGACATGCGTTATAATGGCATGCATTGTAATGGCATGCGATGCAAAGGCAGTTGTGTTGTAACAGTTGCGTTGTAAAGGTAGGCCATTGTAATTACTGCGTGGTAATGGATGTATCCCATTTATCATTCATCATGAGTTGCTCCCTCCCTTCCTGTGATTGAGTATAGCACTGCCAGCATATAAAGTTCTGTCTCTATCTGACAGTGCATTATTTACAATTTTGGCCAAGAAGACAGCCATGAACTTGCCTTGGGGTATTTACTGCCTTACGCTCCTCATGTTAGAATTACAGAGAGTCTTGTACATGGAAGTTCTGGTGCTTTCTGCTCATTGGCTAAATTCCTGATTGTTGTACGCATTTAAAATGTGCAGTGGCTGAAGCAACACACTGGTGAAGCCTTTAAGAACTCCTTGTTCTTTTGATAGCGTACATCATGTTAAGTTGTTTATCTATTCTGCTAAAGAACACACTTCAAAAGACAATATATCTCTTAATGAGGCATATCTGCTCAGAAGACCATTATGGTACTAGGTGAGCTTTGTTTGTAATTTTTTGAAGTGGCACTAGGACAGTGTTCAGCAAAATAGGAATAGACAATCTAGAGTGCCATGATATCCGTGTCCTACAGTAAATACATAATTTATTCTGATTACATTTCGAAGTGGTACTTTTACTAAATGCGCGCATAACAGGCAAAAGAAGTACAAACGTCCATTGTCTCTTCCATAAGATGAAATGGTTGCATTTAGAAATGAAGGCGTGGACTTAACGACTGGCAGGGGTGGGAGAGATTCAGTCGGGTGTCAAACACATGTCAGCGAGAACCCAATATGCTTCCGATTATGTCCAAATCTAACTGACTTTGGGGCATATTATCGAGAACGGCGCTAAAAATTATCCCCGGTTTAGCAGCAGAAAACTGCCGCTAAAACGGCGATAATGGGCTTGAAGATATGCCCTTGAGAATTCCAATAAAAGTCCATGTTTGGTGTGAACATGGGCTTCTCTTGGAATTCTCCAGGGCATATTATCAAGCCCATTATCGCTGCTTTAGCTGCAGTTTTCTGCCGCTAAACCAGCGATAATTTTAACGCCTTCTTGATAATATGCTCCTTTCAGAGGCTGCAGATCACCGAGAACACTACATTTCAATAACATCTCTTGTACATTAGTCTGCATTGGATAGTTAGAGGGCTGTTAAGTAGTTAGCTGGGCAGTGGAGACCACCAAGAAAATATAACCCTGCTAATAATGAGAGAGTCAGTGGGGGGAGGGGGAGGTTGGTTGAACGATGAAAGCTAGTGGGGACTTGGAGCCAGTCTTTGAAATTCAGGTGTGCTATATATGTAGGCACCAGCATTTAATACAGTTGTTTCTGATGGTGTTTCATGATAATGTCAGCATTGTGCTCTTATTTGTGTATTTTCTTTTTTTTTTTTTTATCTTGATCTACTGGAATTTGTGGCTGCAAAGTGTTCTGTTTGGCGCCCATGGCTATTGGATTGGGAGCCATTGGCTTCCGTATCAGAAGCTAGGATGGGTTCCTGATATTATCTTGAGCTTTTCGATTTCTGAACTGACCAGCAATTGTGACAGTTGTTCCTTTGGTTTCGCACTATACCTCCATAAGGGAGCCAAGGGTACTTCAAAGAGCCATCGTCTGTGAGTGGTGATTGTGTTGTGTCAGTTTTATTAGTGCATATTAAGGCTCTAGTTCTGGTGCTCCCTGCTTCATTCCTCCAGACATCTGATGTCCTAAGCCATGGGGCTAGCATTAGAGCATAACTTGCACAGCAAGCATTGGTTTAAAGCGCTGCATGTGAATGGTGGACCACTGGCTCCACTTACTGGTTGCCAAATCCCATTCATTTACTTTTGTTGAGGTGATGATGCAAATCCTCAGAGCTTAATGTTCTGCCACTTGGAAATGTTTCCATGCCCTCTTGGACATACACACACATCTTTGCTTGTGTGCCCTCACCATGCCACGGCTAATGAGCTTCAAACAATTCCATTAGTTTCAAGGACTCTTTTCCTCCAGGCCAGCCGACTACTACACATTGGTACATTCACCCTCGGGGTGAATAAACCAATGTGCCATGCACCACGGTAGTGGCATGTGCTTCAGGCTCTTTCCATGAGCCAAAGCATGCCGCCGCCATGGCACTGCGACCCAGCACCGCCAGCCCAGCGGTGTACTCATAATGCAGTGGTATTGAGGCCGCAGACTTGGCGGCGTTCTCCCAACTGCCGAAAAGGCGGTCCAGCGGTTGGACCGCCAATATCGTAGTCAGGCCCTAAGTATTAACAAGCATTTGCAATACAATAAGTCTCACATTTGCAATAGTTTAAGCTATTGGCATTGTAAATGACAATGCCTTTTTATTTATATGTTTTGATAACACATAAATATAAGGCATTGTCATGTGCAATGCCAATAGCTCAAACTCTTGTAAATGCGAGACCTATTCAAAGAAGCAGCTGCAATTGTCCCGGGATGCTTAGATAGTGAAAGCGCGCATGGCACGCTGAATATTGCAGGAAAGCATGTCATGCCTGCAGTAGGAGAAACTATTTAAAGAAAATAGTGCTTACAGGCTAATTAAGACTCACCCTGTAACAGCCGAAGTAAAAGGGCTAGTCCTCATGGGAGGTTACGAATGAAGACAAGGGGGTACTAAGGAGGGACTAACAAGTCTATTAACGAATCAGAAGACAGCATTTAGGAAGCCCAATGACACAAGCCAGTGACAAATACGGGCAGAGAGTGGGATGGGCTCCTGTTCCATACTCCAAATGGACTTGTGCACCCCCACCCCCCATGGACTTCGGGGGGGTGGGGGTGCACATGGGAGGTTCCTGTGGCAGGCGCATGCTAATGCTAGCCACAGGACCCCCGCCCTTATGGCGGGCGGTCCCTTTCACCGGTAGGATGACCCCCTTAGTCTGATACCATTTAATGGTCTGGTCACACAAGCTGCCTCATTATTAGGAAAGAGGGCAATAAAAAATGTATAACTGATTGTTACTGGAACAAAGCATGGCCCTTGAAAGTATTGTTTATGAGACAAATGCATTTAATTTCTTAATGTATGAATTTAAAGCAGACTGCTACCGGTAATATTTCAGTTTCGCCTTAACCTCACAAAATAATTAGGTAATTTGGCAGTGTGAGAAAACTGTGGCCACTTTCTCTGGAAAAAAATAATTTAACTGTTTTGCCAACCTCAAATAACCTCACCTTCAAAATAAGTTATTTTGGTTTCTTTTTGGTACTTTGACACAAGTCCAAAATACTATTTTAGTCTGCCAGGAAAATGATGAAGGAAATGGAAATCTGAAGTCTCATGCATATAAAGACATCAACGTTGTTTTAGCCATTGTTCTTTTGTTTTAACCACAGTGTTCCCTACAGTTCCCATGGACATAAAAGGCTTACAAATTCTAGTGACTGAACTGAGGAAAAGTTGTTTTAAAAGTTTGTCAGTGTTGCACAACAAAGTCTGTAGCCATGGCTAAAGTACAATATGTTGTTGGCATCAGTTTCCACTTAGTAGGCTCTACCTCAGTTCCTTGCCAGACAATAAAAATTAAACTTCAACATAACTTTATTATATTGTTTTACTCCTTGAATTATGTGCATAATATATTTATGAATGTATTGCTTTTTCTATAGCACCCGCTGCTGTGAGACTCAGGTTACTATTTATATGTAGCTCCAGCTATTGTATCCGGAATGACATGCACTTCACCAGTCTCTTTCCTGTCAACAAGGCCAAGATTCTGCTCAATACCAAAGGCCAAAAAGGGGAGGAAGCTATGGGCATGAGAAAAGACACACAAGAGACATCATCACCTTGTGGTCACACAGCGCGTTTCATCACATGAAGGATGTCTCAGGTCTTCTACATTCTTTCATAAGTGACAACTCTTTTATACTAAATAAACACTAAAGTAACATTACTCTCTACTCTTGCATCAATTTAAATTGCAGGCAGTTTTTACATGGATTTCACAAGGATAGTAACATTCAACAGAAAAATAAAAAATACCCAAGAATGACTCTAGCAACAGGTGCTTTATAGTAAACGCTCAATTTATTAATCGCAAAGTACCTCAATCTTGCGAGAGTGAAGGGAGGCATTGTGAGACATCCTGTTCAATGTCATTTACATAGTTATGGCTCCGAACAGAAATAAAGGTTCTCTCAGGTGTTGTAAATGACTCTAGAAACCCTCCAACAGCCACGCCAACAAGAGACCCACCTGGTTCACCGACGAGCTCCAGACCTTCAAACGCCCATGTCGGAAACTGGAGAAGACATGGCTCCACGAAGCACACCGGACAACCACGCATCCCACAAGGACGCCACCCGCAGACACTACCACCACCTGTAACGATTACAGTATACAGGTGGCGGTGTGTGTGTTGGACGCTGTATTGCCATATTGTTTTAAGCTGTACCTTTGCTGATTTTAAAAAGCATTTACGATGAATCTGTAACTTTGCCTATTTGCACATCCATTCTTAAGGTCCGCGGCTGATTTTAAAAGCGCGCCGGACTGTTCACTTTTAAAACGTTTATTCTTACCTTTTGTATGCAATACTCGCATTTCCTACACTTGATTGCCCTCGTGGTCCCGGTCCGCCCCGGCTTGTGCCGTTTGTTGCGGAGGACCAGTCCGAGGTGCGCACTTCTTGGAGCCTGACACCACTTCCGCCCTGCGCTAGTCCTTGCAGGTGAGCGGTCTAGTGGTGCCGAGCCCGCTCTATTATTTAACTCGGCGCCTCTGCTCCCAGCACCAGTAACGATTACAGTATACAGGTGGCGGTGTGTGTGTTGGACGCTGTATTGCCATATTGTTTTAAGCTGCACCTTTGCTGATTTTAAAAAGCATTTACAATGAATCTGTAACTTTGCCTATTTGCACATCCATTCTTAAGGTCCGCGGCTGATTTTAAAAGCGCGCCGGACTGTTCACTTTTAAAACGTTTATTCTTACCTTTTGTATGCAATACTCGCATTTCCTACACTTGATTGCCCTCGTGGTCCCGGTCCGCCCCGGCTTGTGCCGTTTGTTGCGGAGGACCAGTCCGAGGTGCGCACTTCCTGGAGCCTGACACCACTTCCGCCCTGCGCTAGTCCTTGCAGGTGAGCGGTCTAGTGGTCCCTCGCCCTTAGTACTTAATGGGGGAATGGAGGAAGCGCAGCGGACGAGCGCAGCGGGAGCGCCGACTTCGCGCCGAAGTCGCGCACAAGTCAAGCCCGTCTGCGCCCGTCCGCGCCAGTACGTGCCCAGGGCCCAGCCCCGCTGCCCCAAACGGTGTCACGTATTCCCGTGCTGCTTTATTGCGGTTGCGGTGTCCCCCATGTACTTCTCACCTTGTGTTTAACTGTCACAATACGCCCATCACATGTCCTTCCTGCAATCTCTCACTGGATTCTCTTTCCTCGCGGATAGACTCTATGTCCTCCACCTTTTGGAACCCTGCCCCCCGGCGTAGTTCTCTCCCTTTTAATTTACCCAAGCCCGGTCCTATCCTGAAATTTATTAGTATTAACTGTCGCTCTCTCGCAAAACACAAGAGAGACATTTTTGATCTTCTACAGACAGTTAGCCCAGCTGCCATGTTTCTAACGGAAACATGGTTAAATGACAGCTCTGGCCCTGACATCGCCATGGCTCTCCCCAATGATTACACCTATGTTGGGCGCAACCGGCCTCTTAAAGAGGGCGGGGGAATTGCTATCATTTTCAGGAGAGAATTCTCCTGTAAATGGGAAGATCTTGAGTTCCCTAATTGCGAAGCTGGTCTTTTTAAGCTATCATTTACCCCACACTTCACTCTAACCGGCACGCTGATTTATCGCCCCCCTGGCGCAGCGAGTAACTGGGCTTCTTCCCTCCCGGATCTTGTTGCCCCACTCATTGCACAATCCAATAATTTTATGGTTATTGGAGATCTTAACATCCATTTTAACTCTGCTTCGTGTGCCACTTCCACACGTCTTTTGCAGGATCTGGCAGCTTTAGATCTCCATCTCCACAATTCTGACCCCACTCATAAGGCCGGCAACCTTTTGGACCCTATCATTTCTAACCTTTCGACCATTTCGTATCAATCTTCTTTGCAGGTCCCTTGGTCGGACCATTTCATTGTAAATTTTTCTATTGAAATGGCTTCCTCTTACCCCTCCATGCCCACTCACCCCCATAAAGACAGTAGGAATTGGAAACGCCTGGATACAGACAAACTTAATCTGCATCTCACTAATTCCAAGCCTCCATTGTCCACTAACTTGTCTACCAAGGAGCTACCCTCTGTTAAACGTTGGCTGACTAATGCTTTGGATTCCTGTCTCCCAATGCAAAAGAACAAATTACATATTCTTCATCCACCTGCTCCCTGGTTTACGGACGTCCTTCGCCTAGAAAAATCTAAATGCAAAAAATTGGAACGCATATGGCGCTCCAATTATGATGCTGGTCAGAAAGCGGAATATAAGGCCGCTCTTAAAACCTACCACGCGTCATGTGATAGTGCCAGAGCTTCCTTTGCGAACACCACGCTCCTTACGGCACAGAATAGACCTAAGGCCCTGTTCCAAATCGTGAAGGAGCTGTCAGGTGCATCTACTGTACCGAAGGCCCCCACACTTGATACCTCCCAGTGTGAAGCTCTGGCCAATTTCTTTGTCGAAAAGATCGAGAAGATCTATGACTCCTTTAATTCCTCCCCTGCTGTGTCCACCCATGTTGTTTTACCTGCATGTATTCCCACACCGGTCACCTCCGCCGGTCGTACCTCCTCACCTCCCCAACTCCTTGTTTGGGATCCCATTTCCCCCTTGCTTCTAGGAAAGTATTTACAGGACATAAAATCTGGGTCTCCGCTTGACCCCATGCCCCCTCAAATACTGAGCTCTTTGGACCCTACCCTACTCCTTATTATTTTGAAGGTCTTGAATGCTTCCCTTTCTGAAGCTATTGTGCCCAACGAATGGAAGCACGCTATGGTGGTCCCACTATTAAAAAAGGCCAACCTAGACCCTAATAATCCATCTAATTTTCGCCCTATTTCGTTACTTTCATGTTTCTCTAAAATCTTGGAGAAACATGTTAACTCTCTGCTTAATTTTCACGTGGAATCCTCTAACTTTCTTCATGATTCTCAATCCGGGTTCAGGGCTGGCTTCTCGACTGAAACCACTCTCCTTGGTGTGTCAGAATCCATCAGGCAAAAAGTGGACAACGGGGAGACTGTGGCACTCATTTTGCTTGATTTGAGTGCCGCTTTCGACACCGTCTCCCATTCCATCTTGTTGTCCACCCTGAGAGAGGTGGGTGTCGATGGTGCTGCCCTGGCCTGGATTGCTAACTTTCTATCTAATCGCACGTTTCAAGTCTTTTCCTCTACCTCTGTTTCCTCTACCTTCCCCTCCAATCACGGTGTTCCACAAGGTTCTATTCTTAGTCCTCTCTTTTTTAATTTATATGTGAGACCTCTTGCTTTTTTGGCGGAACAGGCAGGTCTCTCTATTTACTCCTACGCTGATGACACTCAAGTCATCTACTCTCTCTCCACCAACAAGCACCTTCCTTTCTCTTCTCTTCAAGCTGGACTAAAACAGATTTCGGCATGGATGTTGGAGCACAAATTAAAACTAAACGGGGAGAAAACAGAATTGCTTCTGTTTGGCTCTGACATCTCGCTCTGGGGCCCACAACATTGGCCGCCGGAGATGGGCCCGCTTCCCGTCCCAACTCCTGCTGCCCGTAACCTTGGGGTCCTCTTGGACAACCAATTGTCCTTCAGGCAGCACGTCGTGAAAGTCTCTGCCACCTGTACCACCATCATCAGGTGGCTTAGGAAAATCTCGTGGATGCTGCCTGCTGACACCTTGAAATCTGTAATCCAGGCGCTTGTCATCTCACGCCTGGACTATGGTAACATCTTACTTTTGGGTGCCTGTAAGGAGGTCACTAAGAAGTACCAGGTAGTACAAAATATGGCTGTCCGCCTTATTTGTAATCTACCCGCCAGATCCTCAGCCTCTTCCCACATGCGTAACTTACACTGGCTGCGGATCGAGAGCAGGGTTAAATTTAAGGCCCTATGTTTCATGCATAAAATCATGACCGGAAAAGCTCCCCCTTACCTATCTAGTTTGGTGCAGCAATATCTTCCACCGCGCACACTTAGGTCTTCCACCCAGAATAAGTTCAGGGTACCACGCATCAAGAGAGCAAAAATGGGAGGTCGCTCATTTTCTCTGCTGGCTCCCTCTCTTTGGAACTCTTTACCCCTCCCTCTGCGTTCCGAAATGTGCTTCCTTACTTTCCGTAAGGGAATCAAGACCTGGCTTTTTAATATGTAAGTTCGCTGATTTGACTCCATCCCCATTTTTGGCATACTGTTTTATACTCCCAGCGCCGGGAAACCCACGGGTAGCTGAGCGCTTAAGAAATGTAATAATAAATAAATTAGATTAGCCAAGAGATCCTCCTTCAAAGACTGCTTGGATAACAACGCACACAACAGCAAAGAGCTCTTCAGCATCGTAAAGGAACTCTCCAACCCCAGCGCCAACGCCAACGAGATCCCGCCCTCACAAGAATTGTGCGACTCACTAGCCATCATCTTTCACCACAAGATCGCTGACATCCACGACAGCTTCAACACCACGACCGCCCCGACTTTGCCAGACTCCATCCCCCCTGTGAACACCACCAGCACCAACCGCCTGACCTCCTGGTCCAACGTCAATGACGACAAGACACTCAAGGTCATGAACTCCATCCACTCAGGATCTCTGTCTGACCCGTGCCCTCACCACATATTCAACAAAGCAGACACAGCCATTGCACCCCAATCTCCTTTGAAACAGCTACATTCCCGGAAAGCTGGAAGCACGCCAAAATCAACGCCCTTCTCAAGAAGTCCAAAGCGGTCCCCAAGGACCTCAAGAACTTCCGGCCATCTCCCTGCTCCCCTTCCCGGCAAAGGTCATCGAGAAAATCGTCAACATGCAACTGGCCCGCCACCTGAAGACAACATCCTGGACCCTTCCCAGTCCGGATTCAGACGAAACCACAGCACCGAGACAGCCCTCATCGCCGCCACTGACGACATCAGGAGCCAACTAGACAACGGCGAAACATCAGCCCTCATCCTACTGAACCTGTCAGCCTCCTTCGTCACGGTCTGCCATCACACTCTAAAGACACGCCTCCTAGAAGCCGGAATCCAAGAGAAGGCTCTCGACTGGACCACGTCCTTCCTCACCTGCAGAACCCAGGGCGTCCGCCTCCCAACCCTTCCGATCTGATGCCACCGACATCATCTGCGGCGTCCACCAGGGTTCATCCCTCAGCCCGACGCTGTTCAACGTCTACATGGCACCCCTGGCACAAGTGGCCTCAGCATCATCTCCTACACCGACAACACCCAGCTCATCCTCTCCCTCACCAAGGACCCAGGCACCACCAAAACCAACCTCCACGAGGGAATGAAGGCTGTTGCCGACTGGATTAGGCGCAGCCATAAGAAGCTGAACTCGGACAAGACGGAGGTCTTCATCCTCGGACCCACCCCCTGAGCCTGGGACGACTCCTGGTGGCCGACCACACAGGGAACAGCACCAACACCCACCGACCACGCACGCAACCTAGGTTTCATCCTCGACTCCTCCCTCTCCATGTCTAAGCAGGTCAACGCCATCTCCTCCTCCTGCTACAACACCCTCCGCATGCCCCGCAGGATCTACAAGTGGATCCCGACCGACCGATTCTGACCGAAACAAGAAGAACGGTGACACAGGCCCTCGTCTGCAGCAGACTGGACTACAGCAACTCTCTCTATGCAGGAATCCCAGCCAAACACCTACGACGACTACAATGCATCCAAAACGCCTCCGCCCGACTGATCATCAACTTCCCCCGCCGCAACCACATCATCCCCCACCTGAGAGACCTACACTGGCTCCCCGTCGACAAGAGGATCACCTTCAATATCCTCACTCACGCACACAAAGCACTCCACATTGCCGGACCAGCCTTCCTGAACAGCAGACTCAGCTTCCACACCCCCACCCGCCAGCTCCGCTCCATCAGCCTTGCCCTCGCCGCTGTCCCCCGCATCCAATGGATGGCGGCAGATCCTTCTCCTACCTCTCCGCCAAGACCTGGAACACCCTCTATACCCACCTACGGCAGACCCAAGACCTACTCATCTTCAGAAGGCTCCTCAAGACCTGGTTCTTCGAGCAGTAGCAGCACTCCCCTTCCCCTCAGCCCCTTGGGACCCTCACGGGTAAGTAGCGCGCTTTACAAGTACTGTAATTGATTGATTGATTATGAAGATCCAAGACACAGGACCGACTTACGATGATGGGCAGACAACAATGTATCAGTCTGGAACCACCACCAGGTTGACGGTTCCGACCTCAGAACTTGGATGCAACCTCCCATAGGGCGTTCGGAAACATCGATTTCATTATGGCAGCTTGTGCCGCTTGCAGAAAATGCCGGCAGCACAAGCTGTCAAAGCCAAATGGATGTTTGTAAACATCTCTGCACTGTGCAACAGGCATCTCACCATGCCTTCCACACGGTGCAGGGATGTTTATGGGGGGCACCTATTGTGCCCCCATAGCGGAGGGCCTGGATGGGAGGGGGCCCTGCTAGGGGCCCCCAAATAATTTTCCGACAGCCTTTCCATGTCGGAAAGTCCCAAATATAAAGGCTGTTGGTAAATTACATCATAATCCTGACGTCGGAACCGCAGTCATCGGGGGATTATAAGCATTTACGATGCTCCGACGGCGAACAGCAGTGGATGGTTCCCCTGCCAGCCGCATCGTAATGCGGTGGGCGGACCGCAGGGGTCGATGTCGGTGGGACTAACACCGATGTGCCGTTGGCCCACCGACATTGTAATTAGGCCCAAACTTGTTATAGCAAAACTTAGAAAGCCAGGTAATTCATATTCCAACAGCCGCTTCACAAGCCAAACAAATAAATGTAACTCTACCCAGCTACATACTGCAAAATAATGGGTCTCTCCCGTAGAAGGCATTAAGGGGCCCATGAGCCTCCCATATCTTACAGATATGAATTGGTTTTGGGCTCAATGGGGGACCCCTGAAGGATTAGGGGCCCACGTAAGCTGCAGGGGCCTGCGTTATGCTCATGACTCTGCCAGCTAATTACTAACTTGAGGCCTCTGAAAGCAGTGCCGTATAAGGTAAACATGTTTGAATTATGTAATAATATTCTTTGAAGAGTTTTAAGGATGCAAGAAAAGTGCATTTGTAGAAGACGTTGCAAGATATGCCACAAGCAGAAAATGTCTGAGAAGATGAACTTGGTATCTGGCTTGAAGATTATCTCAGCTGGAGAGCTAGGAAGATAGGTGAAGTGCAGAATCTAAACAGAGCAACACAGGTGAAGAGCGGAGACCAAGCACAGGCTTCCTTTAATCAACAAGTAGGAAATCCAAGCACCTAGGTGTGGCTTTTCGACAATACAGGGTCCTTGTATCCTGCAGATCTTTGAACGACAGCATCCTGGAATTCTGCAGTAGATCCTGAAATCCCATAGCAGCCTGTCTTTCAGATGTGACAGAGTTTCAGGGCTTTTGGGGTGCCCGCATGGGAACAGAATTGGCTGTGCTAATGAATGAGGTTCATAACTGCCAACTCACACGTGGTGGCCACAATCCTGGGTGGCGTATCTCATGTCACACAAGCACAGAAAACATCATGAGCAGCCTATCCATGAGCAAAGGATGGGAGAGATGGACAATAATGCCCAGGACCGGTGGTTGATTGAAGTGGGGGCTTGCATATGTGGCAGGCCATGACATCAACCACATTGCATTTATTTGAAACTGCTAAACAGAAAGGAGCAGCAATATAGTATCCAGGGATTTAGAGGTATTTGGACAGAATATCAAATTATAAATATCGATCTACACATATACCGAGTATTTAATATTGCAACACATAAACATTGTGATGCAGGAATATTGTTGACAAAAATATTGTTTTTTTCAGGTAAGTAACATTGTTTTCAAGAATCTCTGTGTTTTTAATATAATTGTTAAAAATATCTCTTTTTAATTACCTTTATGTGTTTTAGTTCATATCTTAATTCGGTATGTTAAATATTGTTTGTATAATTGTTGACAATATTTTAGTATAGTTTGTAATTATAAGTTATTTATATTTTTTATTTAATTGTTTAGTTTATAGTGTTATAGTGGGTTGTGAGGTTTGTAGGGGTACAAGGTAGACATTTTTTGATTTGGTATTAATGATTCAATTGATAATTAATTATGTAATTGTGAAATTATTATATATTTTTAAGTCATATTTTAGGTGCGAGTTGTTGGGTTGCAGGGGTACTGGGTGGGAAGTCAATTAAGTAATAATAGATTAATAATTAGTTATTCATTTATAATGAATTATTTATTTGATTGCTAATTATGTCAATTGTGTAAATATTATATTTTTTAAGTTTTCTTTGAGGTTTGGGTTGTTGGGATTATAGGGAATATGGTGAGAAGTTAACTAAATAATAATTCATTTACAATGCCTTATTAATGTATTATTACATGTATTATTCATTATGCAGATTGTTTAATAATTTTATATTTTGTACATTATATTTTGGAGGTGGGTTGTTATCTTTCTAGGGACATAGAGTGGAAAGCTATTTAGGCTATAATTAATTAACAATCAATTATTCATGTATTAATAAATATTTAATTGATCATTCAATATTTAAATTGTGTTATATATATATATATATATATATATATGTGATCAAGGCCACTGCGTTGGCTGAAACGCGTTATGACCGTTTGCACTATTTAATTTAATAAAGCACGATATCCTGAACAGCAGAACAGCGTATTCCAGAGTCCATTTTTCTCTGCATGGTGCCTGCATGCATCTTGGAGTGTAAATATATCCTTTGGCATCGATATTTTTGACATGATAATTGTGTAGCATTATCTTTGCTGTTCCGATATTATCAGACATCCGTATAGTTATCAATGCATTCTGGACCCAATGCAGCGTTTTTCAATAATTTAGAAATATATATTTTTTCAGTTTAAATCGAAGTTTCCATACTCCAAAAAGCGTTTATCAGGCCGATTACTTGAACATTCTTTTTTTTTTTTTTTTATTGGTTCAGTTCAAGGCCACATATACCAGAAAAAAAAGCATACACAGAGATTATGTCATATGCCAAACAGAATATAGAGAGGTTTTTGCATTTTCAGCATAAATAAATAAACATATAAACAGTAAAAAAGATTTTAACATATCGTAAATAACTGCTACATAGATTGTCTCGTTTGGCAGCAGGAATAATTATCACTGGTAATCCAAATATTCTATCAAGGTCTTCCAGATTTTATACCCTCTACGCCTTTTCACCATTGATTTAATGCAATATAAATTAAATTCTAAATAAAAGATATTATAAAACTTTGCTCGCCACATTTCATATGTAGGTGCTTCGGGCTTTAACCACATTGATGATATACAAAGGCGAGCTACAGCCATAGCCATAAATATAATATATCTATTTTCTTGATAACCTGAAAACACTTCATTATCATTTGATAAACCAAAAATAATCATCTCTCTTGAGATTTTTACATCGCATTTTGTAATATGTGCTAGTAAAGTTTCTATGGATACAAAAAACGGTTTTAATATAGGGCAGTCTGAAAAAATATGCATAATATCTGCTAGATCACATTGACATCTATAGCATTTCCCATTATTGTTGCTACTCCATTTTAACATTTTCAGTGGTGTATGATAAAGATTAAATAGAGTTTTGTAATGTTGTGAATATAAGTTAGCAGATAAGATGATTTTATCGGCCATGCATATTGATTCGTGAAAAGGTACTACAGATGTGCCTAATCTCGTGCACCATTTTAGTTCCTGCAATTCAATATCGTCCTGCTGTAAGTTTAAGAGATAGTTATATATAATCCCTATGCGTGTTGGTTTTTTAAGTATTTCCATAAATTCATTGTGACAAAGTGGTACAATATTTGGATGTGTAAAGATAAAATTCCGTATTTGCAAATATTTAAAAAAATCATGTTGGGGAAGATTATACTCCTCTTTTAACTCCTGGAATACAACAAACGTGCCATTTTTAACCATATCGCCAATGGTTGTTATGCCTTTTTCCCGCCATGTAGCCATAATACGATCCCTGAAAATCAATGGAAGCAATTCTATAGAATTACATGGAGTGTAAAAATGAATACGTCTTAATGAAATAAGCTTCCGTATAGTTCGCCACCCTTTAAAGGCGGACATTATGAGTTTAAATCTAGTTCTTTTACAGTAGCTTGGTTCTAGAAACCGGAGCAGCATTTGCCGAGATTGTGGGCCAAGTAAAAGAGAGTAGATATCTGGGCTTTCAAATGTAGGTGGAGTTCCACCTATTGAAAAATATTTTATATTTTGCATTAAACATGCCAAATAATATAATGCGAAATTCGGAACTCCCCAACCCCCACTTAAAATTGGTAATGTCATGTATTTAGATGCTCTCCGCGAGGATTTCCAACCCCATAGAAAACGATCAGTTATAGACTGCAATTTGCGCAATTGTAATTTGGATATCTCCAATGGTATTGCTCGAAAATAATATAGAACTTTCGGTAAAATAGTCATTTTTAAGACATTGCGTCTCCCAACCAATGATAAATGTAAGCATTCAATTTTCTCTAATTGACTTTTAACTGAAATTAATATATCTATCCAATTTACCATAACTAGCTGATGAGGTAACAATCTAATTTTAATGCCTAAGTATTTGGCCTCTAAAGTGACTCTACTATCATTGATGCATAATCCTGCTGAACATACAACCTGTGTCTTCTGGATATTAAGTTTGTACCCTGACACGTTGCCAAATTCACGAGTCAGATTTTCTATTTCGATTAATGCTGACTCCGGGTCAGATGTTATTACTGCAATGTCGTCAGCGTACGCTAACACACGTATATTTCCTCCAGGCAAGACCATGGACTGTATATGTTGGGATGACATTAGTGCCTTTAGTAATGGTTCTATATACATGGCAAACAGGAGAGGTGAGCAGGGACATCCCTGCCGTGTACCCCGCGTGATTTTAACTGCCGTTGACTCTTGCCCTGAAATACATATCTTAGCCCTCGGATGTCTGTACATAATTTGTAAAGCAGATATAAACCGTCGTCCAAATCCCATTTTCTCCAAGATCGCCCATAAAAATACCCATGACACGCGATCAAACGCTTTCTCTGCATCTAAAAACACCAGCCCAACGTCCAAATGATTTGCGGTGGCATAATCTAAAGTTGCAATAACCCTGTGTATGTGATTGATCGTACCACGATCTGGGAGAAAGCCATGCTGTTGTTCAGAGACTAAGGTTGGAACAATTTGGTTTAGTCGATTAGCAAAGATTTTGGAATATAATTTCGCATCAGCGTTTATAAGTGAGATAGGGCGGTATGATCCGGGCAAATGCGAAGGTTTATCTTTTTTGCGAAATATAACTATGGTTGCATCTGCCCATGATGGCGGTGGATAGCCATTTTGGGCGTCTAAGAATGTTGCAAGCATATCGTTCTTAATTATGGGAAATAGTATTTGGTAAATCTCTAGCGGAAGTTTGTCAGGGCCACAAGCTTTCCCCAGAGCCAATTCTTTTAGAGAAATCTCTAGTTCCTCAATAGTGATTGGGAGCTCTAGTTGTTCCTGCTGTACTGAGTCTAATTGTGACAATTCAAGTTTATCTATATATTGATCGAATTGATCAGATGAGAAGTTTTCTTGGGTATAAAGGTTCGATAATACTCATAAAAAACCTGTAGAATCCCTTCAGGTGACTCAATTAGGATGCCCTGATTATTTTCTATTGAGATTATACGCTGTATAGACTGTCTCCCCCGCATTCTTTGAGCTAAACATCTGCCCACATTTTCCCCATATTCATATCTTTCTGCACGAAAAGCTTTATATTGCTGTGCTATATCCTGGCTCCAAACCCCATTTATCTTGGCTTTATGTTTCGCAACTTTGTCTTGAGAAAGTTCGCTATCTTGATGTAATCTAATATCATGCATTAGATCTTGTTCTGCATTTATTAATTCTTGAATTAGTTGTGTCATTGTATTTTTCTTTTTCTGTTGCAAGCTCCATCCGTAGCTACAAGTTTCACCACGTAATCCTGCCTTGAAGCAGTCCCATACCATTGCATGAGATGTAGAACCTCTATTAAGCTCAAAGTATTGCTGGGCCCAATCTGTTACTTGTTTCACATATATTTCATCTAATAAAAGTTTGAACATTCTGTTTCAGCAATACATTGCTAGGTAATCTTGCCAGAATTACATCTTCCTCTGATCTGGAAGGTGTATCATTTTTAGGTCTCGGCCTAGAGACGCGCGAATCGCGTTCTCGGCAGAGAACTATTGTAATTATGTCAGCCGCCAAAGCTGACAAAAGGAGACAAGAGCTGGGCACGCGCCCAGCAATCCTAAAGGGAGAGGGAGCGACAAGTGCTGGCCACGCGCGGATTCAGTCGCGCGCACGCTCACGGCGCCAGCGTCCCCGCCGCGTGCCGATCACTGCTCTCTTCCTGGCCGGCATCGAGAAATTTCGCAAGGCAGTGAGGGCACTGAGAGGTAGGTGCTTGTTCAGAATGTTATGACTGCTAATTGCATGGACTTGAGTGAGTGGTGAGTGTAGAGTGGTGAGTGCAGAGTGGTGAGTGCAGAGTGGTGAGTTGTGAGTAGTGAATGCAGAGTGGTGAGTGCAGAGTGGTGAGTGCAGAGCGGTGAGTGCAGAGTGGTGAGTGCAGAGTAGTGAGTGCAGAGTAGTGAGTAGTGAGTGCAGAGTAGTGAGTAGTGAGTGCAGAGTAGTGAGTAGTGAGTAGTGAGTAGTGAGTGCAGGGTAGTGAGTGCAGAGTAGTGAGTGCAGAGTAGTGAGTAGTGAGTAGTGAATGCAGAGTGGTGAGTGCAGAGTGGTGAGTGCAGAGTAGTGAGTGCAGAGTAGTGAGTAGTGAGTGCAGAGTAGTGAGTGCAGAGTAGTGAGTAGTGAGTGCAGAGGAGTGAGTGCAGAGTAGTGAGTGCAGAGTAGGGAGTGCAGAGTAGTGAGTAGTGAGTGCAGAGTACTGAGTAGTGAGTGCAGAGTAGTGAGTGCAGAGTAGTGAGTAGTGAGTAGTGAGTGCAGAGTAGTGAGTAGTGAGTAGTGAGTAGTGAGTGCAGAGTAGTGAGTAGTGAGTGCAGAGTGGTGAGTGCAGAGTGGTGAGTGCAGAGTGCTGAGTAGTGAGTAGTGAGTGCAGAGTAGTGAGTGCAGGGTAGTGAGTAGTGAGTAGTGAGTACAGAGAGGTGAGTGCAGAGTGGTGAGTGCAGAGTGGTGAGTGCAGAGTGGTGAGTGCAGAGTAGTGAGTGCAGAGTAGTGAGTAGTGAGTAGTGAGTGCAGAGTAGTGAGTGCAGAGTAGTGAGTAGTGAGTGCAGAGGAGTGAGTGCAGAGTAGTGAGTGCAGAGTAGAAAGTGCAGAGTAGTGAGTAGTGAGTGCAGAGTGGTGAGTGCAGAGTGGTGAGTGCAGAGTGCTGAGTAGTGAGTAGTGAGCGCAGAGTAGTGAGTGCAGGGTAGTGAGTAGTGAGTAGTGAGTACAGAGAGGTGAGTGCAGAGTGGTGAGTGCAGAGTGGTGAGTGCAGAGTGGTGAGTGCAGAGTAGTGAGTGCAGAGTAGTGAGTAGTGAGTAGTGAGTGCAGAGTAGTGAGTGCAGAGTAGTGAGTAGTGAGTGCAGAGGAGTGAGTGCAGAGTAGTGAGTGCAGAGTAGAAAGTGCAGAGTAGTGAGTAGTGAGTGCAGAGTAGTGAGTAGTGAGTGCAGAGTAGTAAGTGCAGAGTAGTGAGTGCAGAGTAGTGAGTGCAGAGTGGTGAGTGCAGAGTGGTGAGTGCAGAGTAGTGAGTGCAGAGTAGTGAGTAGTGAGTGCAGAGTAGTGAGTGCAGAGTAGTGAGTAGTGAGTGCAGAGGAGTGAGTGCAGAGTAGTGAGTGCAGAGTAGGGAGTGCAGAGTAGTGAGTAGTGAGTGCAGAGTACTGAGTAGTGAGTGCAGAGTAGTGAGTGCAGAGTAGTGAGTAGTGAGTAGTGAGTGCAGAGTAGTGAGTGCAGAGTAGTGAGTAGTGAGTGCAGAGTAGTGAGTAGTGAGTGCAGAGTAGTGAGTAGTGAGTAGTGAGTGCAGAGTAGTGAGTAGTGAGTGCAGAGTGGTGAGTGCAGAGTGCTGAGTAGTGAGTAGTGAGTGCAGAGTAGTGAGTGCAGGGTAGTGAGTAGTGAGTAGTGAGTGCAGAGAGGTGAGTGCAGAGTGGTGAGTGCAGAGTGGTGAGTGCAGAGTGGTGAGTGCAGAGTAGTGAGTGCAGAGTAGTGAGTAGTGAGTGCAGAGTAGTGAGTGCAGAGTAGTGAGTAGTGAGTGCAGAGGAGTGAGTGCAGAGTAGTGAGTGCAGAGTAGAAAGTGCAGAGTAGTGAGTAGTGAGTGCAGAGTAGTGAGTAGTGAGTGCAGAGTAGTGAGTGCAGAGTAGTGAGTGCAGAGTAGTGAGTGCAGAGTAGTGAGTAGTGAGTAGTGAGTGCAGAGTAGTGAGTGCAGAGTAGTGAGTAGTGAGTAGGGGGTGCTTCTCAATCACCGGACTTACCGGACCTGCACGACGAACGCTCCTGCCGTGAGGGAAACGGCCGTGGGGCTCACTGCTCGCCGACAAGCGCCGTGAGGGCAACGGCTAAGAACTCCATTACCCAGGTGCCCCTGGGACTACAGGCGCACCGCTGACGTGCCTGGCTGCGCCCGGAGGCGCTACATAGCGGAGGAGCGCCGAGCGCTCAAGCGGGGGTGCTTCTCAATCACCGGACTTACCGGACCTGCACGACGAACGCTCCTGCCGTGAGGGAAACGGCCGTGGGGCTCACTGCTCGCCGACAAGCGCCGTGAGGGCAACGGCTAAGAACTCCATTACCCAGGTGCCCCTGGGACTACCGGCGCACCGCTGACGCGCCTGGCTGCGCCCGGAGGCGCTACATAGCGGGGGAACGCCTCCCGCGGGGCGGTACGCACCGGGCAAAGGGCGGGCCGTCTGTGGCCGTCCGGGGCAGGAGGAGGCAGGGCTGGGCCACGACCCCTGGACCAATTCCCATCTCAACGGCCTACCGGGACTACCTCACGGTATAGTGAGACTCCATGATATTGAAGATCTTGCATCTAGGAAAAAGTCTATTTTTTATGTGGACAGTTCATGCGAAAATAATTTTATTGTTATATTTTGTTCCCCCTCTAGATATTTTCTAAAATAAATAATCAACAACATGTCTAAAAACAGGGTCCCCTCGGCCCCTGCAATGGTAACTATGGACAATTTCCTCGTGAAAGTTGTTAGTAAAATAAATAGCGATAGGAGGATATCCTTGGGTCTTAACAATTCCTCGCCACCCTCATCCCCATGTACAACCTTTGTTACCACTGATGGGGAGGTATTTAATCATCCGATTAATCTGGATATAGCTCCGGATGGTTTGGTGGTGCAACAAGATATCCCTCTAATCGAACATGTAGATTTACAAGACATTAGCGTCCATCACCCTATCACCCCAGCCACCCCTATCACCCCTGTTGTTAGAGCAGTCAGGGCATGTAGAAAAATCCTACCTAAGCGGGGGGGTGCTCGGATACCCCGTAAAAAGGCAGTAGTTCCCTCAAGTGACACCATCAAAATAGGTGAAGATAGGGACAGTGAGGATAGCGTGCTATTAGACACTACCCAGCTCAACCTTTTAGTAAGTTTCTTAGAAACTAAAATAGATGGGATTATTAAACCCTTGGTTGACAAAATTAATACAATGGCCTTAGAGGTCAAGAGACTGGGAGACCTTGTAACCAAGATGTCGTGCCCAGGCAAAGCATTGTCGTTCGCCCAGGTAGCTGTCTCTAACCCCACGACTGCGCAAGGTAGCAGCGGCGGCTTGGTGACCTTACAAGCCGCTGGTTCTAACTTGGTAGCTCGGTCAGGGAGGGGTTTATCATTTGGAGAGGGCCCGTCTATTGACCCAAAGCAAGCGGCAGCCCCCGTTATCCAGGGGTCCGCAGCTGAGGCAACCAAGGGTAAGGAGAGAGAGGAGGGTTGGACTGAGGTAAGACGCAAGCGTTCCATTAACTTACCACCACAGTGCGCTCCCTATGTGGTTGTATTAACCAATGTACCTGAGGTAGCAAATGATACCGTTGAAGAAACACATGATTCCCTAAAAAATAAGACGGTATCTTGGTTAAACAGGCAGTGTGGTTTTCCTACTGAATATTGTGACCAAATTTTAACTACCAGGAGGGTTAATTGGATTGAAAGCTCAAGGAAAAGCAGTAAAGGTGACTGTATCATAGTTAATTTTAAGCACCCTCAACATGCAGCTACTGTTCTCCTAAGGGCGGCCTCTTTGCCTGTATTTGACCATAATGTGGGTGTACGTTCTCTCGCATTCTTTTATTGTCACCTTAATACTTCCCATCAGGCCAGTACTAGTATTAGGAATGGTTTATTTATACCGACACATGGGCCTGCATTTGTGACACCAATGCATAATCGATTCCATGCACTTAGTTCATTAGATTGTAATGATTGACTCCCTGTGCCTCCTTTGTTGCTTGCTCAGGGAGGATATGATAATGGTGAAGAAATAGGAAAAAGGGATAACTCTGTTCCTATTTACCCGGAGTCAGTAATCCGCCAAGGGTATGAGGCTGTAGACTGTACAAATGTAGTTCAGGACAACAGGGGTGTTAGTAACACTGTTGAAGTCTGTGGCCTGGCTGATTGTAGGAGAAGGGAGATCAACCACGGTGGCCACAGCCTGAAGGGAATTACACTTGCTAGCTGGAATGTGGCAGGGATTAGGTCAATGGAGAGGGATCCAGCCTGGATTGATTTTGTTAATAGTTATGATATCCTGTGTCTCCAGGAAACATGGAGCAGGGAGGAGATTAGTTACGAGGGCTTTGAGTCCTATAACCTACCTGCCTATGGTTCAGGCCCAGGGCGAGCTAAAGGGGGCCTTGTGGTTTTAATATCTATTTTACGCCCTATTGTGGTGAAAAAATACCTGCAAATGGGTGTTCATGGGCAGATCCTTTGGCTTGTCGAGACTGGGGCTCGAAACATTATATTGATCAATTATTATAATAATATTTTTGACAATACTAGGCCCAAAGTGGTACATGATTTAGCTGACGCCCTTGAAAATCTATGCGCAGATTCTAAGGTTGTATTTGACTTCATTTGGGTTGGTGACTTCAATATACAGTTATGTGAACATTCAACATTGGGGATTTGCGGGGTTACAACTAACGATGGCTGGGATGCTCCGCATTTTAGCCATGGCAGCTACGGAGATGAATTGCATAAATTAATGAGCTGTTATGATTTGGAAATCCTGGAACCCTGCAAAGATGAACATGGTTTAACTGTTCCTACATTTAAGAACGGTCTAGGAGGCTCGGTCATTGACCATGTGATTATATCCTCCAATGTAATTTCTTGTTGCGCCACCCCAAAAATAGTTGTCTGTAATACCAGTGATCATAATTGTATTACAATGGAAACTACTTTCTGGGCGGATAAGTCACTTATAGTGGGACCTACTGTTTCTAACTTGGAACCCCATAGGACTAATGGTGTCAGACTCAGGTGGGCAGGGGATAAAGCAGGGGATTTATCTAGTTGTATTATTAAGGGGAGCTTTGCAGAAATCGATTCAATTTTAGCAAATGTTAATGATCATGAGAGGGTATTGTTGTGTTTTAAAAGTATTAACCTAGCTATTAGTAGGAAGTTCACCGGGAAAGCCAATACTCTATCGAGGAAGAATCCAGGATGGTTTAATCATCACTGTACAGTCTCTTTAACTTCGCTGAAGTTGGCATTATCGGTTAAACCTAGGGATCCTGTTTTAATTGCCAAATCAAGACTGGAATATAAATGCACTCTTACTGTGAGGAAGAGGGAACTCCAATTGCAGGCATGGGATTCACTAAATTTAGCTGCTGAGACATCGAACACCACCCTGTTCTGGGCAACAATTAATTCCCCATTACTTAAAGCGGACGATACCCCAGAACTAACCTCCACCGTGTCTAGTGAGGGGTGGATAACTCACTTTTCCAACATTTTTGACACAAATAGAACAGTGGCAGTGGAGCCCAAGGGGTGGGATGTGGTGCCGCTTGACATCACTCCCAAGGAAGTAGAACATTGTATCACACTTAGTAAAGGAGGTAAGGCTCAGGGCCCCGACGGGGTACCCATCGATGTATATAAGACTGAACCCAAATTGTGGGGACCTCTGTTAGTATCTGTTTTTAATGCTGCTGTTTGTAGTGATGCACCTGTTACCTGGGGACAATCAATTATTGTACCCATCTATAAAAAAGGCAGCAGGTCAGAGGCCAAAAACTATCGCCCTATATCCCTCCTTGATTCGTCGGTTGAAATTATGAGTCGGGTCTTGCTAGTAAGATTGGAGGAATGGGCTGAGCAGGAGGGTATTCTGGCTAATAGCCAATATGGCTTTAGAAGGGGTAGGGGTACTCTCGATCAGTGCATCAATTTGGATCTGCTGATCGGGAAGTACACCGAGGCTAAACAGGGCTCCCTATACCTCTGCTTTGCAGATCTGAGCAGTGCTTTCGATCTAGTGGACCACCCCACCTTGTGGACCACCCTGCTCAATCTAGGTGCCCCAGAGGGTATAGTATTCTTTTTGGCCAGATTATATGACAAACTGCAGACCTGTGTTCGTTTTGGTAAAGGGGGGAATGTACCCCGAACTTTGACGTCAAGCGGGGAATTAGACAGGGCTGTGTCTTGGCCCCACTTCTTTTTATTTTATTTATTAACGGGATTGATAATGTTTTAAAGAAGGTTGTGGCTGATGCCCCCCAGATCCATGGCGACCCTATCCCAGTGTTATTATATGCTGATGACGCTGTTTTACTATCAAGAACGCCGATAGGATTACAGCGCCTAATGGATAGTTTTTCAGCCTTTATTAAAGCAAGGAAATTGGTGATTAACAAAGGGAAAACTGTAATAATGACCTGTGGGAAAAAAAGGAAGTGTCCAAATGTCTTTTTTATAGATAAAGAAAAAGTCCAACATGTGGACAAATTTTGTTATCTGGGAATTACCTTTGCAAATGACAGGAAATGGTCCAGCGAATTCACCAATATCCGGAATAAAATGGCCAAGAATGCCTATGGTGTTTATAAATTTGCCTCAAAAGTGGGGGAGAGGCGCACCTCGGACATGCTTAAAATTTATCAGGCTAGATGTGTGTCTATCGCATTATATGGCGCAGGCATATGGGGCTATAGCCGGCATGACAGTTTACAAATTGAAGAAAATTATTTTTAAAAAAAGCTTCTGTGCCTACCTGTCTCAACCTCTAATGAATTAA
Source organism: Lissotriton helveticus (assembly GCF_964261635.1). Lineage (NCBI taxonomy): Eukaryota > Metazoa > Chordata > Amphibia > Caudata > Salamandridae > Lissotriton > Lissotriton helveticus. The sequence goes on along the minus strand of NC_136068.1, from coordinate 161,606,434 downwards.
CCCACCAAGAGCTTAATATCCACTTTTTAGGTGATTTGTTATCCCTTAGGCCTTTGATGGTCTGGCGTTCCATCTGGCTCACGGAAGAGAAGGCCTTTAACAGATCAGTTATTGAGGATTGCCTCTTAATGGACAAATTTTTAGCGATCCCATGGATTAAATATGTTGTTGTCTGTTTTTCGGAAATCTATGGTGTTAATATTGTTAATGACCCATCTGCAGTATCCAATATTACTAAGATTGAAATGAAAAATACCTTTCTTGGATTTGCAGACAGAAAGCGTAAATTAGCCTCTGGATCATTATCTACTGTACTGTTTTATAACTCATTTGTCACAGGAGAAGTGTTTCCATTGTATCTCCTGATGGTAACCAAACGATCACACAAGTTTGTACTCACAAGGTTGCGGTTCGGGATGGCACATTATTTAGTGGCTCACCCCCAGATTAAGAAACATCCGACAGGACCATGTATGTGTGACTCTACATCTACCCAAAGCACTCAGCACTTTCTTTTGTTTTGTGAACTGTACAGGGAACAGCGCACTATGTTTTTGAAACCTATGTTTAACAAATATGGTGCACGTACAGTTAAGGAAGCCATGGGTCTGATTTTAAATTTACAATCAGCAGATATTTGTTTTTATACTGCAACGTTTTTAAATAAGTGCATTTATTCCAGGAAAAATATGATTTTTTAATGTACCATATTTATGGATTTTTTTAACTTCTGTATTCTAATCTTTTTTTTTTAAACATGATGTATTTACTGTTTACCTTGTGCTTTCATGGTCATCCACTTGCACCGAATAAAAGCTTCATGAACTGAACTGAAACTGAGTAGTGAGTGCAGAGTAGTGAGTAGTGAGTGCAAAGTGGTGAGTGCAGAGTGGTGAGTGCGGAGTGGTGAGTGCAGAGTGCTGAGTGCAGAGTGCTGAGTAGTGAGTAGTGAGTGCAGAGTAGTGAGTGCAAGGTAGTGAGTGCAGAGTAGTGAGTGCAGAGTAGTGAGTGCAGAGTAGTGAGTAGTGAGTGCAGAGTGGTGAGTGCAGAGTAGTGAGTGCAGCGTAGTGAGTACTGAGTGCAGAGTGGTGAGTGCAGAGTAGTGAGTGCAGAGTAGTGAGTGCAGAGTAGTGAGTAGTGAGTGCAGAGTAGTGAGTAGTGAGTAGTGAGTGCAGAGCAGTAAGTAGTGAGTGCAGAGTGGTGAGTGCAGAGTAGTGAGTAGTGAGTAGTGAGTGCAGAGCAGTAAGTAGTGAGTGCAGAGTGGTGAGTGCAGAGTGGTGAGTGCAGAGTGGTGAGTGCAGAGTAGTGAGTAGTGAGTGCAGAGTAGTGAGTAGTGAGTAGTGAGTGCAGAGTAGTGAGTGCAGAGTAGTGAGTAGTGAGTGCAGAGTAGTGAGTAGAGAGTAGTGAGTGCAGAGTGGTGAGTGAAGAGTGGTGAGTGCAAAGTGGTGAGTGCAGAGTGGTGAGTAGTGAGTAGTGAGTAGTGAGTGCAGGGTAGTGAGTAGTGAGTGCAGAGTAGTGAGTAGTGAGTGCAGAGTAGTGAGTAGTGAGTAGTGAGTGCAGAGTAGTGAGTAGTGAGTAGTGAGTGCAGAGTAGTGAGTGCAGAGTAGTGAGTGCAGAGTAGTGAGTGCAGAGCAGTGAGTGCAGAGTAGTGAGTAGTGAGTAGTGAGTGCAGAGTAGTGAGTGCAGAGTAGTGAGTAGTGAGTAGTGAGTGCAGAGTAGTGAGTAGTGAGTAGTGAGTGCAGAGCAGTGAGTGCAGAGTAGTGAGTAGTGAGTAGTGAGTGCAGAGTAGTGAGTGCAGAGTAGTGAGTAGTGAGTAGTGAGTGCAGAGTAGTGAGTAGTGAGTAGTGAGTGCAGAGTAGTAGTGAGTAGTGAGTGCAGAGTAGTGAGTAGTGAGTGCAGAGTGGTGAGTGCAGAGTGGTGAGTAGTGAGTGCAGAGTAGTGAGTGCAGAGTAGTGAGTGCAGAGTAGTGAGTGCAGAGTAGTGAGTGCAGAGTAGTGAGTAGTGAGTGCAGAGTAGTGAGTATTGAGTGAAGAGTAGTGAGTGCAGATTAGTGAGTAGTGAGTGTAGAGTGGTGAGTAATGAGTAGTTAGTGCAGAGTAGTGAGTGCAGAGTAGTGAGTGCAGAGTAGTGAGTAGTGAGTGCAGAGCAGTGAGTAGTGAGTGAAGAGTAGTGAGTAGTGAGTAGTGAGTGCAGAGTAGTGAGTGCAGAGTAGTGAGTAGTGAGTGCAGAGTAGTGAGTGCAGAGTAGTGAGTGCAGAGTAGTGAGTGCAGAATAGTCAGTGCAGAGTAGTCAGTGCAGAGTAGTGAGTAGTGAGTAGTGAGTGCAGAGTAGTGAGTGTAGAGTAGTGAGTAGTGAGTGCAGAGTAGTGAGTGCAGAGTAGTGCGTAGAGAGTGCAGAGTCGTGAGTAGTGAGTAGTGAGTAGTGAGTCCAGAGTAGTGAGTAGTGAGTGCAGAGTAGTGAGTGCAGAGTAGTGAGTGCAGAGTAGTGAGGGCAGAGTAGTGAGTGCAGAGTAGTGAGTAGTGAGTAGTGATGGCAGAGTAGTGAGTAGTGAGTACAGAGTAGTGAGTGCAGACTAGTGAGTAGTGAGTAGTGAGTAGTGAGTGCAGAGTAGTGAGTGCAGAGTAGTGAGTAGTGAGTGCAGAGTAGTGAGTAGTGAGTGCAGAGTAGTGAGTGCAGAGTAGTGAGTGCAGAGTAGTGAGTGCAGAGTAGTGAGTAGTGAGGGCAGAGTAGTGAGTAGTGAGTAGTGAGTGCAGAGTAATGAGTAGTGAGTGCAGAGTAGTGAGTGTAGAGTAGTGAGTAGTGAGTGGTGAGTAGTGAGTGCAGAGTAGTGAGTAGTGAGTGCCGAGTAGTGGGTGCCGAGTAGTGAGTGCCGAGTAGTGAGTGCCGAGTAGTGTGGCGAGTAGTGAGTAGTGAGTGCAGAGTAGTGAGTAGTGAGTGCAGAGTAGTGAGTAGTGAGTGCAGAGTAGTGAGTGCAGAGTAGTGAGTGCAGAGTAGTGAGTGCAGAGTAGTGAGTAGTGAGTGCAGATTAGTGAGTGCAGAGTAGTGAGTGCAGAGTAGTGAGTGCAGAGTAGTGAGTAATGAGTAGTGAGTAATGAGTGCAGAGTAGTGAGTGTAGAGTGGTGAGTGTAGAGTGGTGAGTGCAGAGTGGTGAGTGCAGAGTGGTGAGTGCAGAGTGATGAGTGCAGAGTGGTGAGTTCAGAATAGTGAGTAGTGAGTGCAGAGTAGTGAGTGCAGAGTAGTGAGTAGTGAGTGCAGAGTAGTGAGTGCAGAGTAGTGAGTGCACAGTAGTGAGTGCAGAGTAGTGAGTGCAGAGTAGTGAGTAGTGAGGGCGGAGTACTGAGTAGTGAGTAGTGAGTGCAGAGTAGTGAGTAGTGAGTGCAGAGTAGTGAGTAGTGAGTGCAGAGTAGTGAGTAGTGAGTGCAGTGTAGTGAGTAGTGAGTGCAGAGTAGTGAGTGCTGAGTAGTGAGTGCCGAGTTGTGAGTGCCGAGTAGTGAGTGCCGAGTAGTGAGTAGTGAGTAGTGAGTAGTGAGTGCAGAGTGGTGAGTGCAGAGTGGTGAGTGCAGAGTGGTGAGTGCAGAGTGGTGAGTGCCGAGTAGTGAGTGCCGAGTAGTGAGTGCCAAGTAGTGAGTAGTGAGTGCAGAGTGGTGAGTGCAGAGTGGTGAGTGCAGAGTGGTGAGTGCAGAGTGGTGAGTGCAGAGTGGTGAGTGCAGAGTGGTGAGTGCAGAGTAGTGAGTAGTGAGTGCAGAGTAGTGAGTGCAGAGTAGTGAGTGCAGAGTAGTGAGTGCAGAGTAGTGAGTAGTGAGTGCAGAGTAGTGAGTAGTGAGTGCAGTGTAGTGATTAGTGAGTGCAGAGTAGTGAGTAGTGAGTGCAGAGTAGTGAGTAGTGAGTGCAAAGTAGTGAGTAGTGAGTGCAGAGTGGTGTGTGCAGAGTGGTGAGTGCAGAGTGGTGAGTGCAGAGTAGTGAGTAGTGAGTGCAGAGCAGTGAGTGCAGAGTAGTGAGTGCAGAGTAGTGAGTGCAGAGTAGTGAGTAGTGAGTACAGAGTAGTGAGTAGTGAGCACAGAGTAGTGAGTAGTGAGTGCAGAGTAGTGAGTAGTGAGTGCCGAGTAGTGAGTAGTGAGTGCCGAGTAGTGAGTGCCGAGTAGTGAGTGCCGAGTAGTGAGTGCCGAGTAGTGAGTAGTGAGTGCAGAGTAGTGAGTGCCGAGTAGTGAGTAGTGAGTGCAGAGTAGTGAGTAGTGAGTGCAGAGTAGTGAGTGCCGAGTAGTGAGTGCCGAGTAGTGAGTGTCGAGTAGTGAATGCCGAGTGTTGAGTGCAGAGGGGTGAGTGCAGAGTGGTGAGTGCAGAGTGGTAAGTGCAGAGTGGTGAGTGCAGAGTAGTGAGTGCAGAGTAGTGAGTGCAGAGTAGTGAGTGCAGAGTGCAGAGTAGTGAGTGCAGAGTAGTGAGTGCGGAGTAGGGAGTGCAGAGTAGTGAGTGCAGAGTAGTGAGTAGTGAGTGCAGAGTAGTGAGTGCAGAGTAGTGAGTAGTGAGTGCAGAGTAGTGTGTGCAGAGTAGTAAGTGCAGAGTGCAGAGTGCAGAGTAGTGAGTGCCAAGTAGTGAATGCCGAGTAGTGAGTAGTGAGTGCAGAGTAGTGAGTGCCGAGTAGTGAATGCCGAGTGTTGAGTGCAGAGAGGTGAGTGCAGAGTGGTGAGTGCAGAGTGGTGAGTGCAGAGTAGTGAGTAGTGAGTGCAGAGTAGTGAGTGCAGAGTAGTGAGTGCAGAGTAGTGAGTGCAGAGTAGTGAGTAGTGAGTGCAGAGTAGTGAGTGCAGAGTAGTGAGTAGTGAGTGCAGCGTAGTGATTAGTGAGTGCAGAGTAGTGAGTAGTGAGTGCAGAGTAGTGAGTAGTGAGTGCAAAGTAGTGAGTAGTGAGTGCAGAGTGGTGAGTGCAGAGTGGTGAGTGCAGAGTGGTGAGTGCAGAGTGGTGAGTGCAGAGTGGTGAGTAGTGAGTGCAGAGCAGTGAGTGCAGAGTAGTGAGTGCAGAGTAGTGAGTGCAGAGTAGTGAGTAGTGAGTACAGAGTAGTGAGTAGTGAGCGCAGAGTAGTGAGTAGTGAGTGCCGAGTAGTGAGTAGTGAGTGCCGAGTAGTGAGTAGTGAGTGCCGAGTAGTGAGTGCCGAGTAGTGAGTGCCGAGTAGTGAGTGCCGAGTAGTGAGTAGTGAGTGCAGAGTAGTGAGTGCCGAGTAGTGAGTAGTGAGTGCAGAGTAGTGAGTAGTGAGTGCAGAGTAGTGAGTGCCGAGTAGTGAGTGCCGAGTAGTGAGTGCCGAGTAGTGAATGCCGAGTGTTGAGTGCAGAGGGGTGAGTGCAGAGTGGTGAGTGCAGAGTGGTAAGTGCAGAGTGGTGAGTGCAGAGTAGTGAGTGCAGAGTAGTGAGTAGTGAGTGCAGAGTAGTGAGTGCAGAGTAGTGAGTGCGGAGTAGGGAGTGCAGAGTAGTGAGTGCAGAGTAGTGAGTAGTGAGTGCAGAGTAGTGAGAGCAGAGTAGTGAGTGCAGAGTAGTGAGTAGTGAGCGCAGAGTAGTGAGTGCAGAGTAGTGAGTGCAGAGTGCAGAGTGCAGAGTAGTGAGTGCCAAGTAGTGAGTGCCGAGTAGTGAGTAGTGAGTGCAGAGTAGTGAGTGCCGAGTAGTGAGTGCAGAGTAGTGAGTAGTGAGTGCAGAGTAGTGAGTGCCGAGTAGTGAGTGCCGAGTAGTGAGTGCCGAGTAGTGAATGCCGAGTGTTGAGTGCAGAGAGGTGAGTGCAGAGTGGTGAGTGCAGTGGTGAGTGCAGAGTAGTGAGTGCAGAGTAGTGAGTAGTGAGTGCAGAGTAGTGAGTGCAGAGTGCAGAGTGCAGAGTAGTGAGTGCAGAGTAGTGAGTGCGGAGTAGGTAGTGCAGAGTAGTGAGTGCAGAGTAGTGAGTGCAGAGTAGTGAGTGCAGAGTAGTGAGTGCAGAGTAGTGAGTAGTGAGTGCAGAGTAGTGAGTGCAGAGTAGTGAGTGCAGAGTGCAGAGTGCAGAGTAGTGAGTGCAGAGTGCAGAGTAGTGAGTGCAGAGTAGTGAGTGCATAGTAGTGAGTGTGCAGAGTGAGTGTGCAGAGTGCAGAGTGCGAGTGCAGAGTTGTGAGTGCACAGTGTGAGTGCAGAGTGTGAAGTGTGTGAGTGTGTAGGGTGAGCAGTGTGTGAGCGTGCAGGGTTAACAGTCTGTGAGCGTGCAGGGTGAACATTGTGTGAGCGTGCAGGGTGAGCAGTGTGTGAGCGTGTAGGGTGAGCAGTGTGTGAGCGTTCAGGGTGAACATTGTGTGAGCGTGCAGGGTGAACAGTGTGTGAGTGTGCAGGGTGAACAGTTTGTGAGTGTGCAGGGTGAACAATTCCAATCCAAACCACATAATTCCATTACACACTACATGCATACACTCCATAACACATGGCTAAAAGACATTGCCATTTACAATGCCATTAGCTCTAACTCAAATAAATCCGAACCTATTGCATTTCCAATGCTTGTTTATTAAAGTCTATACTACATTGTCATCTAAGCGGTGCAACTGGCTAAGTTTAGTGTCTCCTACTTAACAGTCCACAGAGCAATTGAATGCATTTTATTTCCGAATTGAATTTTATGCAAATCCATTTATGGCATGATTTTATTTATCTTTGTTTCAAGATGGCATGCAAATTGATTACATTTAGAGTAAGCCTTGGTGGAGTTCCGCTACACGGGCCCCCCAAAGTGCAAAATAAACTCCACTGCCCAAAGCTCTGTAAGCAGCAGGGCGCGTTAGAAAAATGCAGTTCACCGTAATTTTCAGCGCCGCATGTTTGTCCGTGATGTGAAATTATTGCGGACTGCACCATACACAGTGCAAGCGAGCATTAGTGGGTGATGCTTTCTTTATCCCACTCGAGTAGATTTTCAACTCGAGCGGCAGCATTCGCAACGCGAATGGACGGTATCTCGACCTGAGCGGTCGTTAGCATACGCAGCCACCTGCGTTAAGATATACGACCGCTCACATTGAGAAATATCAGCGGGAGGTTGATTTCCCTAGCTCGCACTCGGCCAACTTGACGTTGACGAGCGCGAATGAGGAAAAATGCCGCAGGGAGTTGAATTTTCCTCACTCACACTTGACAACTTGACGTTGACGAGTGCAAGGGAGGAAAAACACTCTGCAAGCTCTGCGTAACACGGAGTGCAGAAATCTCTGCAAACTCTGCAAGCAGAGCTGAGTTCTCCGCCCAGACTTAATTTAGACTCTGAGCTTGCAGCATGCAACAAGGATGGAAGTTCTCTCAATTCTTTTATTACCGCAAAGATTGATTTTGATATATTTGGCAGTGACATGATCTGTTGAGAGAAGTAAACAGATGTTGCCTCCTTCATAGCTTTCTCATACATAGTATTAACAGTTGCCCAAACACTCCTTGCTTGGGGACAATAATTCTTCCTCCTGGTCTTTCCAAACGTCTAAACTTTATTTTCATACCTGTTCCTGTTTTATTAAACCAGGAATTCTAGCTTCGTATCCGCTTTAAGTTCTAGGCAAGCCAGGGGTCCAAATCATTCACAATCAAAGATAGTTGCTCACTATAGGAATCCAGCCAGGTATCTAAGGGGCATATTATCAAGGGGTTTATCTCCGCTTTTTTGGCTTTTAAAGCCAAGAAAGCGGAGATAAAATTATCTCCCTATTACCAAGCTGTCGCTAACACCAGTTAGTGACAGCTAATAGGAGATAGCGACCATCTTGGGCCCCGCTTTGCATGTCAGTGATATTTATCACTAATGACATGCAAAGTGGGCGTGCCAAGATGTTAGCGACTGGAAACAGTCGCTAACATCGCTATCTCCTATTACCAACTTTTGGAGATATTCGCGCTAAGCGCGAATATCTCCAAAAGCTAACACCTGCCCTGAGCAGTTCTTCACCATGTTATCCAATGGGAGGTGGATAACATGGCTAAGAGCATTTGCTCGATAATGCATGAATATCGCTGACTTTTCAGCGATATTCATGCATTGCGGCCGTTTTTTATCGCATTTGCGATAAACCTTGCTAATAGCAAGGTTTATCTGCGATAAAAATCGCCGATGTGCGGCGATAATTTTTGTCTCTAAACAAGTTAGAGACAAAAATTATCGCTAGTTGTTGGTAATATACCCCTAAATTTGTTTTCTTTCCTCTTGGCACAGATATTGTGTAGAATTCTGCCGCTATTACTTCTAAATCCAGTTTTTTCCAATCAGTCAACAATGCTATTATTCCTTTTTTATGCCCTCCAATCCGCTGCTGCTGACTCCACTACCATTTAAGTGGAATCACTTTGTGATCCGACCAGTGCACTAAAACAGCAGTTACACAACAGCCTTTCCAGCAGTTTCAGGGCTTTGGCAGCACATCTACTGGGAAGGCGATAACATAAAAACAGATTTCAGTCCTGATGCATGTGGTCAGTAGGCTTAACTGATAAAGACTGAAAATTGGAATGAAACTCCTCTAATACGTTGGCCGCTCTTAACGAGTGAGTATAAATCAATGACAAGCCGCCCCCACCATTCCCTTTTCTGAAACCTGAAATAATAATATAATTCTGCGGGACTAGATCATTTATCATGAACTAACAGTCTTCCTTTAGCCACGTTTTCATAAGGCAGACTAAATCACAGTCAACCACAGTACTAGGTCACGAACTTCGTGACAGTTCCTAAAAACAGGGTGAGCATTTATCAAACAACCTTTAAAAAACCCATTGACACCAATAAAGATTTTGGCTGGGTTTACATTCAAATTAGCCTTACAGAGTGCCACCATTTTTTTTAAAGTAGTATGCACATGATTAATATAAGGAGACCATAAATTCAATAATTTAAATTGATCAGTACAGGTGATATTCGGTAAAAACCATTGGGACTCTTACTTTGATCTTTCTTGTAGTCATGCCAATGTTATGTAGTTGGCAGTAGCATGTAATCATGTATATGCTATTAATTGTCCTACAGTTCAGAGGAGGTAAATGGTGCATTGGCTACAGGGGAAATGTCCAGTTATCTGAGTCAAGCCCCAGCTAGTTGTAATGGATCCTATTGTACCCTCTGTTTTTGGCCTAGTGTGAACTAGTCTGAATCTGAGTTTTTGGGTATTTTAAATGCAAATATTTGCTTAGGAAAGGACAGGTTACAGGTATTGAGGATTTTTTAAATTCTTGTTCATTATTTTCTTTGGTTCATTGGACGTGGGTGTGTAGGTTGTGACATGTCATCCTCCTCAAGGTTTTGTTTCTTTCTAGGACTACCTGAAGATTGTTGTTCCTGACCCTTTTCTTTGCTCTTTATTGACCTTCTTCAGATACTGTTTGTCCCATAGTTTGAAAGCTAAAGCATATGTTTGTTCATCATAGGTAGAAATGTAACTGTAGTTTTATCTGTGATGGAAGAATTGGACTCGGAGTGCCCTCGGGTTTAAACTATCACATCTTAAAAGAATATTATGCTCTATCAGTTTTGGCTGATTGTATACTGTCTGGGATACTAATTTCTTGATCCAAAAATGATACATTCGAGTTAGAATTTGTCAAGGTAAATTTGAGATATGGGTCTAATCCATTGATCCAGACAAATACTGTTTCCATAACAGATGATACATTTATCATCAATGTACTCCACACAGCGATAAGGGGTTTAAATTGATTGGTAGCCAAATAAATGAAACTAGTTTTGAAGTCATGCATGTATAAGCCCGCCAGGGTGGGAGCGAAGGTACTTCCCATGGAAGTATCATGGGTCTGCAAGTGCAATGTATTTTCAAACTGGAAGAAGTTGTTCTTTAGGCAAGTGTTGCATACTCCAGTACAAAGTGCATTAGCCTCATGTCGTCCCATTGACTATTCCTCAGAAGCTCATCACTAGCTGGTAATATGGAGGTCTGAAGAAATACCACATACAGAGCTTCCACATCTAGTAAGATGAAGAAGCCAGATGTCCAAATGGAATTAATGTTAGTAATCAAGCTCCCTGCAATTTTAGTGTCCTTAATGAAGGCAGGCACTTGCTACACCATGCGATTAAAGAAGAAATCAAAACAAAAATTTACAGAGGTTCTAATGTAGAAAGTGAGGTTTAGGCTATTTACTCCTGATGGCCCAACCTACAATGGATCATGAGCAGTTGGCACTCAGTGGTGGCGCAAATTGAGCAGTCAAATTCTTCTCAGGGGGTGAACAGTACACAGACTCACAACTCAAAATATGTTCATCAGCAGCAATAAATGATTGCTCAGTCAAATGCTTGCTTGTATGAAAAAAATGAGTATTTATATATCGAACACAAAGTAAGATACAACATTCGCAAACAATAAACACCGTCCCATGAGGTCAGGGCTCTAGTGTTTTATAGATGGGTCCTTTATTCTCTCGCACCAGGTAATGAGGGTGGCCTCATCCTAGGAGAATTCTTGGCTATACACCTACATACATGCTAGGTACACTTAGGTACATCTAGTTAGGGTTGCATTGTAGAAGTCTGCATTATTACTGTCATGTATTTATATGCTTGCATATATTAATTATTTTATCACTAAGGTAGAAATCCACCATCCATTCACTCTGCTGTTGTTTATAATCATTTATATCTGTTTCTGCCTTATGGTTGTTTCAGCACACATATTTTACTCTAGAATGACGCTGATTCAATAAATGCTTACTGGAAACATCCCCACAGTTTATTCTATGTTATTATTATTATTATTAAGTTTTATATAGCTATGTATCTATCTGAAACAAAGTGAGCAAGAGTGACTGTGCGAAAAGTACTGTACTGTTTCCATGATCCTTGATGGGGCAGGGTTGTCATGTTCAATAGTTGCCAGGAACTATTCTCTCCTTGGTAAGAGGAGTTTACAGTGGCACTGCGAGCTAGCTGGTATATAGGCGAACATACCTGGTGGGGGTGTCTGGAATCAGTCTGGACACCAATACCACCGTTTATGTTGTCTAAACGTGCAGATCCTCTATAGAGTCATAGAAGCTACCGACAGCTGAAGTGTGTCTGAAAACAGACACAACTCCAGCAATGTGTCCTTTCAAATGGGGCAAGCCCCATGTAAAAGCACCTGCGTCAGTCTTACGCCTGCTGTATGGCTGGTGTAATTGTAATTGTAATTGTATGTGTCTTGTTAAGCGCACTGCTGCCCTGAGGCGTCGTGGCGCTGTAGACCGCTGGGGAACCCGTCCTGGCTATCCCTGTGAGATGGTCCCTACTGGGTATCTCCAAGGTGAAACCATGCATCCCCGGCGAATGTGGGGGGCTGTTGTAGAGATGAGGCAAGCTAATGCCCAGAGTTGCCGAGTGTGATCCCTGGTTAGAGTAGGCACCGAGGCGAGAATTATCGAGTCCGCTGACCCTGGTCCACGACCCTGCCGCGTCGGGAATTGAACCCTGGTCCCGGGCCGTTCTCTGCTTCCGGGTCTGCCGCCTCTAACCAGTGAGCCACACCACTGTAAGGATTGGACGCAGTGGCGTCCTAGAAGGGACCAAGTGAAATTTGATAGATTTCACTGCGCCACTTCTACGACCCTTTATTGCAAGGGAACGCTCACCCTGCATACATTATAACCGACGCAGGTATAATGTAGCACAGGGACTTACAAAGTGACGCATCTGCATTGATGCGTCACTTTGTAAATATACACAGTGTGGCGCATATTTTATGCCACCGCAGCATCACAAAAAGCGACGCTATGGCAGCTTAAAGGGCGCATAAATGAGGCCCTGAGTTTTTGCCTTGAGACTTGGGCTCAGATTTACTAAGACCTTGTGATGTCCTTGCGTGGTGCAAGTCCCACTGCAAGGCAGCGCAAGTCCTTATCTGAGATTTACTAAGCCATGCAAACCCCCTTTGTGTGGCTTTGCATGGTTTAGTAAATTCAATTTAACATGTTCCCTTGCATTGGGAAGGCATTCTATAGGTGGAGCATAGGCATTTCCTTGCATCCACCCATGGATTTTGACGCATTCCTAAATTTACTAAGGTCAGTAAACCTGGGATTGCTCCAAAATTGGGTGCCTTCTAGGCATAATCAAGAGAATTATATTTATTTCTCCTCTTCATTTCCTTTATCTATGTGTGATGCTTTCCGCATCATATATAGAACAAGCATTAGAAATGCAATCGGGCTCGGATTTATTTGAGTTTGAGCTAATGGCATTGTAAATGCCAATGTCTTTTTGCCATGTGTTATGGAGTGTGTGCATGTGGTGTGTAGTGGAAGTATGTTGGTTGAATTGTAATTTTACCAATGGTGGCATGCTGTGCTTTATATGAATATGTTTAAAAGTAAAGTGTACCATACTGCGATTGCTTGGTGGAAAAGTGCACTGCCGGCTGGAGGTGTGTGTGCCTGGTGGAAGGGTGCACTGACGGCTGGTGGGTGTGTGCTTGGTAAAAGCGTGCACAGATGGATGGTGGTTGTTGGTGTTTGTGCATGGTGAAAGCATTCATTGACGGCTGGGGGTGTGTTGTTGTGTGTGTTGTTTTCTGTGTGCTGGTGAGTGTGTGGTGGTGAGTCTGTGGGGGTGAGCCTGGGGAGTGAGTGTGGTGGTGAGTGTGTTGTGTTGAGTGGTGACAAGTGTGTGGTGTTGAGAGACTGAGGTGTGTGGTTTGTGTGTGCGTTATGTGTGTGTGGTGTATGTGTGTGTGGTGTTTTCTGCACACTCACACACTGCCCCTACACATTCACACACTGCTCACCCGCACACTCCCAATGTCACCCTGCATAGTCACACACTGTTTACCCTGCACACTCATTCTGCACACTCACACAATGTGCACCCTGACACACTGTCTCTGCAGTCACTCTGCACTCACTGTCACTCTGCACTCACTGTCACTCTGCACTCACTGTCACTCTGCACTCACTGTCACCCTGCACTCACTGTCACTCTGCACTCACTGTCACTCTGCACTCACTGTCACTCTGCACTCACTCTGCACTCACTCTGCACTCATTCTGCACTCACTGTCACTCTGCACTCATTGTCACTCTGCACTCACTGTCACTCTGCTGTCACTCTGCACTCACTGTCACTCTGCACTCACTGTCACTCTGCACTCACTGTCACTCACTGTCACTCTGCACTCACTCTGCACTCACTCTACAGTCACTCTGCACTCACTGTCACTCTGCACTCACTGTCACTCTGCACTCACTGTCACTCTGCACTCACTGCCACTCTGCACTCACTGTCACTCTGCACTCACTGTCACTCTGCACTCACTGTCACTCTGCACTCACTCTGCACTCACTCTGCACTCACTCTGCACTCACTGTCACTCTGCACTCATTGTCACTCTGCACTCACTGTCACTCTGCACTCACTGTCACTCTGCACTCACTGTCACTCTGCACTCAGTCTGCACTCACTGTCACTCTGCACTCAGTCTGCACTCACTGTCACTCTGCACTCAGTCTGCACTCACTGCCACTCTGCACTCTCAAACTGCACTCTCAAACTGCACTCTCAATCTGCACTTTGTATGAAAACACAAGGGTGTTTTCTTTCTTTATGCATGTGTTAGTATCATACAACGTTTTGTATGACAGGTGACCCCAAACTCCTGGAAGACATATCCAGACTCCACAGATGACAATCAAAGCCTGAGTTGACAATGAAAGCCTTATTTTATACTGATATGTGCTATTTGTAGCGCTTAGAAACACCAGATGTAGAGGATGTAAATATTAATAATCATCGTCATGTCTTGTAGATCTATCGAGGTCTTATAGTAACATTTTTCTTCAAGCGCCAAGAGGCTATTAAAGTGGTGGCGGCACAACATAAATTGATACAGTGCTGTATTAGATAGCACAGACCAACCCCGGGGGATTGTCTATTCTCCACTCCCTCTCTTCGGGCACATATATCTTTCTTTTGTAGGGGGCGGCGAAGAACTAGGCTGTCAGCAGCAGCCTGATTCAGCAAAAAACCGAGGGCAGCGCAGCCCCCAAAAATATAAAGAGCTGCAATCTGCGTGTGTGTGTGGAGGGGCGAGGGGCGGGGTCTGAAACAATCGTGAATCGAATCTTTGTTCCAGACACACACCTCCCTCTCTGTAGAGAACCGGTGGCTCCGGCGCAGGGCTTACTCACTGCACGGAGGGCTCTGCCGCTCTGGCCCCTGCTGCTGCGTGTGCGAGGACTCCGGGAACAACTTCAAGGGCCAAAGGAGGCCTGGGTGGGGCGGGGGGAGTAAACTATGTAATATCTCGGCAACCCGCCCCCCTCCCGCACACCCCCACTAATGTCACCAGATCTTGCCAAAGCCTTTCGTTCACACACATTTGTGTCTCAAAGTTATATAGTAATACGTCTTCTGTCGGGCAGCTTTCATATTTCTGCATCCATCGCCCGGGTAAACACCCCTCGCCTCCCGGTATGAAGGTACAAGCCGTTGTTGTTTTTATTTTTTTATTTGTGATTGTATCGAGGCTGTATAAAAAGAAATAATAAACGTACCCATACAGCCCAAACGTGGCAGATTGAAGAAAGTGTTGCGTTTCCTATTTAAGTGTTTTAATGAAGACAACGCAAGGGGAGAGGTTTTGAATGCTAAATGTCTGACCTTTTGATTTAAAAGCCTGGGTTTCAATCCCGTCTTCGACAACTGACCGACCCATGACGATTCTGGACGAGTCGTGTAATTTACCAGTGCGCCAACTTGTCATGCGGGTTAGAAATGATGTTTGCAGCTACATGCTTTTGCTACATGACTTACGTTTTCTGCGCAGATACGGATGAGGGAGGGGGCCGTGGGCCCCCGGGACTTGCTGTCTCAGCGCCGGATGAGTGAGGCTAATGAAGCCCTTTCCCGGCCTGGCATGCAGCAGCTGCGCACTGAGCGCTGCTGAATGGTGAACGCGCCCGGCCATCTGGATTCACTTACGGAGGCACCCTGACAGCTCCTAATTATAATTAATGTACTTCTGTGCGCGCACACGCACAACAAATGCCAAACATGGCGGACTAAAACTACATTTAGCCTATCACGTCAAGGCTACTAAAAAAACACCACAGCGAAGCGCGAATCACTGGGCAGATGACATAAAACACTAAGGAATGTGTCTGGCCAAAGCCCTAGAGATACTTTTTTTTCTCTTTAACATTAGGAGCTCGAAGCTCCTCCCACTTCGTGGGCGTAGGCCGAGCCCTAAAAAGCAAAATACCCTTAAGGATTGTTTTGTGCAGTACTGCTGGACCCCAAGCACCCCACAGCATGGCGCAAGAGTACCTGCATTGGCACTAGGCAGCAGAGAGTGTGTCAGTGCAAGGAGGAACCAGAAGTGCAACATATTTTAGTAGATATGGCGCATTTCTGCACTCTCCGTTTCACACAACGCAGCACAGCAAGTTACCTTGATGCGTTGCATGAATCCTTAGTAAATATGCTCTTGGCCTTCTGAATACAAACCTTTACAGGCTTAGGCCGAGAAGAGTAGATGTATCCCTGAGGCTAAACAGATCCTAGAGGCTCCGTCCTCAGTCAGGTTACACAGATGTTACAGGCTTAAGCCTCAAGGAGCAGAGCTATCACTCAAGATACATGACCCCAAAGACTGAAGCAGGAAGGATGTATGATAGTACAATGCGATCATTTTGATCGCGGTACTTTACATCGCGGATTTTACAACGCAAGTCGTTGCGTTGGAGGGCGTGGATTGAGGATTATTATAATTTTCTGTTCCAACTCCAGCCCACGTAACAGTAGGGAAGGTGTTGGAATAGAAAATCACAATATTCCTTAACTAAGAGCGCTATCCAGCGCAAGTCGTAGTAATGACTTGCGTTGTAATGGCAGCATGGTAAAGGTCGTGTGGTGTAAACACCGCGTTGTAAACGACGTTTACCAGCAGGAATAGCCATCATTACACTGATGTTACAGCCTAAGGCTGTAGATAGCAGGCATTCCTTTTAGGTACACAAATCCTATGGGTTAAAGCCTCAGACAAGAGAAGTATCACTAAGGATAAGTAGCTCTAGCAGTATAGACTGACGCAGCAGAATTATTGCTTGGTTGACGCAGATCTTTCAGCCTCCAAACTCCAACAACTTCAACCAGCTCTATCCATCACGTTGCACAGACCTGCAGACTCAAGCTTCTAGAAACGGAGCTCTCCCTCAAGTTACACAGAGTGTATGCTCAGGTTTTTGGTAGCAAATCTATCTCTCAGCTTACAAAGGTCCTGTACGGTCAGGTTTGAGGTATTTCAAACTCTGTGCAGTCACTTAATATATGTGAATTGAATAATCACATAAGGAAATATCTAACAATATCGAACAATGTTTAGAGATAGGTGAAGACTGTTCAATTCAGATATATTCCAGATTCACAACCATCAAGTAGCATCATGAAGTAGGTGAAAAAAATCTGCAATTCACTTTGGGGCAGATTTACAACTTCCTGCTGCATCCCTGCAAATCAGCAGGGATGCGCCAGGAAACTTGCAACACGCATCACAATCCTTGCGCCACCACGGATGCACCGCATTTACAATGTGCCGCATAATGGTGCAAGAAAATGCAGATGCGTGTTGCACCTACCGTCGTAACATTGGCGCAGTGCTGGAGTTGTGTCGCGAGTGTGACGCAACTCCAGCACTGTGCCAACGCGGCCTCTTTTGCACATGGTGTGTCACACCTTACGCCTTCTTCAAGCAGGCGCAAAGTTTAGACGCAGCGGGGTCGGAAAAGTGACTGAGTGAAATCTTCTAGGCACTTTTCCGAAGCGTTCCTGTACCGGAACGCCCCCCCTGCGCCAGAACGCCCACTTGAAACCTGACGCAGGTTTCATGTGGCGCAGGTCTTTACAACGTGATGCATCTCCCTAGATGCGTCAAGTGTAAATCCCCCGCAGCATGGCACTAGGTTTACACCACCGCTGTGTCACAGAAGGGACGCAACGGTGGAACAAAAGTGGCGCGCGGGGTTTGTAAATTTGCCCCCCATGTGGTTCTGAAAATTCCGATCTCGTGTAATCATTCAGATTCGAGAATAAAACTTCGTCGAAACATGACGAACTTGGTATCAAAAGACCGAGAATGACGAGTACACTATGTACAAGCATTCCCAGCATACTCGAGTGACGATTTCACCCCGAGATGGCCATTATCGTTTTTATGCCCTGGCTTCCATTTTACATACGGCAGCCATTTTGTGTGTTGCCCTTTACATAGGCCTTAATCCAGCCAGATTCGATCCCAAAAGGACACGTACACCTTCATCGACTTTCCTATGACCTGTGCAAGTTGGAACCATTGCCCCAGGCCAAACTCGTTAGGTCAGTTCCCCTCCCAGTGGCCGAACAAGATAGCATCAAGGCTCAACAAGCCATAAAACCATTTTCAGCGCACACACCTGCCGTATCTTGCTCGCATCTGTCTCTGCTCTTTTCGCTTCACTTGCTTTATGGTAGGGAGGTGCCCGTTTTTATTGGGGGTCCACCGATATCTGATGAAATGTTGGGCCTTACCGGGTGATTTGTTGTAGGCAGCACGAAGTGAAATATGGACATGTTATCATGACTCTGCTTTTTCTTTGTATTAAAAATATGTTAATGATTTACTGTAAAACCAAGAATGTTTGCCTGAAGCTTAAAATTCTGTATATGAAGAGAAGCCTGACTTTGTAAATTCGAGCAGTCTCCTGAGAATATACTTCCCGTGTGTTGTACTTCTAGGACACTTGTTACCTTGGTTGCAGCCAATAAAATCGATCCTTGACTTCACCTAGAAAACTCTGAGTTTCTGTGGTCTGAATCAGGAAGGACTCGAGGTCTCTGGGTGTACCCTGACACCGCTGGGTTGCCGGTTCTGTGCCGGTTCTTAAAAACCCAGTACCTCAGCTGGCGCCCAACGTTTGGGGCAATTCCAGTGGTACCAGCCCAGCCAGAGGTTCGTGAGGAGCTTCGTGTGAAAATTCCGGAGGACGGCCAACCACTTCATCGACCCCTGCATGTCGACGTGGTCCGAAGGTCTTTGCTGCGAGGTTCCCCGCTTCCCAACGGCTACAGAGGACTGCTGCCCTGGCTATCGCCCTGATTTGGACCCTTGAAGTTTGGTATAGCGAAACACTAAGACGAGTCTTCTGGTGACGTCATCGATATCTCAGTTAAGTATAAGTGGAGCGTCTCCCAGTCCTTAGTTGGCTTTGATTTGGAGCTTGCAAGCGCCAAAGCCGAAGGACTCGTGTATTCACGAGAAAAATCGTAATCGATAATCCTTTGAAGTTTGAAGCTAGACTAGAGAGCGAAGATGCCTAGTCTTAGACTTGGAAATTTGTTTTGTCTTGGTTGTAATAATAGGGACTCCCGATTGGAGGACTCATGTCCGGTACCTCCGGTTGGAACTCCAACTTACGAGTTATATGTGAAACATGGGGTAGGCCCCATCACATACAATGAAGTGTGGATCAAATACACAAGAAAAGATGGTGTTTTAAAATGGCCCCAATATGGTAGCTTTGATACCGAAATCTTAGATAACCTTGAAGTTAAACTTTTCAAAAAGAAAGCCCGGTCGGCGATGTTTGACTCATTTCGCCTATGGCGTAAAGAGGCCAAACAGAAGGAAATTAAATTAGCTAAGAAAAATAAGAGAGAAGGGGGACTTTCAGTAATGCAAGCTGCTATGCAGTTTAAAGACAATGAAGAAGAGCAGATAAGTGAGCAGTTGCACAGGCAACGTAAAATGGCAATGGATAAATGCTATCCAGTTTTGCCGTCTCTTCAGCAAGAGGCAGCAAAAGAGCGTGAAAAAGATCCATTAATGTCGCATTTATTAAGTTCACCACCCCCATGCGCAAAATGCCACGGCACCCCCGCAATCTTTAGTTGTGCAACCTGTGCCTCCTGTTCCTCCGCAGCACCAACCAGCTGTTCTCCAGCTGACTCCTGTCCCTATGGTGCAGCCTCCTCCAGGCCCACCGACCACATCTGTTTCACCTGTGCTTTCTACGATTTTGCCTAGTGTACTTTCTACTTCCCCTAATGCTCCCTCTATGATTTTGCCTAGTGCTCCTTCTATTTCTCCTGATGCCTCCTCTGCTATTGTCTCTGCCCCTGCCCTATCTCACCCCGTTTTTCCACCCGTTCTTCCTTCAGTTTCACCTTCCGTTCGGCAGAAAATGGCCAGCACTGTTACTAACCTTTTCTCACCTCTTTTCGGGTCGCCTACTACGACCCCTAACATGGGACGAAGATAGTTGCGAAGTCGACTGCCTGACTATCAAGTGAGAGATTCACTGAATCGTTTAGCACGTAAATGGGTTATGGATACTGTAAAGTATGATGTAGAGTCTGTCATGGAAGTCTTCCATCAATGGGAAGCACCGACGCAGAGATATGTTTTTGAACAGATGTGTGTTTTCCTTTGTGAGGATTTGGAAGACAATGATCTGGAATGCAACCCGCAAGAGTTGTGTCATGTGCGGTTCAAGTTTGGAGAGAGCATGATTGTAGGTCCCGATGTCGAGAGAGCGGTTGAAATATTGTTATCATATCGGAGTAAGGGGAGCAGTTCTGGGTCACAATCTGAGCCTGGTGCATCTAGTAGGAAAAAGGCGCGACAATACCCGATGAGAGAAGTTCCCCCACAATGGAGAGAGGGCGACACAACTGTTAACCCACCTATTCTGCCACACTTTCAGCGTGTATGGGTACATGTCCCATGGAAGCGAGCTGAAGTTTTAGCACTCAAACAGACATTACCTGATCCGCGTAAAAATCCTGCAGGGTATTACAAAGAGTTGTCACAGACTGCTGGATCATGTATAATGAGTTTAGCCGATATCGATATGTTATTTGGGAATGTTGTTCCACAGCCTTTATGGGGTAAAATTCGTCATACAGACCATGATCAGGAGTTAGGTGACTCATGGGCCAATATTGCTACTGCAGATGCCCGACAAGTTGGTGGTGCTAAGCCTGAGCCTTTGATAGCAGAACTCCCTGGTAAAATAGTTGATTACATGAAAACGATAATGCCTGCAATACGTGTAAATTGGGATAAGTTGTCTGCATGCAAGCAGAAGAAAGAAGAGACAGTCTCAGATTTCTTCACCAGATTTGAAGAAACATTTGTCGACCACAGCGGTCAAGATATGACCACAGAGGGTGGTCAGAGATTGTTTGTCGATAAATTTGTGCACAATCTGCTTCCAGAATTGAGTAAAAAGTTAAAGGACTCAGAAAGTTCTTGGGCTGTTTCATCTTCAGCGCAGATATTAGCTACTGCACAATATTACGAGAATAGAGACAAGGACGAGAAAGATAGAGCAGAAAAGAAAACTAAAGAGTTGAAAACGAAGGTTTTGTTACAGCAAGCATATCCGCCACGTGGTGGTGGTGGACAAAACAATAGTGGTCAGAATAACTATCAGAGTAATTTTCAGCAGCCTCAACAGTATCAGAGGAACTCGCAAAGAGTCGAGTACACTCAGCCACGTGTCCCTGTAGGCCCTAACCAGTGTTCGTATTGCAAGGAACAGGGTCATTTCAAGTATAGTTGTCCTATTTTGTTACAGCGTGCAAATGGTGCTTCTGGTGTAAGAGGTCGTGGTGTCCCGCAAGCGCTTAGAGGTAGAGGACGTGGAAACGTCCCCCAGAACGCACGTCCCCTTCCACCCCAAAATTCTATGAATAGGTTCGATCAGCAGAACAACGCATCCGACAGGACAGCTCAATACTATGTTGATGATTACTATACAGAAGATGAGTATTTGGAGGGTAATGATTGCTAGGATAGCCATAGACAAAGAGAGGGAGTTGTTTCAGTTCCAGTAGATCAGAGTGGACCATACGTTGAGGTGATAACATCAGGTGTGTCAGAGCCTTTTCTGTTGGATACTGGTGCTACAAAGAGTTCTATTATGCACTCCAAACTCCCTGGCGCACCTTTGTCTGGCGAAATGAACGTTTCTGTAGGTTTTTCTGGCGCCCCAGTTAGAAATCTGATTTCTGACCCTTTGCCTCTTTCTGTTGGTCCTTGTGAATTCGAAGCACCCCCTTATTCTGACAACAGGTTGTGGTGAAAACTTGCTAGGATTGGATTTGTTAAAAAGATTGTATGCGACTTTGTACTGTTCTCCTTCAGGAGTACAGCTTACTTTAGGTAAAAAGGTGGTTTCTCCAATGTATTTGTCAAGGGATAAACTTCCAGCAGAATTGTCGTTTCTTCCAGATATCCTTTGGGCCGCTGGTCCTAATGATGTGGGTCTTTTAGAAATACCACCATATGTTGTAACATTGAAAGCCAATGTTCAAATGCCACGAATTCCCCAATATAGGATATCTAGTGAAGGTGAAAAAGCTTTGCTAGCGATCGTTTACGAATTGATTGAAAAAGATGTGATTGAAGAAACACGAGGTAACGTTTGCAATAGTCCTGTTCTGCCTGTTTTAAAACGAACTGATCCCTCTCAGCCACCTGTGTACAGATTCGTGATTGATCTTAGAGAGGTCAATAAAATAGTTATGCCACAATTCCCAGTTGTCCCCGACATTACCACGTTATTGACTATGATTCCAGCTTCTGCCACTTGGTTTTCGGTGGTTGACCTGAAGAATGCTTTCTTCAGCATCCCGATTGCTGAGGAGAGCAGGGATATTTTTTCCTTCAGTTTAGGAGGTCGCAGCTTCCGCTTTAAACGCGCTCCTCAGGGCTACTGTGAAAGTCCATCAATATACAGTCAAGCTCTAAAAACACAGCTTGATACGATTATTCTACCTGAAGGTGCTGCCCTTATTCAGTATGTGGATGATTTGCTCATTGCTGCAGACACTGAGGAAATTTGTAAAAAGGCCACGCTGTCATTGTTGCGTCATCTGTGTGATTTTCATCACAAGGTGTCACTTTCCAAACTGCAATATTGCAGACAAGAAGTGACCTACCTAGGTCACCTCTTATCGAAGGAGGGAAGGAAACTGACCCCAGAAAGAATTCAGGCAATAGCGAAATTGAGTGTGCCAAAAACACAGAGAGAAGTGCGTGCTCTCTTGGGCATTACATCGTACTGTAGACAGTGGATTCCGAATTTTTCGTTATTAGCCAAACCCTTGGTGGCATTAACATGTAAAAATACACCCAATCCCATTCCTTGGTCTGAAGAGTGTCAGAAAAGTTTTTCTGAATTGCGCACAGCATTATGTTCGGCTCCTGTGTTAGGTACCCCCAACTACAGTAAGCCTTTCACATTGTATTTCCACGAGAAGGAGGGCTGTGCCATGTCAGTGTTGACTCAGTTGTTTGGAGGTAGGCAGCGTCCATGTGCCTATTTTTCGTCGACTTTGGATCTGGTAGCTAGAGCATTGCCAAGTTGTTTAAGAGCCACAGCAGCAGCAGCTGTTTCTATTCGACAGTCTGCTGGTCTAGTAATGAATAATACACTAGTCGTGATGATCCCACATGCAGTAGACACGTTGTTAAATAGAACCAAGACACAGCACTTAACTAGTGCTCGATTGTCAGGTTACGAATTAACATTGTTAGCGAGTCATGTGCACATAAAAAGGTGCAATACTTTAAACCTAGCCACATTGTTGCCAATTGTAGAGGAATCAGGCGTTTCAGAACAGCACGATTGTTTTCTTAGAACAGAGGAAGAGACGAAAGGGAGAGTAGAGCTATCCGATACTCCTCTTGCTGAATGTGATGGTACATTATGGGTGGATGGTTCATGCTTCAAGGTCCCGAGTGGTGAGACGACTGCAGCATATGCTGTCACGACTTTGCATACAATTGTTGAGGCTGCACGTGTCCCACATAATTCAGCTCAAGCAGCAGAATTAATTGCACTCACGAGAGCATGTGTGTTGTCTAAAGGAATGAAAGTGACTATCTACACTGATAGTCAGTATGCATTTGGAGTGGCTCACAGTTTTGGACGACTGTGGAGAGAACGTGGGTTCCTGACTTCGCATGGAGCTAAGATTCAGCATGGTCAGTTGGTGAATGAGCTTCTTGAATCACTGACCTTGCCTCTGCAAATGGCGATCGTGAAATGTAGTGCTCACAAGAAGGTGATTGATGATGTTGGTCGTGGAAATGCATTTGCTGATGAGATCGCTAAGGAAACGGCAAAGAATGTGATGAGCCGAATGTATGTTGCAGGCCCTGCAAGATGGACTGGTGACGTTGGAATGTGTGAAGACACGATAGAGAGTGTGAAGTCCATCCAAGCTAAGACCACAGAGAAAGAGTTGAGCACGTGGAGAGAAAGTACGGGTAGAATGGATGCAAATGGTTGCTGGATTGAATTATCAGAGCATCAGAGATGGTTGTTACCCGATGCATATGTGCTTGCGGTGGTTACAATGGCTCATGGAATGGCTCATATCAGCGTAAAAGGGATTTGCGAGTTGTTGGCTCCAGTATGGCAAAATTCAGGAATTGCCAAGTGTGCAGAGAATGTCGTCAAGAATTGCATGGTATGTCTGAAGCACAATCCTGGTAGGGGAACCCCAACTCCAGCTGGTCATTTTGCACCTCCTACATATCCGTTCGAGGTTTTGCAGCTAGATTTCATCCACATGGAGAGGTGCAACAACTTAAAATACGTACTCGTTGTTGTTTGTGCCTTCTCAAGATGGGTAGAAGCCTATCCCCTGAAAGACAGCACTGCCTTGTCCACAGCAAAAGCCCTTGTGAAAGAGTTCTTCCCCAGGTTTGGAATGCCTAGAATGGTCTGGTCTGATAATGGAAGTGAATTTGTGGGTCGTGTGATGAAGAGAGTGTGTGAAGGGCTAGGTATTCGGCAGAAGTTCCACGCTGCAAATCACCCCCAATCAGCTGGATTAGTAGAATGCTACAACGGCACTTTAAAACTTAAACTGGCCAAAATCCAAGCGAGCACAGGTCTTAAATGGCCTGATGCTCTACCCCTAGCACTCCTGTCCACCAGAATGACTGTGCATTCACGAGTGAAACTTAGCCCTTATGAGATCGTTTTTGGCCGGCCATCCAACATATGGGGAGTGCCTAGACCCACTACGTTCAGCGAGCTTGAACACCCTGTTTTGCTTGATTATCTGTATGAATTGACGGCTAAATTGCGTGTTTTGCATCAACAGGTTCACGACACCCTGCCTCCGGTCTCTGAGACTCCGGGACATCAGATAGACCCTGGATCCTGGGTCTTGGTCAAGAATTTTCAGAGAACTAAAAACGACCAGCCCAGGTGGACCGGACCGCACCTCGTCCTTCTTTCCACAAGATCAGCCGTTCGGGTGGAGGGGAAGGCCAACTGGGTCCACGGGATCCATTGTAAGAAAATCCCTTTTCCTCTGCCTTATGACCAGTGGGTCCAGAAGGGTGTCGCTGACTCAGAACCTGAAACTGTGCCCCGTGTCATACCCTTCAGTGATACACGTGTAAAAAGAACTGGCTCTGAACAAGAAAATGAGAACATTTCGCACGAAGCTGTGCCACCATCCAAGCGATTGAACACTACAGAGCCTGAACTTTTGTTCCTGGATCAAACAGTACCTGGAAGACAACGGTATAATTTGAGACCGAGAAATACGAACTAATAAAAGCAATTTCTTTTGCAATTCGAGACCAAGATCCATGGACTAATGAAAATTCTTTTTTTCTTTCCAAACGCCATTCTTTTTGAAAGTGCAGCTCTCCCATCTGAGAAACTTGCTTATTTTTGTTTTTCGAACCGCTAGGGCCGCGGTTGCTTAAAGTCTTTGGGGTGCAGCTGACGACGTTAGGTCAGTAGTTCTGGTCGGTCCAAGGGAGTTGCCCTAGACTGACAGAAGCATCCCTTAGCAGAGTCAACCTCCCACCGCGGGCAGCACTTTAGAGAGGATGGAGTTTTCCGAGGTGGAGAGACCTGCCAAACCAACAAACTTTAAACGCAAATTATGTACAGTGATGACAAAGAAAAGCTTTTTAATATTGTGCATTTGTATGTTATTCAGTATGATGCTATTTTTAATAAGTTACGTTTTATTCTCTTTTCGTGTAACATTTGCACCCACTACATCACCCATACCTCCTCCTACTGTTTCCTCTCATTCTTTCCACCCTCTTCCTGACCATGAATCCAATAGGAGATTGGAGTTCATTAATAATTCCTTTGTTCAGCTCTTGCACCAACACCAACTTGTAATGAACACAACTAACTGTTGGGTGTGCGGTCTTATGCCTCACACAACGGATAAAGGTATCCCTTATCTGGTCCTGCCATTCAGCCACAATGGTTCTGTGTGGGCATACAGAACAATGTTTATATACGCACGCGAAGTCCAACCCCTACGTTCTGTAAAAGACAACCCCAAGACTAGCGCCCTAGTCAAAGGTATAGTTGACATGATTAAGGGAGAAATCTCTTATGAAAATACCCCGGACGACGAGATATTTGCATATATAAATTGGAACGTGACCGGATATGAAGCTACTCTGAGTGAGAAACAGCAAGCTAAGAGATCTTCCCCGATTTGGATTGTACCCCATCAGGGTCATCTGTGTCTGCAAGGTAATGGCACGAATCCCAGGGCTCAGTTAGGGAAGAGTATCTGCACTAAAACATATGTTTTTGGGTCTCAGACTTCCCCCGCGTTTTTAGCAGCTAAGGGTACTTATTTCATCTGCCATGATAGAGCCTATACATGGTTGCCCCCTGACTTTTCGGGCTCATGTTTGTTTCGTTTCTGTTGCCCCCCACCTACACAGCAGCGGCAGATTACCACAGGACAAGGATAGTTAGAGGTGTCTTGAGTACAGAAGACACTGCAGGTCAAGAATTTGGGGACTTTGCAAAGGGTTTTCTGCCGTTCTGGGGATCCATGGCTAACAGCAGAAACATAAGGCAATTAACAAGGGTAGTTGAGTCCACCGTGATTGAAACTGCTGGTGCCCTTAGTAACTTGACTGCTGAGCTCCAGTCGGATCGACTTATGACCCTTCAGAACAGGGTCGCGTTAGATGTCATACTTGCAGACCGAGGTGGGGTATGCAGATTGATCCAATCGAGTTGCTGTGTTTTTATCCCAGATAATGCTCCAACGGTGTACCAGGCCATCTCCATACTACATAAGATTTCCAAATCTATTCATGTGGATAAAGGAGATTGGTCGTTGATGGGATGGTTCTGGGAACTGATATCCGCCTGGGGATGGAAAATTCTGATGGTCATTGGAATGGTCTTAGCCATTCTTTTCATGTTCTGTCTGTGCATACAGTGTGCTCCTGCGATATGTGGCCTCTGTGTTACATCATGTGTAAGGAAGCCTGTATCAAGAGATGAACTAAGTACTAGAATGATGTTACAGCAACATCTCAATGACTTTAGGAATATAGATCTGGACTCAGATTAGCATGAGGATAGATTAATTGCCTATGTAAGGGCAAAAGGAGGGTTTGTGGTTCTGAAAATTCCGATCTCGTGTAATCATTCAGATTCGAGAATAAAACTTCGTCGAAACATGACGAACTTGGTATCAAAAGACCGAGAATGACGAGTACACTATGTACAAGCATTCCCAGCATACTCGAGTGACGATTTCACCCCGAGATGGCCATTATCATTTTTATGCCCTGGCTTCCATTTTACATACGGCAGCCATTTTGTGTGTTGCCCTTTACATAGGCCTTAATCCAGCCAGATTCGATCCCAAAAGGACACGTACACCTTCATCGACTTTCCTATGACCTGTGCAAGTTGGAACCATTGCCCCAGGCCAAACTCGTTAGGTCAGTTCCCCTCCCAGTGGCCGAACAAGATAGCATCAAGGCTCAACAAGCCATAAAACCATTTTCAGCGCACACACCTGCCGTATCTTGCTCGCATCTGTCTCTGCTCTTTTTGCTTCACTTGCTTTATGGTGGGGAGGTGCCCGTTTTTATTGGGGGTCCACCGATATCTGATGAAATGTTGGTCCTTACCGGGTGATTTGTTGTAGGCAGCACAAAGTGAAATATGGACATGTCATCATGACTCTGCTTTTTCTTTGTATTAAAAATATGTTAATGATTTACTGTAAAACCAAGAATGTTTGCCTGAAGCTTAAAATTCTGTATAAGAAGAGAAGCCTGACTTTTTAAATTCGAGCAGTCTCCTGAGAATATACTTCCCGTGTGTTGTACTTCTAGGACACTTGTTACCTTGGTTGCAGCCAATAAAATCGATCCTTGACTTCACCTAGAAGACTCTGAGTTTCTGTGGTCTGAATCAGGAAGGACTCGAGGTCTCTGGGTGTACCCTGACACCGCTGGGTTGCCGGTTCTGTACCGGTTCTTAAAAACCCAGTACCTCACCCAGTATTGTGGCACTTTTAAGCCTTTATCTGTAAATGGAAAACATGAAACTATAAGTCCGACAATAAAAAGTTTAATTGACTAAAAAGGCACATCTGTCTTAATGTGTCACACATGATATAATGTTCCTACGTTCCGCATGAGTGCTCAAATGTACATTTGTATCCACTTTAGGAGGGTGAAAGGCTGAACCCAGGGGTGTAGCTATCACTAGTGCAGCAGCACCTGTCCCAAAGTATCAACGGCCCTCCACATCCCAGTTATGTCTGTCATTTACTGTCCAACTGGGGGATGGGGGACATTTTCTTTGTTTGTCTGTGGGTCCAAGGCAACCTTGCATTGCCACTGGCTCTGCCCGAGCCAGTTTGCACGGGTTCAGACGTGTAATTCCGGTTATGTGAAAAACGCCCCAGCAGAAACATTACCCCCTGAGCTATACTACTGCAAGGTTTGATGTGCTGCGCTATCATACCTTGGGCCATATTATCAAAAACGGCGCAAACATTATCGCCGATTTAGCGGCAGGAAACTGCCGCTAAAGTGGCGATAAGGTGCTTGATAATATGCCCTAGAGAATTCCAATAGAAGCCCAGGTTCTGGTGTCAAGGACATCAAACAGTTTCCTGCCGCTAAAGTGGTGATAATGTTTGCGCCGTTCTTGATAATATGGCCCCTTGTTTGTAACTCCACGTCGAGCCTCATTCCCTTCCAGTTACTTTCCCTACGCTCTCTCCCCCTCTGAAGCACTTCATTTCTTTGAGGTTATATCAGAGGGATTTTTACTCTTTTATTTTAGGAATAACCGACACAACATTTGCACAGAATCTGCAGTGGAGATGTGGAGAGATTTGTGGACCAATTATTTTTAAGATTTACTCAGACATGGTTCTCATGCGATTCAGGGTTATTCATTGGAAAATGATAATCATTTCCAGAGAGATAATTTTTTGGCAAACAAAGCAAACACAAGTAGATGATGGACGGAGCGCTGAAACTTTCCAGACACTCACTCCCAGTCACAGATTGGGTTGAATCCATTATCATTCTTTTGCTCACTTCGCCACCCCAATTCAGACCCAACCATATGCAAATCAGTCTTGACCCTGTTCCTTATGGGAACAGTCCAACCCAAATTGCCAAGCCTGATCATCCCTCGACCAGAAACAAGCATCCTGGTACCGGTTTCGAGGTAACACTCCTCATCAGCCAGGCTTGCTTGAATCCAGTGGCAAAGTGATCAAAGGACCCACGTCTGGGCACACCCTACCATTTTTGGGCACCTATTAAGTGATCTTTGGCAGTTTTCAGAGGCAGACATACCTCGATCAATGCTTTATCTTCGATTTTTACATGTTTTAACATTTCTTCAGCTAACTGTATATTAATTACAGCCAGGAATTGAAAAATATATACTTTTTTTTTAAATTAGTGCTACAAAGGGCCTGTGTCCAGGGGCGGATCACTCCACTTCATAATTTAGGACTTGAGCGAGGATGAGTAGGACTTTGCAGAATGAAGATGTAGTAAGAAATTGAGGCCTTCCCTACCCCACTGCTGACTGTCTCTTCTTCATAGTTTAAAGCTGCTAAAAGAGGCA
This sequence comes from Lissotriton helveticus, assembly GCF_964261635.1. Classification (NCBI taxonomy): domain Eukaryota; kingdom Metazoa; phylum Chordata; class Amphibia; order Caudata; family Salamandridae; genus Lissotriton; species Lissotriton helveticus. The sequence continues at coordinate 161,577,536 of NC_136068.1, read as the reverse complement.
GATGAATGTATTGAAGTAGATTCACTATTTCATTTCACTCCTTTCAATCATTTGAGACACAGGTGGTTGAGGTATGTTCATGGCCTTTTTTCACAAGGAATGTGACATTTTGTTTTGGAGGCTATTTCTTCATGAATATAAGCTGGAAAATGGGATAACTTGATTAATAAATCGTTCTGAAAGAGCAATGCATTGTTACTTGATCAAGTTTGGGCCAAATTCTGTAATCAACCAAGACATGTTTCAACATGAAAGCAGTCTGCTGAGGCTGAAATTGTGGTTGGGTTCTTTAAGACCTAAGTTATTGTGCTTGATTATATGGTGATGGGGTGCAGATAGGCTCATATGAAGTAAGTGGGCATTGCAGGCTTTTCACTGGTGTCTGGTGGAATAGAGAAACCCATTGAAAACGCTACACAACCTGGCAAAGGCTATCTTCAAAAGCATAATTCCGCATTACATCTCAACCATGAACTGTAGGTCAGTATCCACAAACATAGTCTATGCATGAAAGGCGTTACTACTAGTGCCTTTAATTTTTAAAAGATTTGCACCTAAGACGTTACACAGACGAGTTGTGGTCCCTGCTATATTTATGTGGCACTTGTTAATTTCATAAGAATTTTTCGAATCTATGCTCATATAGTTCGAAGGACATCTTCCTACAGTATTAAAATGGCAACAGAACAATGTTTACATTGTCATGGTGAACATTCATAGAATATCATTTTCAAATTGTACTAATAATTTAAAAAACATTTTTGTATGAGATTTAGTTGGAGGGAACACAGGTGAACTACCTCGCTCATAAAGTACAGCTGTTGTAGGAGGCTAGTCAGAGTCACTTCTTGAGAGTGTCTTAGGAAGGTACATAAGGGATGCTTAAATAAATTAGCAACTGGCTCCTGCTCTTTTACGATCCCCCATTGAATGTCACCTACTCGCACAGTCCTCCTGTCATTTTGTCTAAAAAGTGCGTTTCGGCCCTCTGTAAACCTAAGGGGTCTTCATCAGGACCAGAGTTCAGGGTAACAAACACCAGGTCTATGATATGGTGTGCTTGGTTTCAAGTAATACAGCTTTGTTTGGGCCTCCCTGGTTTCCTGCGGGTATTAACGGGTTCACGTTGTGCACTGCACTTACACATTCTTTTATTCTGGTTGCTGACTTGTGTGGAAGCGTTTTTTCTGACTTTGCGTTCTGGAGTACTATATTGTTTTAAAGAGTAAGGTGCTGTTCTGAACTCTGTATGTCCAACAGGGAGGAGCCTTTTACCTGTGTTGGATTTAATTCTATTTAATTTGTTCTGATGGAGGTTGTGATTCTTGTTTATTATTTGTGTATATATATATATATTATTTTTAACTGCTTGCTGTGACATTTTCGTGCAGTCCTGATGAAGGCCAGATAGCAGGGAACAAAGATCGCAGGGGTGGAGGGCTAAGGCTGATACGGTGTCCTCGGTGTGTAGCCTTGTGCTTAGTGACCTGTGTTTTGGTATCCATGGTGTGTTTGTTTTCTCTCTGTTTGTTATTTTCGTTCTTATGTAGGTGGATTGGAGTTCTTGCCTGTCCCAGCACTACAGTGCCTCGCATTTTGTATATTTTCACCCGAGCATGCAGCATTTCAGGAATTAAGCCTTTATTCCCATGAAAGCCATTCGTTTTGCAACTTAGAGTTTATCATGGTGGCCAGTCTCCAAAGCAAATGAGTAATGCATAAATTTAGAAGATGTTTACGTCAGCCATGACCGGTGGCACAGAGGCCAGTGACTCATGCCAGCTGGACTTGTGCAGCAGGCTGCAGGGGACAGCAGCTCACATTGAGAAAGGTCGCTGCTGTTTGGGAGGAAATATGGAAGAAGATTACTGTCTGCCATTATCTCGGATGTCAAGCTTTTCATCCAAGTTGTCTTTAGGCATTCAGTTAAAGGGACGAAAAAAAGAATAATTTTAAACACACTCTTGCACAACAAGGCTCAAGAATTACTGAGAAAATGACCTATGTGACTTTCTCTTCTGCACCTTCTTCAACATGTTTCCTTCTCCCTGCCTCACCCATAATTCAAAGTTTTATCCCATTCTTTCCTAATGATAAATGATGTTGAAATACCTTATCTTCCCAGATCCTTATTGCCTCAACATTCTAAATTTATCAAAGACCATGGGAAATAACTCCATGAACTGATGTTGCATTCATATATAAAACCAAATTACATTAGGTTTCTGTGATAGAGTCGTGAGGGCACATTCCCCAGCAAAAGCAGCCACAAGACAAAGTTCAATCGCGACAGTGGCGCGAATCCTAGTCTTGAGGTGGATGGCACAGACTGAAGAAGAATTGAGGTTCAAACCACAAACATGTCTTTTTCAGGGCATTCCCTACTGTTGCACAGACTGGAGTTGGAATATTAAATTCTACTGTTCCAACTCCAATGCTTTCCCTAAGGCAAGTCGCTGTAACAACTTGCGGGGTAATGGAACTCGTTGTAAAGAGGTATTTGGGGCTCGGACCACATTGTCCCGACATACATCCCAGTCAGAAGCTATAAGATTAGGGGCTCGCCCCCGTGTCCATTGCTGGAGGGTGCCCTTGGAGCTCGACCCCCCCCCGCCATCGGAGGGCTGCGGGGGCTAACGTTACGCTGCTGAGGTAAGGAAGTGAAAAGAAGAACCGCAGAAGGAGGCGAGATGTAGCTGAATCAGAGCTGCTGAGCTTGGGGCTGGTGAACCAGGCTCACGTCACAGTACCGGCTCAATATCCTGGTGGTAGATTACTTAATCTCCCTGTGCCTAAAACACAAGCATTGGCAATACCAGTAGGTCAGGCTTATGAATCAAAATGCCATTTGTGCCATTGATGGGTTTAAGCACACAGTAAGTTATCATAAATGCACTCTGTCACTCATCTTTGCACTCATTCATCCACTCATCCACTGACTTATTCTTGCATTCACCCACTGGCCCAGTTGAAAAAAATACACACACAAACTCAAAAGCTCATGTAAAATAAATCTGGCGTCTGGCATAATGTTTCACATTGAACCAATCTGGCCTATAGCTAATATTGTTGGGTTGTCACCATAGCTAACTCAGGCCTCTTGTACTGAGTATAACCATTTTCACAAAGCAACCAATGGGCATACATTCATTAGATAGCAAACATATTCAAAATTATAGCTCGCAAATCCTAATAATCTCTCTCCTAAGAGTGCCTAACAAGGATTCTCACAGCACAAGTCTTCCATTCCCACGGCTTGCCAAAGGGGTTACCCTCAACCAAAATCCGTGCCTACTATGGTAATCTGTGAGATTCCATGTAACAAAACAGATCTCTACAGGTTTTAATGTAGAGTAATAACTATTGACCCTTAAATGCCTATTGCCTTTAACATATACGTTTCAACTAACCACACCCCACTCAGGATGATACTTTTAGACGCAGAGAAGGCGTTTGACCGAGTGGGGTGGGATTACTTATGGGGGGGGTGATGAAACAATATGGCTTTAAAGGACGTTTTTTAAGAAGTATACAAGCTTTGTATAGAACTCCTAATGCTAAGATCAGCTATGCAGGGGCCGTTTCATCTAAATTTTTAATTTCGCGAGGGACACGGCAGGGATGCCCTCTGTCACCCCTACTCTTTGTTCTTTCCATGGAGCCGTTTATCAATGCCCTTCAAGAGCAAGCCAAAATAAAACCCATGCATCATGAAGATAAAACTTTGAAAATTACCGCTTATGCCGATGACTTAGCCATCTATACCATCGATGTGGCAGAAGCACTGGTAGGGATTTCAGTAGAAGCCAACAACTTTGGGGCTATCGCAGGTTACAAACTTAACATAAATAAAACGCAAGTCATAATGAATTATCAGTCTAATCCTCAAGTTCCAGGATATTGCCTGGCCGCGGTTTATTTAGGGGTTAAAATTTCTTCAAAGATCTCGGATATAAACGTACTAAATTATGAACCTTTATTAAAAGAAGTTGCAGCTCTTCTTAAAAAATGGCATAAGATCCCGCTTAACCTGCTGGGACGCTTGAATCTGATTAAAATGAATATCCTGCCTAAATTCTTATATCTTTTTCGCTGTATTCCTTTGCGGGTTAATAATTTGTTTTTCAAAAAATTAGATAGCATTATTAATAGCTTTTTGTGGGGTTACAAGAAGCCGCGAAGATCGATGGCAATCTTGAAATTACCATTGGAAAAAGGAGGTCTTAACTTCCCTGATTTTAGAGCTTACTTTTTTGCTTCTCTTTTGAACTGGCTTCGCAGCATGTTTATTAGCAATAATCCATTTTTTTCCATCAATTTATGCTTGGGAGAGAGGCAAAACAATTTCTGGCAAAGGTGCAGGACCCGAATTATTTTAAACGTGTAAAATTTAAGACTGCACGGGATGCAGTTCGTATCTGGAATATGATGATGATCGACTGTGAGACTTCTTTCTTTCACACTGATTTGTTACTTTGGGGTAATCCTGGACTTCCTGGGATTTTCAATGATAATAAGGGACGAGAGTGGGCTAAATATGGTATTCTAAAACTGGGCGACTTATATGGTTCAAGGGGCTTCTTACAATTTGAAACTTTGAGACTTTTGTTCTAATTAACGGAATTGATGCGCTTTAAGTATATTCAAATAAGGGACTATTTAATTCGTAAGATGGACCTGATATCCGTAAGTAGCTCAGATTTATGGAGTTGCTTTTATTCAACAAATCGAAAATCCTTAATTAGTCTGGGATATAAGTGTTTAAACAAAAACAAATTGGATGAAACTCCTCGATTAGCGACAAAATGGACTTCCATATTAGGATTTAACGTGACAACTCACAATATTACAGCCGCTCTAGTAAACATCAATAGAACGACTCATTCATCTAGTTTAATTCTTCAATCATACAGAACAATATCTCACTTATATTACACACCACTGAGAATTTCTAAATGGGCACAAAACAATTTGAACAATGACCGTACTAAATGCCCTAAGTGTGGGCAGGTGGCTGCAGATATTGTACATATGATATATACTTGTCCGGTATTAACAAGGTATTGGTCGGTAATAGAAAATATTCTGTATAAACAAAAAGTGATCAGTTTTTCATTAACAGCAGCCTCAATTTTACTTGCTATATATCCACCTAGTACTACCAACATAGATTTGTTAAATATACTTTTGACCAGCGCCAGATTGGTTATTGCGAGAGCTTGGATCTCCCCGAACCCCCCTCATACAATGGAATGGTGGGCGTTAGTTAATGAGATTTACACTATGGAGGGTTCAATTGCAAGGAACCGGGGAATAAAAGCAATTGGGAAATTTGCTAAAATTTGGGGCACTTTTTTAGAATAGTACATGATGATAGAAGATACTAATAGTGGTAAGCATCAGGGAATATATATCTATGTTTTTCTTATTTTCTCATTATTGATACAAGAATATACACTATCTTATTTTTTATTTTATTTTTTGTTCTATCTTAAGGTTACATTTGAAAGATGGGTAATATAAAGTGTATGGCGTTACTTTATTTGTATTTTGATCTGTACCGATATTTGATTTTATATCATATGTTCTGTTTAAAAATGTATCTGTTGATCATCTTGCCCTGCTTGTCAATAAAAAACAATTCAAAAAAAACATATACATTTCACAATAAATACATCATGCCTACTGCCTTAGCTCTGGAGACAGCTCTGCTGTCAAGCGGCACTTAAATATATGCAATGTAATATGATGCTCTTGTGAAGCGCACTAATGTCCTTGGCCCGCGTTTTGCTATATAAAATTTCAAAACAATGAAGAAGAATCAATTTTCAGCTGAAGAAGTCAACCTTTGATGCAACAGCTGCTTGCAAAGCTAGAAAAATGAAGGATCAGAGAGAGTGATGAGACCCACAGAGTGTGGCCTGCAGTAGCAGCAGTGGAGAGACATGGCTGAACCCACGCCGGAGACCTTCAAGCACTTGTAGAAATACTGGGAGGAGGACCTGCCAGCCTGACGCCATCTCCCAGTGCCACTCCTGAAAGGATGGACTGACTGCTGTTGGGAGTTTGGGAGCTGTAAGGAGACCAGGGAAGGAGCTTTCAGAGCCTTGCAGGGTAACAGCAAGACAAAGCAAAGAAGAAAGTAGGAAGGAAGCACCTTGGAGTGTAGAAGACTAAACAACTATAGCAGACCACTGACTGTTGCTTAGTACTGACTATACCTAGGAGTCAATTTTAAGGAATCCCTTCTCAGCCATGTGGTGATCACTCAGAGTTCCAGGCTTAGAATCTTTAAGTTAAACAGAGTCATTAGTAACACATATCCAGGATGGGATAATTTAAGTTTCAACAGTCAACGTGTACCCCAATTGTTAGAACGTTCTGCCATTTGCCACTGTGGGGGCATAACGATGAAAACCCTATTTCCTACTTTTGCCTTTCTTCAACTCACTTTTTTATAATGATTGTACAAGCTCTGAGCAAAATGGTGTTTCCCTGATATGATAAGCAGCATAATGCTGATATGATGAGCTCACTTACAAAATTGGTGCAGCTAGCATGGATGAATTTAAATACATTTGATTGTTAAGCATAAATATAATTTGCATCCACCATGTTTTCATTTCAATGATCATTTACCATCACTGGATATTCCTGCCTCCATGCCTGAGATGCACTGTGTCCTGTTACCCAAGTTACAAAAGTTTGAAAAACAACCTGCTCAGCTGAAACTGTTTCTTTTTTGTTGATCGTGAAAATCATCCATTACTTTTTATGAGCTCACCTAAGCACCTACTTGTTCTCTTGGTGAGAACGTTGTCATGTGATTGATATTAAAACTGTGCCTGTACTTAAAGGGACACATTTGAGATTGGCATCAGCAAGTCCTGCTCCATTGCTGATGTACCGCGGTACCTCAAACCGCGGGTGATCTTATATGAACCTAACGTCACTCCCTTCCCTCATAATAGGAGGTCTACATATTTCATGCATACAGCTCTTAGTATTGATGGCAGCCATGTCTAAGTGGTGATGGTAAAGATAGAACATATTTAAATGTTGCTACAATCATTTATGTTCTCAGTTAACGGGTATGCTGCATTACCTCCTGTTGGTTCAGACTATTACTATGTTAAAGGGTCATACGGATGAATTTTTTATTTTGTTTTAAACTGTATTTTGGTCATTTTAAAAAGGAAGAAAGTTTTTCTGTCGAGGTCCTGAGGAAGGTGGTACAAACCCACCGAAACGCGCGTCGACCTGGCGTGGAATCCCACATAACACTCTGTGATACCTCAGCTACAGAAAAAAGATTGTTTTGGATGAGAAGTGATTTGTGTGCAAATGTATGTATGAGTAGTATGTGAGTGTGAATAGTGTTGTGGTATTAGGGTTTCTCTCTTCTTGTGTACAAAATCTGAAATGTATACAAATGATGAATTTTGTTTTTATGCTTGTTCAAATTGACTAAAAGAATATAACGAATTTAAAAGAAAGAAATTAAAAAAAAGTAGAAAAAAGGTTTTGATACTATACAAAAAAAGTAATAAACTCTTGAAAATATAAACAAAGAAAGTGTTATTGGTATATCTTGAAGGACATAGAAAATAATATGAACCATGTCACAATATATAAAGTATATAGGCCATGAGGGAATTTTTTCTTGTTGTGGATAGTGAGTTTGGCCATGGAGTACCTCTAAACCTGGCATTGGCAGGGGAGTTTCTGTTTGGAACTATTTAGCTGTTCTTATCTCTGTTTATCAGTAACCTGGTGAACACACAGGCTGTAGATACTAACTTTCCTCACGAGAGACAAGTACATTGGTATTGTAGCAGCGTTGATCAATGCCACAATTACTACCATGGTTCGAATAAGCGTATTAGGCTCAAATATACACTAATTGATGTCTATATACCATTTCTTCACCTGGAATATATGAGGGCACTTAACCAAAAGATATCAGATATACTAATTTCTCAGACGATGGGAGATCAATTTTTCAGACGTTCAATAAATACACCTTACCATATCAGAAAGCTCAAAAGCAGATTCAAGGGCCAGGTGTTCTGACTGACCTCCTCCATCTATGATAGGGGTGTATTGCTATGAGTTAGACTAGGTGTGCCACTAATATTAGTGGAACAAGGAATAGACCCGGAGGGCAGGCATTTGTGTATCTTGGTCAAGTTGGATGGAAGAGACCTACATATCCTAGCAGTGTATGTTCCAACCAATGGCAAACTGCCTCTCTGGACATCTCATACAAGGTGCTAGTGACACTGATGATAGCGGGAGACTTTTACAGAGTCCCCAACATGTCGCTGGATCTGTCGCACTCTCTATTATCTGGGACGCGGGCTTGGAAGACAACTAATGGCCTCTCTTCTTGAACTGATGTATTTTTAACGGGTCTCCTATCCTTCTGTTAGGGAGTACTCTTACTTCTCTCCTCTAAATAGGTATAGGAAAGGATATATTTGTTGACATGATAATCATGTCAGTTGTTATTGTTATATTTTATAGTAAATGATATTCTGTCATCATCACATTGGGCCAGCTACGGTCCGTGCAGGTAACAGTGGTGAGGCCGGGTAAGGGGGGATTTCGAGGGAAGCCGCTGAGGTATAAATTAATTATTTATTTCGTTTTCCCTCAGCATCGTCCCTCGAAATCCCCCTTACCACCCGACCACTGTTACTTTCACGGACCGGAGCTGCATTGGGCCTATCTGGGCTGCATATGCTACAGGACTGGTCAAGACTCCACCTATCGAGACCCTGTGGCCTAGCCATAAGACTTGGACTATCCTCACTCAACGCAGCACTCCCCTATAGGATTGTGGTTTGTGGAGGGGCCACCCGATCCGTACAGAAGGAGTCAACTCCCAGCTATACCACCAGGGAGTTAAAACTGAGAAAACAGTGAACAGAGTGTGCATTTGACTTGTGCGTGCCCAGTACCTTAATTATACACAGAAGGTATTGTGGTTGCTCCCAAACACCTTGTCTCTCTCAAACACCCGGGAACACCTTAGGTAGCTACTAGCTGAGAACAGGGGAAAGGGTAATTAATGGGAAGAGAAATACTAGAAGGGTCTCTCTCTAGCCCTTTCGGTATTCCTTCTAGAGATTACATTTATTCTTGTGTTCTTCCAGTTCATGATTTGCCAAAACCTTCCTTCCTTTACAAACAATAATAGAAACACAAGTAACTATCAACATCTTAATATGGGTAAGCAGTGCTTGTACGTTCTCTGTTTTACTATTCCAGTTGTATTGTTACCTTCAAGACCTTGGAGAGAGATATTATCCTTTTGGATTTTGAGTTATTTAATCCAGTGGTATCTCTCTATAGTTGCTTAAATAATTAGTGATGTATTTTCTTCTTTTGTTTTTGTTCAATTTACACAGAACTCCAAAATTAATATGTATTCAATTTATTCCTATGCAATTATACCTTTCTCCTCTAAATGTTTATTTTGTATTTATTATTTACACTAAGAAATTGCTTAACTAGATTCCTTAATATCTGGGTAAACATTTACTATTAAAAACTCACTTCATGATATTCTAAACAGTGTACGCCAGTCGGATGGAATTCCGGTACGGGGGAACCCTTACAGGTCATGGACTTGTGATCTTCTCTTCCACTACATATGTTTCACCTCTTTTATTTATACTTCTACCTTTATACTTGTATGCCATCTGGATATATACTTGGGGCTGTGCTCCTTATGCATTAAGTAAGTGGAAGACCATTTACATCGTAATATTATTTCAGGACAGCTGAGAATCAATTTTACTTGCCAGGAACAATAGAGCAAGCAACAAGGATTTACATTTTTTTTAATACAGCGTATTACCCGGGTTGTATTGTATTGTGTGATGAGCTGGCAACTGAATCAGTCCTGAAGAAGTCACATGTGTGTTACGACACACGACGAAACATGTGTTGGCTGTAATTGTCTGATTGTACTACCACATCAAGCTGTGTCTTGGAAATATTATCCTACTGAGTATCGGATACTGGATACCTAAATAAAGAACTGGATTTCGTATAAACACACAAAGACTCTTTAATTTCTATTGGATAAAAATATTACTCTACAGAGTGCTCAGGGAGGACTTTTTGTTATGATATTCTAAACGTAATATTGCTTCACACTTAACATTGCATCTTTTCCTCATTCAGTAACGTTATCTTTAATTCCATGAGGAAACTCTACTCTTGGGTTCTAGGTGTGCCTGCTTTCAAACTACACCTTGGCCAAAGTTCAAGAACATGTTTTTCACAATTAAACATCCACCCTTGTTGGACTACACCCTCTCTGCACGGTCAATCCTCAACTTAATGGCTTCACCCTCCTATTTTCTAAGCCAGTGTTTGTTCACTTTTAAAACTCAGTGCTCTTAACCACTGCTACCCAGTGCTAGAGTGCATGTGTTCTCTCCCTTACACATGGTAAAATTAGCTTACACCCAATTGTAACATTTAATTTGCTTGCAAGTCCCTTGTAAAGTGATACTACATGTACCCAGGGCCTGTAAATTAAATGCTACTAGTAGGCCTGCAGCTTTTACTGTGCCACCCACCTAAGTAACCTTTTAATCATGCCTCAGACCTGCCATTCAGTGGCGGTTTCTTAATTAGGGCTCTGGGGCCTGGACCTGTGACCGCCTGGACATCGTCCTGAACGGCCGCTCCCCCACGCTCCCTGACTGCTTCCTTCTACAGCGCCCTGAGTCAACAGCTGACACCACTCTCGACCGGCATTAACTCTATAGCGGTATCGTTACTCCGCTTTGGCTATTGCGCGCTAGCATTGTCATAGACTCATTCCGCATTATTTATTTAATTGTGTATTGTGCTTTGTGCTCTATGTAAAGCGCTCGGTAACCGCTGCAATATTATTGTGGTAGCCTCTCTCCCGGTGCCTCATAGACCGCGCTGCTCCTGGCTCTGCATTTTGGATTGCTGGCATTGTGTTGTGAGTTTCGTTTTCAGGCTCCTCCACCATCTTGATTGTTGTGCTTTGCCCGGACACACCTCCCCGAGACCGCCTCCCAGCTGCCCCTCCCACGCTCCGCCCCCCCACTATCCATTTAAGAAAGATGTTCCCACGCGCAGCGTCAACGCGCTACGGCCGCGCCGAAGGTGCGCCAAAGGTAAGCCCGTCTACGCCCGTCCGCGCCAAGACCGCGCCCAGCGCCAGACCCCCTGGTCCCCGCACTGCCCAGCTCACCCGCATAACATACGATTCCTCCTCCCTCCTTGCACTAAACCCCGGCCGACTCCCCAACTGCTCCCAAGCCGCACCTGGACACACCCATGGACCCTTCACATGCAAGTCCTGCAAGTTTGACGGCACAAAAACCAATTCCTCATCCACTAACACCAAACACAGATCTGACGCCAACCACCTAAAATGCATCCTACTGAACACCCGATCGGTCCACAGCCACGCCATCAACCTTTGGAATCTACTAGACACCATCTCTCCAGACGTCGCCTTCCTAACAGAAACTTGGATGAACGCCTCTTCAGCCCCAGACATCACCATAGCCATCCCGGACGGCTACAAGATCATCCGAAAAGATCGCACCAACCAAACTGGAGGAGGCATCGCCATCGTCCATAAGAATTCCATCCGCATCTCAACCAGCTCTGACGCCAACCTTGCTAGCGCTGAACACCTTCACTTCCAGATCCACACCGACCCCAAGACCACACTCAGAGGCACCCTCCTCTACAGGCCACCTGGACCCCGTGCACAATTCAGTGAAGACATCACTGACTTTATCACCCCACACGCCCTCCCCTCCGAGGACTACATCCTACTGGGAGACCTCAATTTTCACCTGGAAAAGAGCAACGACAACAACACCACCACCCTTCTGGACAATCTCGCCAACCTCAGACTAAAACAACTTGTTAATACCCCCACACACCACGCAGGACACACTCTCGACCCTATCTTCACCTCCAGCATACATATTTCCTTCAGTCACACCACAGTTCTCCAATGGACGGACCACAGCCGCGTTCACTTTGTTTACAATAAGACCACAACCCACAACCACCCTCAACCTACCCTGCGAAGAAACTGGAACAAAATCACCATCGACCAGATCTCCACATCGCTTCTTCAAAACACCCCTGCCCACTCATCGAACCCCAACCAAGCAGCCATTAACCTCACTCAATGGCTAACCAACACCGCCAACAACCTAGCACCTTTGAAAAAACGTCAAATCAAACTAGGCAGCAAAAACGCCCCCTGGTTCAACGAGGATCTTAAGAAATCCAAGAAACTCTGTCGCTCCCTTGAGAAAGCCTGGAAAAAAGACCCAAACACCAACACCAGGGACGCCTTCAAAAACGCCACCCGCATACACCACCAATGGATCCGGACTGCCAAGAAAACCGCATTCAAAGACCGACTAGACAACAACGCCCACAACAGCAAGGAATTATTCAACATCGTCAAAGAGTTTACCAACCCCACTGCCAACTCCAACGACATCACCCCCTCTCAAACCCTTTGCGGCTCCCTAGCTTCGTTCTTCCACGACAAAATCGCAGACATCCACAACAGCTTCAACAACCTACCCGAAGACCAACTCACCCAACCCTCTACTGTACCTTCTCCCCCCTTGAACATCCTTAATGACTGGAACCCAATCTCCACTGAGGACACCATCCGCCTGATGAACTCCATACATTCAGGATCCCCCACTGACCCATGCCCTCACCACATCTTCAACAAAGCAGACTCCATCGTAGCACCACACCTCTGAGACGTCATCAACTGCTCCCTCAACTCCGGCACCTTCCCAGAAAGCTGGAAACACGCCGAACTCAGCGCCCTTCTGAAAAAACCCACAGCTGACCCCACCGAACTCAAAAACTATCGCCCCATCTCGCTCCTTCCATTCCCGGCCAAAGTCATCGAGAAAGCTGTCAACAACCAGCTCGCCGCCTTCCTCGAAGCCAACAAATCCCTCGACTCCTCACAGTCCGGCTTCCGAGCCAAACACAGCACTGAGACCGCACTCATCGCAGCAACAGACGACATCCGAACACTACTGGACAATGGAGACACAGTCGCCCTCATCCTCCTCGACCTCTCCGCAGCCTTCGACACAGTCTGTCATAACACCCTGTTACAACGACTCAGAAACATCGGAATACAAGGAAAAGCACTGGAATGGATCACCTCATTCCTTGCCAGAAGAACTCAGAGAGTACGCCTCCCACCATTCAAGTCAGAGGCCACTGAAGTCATCTGCGGCGTGCCACAAGGATCTTCACTCAGCCCCACCCTCTTCAACGTATACATGAGCCCCCTCGCGACCATCGCACGCCAACACAACCTCAACATCATCTCCTACGCTGATGACACTCAACTAATCCTCTCACTCACCAAAGACCCAAACATCGCCAAAACCAACCTACACGAAGGAATGAAAGAGGTAGCCGAATGGATGAAGCATAGCCGTCTGAAACTGAATTCAGACAAAACAGAAGTCCTTATCTTAGGTACCTCCCCCTCCGCCTGGGACGACTCTTGGTGGCCAGAGGCCCTCGGAAAAGCACCCATCCTGACGAATCACGCACGGAACCTAGGCGTCATCCTGGATTCCTCACTCTCGATGACCAGACAAGTCAACGCCGTCTCTTCATCTTGCTTCAACATTCTTCGCATGTTCAAAAAAACTTTTCGCTGGATCCCCACCGAAACTAGAAAAACGGTCACCCACGCACTGGTTACAAGCCGCCTGGACTACGGAAACACCCTTTACGCCGGTATCACCGCAAAACTTCAGAAAAGACTCCAACGCATCCAGAATGCATCAGCCAGACTCATATTAGACATTCCGCGTAAAGAACACATTTCCGGTCACCTGAAAAACCTCCACTGGCTCCCCGTCAATAAGAGGATAACTTTCCGCCTCCTCACGCACGCACACAAAGCTCTTTACGAACTTGGACCCGAATGCCTCAATACACGTCTCTCCTTCTACACCCCCTCCCGCCAGCTGCGCTCTTCCAACCAAGCCCTCGCTGCTGTTCCCCGCGTCAACAAAACCACCATGGGAGGAAGATCATTCTCCTACCTAGCGGCCAAAACCTGGAACTCACTTCCCATGCACCTTCGCCTCACTCAAAACCACCTAACATTCAGAAAGCAACTTAAAACCTGGATATTCGAGAAGTAATTCCTCACCCCTCTTCAAGCGCCTTGAGACCCTCTGGGTATGTAGCGCGCTATAGAAATTTATTGACTTGACATGGGGCTCCACCCACCCTCCCCTTCTTTACAACCTCAGTTATAATTTTAAAGAGTTACTCAGGCAGAGAGTACACATTAACTATATCATGAAGATTGCAAGACTGCCTTACACTCACATGTAGCAAAGGTCAGGCAAGCAGGTGCATTCTGAAGCCTATACATATGACAGAAATGACGTAATGACGTTGGACGTACCATTGCTGCAGCCCTTCACCTTAGCGGGTGCTGTAGTTAAACTCGGAACAGGCGCAGCTGAATGACGCAGCCTCTGGCATTTTAGGGTGGAGCCCTGCGCGACGCTTCACATCACATATCCCAGGTGTCTTCTTGCTGATTGGTGTGCTTCTGCCAGGCTCTGCCTTTATGTGGAGGAAGGGAAGACTACAGCAGGTAGTGTGTGTGACATTTTTACAGAAAGCGAAAATGCACATGCATCTGAGTACAGATTTGTCTCCTTTTGCAGCTCACGTTTAGAGACAGCATCACTTGAACAATTTTTTAGTTGTGGGGTGAACAGCACAGAGTGGGAGTTAAATGTGGACTGACCTGACCCATCTGCAGCTGGCAGCCTGCAGCATCAAGACTGGGCATAGATTTCAGGCATAGAAATAAAATGCTACGCTCACTGCTAAAATGTTGTCACTTCCATGGATTCAGATAAGTTAAGCCCGAAGCACTGCCCTAGCAAGGTGCAGTGGATTGCTGCCTATTATGATGTTTTCTTCTGTGCTCTCGTTCCGCCACATCCCTTTCCACGTGTTCAAAATAATGTTATATTGAAATGGTTCTTTTTTAGGTCTCGTCAACGAGAACTATTGTCGCCGAGTAAGCTCGCAAGGGAGTACAGAGAGGTGCACGAGCCGACCAGAGTCTGTGGA